>NC_080385.1:15802564-16442181 GCF_014773155.1 Arachis stenosperma
CACAAAATTCTACTACTTGGAAGTTGGAAACATACTTGCAATGTTCTTTCATTGCACATAGATATAAAAGTCTACATGCCAATATTATGAAGACTGATCTCAAAAACAAAAGTTCCAAAAGCAAGAAAATTTTAAAGTGTCTGAACCCCCAAGCATTCACCCAGACAACAACTAACTAAACTCGGGTTAAGATTTCATGATTATTATCATTTTCAGCCCAACCACTATTGAGTTTTCTCCCAATAAACAAGCAATACTGAGCAATATGATCTAGCAGAAGTTCTACTGCCCAAAATTTGGCCACTTATTTACTAGAATTCAAAAAACTTGAAAGAAGAAAATACAAACTGCATATTCCAATCATATTACAAAAGTACAACCCTATACCTACACTCTGATTGCAGAATATCCTTGAAATTCAATAAAATCATAAACAAGAACCATGATAAAAATTTTATAAAAAAATACATAAATACTTGGGAAGACTTACAACAACAGATCCAAGGTAAAATTGGATACTTCTACACAATACTAATTTTTGAAGAACAATTACAGCGAAAAATTGGAATGTACTGATCCAGGGAAGAAAAAATAAAATGAAGCAGCATCTCCACAAACTATAATGAGAAAAAATTATAGACAAAAAAAAATTACAGATAAAGAAATTATAGCTAAGAAATCTTTGAAAATCAGTATGAAAATGACATTAATTCTTATCATATTGCAAAACCCCGTATCAAATCCTCTAGGTTCCGAAAATGTCCACCTTGTGACTTGATATCAGTATCAAGAAGGAGGGTTTTAGATTAGACATGTATGTATACAATAAGAAAATCAAACCAAAATTTTGAACAGTTAATGTGTAATTAGTTTACCTGAATGTAATCACAAAGTTTGAATGGCGTTGTTGCGTAAGAAGCCACGAAGTGATGGATACTGTTCGAGTGTTCGGTTCACTTTTGGGTGAAGAACCAAAGCTAACAGGAGGGTAGACTTGTCATTTCCATGACATTTATATTTGGTATGATAACTTTGTAAATTTAACAAATAAAAACATAGAATAAAATATTAGTATAAAATAAAATAAACAGCATTTTTATGTGATTTTTCTAAAACGAAATTGATTATATTTGTATTTTTATTGAGTATTTTGACTTTTCTACAAACAAATATTGTCTCGATTTAAATGGTGTAATATGTTATTTATTGAAATATGATAATCAGAATTTGTTATTGATGCATTGTATTTTTTAAAATTAAAAATAATAAAGAATATTCACTTTTGAGCCTCAAACACAAATTTATATATCCGAATTTCTATTTCAATGTCCTGTCCCTAAAAACAAACAGAAAAGTATAGGTAACGAATAATATTTTTGAATAATGTGTTAATAATGTGAATTAATAGAGTTAAAAGAGTAAATTAATCTTAAATTTAATTAGTAGCATTAAATTAGGGTATAGTGTATTTTTATTTTATTGGTGATTGTTTATGTTGTTCAAGATAGTTATTGTTTACCTAGCACTCTCCAAAACAAACACAACCTTATCGACTTTACCTTCAACTTTTTTAGATCCAGCTCTAACAAAATCAAGAATAACAAAGAAAAATACATATGCAAACAATGGATTTGTTTGTATGAGTTTTTAAAAAAAGACTTTTTTAAATTATCTTTTTTAAAAGATTTTATGAAAAAATAAAAATAATTTTATGTTTAAATATTTCATGCAAAAAGATCTTTTTATCTATCAATTATGTTTGGGTATAACAATATAAAAATATTTTTTTTGTTTATTTATTACATAAAAAAAATATTTTTTTTAAAAAAAAATCTTTTAAAAAATATAAATTACAGCTTTTCAAAAAAGATATTTTTTATTTTTTTAGTACTTTTATTTTTACTACTAAAAATTTATCAAACATGCTAAAAAATAAAAAAATATTATTTCATTAAATTTTTTTTATCAAAATAATGATTAGGGATGGCAACGGGTCACCATGGGGGCGGGGACATGCCCCCCGCCTCCCGCCCCCCACCCCCCGCCCCCGCCTCCATTATCCGTCCCTGTCCCCGCCCCGTCCCCGTGACGGGTAACGGGGTCCCCATATCCGCCGGGGACCCGGGTCTCCGCGGATATCCGCGGATTTTTATAAAAAATAATAAAAATTGAAAAAATTAGAAAAAAATTTAAAAAATTGTGTATTGTATATAATTTAGTATTTTACTTACATCAATATCTACTTCAATATTATGAATTACATGTATAGCACTCAAATGCTTAACCAAAAATTCAAAATCAGTAAAATAACTACTCAGAAATTCTTGAAAATTTTGGATTGTATTTGTGCAGTTACTTCTACCTGTGTTAGTTTTAACTTAACAATTGGACTATTCATTTTAGAGAGGAAAAACATTTACATAATTTTCATTTTTATTGATGAGCATTTGAGCTGTTTATATTTGAAGCTTGTAAAACAAAAAGAATGCTTTCTATAAAAACCACGAGTAAGTTTAATGTTTTTCTCACAGTTAGTTTTGCTTTGATTTCATTGAATACATGCATACATGTATGGGGTTTTACTTTTACCTTCTTTTATTGATGCCTGCTGATGAGGAAATATCTGAAAATAAAGTATTAAATTGAGGTAGGGAATCAATGGCGTGGAGAGGAAATCTTTCAAAGAACATAAGGGAGCTTCGGTTTCTGATGTGACAGTCATCACCTGCAAGCTCATCTGCAAGGTTATATTATTTACATTTTCTTATCTCTTGATTTGATTATGTAAATCTTGTAGATAGTTAAGTAGTAATGACTAATGAGTGTTCTTTTTTTTTGTTATCTTCAGGACATTTGTGGAAAAGAATTATAAGAAACTGAAGACATTGAACCCAAAATTGCCAATACTGATCCGCGAATGCAGTGGAGCTGAACCCCAATTATGGGCGAGATTTGGTATCATCATTCTAATGTCTCATTCTTTTTCTTCTTATTTTTATTTGAATTTAATTTTGATAGTGTAGAGTAGTTTTACACATGCATCCAATCACATAACCACGTCAGTAATAATAACTACTTTTTATATTGACCGCAAGAATGGTCTTCCAAAAGAACAGATATGTGAACGACTCACTGTCAGTGCATCAAAATTAAACTCTCTCTATATTTGAATTTATCACCCTTTGATATGCTTTTCTGTTCTATATCATCATCAATGAGCCCTTCTATCCCCGTTTGTTCATTGGCACAATATACATAACTAAATATTAATATACAATACTTTTCGCTTTTATCCTGAGTCAAGAATTCTCAACTTTCTTGCTTATACACTTAATGTATAGTGAGGCTAAAAGTTTTAGTTGTACTGGTCTTGCACAAAGATCAATCCACACCAACTAGTCCAATTACAATCACAATTAGCAATGATATTCACCGTCAATGAATTGTTTCTTTAATGATTATCTTTTACTAACCTTGTACTCATGGGCATAATAGGACTAGATCACAGAAAATATGCTCGAATTTAGACTGAAATTGCAAGAATAGTAAAATGTGCATGCCTCTTCTGGAGGCCAAATCTCTTCTATAGTTGCGTATTCAAGAAACTTAATACTCTCCTAAGTCTGGTTCATTTCTAACTTCTGAGATATTCCCCTCAATACCCCTCCCCTTACCACTTCTAAAATATTCAGCCTCCTCTGTCTAGTTGGTAGAGTTAGTTTCTATTTTCTAAATCTATCCCCATAGAGCCTTGCCCACAATTCACTCTTCATCCTGCACACTTGACAATTAAAATTGAATCCCAATAGTCTATGGCTAGGTATCTATAACTTCACCTGATACACAAATGAAAGATTTTAATAACTTGGTACATAGATAGTATCAGGTAATTGCAGAAATAAGAAAGAAGTCTCACCATCCTCATACCTTCACTTTAGTGAAGTGCCTCTTTTTAGTTGGAAATGCTCATGTGGTCACTTCTCCTTGCACCGCTATATTCCGTATCATGTGGCATGTTTGGTTAATATTTAACTAGCTCTTTCATTTACTCTTCCATTTTGGTGAGTTACCTCATTCCTACCGACCTGTTTCTCTTGCAACTCAATTTCGATGGTTGATGCTGTCATTTGTGACATAAATATATACCACATTTGAGAGAATAATTTTGTGGGGTTGGGTTTTACGACTTTTGAAACCCCTGGGATGCTCAATTTGTGGGTAAACAAACAGTTGTTACAAAACATAGTTTACATCTTCCTAATGACAAAAACTACCCCTTATTGTTCAATTTTAGATTATTTATTGAAAGAAAACATCATATTATATTCTTTTCTTAAATATCGGTTGACATCCTTCAACCTTCATCATGTAATGTGAACAAAATAGGTTTTTATAACAAATTTGATACAAGTCAAGAACCTAATGTAGGGAGCGATTTTTGCTCTTGCTAAGGCCCTGCTTATGTTCATTTTTTTTTTCTTAATTAATAATTTGATATTGATATAATTGCTATGTAAAATGACTTGGTTAACTACCCACATTCCACCAAATGTGCACCAGATATTAGAATTTATGAAGAGACCTGCAATTCCATGCAAAGGCATCACCATACCTTTGGGAAAAAATTGGTGACATGGAAATAGAGATAACAAATTCCCAGTTTTCTACCCTTTTCTTCTCTAGATTTTGAGGGCATTAAAGAGTGCTTAAAGAATCCACTGACATAGAGAATGTGTATAAGAAATAAATCTCCATATTTCAGCGTATCTATTGTTCATCTATCTATGTCTATCGAACATCTTGATTATTTCTTGCATTATTTTGAAACAAGCACCTCTTTATGGCGAGCTCTCACTTTGTTCAATTTGTTAATGCTAGACTTTGGTGTTGAGAAAGGCATCAAATTGGAAGGCTTGTTTGAGGCACAGATCTCCAAGGCACTTGAAGATCTGGTGAAAGCCGGAGAGATTTTGAAAGCTTGATATTGCTGCTTCTGAACTGTTTGGAATGGAATAATGCTCTCATGCTATACTTCTAATTACATTTGCTTATGGTTTATAATAAACCAGAGTTTTACCATTATTTCTAATTGTAATTTATCTGGTTTCATTCGGTCTCTATGTGCATCTTATAGTCACTTCAAGTATGATCATGTCAAGTTGAAAGTCTGGTTCTGCATGACTCTGCTGAGGGATTCATTCAGAACTCAGATTTATTCTATTCACTTTGACTTTGGTTCTTATCAATAGTATTTCTTGGTGAAAGATTGCGTTGCCAGAGATGTTTTGTATTTACTGTAACAAGGGCAGAAACCGATTTATGTATTGTTTTCCCCTTTGAGTTTTTTCTGCCATAAAGTTTCCAAAATTGATCGTTGTACACCATTAGCCATCACTCCCATCAGTCCCCAGCTACTACTCATTAAATATACATTTTAAGTTGAAAAAATACTTACATTTAGTAAATGTTTTTAAGACTTTTTTTTAAAAGAAATTTATTTAGTTTAGAGTTTAGATACATATTTGTATTAAAAGCAAATATGAAATTATGAGAAGTAATTAAGCATTATATACTCGTTAGATTTTTTTTAAATAAATAAAATAAATATTATAATTACTGATATATGTAGTTTTGATAGTATTAACAGTTTTTCATATTTAATCTTATCTCGTTTACAGTGTAAACGAGATAAGTATGATTGTATCTCGTTTACAAGATATGGTACGCACATGTCTCTCATTATCATGTTTATAAACATGATGTCATACATGCCTTATCTCGTTTACAGTGTAAACGAGATATGGCCAGTGTAAATCAAATAAGACTGAGTTTAGGTCGTTGACACAATAAACGAGATATAATAGGACAGACAAACATCTAGCTTCCATAAAAGGACCAGCAAACTATTGGTATTCTTCACAAAATTATCAAATATTCCTTCTCTTCCGTTTTCCTTCCTAGAGCTTTGGAAAAAATGTCTAATAGTAGTGGTTTTTTTGTTACGATGGTTTATCCCAACTGTTAGATGAGACATAGTGACAGCAAGGTGATATTTGAGTGCGAGAGTCTGACGCTTTTTTGAAGTAGAAGAGTGGATTCGTTGTTAGAACTAAAGAGTATGATATTGTCGCACGTTGGTGGTACGAAGCCAAAAGAGGTTGGTCGAGTCGGGTATAGGATGCTAGCATCGATGGGGAATGAGGTATTTCGATTTCGTCTGTTTTGCCTCGATGGCGACGAGCATGTGCGCCTTATGTTTGATGTGCACGGGAGAATTATGGTTGAACAAGTGATGGAGCTTTCAGCGGAGGTTCGTAACATTGGTGGGGGCGGTAGTGGTACCTCAGACTTTACCGAATGACCCTCCTCTCGCACCACGTCCGTTGCACTATGCAAGTCCGGTGCAGGACATGGAAGTTAAGGGTGAGGATCGGATGATGACTACGTTGCCGATAGTGACGGAAGTGGTTCATCTGTGGGTGATGATGAAGATGAGTTCATACCAAAGACTCCCGTTGGGGGATTACGTCGATACTTGTTGCCAACTCCCAAACCAATCCCGGAGTTATCATTTGTGCCCAGCTACTACCACACATTGGACTTGAATGCGATGTATGAGAAAACTCCGTACTCGAACACGGGGGCTGAGGATTACAACACGGATGGTAGTGTGGAGTTTAGGGTTGGTTATAGATTCAGGAGTAGAGAGGCAGTACTGCAAGGTGTGAAGAATTACAGCATTCGGCGAAGCACAAAGTATCGGGTAGTTGAGTCGGACCGGATGAAGTACCACGTACGATGCAGGCATTTCACGTACGGTTGTCCTTGGACCCTCCGGGTCACCTTCCGACAGAATCTCGGATATTGGTGAGTGTTCAGGATTTTAGCTCGTCTTTAAAATCGCTGTTGTCATTTTGGTTAGATTTTAATTTGATGATACTTAAAAACTTTAGGGAGGTGCATAAATTTGGCAGACTGCATACGTGTCTAGCCCCCCACCATGTCGCAGGATTATCAGCAGTTGGACAGTCATCTCATATGCAGCCTCATCTTGCCGCTCATACAGTCAAGTCCATCAGTTTTTATCCTTGTTCTACAAAGTACACTGAGACAAAGCTATCACTTCAAGCCGCCGTACAAGAAGGTATGGATGGCAAAACAAAGACAATTACACAGATATATGGTGATTGGGAGGAGTCACACAATAGGGTGCCACGGTTGCTCCAAGCATTGCAGAGTTGTTGTCTAGGCACGTTATGTGACTTGAGTGCTGTGCCATACCATGATGGACACGTGATGGTTCCGGACTGCAGTTAGTTTGACAAGGTTTTCTGGTTGTACCCTCCATGCATTGAAGCGTTCAAGCATTGCAATCCCTTTATCTCAGTAGACGGCACGCATTTGTACGGTAAGTATGGAGCGATGTTGCTAATTGCAGTTGTCCAAGACGGTAACAACAATATCCTACCAGTGGCTTTCGCCATTGTTGAGTCTGAGAGTATGGAATCATGGTCGTTATTTCTATCCAATCTGAGGCGCCATGTCATACCGCAGGAAGGGCTTCTTATTATATCTGATAGATTCCAAGCAATCAAGGCTGCGCTTAGAGTGGATGATAGCCTATGGAAGCCTCCTAGGGCGTTTCATGCATATTGTGTTAGGCATATGGCTGCAAACTTCATGTCCCAGTTCAAGTCAGCTGAGTGCAAGCGATATCTCATTAATGATGCCTATAGTCCTAGCAGTACTGGCTACAAGTGGTACATGGATGCTCTGAGGATCTTATCGCGTGAGATGGCTGACTGGGTCGGGAGATTTAAGAAGGAAATATGGCTGCAACATTGTGATGGTGGACGTCGGTGTGGTCACATGACAACGAGCCTTTCCAAGTGCATCAATGCAGTGCTGAAGGGAACAATGTATCTACCCATTTCAGCTATAGTGAGATGCACCTACGAGAGGTTGCAGCAGTTGTTCGTCCGTAAGAAGCGGTGTACAGCCGGCGATGTCCGTCGTATCACGATGTGCTGCATGGCACAAGGAATGGTACGTCTATGCAAGCACAGCGGACCCCCACAAAAGACCGCTGCACCTCCTAAAGTCCGCCAACAATGGCAACCACCTGATGTGCACCTGATTGTTGGACTTGTCGGTCATCAAGTATCTACCGATCAGTAGTATGATATAGCACTTGGTGTACTGTTGAAGGGTGGCCGGATCGGTGATGGCTGGCATCTACCAGACCCGGTCTCTAAACTAGGTCTTGACTCCTTCCTTTGCGCACCCTGTTGCGCTAGAAGGGGCGGTCTGACTCCTAGGAGCTCCTCCACGAACTCCCATGTCGGCCGTTGTGTCAAGTCTGAAAGTCACTGGTGGACGAAATTGTGATCCATTGTCTTTGTACTTGTATGAAATTTGATAATTGGCTCTATTTGAATTCACAACTCCGTTCAACTAACCAGCAAGTGTACTGGGTCGTCCAAGTAATAAACCTTACGTGAGTAAGGGTCGATCCCACAGAGATTGTTGGTATGAAGCAAGCTATGGTCACCTTGTAAATCTCAGTTAGGCAGATTAAATTTGTTTATGGTTTCAAAAATTAATAATAAAATAGAAGAAATAATAAAAGGGATAGAATACTTATGCAGGTTCATTGGTGGGAATTTCAGATAAGCAAATGGAGATACTGTATGGCTCAAGAACGTCTACTTTCCTATTGCTTCAACTCAATCCTTCTTACTCCTTTCCATAGCAAGCTATGTATAGGGGTTCACCGTTCGACGATGGCTACTTTGTATCCTCTCTGGAAAATGGTCCTCTGCGCTGTCACTCGCATGGCTAATCGTCTGGAGGCATCACACTGGCCGAAGGCTACATCCCATCCTCGCAGTGAAAACTACGCTCACGCGCTCTGTCACAGCACGGTTAATCACTGGTTGGTTCCCGCTCCTGCTGGAATAGAATCCCTTGATTCTTTTGCGTCTGTCACTAACGTCCAGCACTTGCAAGTCTGAAGCACGTCACAGTCATTCATTACCGGAATCCTACTCGGAATACCACAGACAAGGTTAGACTTTCCGGATTCCCAAGATCCTACTCGGAATACCACAGACAAGGTGAGACTTTCCGGATCCTCATGAATGCCGCCATCTATCTAGCTTATACCACGAAGATTCTATTGGGGAATCTAAGAGATACACATTCAAGCTCGGTTGCATGTAGAACGGAAGTGGTTGTCAATCACGCGCGTTCATAGGTGAGAATGATGATGAGCGTCACATAATCATCACATTCATCATGTTCTTGGGTGCGAATGAATATCTTGGAATAAGAATAAGATAGAATTGAATAAAAAGTAATAGTAATTGTATTGAAACTTGAGGTACAGCAGAGCTCCACACCCTTAATCTATGGTGTGCAGAAACTCCACCGTTGAAAATACATAAGTAAAAGGTTCAGGCATGGCCGAATGGCCAGCCCCCAGAACGTGATCACAAGATTCAAAAATACAATCCAGGATCCCCTGTGGTCAAAAGACGTCTAATACAATAGTTAAATGTTCTATTTATAATAAACTAGCTCCTAGGGTTTACATGAGTAAGTAATTGATGCATAAATCCACTTCCGGGGCCCACTTGGTGTATGTTTGGGCTGAGCTTGATCAATCCACGAGCTAAGGCTTCTCTTGGAGTTGAACTCCGAGTTATGACGTGTTTTGGGCGTTCAACTCCGGATCATGACGTTTTTCTGGCGTTTAACTCCAGACAGCAGCATGTACTTGGCGTTCAACGCCAAGTTACGTCGTCAATTTCCGAATAAAGTATGGACTATTATATATTGCTGGAAAGCTCTGGATGTCTATTTTCCAATGCCGTTGAGAGTGCGCATTTGGAGTTCTGTAGCTCCAGAAAATCCATTTTGAGTGCAGGGAGGTCAGATTCCAATAGCATCAGCAGTCCTTTTGTCAGCCTTTTTCAGAGTTTTGCTCAAGTCCCTCAATTTCAGCCAGAATTTACCTGAAATCACAGAAAAACACACAAACTCATAGTAAAGTCCAGAAATGTGAATTTAACATAAAAACTAATGAAAACATCCCTAAAAGTAGCTTGAACTTACTAAAAACTACCTAAAAACAATGCCAAAAAGCGTATAAATTATCCGCTCATCACAACACCAAACTTAAATTGTTGCTTGTCCCCAAGCAACTGAAAATCAAATAGGATAAAAAGAAGAGAACATACTATAAATTCCAAAATATCAATGAATATTAATTATAATTAGATGAGCGGGACTTTGTAGCTTTTTGCTTCTGAACAGTTTTGGCATCTCACTTTTTCCTTTGAAGTTTAGAATGATTGGCTTCTCTAGGAACTTAGAATTTCGGATAGTGTTATTGACTTTCCTAGTTAAGCATGTTGATTCTTGAACACAGCTACTTATGAGTCTTGGCCGTGGCCCTAAGCACTTTGTTTTCCAGTATTACCACCGGATACATAAATGCCACAGACACATAACTGGGTGAACCTTTTCAGATTGTGACTTAGCTTTGCTAAAGTCCCCAGTTAGTGGTGTCCAGAGCTCTTAAGCACACTCTTTTTGCTTTGGATCACGACTTTAACCACTTAGTCTCAAGCTTTTCACTTGGACCTTCATGACACAAGCACATGGTTAGGGACATCTTGGTTTAGCCGCTTAGGCCTGGATTTTATTTCCTTGTGCCCTCCTATCCATTGATGCTCAAAGCCTTGGATCCTTTTTACCCTTGCCTTTTGGTTTTAAGGGCTATTGGCTTTTTCTGCTTGCTTTTTCTTTTTCTTTCTATATTTTTTTTTTCGCCATTTTTTTTTCGCAAGCTTCTTCTTGTTCACTGCTTTTTCTTGCTTCAAGAATCAATTTCATGATTTTTCAGATCCTCAATAACATTTCTCTTTGTTCATCATTCTTTCAAGAGCCAACAATTTTAACATTCACAAACAACAAGATCAAAAGACATATGCACTGTTCAAGCATTCATTCAGAAAACAAAAGTATTGTCACCACATCAATATAATTAAACTAAATTCAAGGATAAATTCGAAATTCATGTACTTCTTGTTCTTTTGAATTAAAACATTTTTCTTTTAAGAGAGGTGAAGGATTAATGGAATTTATTCATAGCTTTAAGACATAGTTACTACATACTAATGATCATGAAATAAAGACACAAAACATAGATAAACACAACATTAAAAACCGAAAACAGAAAGAAATAAAGAACAAGGAATGAATCCACCTTTAGTGGCGTCTTCTTCTTGAAGGACCAACAATGTCCTTAAGCTCTTCTATGTCCCTTCCTTGCCTTTGTTGCTCCTCCCTCATTGCTCTTTGGTCTTCTCTTATTTCTTGGAGAATGATGGAGTGCTCATGATGTTCCACCCTTAGTTGTTCAACATTGTGGCTCAAATCTTCTAAGGAAGTGTTGAGTTGTTCCCAATAGTTGTTAGGAGGAAAGTGCATCCCTTGAGGCATCTCAGGGATTTCTTGATGATGAGCTTCCTCATGCATCTCTTGAGAACCGTGAGGGGTCTCTCTTTCTTGCTCCATCCTCTTCTTAGTGATGGGTTTATCCTCTTCAATGGAGATGTCTCCTTCTATGATGACTCCAGCTGAGTAACATAGATGGCAAATAAGGTGAGGAAAAGCTAGCCGTGCCATGGGTGAGGGCTTGTCGGCTATTTTGTAGATTTCATTGGAGATGACCTCATGAACTTCTACTTCCTCTCCAATCATGATGCCATGAATCATGATGGCCCGATCCACAGTAACTTCAGATCGGTTGCTAGTGGGAATGATGGAGCGTTGAATGAACTCCAACCATCCTCTAGCCACAGGCTTGAGGTCTAGTCTTCTTAGTTGGACTGGCTTGCCTTTGGAGTCCCTCTTCCATTGAGCTCCTTCCACACATATGTCCATAAGGACTTGGTCCAACCTTTGATCAAAGTTGACCCTTCTAGTGTAGGGGCGTTCATCTCCTTGCATCATAGGCAAGTGAAACGCTAACCTCATATTTTCCGGACTAAAATCCAAGTATTTCCCCCGAACCATTGTGAGATAATTCTTTGGACTCGAGTTCATACTTTGATCATGGTTCCTAGTGATCCATGCATTGGCATAGAATTCTTGAACCATTAAGATTCCGACTTGTTGCATGGGGTTGGTTAAGACTTCCCAACCTCTTCTTCGAATTTCATGTCGGATCTCCGGATACTCATTTTTCTTGAGCTTGAAAGGGACCTCAGGGATCACTTTCTTCTTTGCCACAACATCATAGAAGTGGTCTTGATGGCTCTTGGAGATGAATCTTTCCATCTCCCATGACTTGGAGGTGGAAGCTTTTGTCTTTCCTTTTCCTTTTCTAGAGGATACTCCGGCCTTAGGTGCCATTGATGGTAATGGAAAAACAAAAAGCTTATGCTTTTACCACACCAAACTTAAAATATTGCTCGTCCTCGAGCAATAGAAGAAAGAAGAGAAGAAGAAGAAGAAGAAAATATGGTAGAAAGGGAGAGAGGTAGGTTCGGCCAAATAAAGAAGAAGGGGTTGTGTTGTGTGAAAAATGAAGTAGAATGGAAGGGTATTTATAGGAAGAGGGGGTAGTGTGTATTCGGCCATTTAGGGTGGGAATGGGTGGGAAAATGTTTTTGAATTTTTGAAGGTAGGTGGGGTTTATGGGGAAGAGTGGATGGATGTGAGTGGTGAATGGGGTAATTGGGAAGAGGAATTGAGGTGATTGGTGAAAGTTGTTGGAAAGTGTGACATGGGAAATAGGAGAGTGTGATTAGGATTAAGAGGTAGGGTGGGAATATGGTAGGTGGGGATCCTGTGGGGTCCACAGATCCTGAGGTGATCCTGTGGGGTCCACAGGTCCTGAGGTGTCAAGGAATTCCATCCCTGCACCAAATAGGCATGTAAATTGCCTTTGCACACCATTCTGGCATTTAAACGCCGTGTGGTGCACATTCTAGGCGTTCAACGCCCATGTAAAGCATGTTTCTGGCGTTGAACGCCAGTTTCATGCTTGTTACTGGCGTTCAGCGCCAGCTTTTCTTCTCTGGGCACATTTCTGGCGTTCAGCGCCAGGATGTTGCTTGTTTCTGGCGTTCAGCGCCAGAATGATGCTCTGTTCTGGCGTTGAACGCCGGCCAGATGCATCTTACTGGCGTTGAACGCCAGCCTGTGCGTCCTCCAGGGTGAAAATTTTTTCTTCTGCTGTTTTTGATTCTGTTTTTAATTTTTATGATTTTTTCGTGACTCCTCATGATCATGTACCTAATAAAATACAAAATAACAATAAAATAAAAATTAGATAAATAAAATTGGGTTGCCTCCCAACAAGCGCTTCTTTAATGTCAATAGCTTGACAGTGGCTCTCATGGAGCCACAAGGTGATCAGGTCAATGTTGTATAGTTGCCAACACCAAACTTAGAGTTTGGATATGGGGTCTTAACACCAAACTTAGATTTTGGTTGTGGCCTCACAACTCCAAACTTAGAGTTTGACTGTGTGGGCTCTTCTTGACTCTGAACTGAGAGAAGCTCTTCATGCTTACTCTCTTCTGTCACAGAGGGATGGCCATGTGCCTTAAACACAAGGTAGTCCCCATTCAATTGAAGGACTAATTCACCTCTGTTGACATCTATCACAGCTCCTGCTGTGGCTAGGAAAGGTCTTCCAAGGATGATGCAATCATCCTCTTCCTTCCTAGTGTCTAAGATTATGAAATCAGCAGGGATGTAAAGGCCTTCAACCTTTACTAACACGTCCTCTACTATTCCATAAGCTTGTCTCAATGACTTGTCCGCCAGTTGTAATGAGAACAAGGCAGGCTGTACCTCAATGATCCCCAGCTTCTCTATTACAGAGAGTGGCATAAGATTTATCCCTGACCCCAGATCACACAGAGCTTTTTCAAAGATCATGGTGCCTATGGTACAGGGTATTAAGAACTTTCCAGGATCTTATTTCTTCTGAGGTAGAATTTTTTGAATCCAAGTATCCAGTTCATTGATGAGCAAGGGAGGTTCACTTTCCCAAGTCTCATTACCAAACAACTTGGCATTCAGCTTCATGATAGCTCCTAAATATTGAGCAACTTACTCTCCAGTCACATCTTCATCCTCTTCAGAGGATGAATAGTCTTCAGAGCTCATGAATGGCAGAAGGAGATTCAATGGAATCTCTATGGTCTCTATATGAGCCTCAGATTCCTTTGGATCCTTAATAGGAAACTCCTTCTTGCTTGAGGGACGTCCCAGGAGGTCTTCCTCACTAGGATTTTCGTCCTCCTCCTCCCTTGTGCATTCGGCCATATTGACTATGTCAATGGCCTTGCACTCTCCTTTTGGATTCTCTTCTGTATTGCTTGGGAGAATACTGGGATGAGTTTCAATGACTTTCTTTCTCAGCTGGCCCACTTGTGCCTCCAGATTTCTAATGGAGGATCTTGTTTCACTCATGAAGCTGAAAGTGGCCTTTGACAGATCAGAGACTATATTGGCTAAATTAGAAGTGTTTTGTTCAGAATTCTCTGTCTGTTGCTGAGAAGATGATGGATATGGCTTGCTATTGCCCAGCCTATTACGTCCACCATTGTTAAAGCCTTGTTGAGGCTTTTGTTGATCCTTCCATGAGAAATTTGGATGATTTCTCCATGATGGGTTATAGGTGTTTCCATAAGGTTCACCCATGTAATTAACCTCTGCCATGGCAGGATTCTCAAGATCATAAGCTTCTTCAGAAGCTGCCTCTCTAGTACTGTTGGATGCATGTTGCCATCCATTCAGATTTTGAGAGATCATGTTGACTTGTTGAGTCAACACCTTGTTCTGAGCCAATATGGCATTCAGAGCATCAATTTCAAGAACTCCTTTCTTCTGAGGTATCCCATTATTCACGGAATTCCTTTCAGAAGTGTACATGAACTAGTTGTTTGCAACCATGTCAATGAGTTCTTGAGCCTCTTCAGGCGTTTTCTTCAGGTGAATAGATCCACCTGCAAAATGGTCCAATGACATTTTCAAAAATTCAGAGAGACCATAATAGAATATATCTAATATGGTCCATTCTGAAAACATGTCAGATGGACATCTTTTGGTCAGCTGCTTGTATCTTTCCCAAGCTTCATAGAGGGATTCACCATCTTTTTGTTTGAAGATTTGAACATCCACTCTCAGCTTGCTCAGCTTTTGAGGAGGAAAGAATTTATCCAAGAAGGCAGTGGCCAGCTTATCCCATGAGTCCAGGCTATCATTGGGTTGTGAATCCAACCATATTCTAGCTCTGTCTCTTACAGCAAAAGGGAAAAGCATGAGTCTGTAGACTTCAGGATCAACTCCATTCGTCTTTACAGTCTCACAGATCTGCAAGAACTCAGTTAAAAACTGATAAGGATCTTCAGATGGAAGTCCATAAAACTTGCAGTTTTGTTGCATTAAGGCAACTAGCTGAGGTTTCAGCTCAAAGTTGTTGGCTCCAATGGCAGGAATGGAGATGCTTCTTCCATCAAACTTGGACGTTGGCTTTGTGAAGTCACCAAGCATTCTCCTTGCATTATTATTATTTTCGGCTGCCATCTCCTTCTCTTGTTCTAATGTTTCTGAAAGGTTACCTTTAGAATAATGTAATTTAGCTTCTCTTAATTTTCTCTTCAAAGTCCTTTCAGGTTCTGGATCTATTTCAACAAGAGTGCCTTTTTCCCTGTTCCTGCTCATATGAAAGAGAAGAAAACAAGAAAAGAAGAGGAATCCTCTATGTCACAGTATAGAGATTCCTTTATGTTAGTAGAAAAAGAAGGGGGTAGAAGAATGAAGAAGAATTCGGATTTTTAGATGAAGGGAGGTGAAGAGAAGTGTTAGTAATTAAATAATTAAATAGAATAAGAAAAGAGAAGGAGAATTTTCGAAAATAATTTTGAAAAAGGAGTTAGTATTTTTCGAAAATTAGAGATAAGCTGTAATTAAAATTAAAACATGAAATAATTAGTTAAGTAAAAAGAATTTTTGAAAAAGAGAGAGATATTTTCGAAAATAGAAGAGGGAGAAGTAGTTAGGTGGTTTTGAAAAAGATAAGAAACAAACAAAAAGTTAGTTAGTTAATTGAAAAAGATTTGAAATCAAAATTTAAAAAGATAAGAAGATAAGAAGTTAGATAAGATATTTTGAAATCAAATTTTGAAAAATATAAAATTTTGAAAAGGATAAGATAAAAAGATAAGATAAAAGTTTTAAGAAAAAGATATTTTGAAAAAGAGTTAATTTTTAAAATGACTTAACTAACAAGAAACTACAAGATAAGATTCTAGAATTTAAAGATTGAACCTTTCTTATCAAGAAAGTAACAAACTTCAAATTTTTGAACCAATCACATTAATTGTTAGCTAATTTTCGAAAATTAGATATAAAAGATAAGAAAAAGATTTTTGAAAAACAATTTTTAAAATTTTCGAAAAATAGAAAAAGAATGAAAAAGATATGATTTTTGAAAAGATAAGATTTTTAAAATTGAAATTTTGACTTGACTAGTAAGAAACAACTGATTTAAAAATTTTTTGACCAAGTCAACCCAAAATTTCAAAAATTTGGAGAAAATTAAGGAAAAGATATTTTTTTGAATTTTTTTGAATTTTTAATTATGAGAGAGAAAAACAACAAAAATACTCAATGCATGAAATTTTTAGATCAAAACAATGAATGCATGCAAGAATGCTATGAATGTCAAGATGAACATCAAGAACACTTTGAAGATCATGATGAACATCAAGAACATAATTTTGAAAAATCTTTGATGCAAAGAAAATATGCAAGACACCAAACTTAGAAATTTTTAACACTTGGAAAATGTGAATGCAAAGATGCACATGAAAAACAAGAAAAGACACAAAACAAGAAAACATCAAGATCAAACAAGAAGACTTACCAAGAACAACTTGAAGATCATGAAGAACACTATGAATGCATGAGATTTTCGAAAAATGCAAGAAAACACTTTAAAAGCATGCAATTGACACCAAACTTAAAATTTGACTCAAGACTCAAACAAGAAACACAAAATATTTTTAGTTTTTATGATTTTCTAACTTTTTTGTACTTTTATTAATTTTTTTTCGGAAATAATGTTATGAAAAACGAAAAATAAAAGAAAAAATTTTTGAAAAAGATTTTTGAAAAGAAAATTACCTAATCTGAGCAACAAGATGAACCGTCAGTTGTCCATACTCGAATAATCCCCGGCAACGGCGCCAAAAACTTGGTGGACGAAATTGTGATCCATTGTCTTTGTACTTGTATGAAATTTGATAATTGGCTCTATTCGAATTCACAACTCCGTTTAACTAACCAGCAAGTGTACTGGGTCGTCCAAGTAATAAACCTTACGTGAGTAAGGGTCGATCCCACAGAGATTGTTGGTATGAAGCAAGCTATGGTCACCTTGTAAATCTCAGTTAGGCAGATTAAATTTGTTTATGGTTTTGAAAATTAATAATAAAATAGAAGAAATAATAAAAGGGATAGAATACTTATGCAGGTTCATTGGTGGGAATTTCAGATAAGCGAATGGAGATACTGTATGGCTCAAGAACGCCTACTTTCCTATTGCTTCAACTCAATCCTTCTTACTCCTTTCCATAGCAAGCTATGTATAGGGGTTCACCGTTCGACGATGGCTACTTTGTATCCTCTCTGGAAAATGGTCCTCTGCGCTGTCACTCGCATGGCTAATCGTCTGGAGGCATCACACTGGCCGAAGCCTACATCCCATCCTCGCAGTGAAAACTACGCTCACGCGCTCTGTCACAGCACGGCTAATCACTGGTTGGTTCCCGCTCCTGCTGGAATAGAATCCCTTGATTCTTTTGCGTCTGTCACTAACGCCCAGCACTTGCAAGTCTGAAGCACGTCACAGTCATTCATTACCGAAATCCTACTCGGAATACCACAGACAAGGTTAGACTTTCCGAATTCCCAAGATCCTACTCGGAATACCACAGATAAGGTGAGACTTTCCGGATCCTCATGAATGCCGCCATCTATCTAGCTTATACCACGAAGATTCTGTTGGGGAATCTAAGAGATACACATTCAAGCTCGGTTGCATGTAGAACGGAAGTGGTTGTCAATCACGCGCGTTCATAGGTGAGAATGATGATGAGCGTCACATAATCATCACATTCATCATGTTCTTGAGTGCGAATGAATATCTTGGAATAAGAATAAGATAGAATTGAATAAAAAGTAATAGTAATTGTATTGAAACTTGAGGTACAGCAGAGCTCCACACCCTTAATCTATGGTGTGCAGAAACTCCACCGTTGAAAATACATAAGTAAAAGGTTCAGGCATGGCCGAATGGCCAGCCCCCAGAACGTGATCACAAGATTCAAAAATACAATCCAGGATCCCCTGTGGTCAAAAGACGTCTAATACAATAGTTAAATGTTCTATTTATAATAAACTAGCTCCTAGGGTTTACATGAGTAAGTAATTGATGCATAAATCCACTTACGAGGCCCACTTGGTGTATGTTTGGGCTGAGCTTGATCAATCCACGAGCTGAGGCTTCTCTTGGAGTTGAACTCCGAGTTATGACGTGTTTTGGGCGTTCAACTCCGCATCATGACGTTTTTCTAGCGTTTAACTCCAGACAGCAGCATGTACTTGGCGTTCAACGCCAAGTTACGTCGTCAATTTCCGAATAAAGTGTGGACTATTATATATTGCTGGAAAGCTCTGGATGTCTATTTTCCAACGCCGTTGAGAGCGCGTATTTGGAGTTCTGTAGCTCCAGAAAATCCATTTTGAGTGCAGGGAGGTCAGATTCCAACAGCATCAGCAGTCCTTTTGTCAGCCTTTTTCAGAGTTTTGCTCAAGTCCCTCAATTTCAGCCAGAATTTACCTGAAATCACAGAAAAATACACAAACTCATAGTAAAGTCCAGAAATGTGAATTTAACATAAAAACTAATGAAAACATCCCTAAAAGTAGCTTGAACTTACTAAAACTACCTAAAAACAATGCCAAAAAGCGTATAAATTATCCGCTCATCAGTCACGCTAGCACCCATCCACTGGCTCTCTGTCTGTGCGTAACCCAAGGTGGTACGTAACATCCTGCAGGGTGATGGTGCACTCACCCCATGGTAGGTGGAAAGTGTGGGTCTCCGGACACCACTGCTCCAAAAATGCAGTGATCAGGGAGTTGTCAAAGACAAAGTCGCAGAGCTGCACCGTATCACCAAGCCCGACTTCCCTTAGGTAAGGAACGATGGCATCCGGGAGTGCAAGTGTATAACAGACTAACTCACCTAGGCAATAAAAGGCGATGCCTTTGTTTAAAAGTAAAAAAGTTACAAATACAATACTTCAAACTAATTTCTCTAGCATGTTTAGATCTATAATAAAATATATATTATGCAACTCAGATAACCATCAGATAAACATCAGAAAAAATAGTACTTATAATTCCTATTTGCTAACTAACATACTTATCAAATTTTCACTACGAATAAACTTGACTTCTGCAAAATAAGTTGTCAACAAGTCTTCCCTATGAATAAAAAGTTCATTATGAATTAACTTAATTACTTATAAATATCTTAATCCATATTTGCCAACTAACATACTCTGTGTTACCTAAATATCATTCAATCTATCCTGTCTATTCACTAATTAAAAGACAATCAATTATTAATTTGAACCATAAAAGATAGCACCAACCTCGAAGTCAATGACTCCCGCAATGAGTCAGTACGCGTTTAGCCAATTTATGTCAGGGTTGCGTGCCATAACATATCGGGAACTCAAAAATATCAATAAACTAGCCTAAGGATGGAGAGAAATGTGAGAAATATTGATCAGGAGTGGGGTCAGGTGATCTGTTAACGAGTTACATTTATAGGCGCCGGCTTTCCTTATCTCATTTATAATATAAACGAAATATGTAAACGAAATAAGTATGGCTGTATCTCGTTTACACGGTAAACGAAATAAGGTATTATCACATCGCGTTCATAAACGTGATACGTAGAGACGTGTGCATACCTTATTGTAAACGAGATAAGGTTAAATATAAAAAATCGTTAATACTCTCAAAATTACATATATCAGTAATTATAATATTTATTTTATTTATTTAAAAAAAATCCTATACTCGTTAGTAAATTATATAAAATATTTTTATGAGTATATTATGCGAAGAGTATGTGATGTTTGTTACAATCCCATATTCTTTTAAATAAAATGGTACTATATTAAAGTGAATTCCAAAAAAATATGTGTTAAAATCATTTTTAATATATTTTTATTTACAATATATTTAACAAATGATAAATACGTTTTTCACTCCCAACATTTATATTTGATTTTAATTTTGTTTATAATCTTTGATTTTTATTTTACTCCTAATTTTTCAAACAGGGGCATATAATATAAATATATAACATTTGATAATATATCTCCTAAGTACAACATTTATATTTATTTTTTTTGTGTCAAATTCACACACACAGTTAAAATTAAAAATTCCATGTATAAAATTCAACTAACTTAAATTTTATAATTTTAAATAATTTAAAAAATAAAACAAAAACCCATTTAGTACACTTCTCAATTCTCATACTGACGGACTCAAACTCTCTCTTCTCTCTCACTGTTACTAGAGACTCTCTCGGTCTCACTCGAGTCTCGTCTCCTTCACACTCGTCGGTGTCTCGTCGTTTGTCTCGTTTTGTCGCCGACATTTTAATGTCTCGTGGCCTTTCCTGGACTCATCGTCGCCGGCGACAGAGGCGTTGCTCGTCGTCTTCTGGTTTCGGGTCCTTGCCGTCGCTGAGTTGCCGTGGACCGTCGTGGAGTCGTCGCGTGCTTCGTCCCTCGTTGTATTCTGGTTTCGAGTCCCCGCCGTCGCCGAGTCACCGTGGACCATTAGTGAGTCCCTGCATCATCGCTTCCCCTGTTCTGTGTTTTGCAGATTTTCCTTGTCCCTCTATTTTGAGATGATGTTGAATTGCTAATTAATTAGTTTGCCTTGTTGCTGATCTAAATGTTGCTATAAATCATGAATGAAGTAGGATTTGCTGAATTTGTTGCTGTAAGCTGAATTTGTTGCTGAAAATATCACTGAGATCATTTTTTTGTTGATAAAAAATCATAATTGAGTTGAATTTGTTGCTAATTATCGTCGCTGTACCTTGAATTTGTTACTGTCTTACTGAAATAATCACCTAGCTAAATTTTTTGTTCATGAAAATTATCACAGTTGAATTTGTTGTAAAAAATTAACATTGAGTTGAATTTGTTGCTGTAAGAATAGATTTTATTCTTAGGGCCAGTTTGGCTAAACTTCTTAAATAAGTTCTTTTGAAAAAGGAGCTTAAAATATAAGGACTTTTATTAATAACTTTTAAATAAGTTATTTGTGTTTGGAAAGTTATTATAGAAGTCATTGTTTTAAAGTTGCCAAGTTAAAAATATATACGAGTCCTTCATGCACATTTCAAGAGGTAGGTTATAAGGAGTCACCACAATAGGCCAACAAGAGTACGTGTTATCGAAGTTAGCGTTTGGTGCAAACCTGTCAGAACACAAAGCTAATCTAACATTTCTACCCTCACTCGCAAATATAGGGTGTACCCGATCAAAGTGCTTCCAAGCATCTCCGTGTGACAGGTGGGTCATAAAACCATCATCTCTCTTGTTTTTACTATGCCAAGTCATGTGAGGGATGAAATTCATTGATGCATACAATCATTTTAGCCTAGGGATTAGGGACAAGTACTGTATCCGTTTGTTTGGAATTCTCTTTCCCCGCCGTTTACCAATCCATTCTCTTTCGACCTAAAATCTTGGTGCATCACATAATCTACAAGCAGTTAGGTCGTTGTCCGCCTTGTCCTCATCTGGATACGAAGAGATTTCTAGGAGATCCTTCCTTCCATCATGCTGAGTTAGATAGCATCCGACCACTTTTTTTTCTGGTAGTTTTCTTCTATTGTCTGTGAATTTATCTTTTTCCTTCTGTGTAATTGTTAGGATTACAAGAATCTTAGGGAGTTGGTAATTGTAATTTCTCTGAAATTATAAAAAAAAATTCTATCATTGTTATGATGGAGACTGGATATAGACCACATTATATTAAGTGGTTGAACTAGGATATATAGTGATGCAAGCTCTTCTTCTATGCTCTAACTTTTATACCGTCGTTATGAGACAAAAATAATTGTCTTTTACAAAATTATTTTAATAAATACTGTAGTAACAAATCCTCGAATCTGTTTTAGTATTTCTTTTAAAAGATGTCATAAATTTAACTCCCTTCTTTAGGTTATTAAAAAATTTCAATTTGTATTACGAGACAAAGTCTCAAGTATCCAGTGTAACAACTTGGATGAAAGATCCCAAATGGCCAACATGGAATCAAATGTGGTAACTTACACATTTATCGAAGAGTAATCCAAAAAAACCCACCTTTAATAGAAAAACCGCACCATTAAAAAAAAAAAAAGAATAAAGATACTGTATAACGTTAATATCAACAAACTCTGTGCTATTAATTTTGAGAAATTTCAAAAGTTTCAAAATGTGAAAAAAATTGGAATAATTTCAAATTACACCTAAAGGCACAAAACAAGTGAAGAAATAAGGATTAATATATTAAGAAAGAGTATGAAATGTTTTTTTACGAAAAAAGGAGAAAGCGCTAATGAAATGTTGAGAAATTCTTAATCATTTTAACACTTGAATGCTATGAAAATAACATATTTTAGACTAGTATTAGAAAAAAAATTCTTAGAAGGCTTACAAAAAATGAAAATGAAAGCAATGTCATAGCCGAGAATAACAACTTTGACAAAATAATATATGATACGATTAGTTGAAAGAAAAATTTCTATTTATGAACCACACTTCACCAAAAATAGATAAAAAAAAAAAAAGAAAAGTGATTATAAATCCAAAATAGAATTGTTGAAATGGTTCTGGTTATGTAACGACGAACTTGTGTTTTTTTTTTGCCATTGTTTGCCCAATTAGTTGAAGAAATATAGGTCTTTTTAATATTAAAAATTTAATATGTGGCTGTACAAATAAAACACTTATCAAATAGTATATAAACTTTTAATCTAACTAAATATATTTTTATAAATTATAAAGTTCAAATTTTAAATTCTAACCATTTATATAAAAATATAATAAACAGAGAATTTTTTTTTAATTAATAAAAAATACAATATTTTCTATTTAATTAAAAATATTTAAAAATAATTTTTCTCATATTTTTAAGAAAAAAACATTAGTTGATTTTTTTTTCCTTTATCCCCCCTCCCCACCTTTTTATTTTTTGGAAGGAGTTTAGGGAAATTAGTTAATAAAAATAACCAAGTCAAAAAGTCCCAACAAAAAAAAATGAAAAATCCAAGAAAACAAAATATAAAACAGTTTACACGAACCATTAAGAAAATGACTTATACTAAAATTTTGCGAATATTTAGAATGTTTTTCCCAAAAATATAAATTGGTCCATGCCTTGTTACACCAGATTATTTGCCTTGATCAATACCAAAATTCTTTGGCAATGCAGTCCAAAATGAATACATGAAAATTTAAATCTGAGTTCTTAATAAATCTCTCATCACAGGTGTGCTCAACATGCAGAACCCAGGACTATCAACCTAACAGGATGATACCTTCTTTTTCTTTTTCTTTTTTTCCCTGATAAGAACAGGATCATACTTGAAATGACTATAAGATACAGAGAGACAGACTGAGTCAGATAACATTACACTTTTCAAGGGGGAATACATCTAGCTTATTAAAAAACAATGCAATCTTCAATTAGAAGTGCAGCATGAGAGCATTATTCAATTTCAGATGGCTGAGAAGGCAATATCAGGCTTTCAAGGACTCTCCAGCTTTCACCAAATCTTCAAGTGCCTGGAGATCTGTGCCTCCGACAAGCTTCCAGTTTGATTCCTTTCTCAACACCAAAATCTAATATAAAGCACAAATTACAAAGAAACGAGGGCTCAACTAGCAGATATTATTTCAAAATAAAAAAAAAAAAAAATCATATTAGAAGAAAGTATCAAAGGCCCACTAATGATAGATATCATGACAGTAAATATGCAGTGTAATTAACGTGAAATGTGGATTTATTTCTTATACACATTTTATGTCAGTGGAATCCTTAAGCACTCTTCAAGGTCCTCCAAAATCTGTAATAATGGTAGGAATTTGTTATCTTTATCCCGTTTCTGAGTTATTATTATTATTATATTATTATTATTATATTATTATATTCACACAAGGTATCAAGATGTCTTTGTATGAATTGTCAGACTCTTCATTAGTTCTTATTTGTGGTGCACAATTTGGTGGAATGCGAGGAGACAATGTATGGTAATTATATCACTAGGATGTTATTGTCAAGATCCCCTTTTAGTACAACAACAACAACAAAGTCTTATCCCTAGTGGGTCAATTAGATGGATCAAATGATGTCATTGTGCCTTATATCACATTTATAGTGAGACTTTTTACACATCAATCTCCTTTAACCACCTTGTGTATGGTCTTCTTTTAGTACGATTAAACATTTTCAAAATTTAGTATGCAATAGCAAGAAATAAGAAGAATAATGAGAGGTGAATAAAAGACAGTAAGCAACTGAAGAAAGATGGAGTAGTTAATGGGAAAGCGGAACATTAGTAGGGAAAACATGGAACATGAGTGGCTAAGGCAGTGAAAGTAAACTGCAAATGAGTAATCTTAAATTTTTTACCCCACAAAATTGTTAATCAAATTGCTGAAAGGATGCAAAGGGAATCAATATTTGGAGACCTTTCAATGTTACTAATTTTTTAAGATTATCAATTTTGTTTTGGAACAGTATGTACGAGCCACTAGAATGTGTTCCAACAGCACAGAGCGCTAGAGGTTGAAGATCAACAAGGCAAACTAAAGCAAGAGAAAAGAAATCAACCTGCATAAGATTCTTGACTCCTACCAAATAAACCTTGTTCTTAAGGCTTTTCCAAGTGTATAATATAAAGACTAAAAAGCATCCCATCAAAAGGGTAGACAAGATGAGAGATAGCTACCTTAGTTAGGGACAGAGAAAGACCTAAAGGGACTATGAATAAGGTGATCGGAAGAAATCTGAGCAAAAATAAGCTAATTCCGTATATGATTCATGACAGGGTGTAACTGCACTGTCTGATCCATGCAGTTGACACCCACATAGTGGATAAGGATTTATAGTTGTTGATCAATATTAAGAAAAGAAAACAATATTGTTTTCTTTCAGCAATTGTTTATATGGTATTTTTCTTTGAGCAAAAATGTATAATTTCAGAACAGGGATAGATTTTGCAACTAGGAAGATGCAAATTTATTTTGTTTTATATCAACAGTTTGCCAAAAATTGGAGCATCTCAGTTTTCAAAAGATGTAAAACTCACCCCATAAAATTATTCTCTCTCAAATGTGGTTATACATATGTCCAAATGATAGGAAGGAGGGCACTTTGCAACTTGGGACCAGTTTGCAGGAATGAGCTTACTCAGCCAGAGTGCTGAGTAAACCAACAGCTAGTTAATCAAGTAGGCCACGCATCACAAGATACGTAAATTGGGACGCAAGGAGAAATGACCACATGAGTGCCAACTAAATGGAGGCAGTTCATTCACCGGAATGTTCTGCTGCTATCCAATCCATCTGATCTATCAAATTCTTAAAAATTGTGTCTCCCATGATGGAAGGAAGAAATCAGCAACAATGAAGATCATTGCTAATTGTAATAGGCTGTTCAGTGTGGATTCTACTGTTTCATTTGTTTTCATTCATTTCATCCTAGATATGCTTGCTACGTTACATATTATTCTAAAAGTCAAATTAATTTTATAATAATATGGTGACAAATTCAGATTAAACAGATAAGAACGGGACTTAGATGGTGATACCATATCTTGCCCATAGTTGGGGTTCCGCTCCACTGCATTCACGGATCAGTATTGGCAATTTCGGGTTCAAAGTCTTGAGTTCCTTATAGTTCTTTTCCACAAATGTCCTAAGATAATGAAAAAAACAACATTAATTGATACTCACCTATCTATAAATGTAAGTAATCAAATCACACTAGATATGTAAATATAAAGCGGTGATATTCCCCCCCCAAAAAAAAGTGAATATAAATATAACCTTGCAGGTGAGCTTGCAGGTGACGACTGGCACATCAAAAACCTAAGCTCCCTTATGTTCTTTGAAAGATGTCCTCTCCATGCCATTGCTTCCCTAGCTCAATTTAATAATTTATTTCAGATTTTCCCTCATCACGAGGCAATAAAGAAGGGAGGTAAAACTAAAACCCAACAAACACAATGTAAAATAAACTAATACAGGCAGAACTGCCCAAGTTGCAATGCTAAGCTACAAATTGACAATCAATTAAAAGGCCCCAAAGTATACACAAAATTCTACTACTTGGAAGTGGAAACATACTTGCAATGTTCTTTCATTGCACATAGATATAAAGTCTACATGCCAATTATGAAGACTGATCTCAAAACAAAGTTCGAAAAAGCAAGAGAATTTTAAAGTGTCTGAACCCCAAGCATTCACCCAGACACAACTAACTAAACTCGGGTTAAGATTTCATGATTATTATCATTTTCAGCCCAACCACTATTGAGTTTTCTCCCAATAAACAAGCAATACTGAGCATATTGAAATTCAATAAAATCATAAACAAGAACCATGATAAAAATTTCATAAAAAAATACATAAATACTTGGGAAGACTTACAACAACAGATCCAAGGTAAAATTGGATACTTCTACACAATACTAATTTCTGAAGAACAATTACAGCGAAAAATTGGAATGTACTGATCCAGGGAAGAAAAAATAAAATGAAGCAGCATCTCCACAAACTATAATGAGAAAAAACTATAGACAAAAAAAATTACAGATAAAGAAATTATAGCTAAGAAATCTTTGAAAATCAGTATGAAAATGACATTAATTCTTATCATATTGCAAAACCCCGTATCAAATCCTCTAGGTTCCGAAAATGTCCACCTTTAAAATACATATATATATATATATATATATATATATTATATATATATATATATATACATAATATGTATTACCTTTTTTATTTTTAATTTATAATAGTATGTCTGCTAACTCTTTATATATATATATATATATATATATATATATATATTATATATATAATCAAACCAACTCACAAGCCAATGAGTTGAAATTACCCAAACTCAAACTGAACTCATTTAATATATGAGCTCAAATTCAAGTCTAAGCTCAACTCACAAACTCATGAGCGAAACTTATTAAGCCAATAAGCCATTAGCGAGTCAAATTTGAGCTGGCTCACAAGTTAACCTAAATCACTTCCAAACCTACTTATTGGTTTCCTCGTATCACAAAACTACCTAAGGCAATATTCTAGCATCTTTTCTACAATAGGTGATTGTTAGGGCTTGGGCATTACAGGATGCCCAAAGTCTCAATTTTCTAGCCATGTTACCGTGATCGCCAAAACTAATCCACATATTTTCCAAAGAAGAACTAAACTTAAGCCCTTTCTGCCATATGAATCATAACTTAGAAGACATAACACATATTGATTGAACTTCAACTACAACTGTTTTCTGTTATTTAATCAAAATGATGCTTTTAGCCATTTCTTAGTTCAATTTATAGTGATCAAGCTTAGTTTCCCATTATTTATGTTAACTAATACATATTTGCAACATCAGTTAAGTCTGAATCCCACAAGTTCAATTTTCATTATTTTTTTCCATCAGAACAGATGCCACCTGCAAAGTAATATTCTCAGGTATTGGCGTCTGGCAAGTTATCGCACCAAAGGGAATAACACCTGCAACCTTACAACCAATTTCACTTACGAGAATGGTTGTTTCATCCCTAAAATAAATGAATAAATATATAAAATGTCTCTCTAGTTAAACTAAGCAGGGAAGTTGAGATTTCCTTTTTTTTTGTTACTCATAGTATTCTAAGGTTTGGTTTGGTAAAGCTTTTCGAAGAGGTGCTTATGCTTTTTAAAATCACAAGCTTCTTATTTTGTGTTTGATAAATAAAGAAGACTATGTGCTTGTACTTGCAGTTTTTAAAAGATCGGAGTACTTTTGAAAGCACTAAGGTGGAACTTTTCAAAATCGGCTTGTGCTTTTCAAAATTTAAAAGTCTAATATAACCTCATATATTAACTAATTTTCAAATTTAACGCTTAGATTTATGTCTCTTATAGTATTTTTAAATTTTGAAAACTATTTTATCAAACGTAATTGTTGTTGCTTGTGTTTATTGAAAGTTATTTTTAATTTAATTTACCAAACATAAATGCTACACTTCTTAAAAAAAATCATCTTTTAAAAGCTAACTTTTACAAGCTACTTTTGAAAAATAAAGATTTTACCAAACTAAGCCCAAGTCCCTTAACAAGTCTAAGGGTCAGTACTCAGTATTTAAGGTGAACATTTCAGCTGATCAAAGTTATTCTGTTAACTCAAACGTAAGACTAAAGCATAAGAGCAAACACCAATGTATATGTTGCTCAGCTGGAAGAAACTTTTGCTAGGTGAATCAGAGATTTTAGGTTCAATTCCTATGCATATAAGACTTGTTAAAACTCGGAAGGGAGAGCTTTGCTTCCTAAGTGGTCCTACCCAGCCAGAGCAGAGGAGTCCCTCCAAATGAAGGATTACTTGTTTCAACTTTCAACCAAAAAGGGCAGAAGAACATACTCACACACAGCGCTCAAAGCTGATTGAGGTCTCTTTTCTTTGACTAATCCAAATATACAATTTAGCAATTCACTACAAGTACAAAGTATTATAGTTTCTTGATTAATTATGTAGATGATCCATACCCTAGAAAATTTTGAATTTTAAGATATATATCCACCCCTATACACAAGGCTACAAGCTAACTTCTTAAAGCAGCATAATCCATGGCATAAGAATCTTATTGAATTGCAGAAAAACTGAAGCTGCTAATTGTTAATTTGGTGCAGACGAAACGAGTTGACAAGAAATTGGTCAACATCTCAAGTCTAGAAATGAAAAGAAACTCAAATACAGAAGAATAGAAAAACTCACCCTGAATCAATAACTATTTCAACAAAAATTCAAAAATGATACTTAAAAATAAAAAACGGCAACAACAGCATAACAAATCCTTTTAACAACAATTCAACAACACAAAATCAATGATTAATTAATTTCAGATTCAGAAATCACAAATCAGAATATCAGACATTCAAAACACTAAACCTTCACCTAGCAATTACAAACAAAGCCAGCAAAACTAGCACAACCAGCAACTACACATCAAAGCCATTAGCAAATTTGAACAAAAAAATTAGGAGCCATCAGCAAAACCAACAATTAGAAAACAAAGCCAGCAATACAAACACTAACATTCACCCAGCAACTACAAATCAAAGCAAAACCAGCAACTACAACACAATGAAAAACAGATATGAAATTAAAAATAGCCCCACAACACAATGAACAATAACAAGTTAAGAGCCATCAGCAATTAAAAATAGGAGCCACAACACAATGATTAACCATATTCTTAACCTAAAGCAGGAGCCATCAGCAATTAAAAACAGGAGCCAAGACCCAAGAAGAGTAAGTTTTCAGCATTAACAAAACAGCAAAACAGAATAAGTTTTCAGCATTAAAAACAGATATGAAATTAACAAGACCATATCTAAATTCTGCCTACAGCATTCAACAATATTGCAAAACATTACAAGTTTCCAGCATTAACAAAACAACAAAACAACAAAACACTAAAATAGAGTAACAGTTACATAATAGAGTAAGTTTCCAACATATTAGGTGTTCTGGACCAAAACAGAGTAACAGTTACAATTGTCCAGCATATTAGGTGTTCTAGACCAAAACAGAGTAACAAGTAGAATTACAAAACAGCAAAACACTAAAACAGCAATATTAGCCTATTAGGTGTTCTGGATACAAATCACATAACAGAGACAGTTTCTAGCATTAGCAACCAATCCAAACATACAAGGAAGAACATAGATACAAGGAATTGAAGAACAAAGAACGAATTTCCACAGCAATCAGAACCATACATACAAGGAAGACTGAAGAACAAAGAACGAAGAACGAAGACTGAAGTCCGAAAAACGAAGACTGAAGACCAAAGAAGAAGAAGAACCAAACTTCAAACCAAGACCCAAGAAGAATTGAAACAATATGGATCAAAAATTGAAGAAGAAGCTCAGAGAAGATGAAGACGAGGAGCACTCACCTGGTTCGAAAAGCCAGCGAAGACGAAGAGACCTGCTGACTTACTGGGTTCCTGAGGACTTGGGACAGCGGCGGCGCTGACGACCTCTGAACGGCGGCGACGATGGAGGGCTACGGTTCGGGGTTCCTAGGGCTAGGGTTCGGCGATGATGGATTCCTTGGAGTGAGCTGTGAGGTGATTAGGTGAATCTGAGTGAATGGGGAAAGGGGGGGTGGAGAACGAGTGTTATCGGGTTTTTAGTTTTTATTTTTTATTTTTTTTAAATATAAAAAACGACATCGTTTTAAGAGGACCGTCCGGTTATCGGTTCGATCCAACCGGCCGGTTCGCCGGTTTTTGAACGATTTTTTCTCAAGCGGTCATAAGAGGAGGACTGGACTGCTTGCGTTGTCGGTTCTCGGTTGAATCGGTCCGACCGGCCGGTCCGGTTCGATTTTCAGAACCTTGCCACCTTATGACTTGATATCAGTATCAAAAAGGAGGGTTTTAGATTAGACATGTATGTATACAATAAGAAAATCAAACCAAAATTTTGAACAGTTAATGTGTAATTAGTTTACCTGAATGTAATCACAAAGTTTGAATGGCGTTGTTGCGTAAGAAGCCACGAAGTGATGGATACTATTCGAGTGTTCGGTTCACTTTTGGGTGAAGAACCAAAGCTAACAGGAGGGTAGACTTGTCATTTCCATGACATTTATATTTGGTATGATAACTTTGTAAATTTAACAAATAAAAACATAGAATAAAATATTAGTATAAAATAAAATAAACAGCATTTTTATGTGATTTTTTTAAAACGAAATTGATTATATTTGTATTTTTATTGAGTATTTTGACTTTTCTACAAACAAATATTGTCTCGATTTAAACGGTGTAATATGTTATTTATTGAAATATGATAATCAGAATTTGTTATTGATGCATTGTATTTTTTAAAATTAAAAATAATAAAGAATATTCACTTTTGAGTTTTGACAAATTATATTTTTAAAATATTAAAAAATAAAAAAATATTTTGCCATCGACGAATTCACTTTTAAAAAATTAAAACAGATAATTCGTCATGGACAAATTGCCAATGCGCTGCCAAATTCACCTTTTAAAATTTACAATTTGCCAATGATAAATTCTATTTATTCTCATATTTTTAAAATCACCAACAATCTCCACTTTTCGATATTTTACCTCCCAATAATCATATGAAATTTTTTTTACTTAGAAGAATATCATCTTTCCAAGTATTATGATTTCGCCAACAAGAAAGAGTGACATTTTGATTAACATATGAATTAACTAATTTAAAAACAACACTCTATATACCACTTTTCATTGATTTAAATAATATTATTTGATAGTATCAAACACCTAACTTCACCTATGTTGCATAATCGGTCTCAAGTCCGGATAAAGATATAGGACACAATAACGTAGTTTGATCCATGTAGCTGACTTTATCTAGTGGATAAGACTTTGTTCTTGATTTGATAGTATCAAATCATGTACAAATTTGCAATTGTCCCCAAAATAGCACCGCCCACCAGCATAATATCTACATAGCTGCTTTTGCTTGTGGATTTCTCTGTTGTTCAGCAACGGAAGAAGGTGATTAGCACTAGTCAAAGGATTTCTGTGTGCAAACCTGTTTCTCTCACTAGGATGGTATTGGTATTGCCCTTTTTCTTTGGAGTGGAGGTCACCAAGTTGAGCTTTAATGATTGGGTCAGATGAGTGCTTCCAATCTTGCTGGTTATTTACATGGTTAACACCAAATGATGTCGATTCATTCGATCGTCTAGAACTAGCAGACTTACTCCACTGTTCGGTCACTGCTGATGGGAATGGTGGTTTTTCTTGATTAATGGCAGATACAGCTGAACTCTTAGATAGGAATGCTGGTTTTTCTTGATTAATGGCATGAGGATGATGTATTACTGAATGCTTTCTGGAGACCCTGAATATTTGTAGAATGTAGAAAGGACATCACATAATTTTACAAACATAAACAAGAAGGCTTGAATTTAAAGTCCTGAATTATTTAAGGTACCTGTTTTCCACAATTGCTTGTCTGTTCACTTTTTCTTGTACCCTTGCTTCTCTATCTGCCCGAGCAATAGATCCCCTCGAGTGTTTCTCCGTCAATATTTTCTGCCTTTCCCCTTCATCCTCCCATTTCTGAAGTGGAGAATAGAGACACATATGGTAATAAAGATTAAATGATGAGAGGAAGAAGGTTAAAAAAGAATGATGGGGGAAGAAGGTCTGTCAAACAATGAGAACCTGTCTCAAAGTCTTCAACCTATAAAGGTTTCGACCCTTAATCAATAGGGGATGAAGCGGAGGAAAAGGCTTTTCTCCTTTGCTCCAGAGTACTTCAATCTACATCAGAAAGAAAAAAAGATGCACACATTGTTACTGGAAGGAAAAGAAAGAATGAATGGTTCAAAATGTTGAAAAAAAAAAATAGTAGCTTAATTCATGAACTACGGGTTTAACAACGACTATGATAATAGCATTCTTCTACTTGGAAAATAACCTCGGCTTAAATCATTGATGACCAATGCCACCATAAAGTCAGCATCATATAAGAACATTTTTCTCAGGGAATTTCTTAGGTGAAGAGTAGAATTGGGTGAACTAGGAAAATTCTCACTAAAAAGAACAATCCTATTCTTCATTGAAAGGTACAATACACCATAACATTTCCCTTTTTCTTACCGTAAAAGTATGCTGCTGCTTGGCAGTGCCATAGCTTTCTTTCACTATGCGACCTGCAACAGTCCTTTTACCACATGATGGACCGCTGGCACTTCTAGATGCTATGTTGAACCTGAGAAAACCAATTCTGATAAGGAAACAGGAAAAAGATGGCAGTAATTGTAACATCAACAAAACCAATAAGGCAACTATGTGTACTTATGTGTCAAATTTAAAATAAACGAATAAATAAATGCTGTCTATTAGACGTATTGTATGCTTTCTTGTGTTGTAAGCAAGGTAGATCTTTATTATCAATCACACACGGAAAGTTATTTGAAAAAGGACAAAAGAAGTAAATAAAGAAACAGAAGCAGAACAGCTTACATACATTTCATAAACATTCTGCTCAAACAAAACAACATCCCCACTGCATGCATCACCTGCATTACACTTTTCATTAGATTCTGAAGACCGTGATATTTAATTATTCAAGAACTATAAGAATATGAGTGGCATAACCACCATAGTTACAACTTTCCAGTCTATAGTGAATTATAGAAATTGTCTTTACATCCTCATTGACACTAGAATTGTAAAGTGTAAATTTCACCAACTGGTGAAAGGGAAAATATTGGGGTTGATGATGAGTAAAAAACATATACTTTTTAAAACAAAGTACTTAAGGGGCAAAAATGGAGGGGAAAACAAACATCTACAATGTTTCTTTTAATTTTTAAACATATTAGTGAGTATTATCATATTGTTACTTCTAAACATACCTGACAAAAACGAATTCTACAAAGAGGTTTAAAATTTAAATCAACGTATCTTACCAAAGAAAAAAAATTCAACACAAATTTTTTTATTTTGAAAATTATTAGTACTCACTCACCTTTACAGTCCAACACAAAGCTAGAGCGTGGGTACTTTCTTTCGCCTCCACCATTTATGATCCTGGAAATATAGCAGAATCAGAAATGCCATGTGGTTTACCAAAGTAAGAAATTGTTTTATTTTAAATAATAATAATTATAATAACTTACTGCAGATGCTCCTTAATACGCTGGACGAGTACATCCTTATTTCCAGATAGCCTCAGACAATTCTTTCGCAAATACAACTTGCATTCGTCAACTTTCAATCTCTCTAGCATTCCCCCTGCCAGCCAACACAACAACAGAACATCAAGGAAATCTTTCAAAACTAATAACAACCCACCTCAGTGGCTAACAGTTTAGCATTTCAACATCTCTTTGGCAGCGATTGGTTATTGTCCTGAGACAAAAGAGACAAGGACATTGAGGACAAATATATGTTTGGAGAAGGGAAACAAATCAACCAAATAATTCGGAAAAACCAATGAAAAGCCTGAAACATAAATCCAATTAATTTAAAAACCAGTACAGAAAAAACCACATCCCTTTCATTTAAATTCTGAATATGCCTCTCCCAAACTAAGTGCCATTAGAATTCTTTCTAGTTCCATATCTTACATCATAATCTCCAGAGCAGTCCCCTACTACCCTGTCCTTTCTTCCCTTGATCCAATAGAGGAACAATAAACATATTCCAGGACTAATTTTAAGCTAATTTCATTAGATCCAAGAGGAATGGAGGCAGGAGGCATATCTCTACTATCTTTGCACAAGGGAGACTTGTTTTCACTACATGAGTAACTAATAATAGCTTAGGGTTTCATTGTCTGTCTACATTTCCTCTATTTAATTCCGCTCATTTGATCATAGACATAAAGAAATCAAGAAACAAATCTCAAATTATAAATATGTATGAGGGAAGAAATAGACACTAACCTTTGATTAACCTTTCAACCCTCTCAAAATTTACTTCGTTAAAAGCAGGTGTTGTTATCTCTATCTCTTCTGGATTTGTACCATCAACAACTCTGAAAGCAAACACCAAATTAAGAGAAGCTTACCATCAACTTGCATATAGATTCTGAATCATGATTAGTTCAAACGGGAGAAGATCAGACAAATAAATACCTTGCTTTTGCCGTGTTGGTGGAAGGTGAGAGTGAGAGGTATGAGAACTTGCTCTCCGTTTCTTCATAAAAAGGATCGCCTTCGAAATCGTCACAGTAGGAACCATGGTTGCTGCTGAGTTCGTGTGGCTCCAAAGGTGAATGTTTGTTCGCCATTGATTCTGTCTCCTGCTTGAGGCTATTGGGTTCAGACTTGAGAGTTGAGAGGGTTAATATATATGAATATGATTTCATGACCGTTGTCAGAAAGACTTCAAAATTCTAGGAATAATAAATATTAAATAGGACAACAATTTATTTAAATGAATTAGACGTAGAATGTGCTTGAAATTACAATTTTGTCTCCAAACACAAACATCATCAACCCAATATCGCCCGTCTCACCGAGGTTATTCGTTGAATGGGGGCGAGTTAAAAGTTGAAAAGTTCACTCGATTTTTTTTTGTTTAAATTAGGAGGGAGGCCAAGGATAAAGAGACAATATGTCATTTGACACGAGTTTTTAACTGACATTGAACGATGTAATAAAATAGGTGAAAACTCACCTGTAGTCGAATGCAGGTGAAGTTACTTTTGGATCGTTGACACGTGTTATTGTATGGTTTAAAAAAATTGATTTATTTTATACAAATAATTTATTTAAAAAAACTAATTTGAATAGATCAAATAACTACTTTTAAAATAATTTAAATTTTTTCTGCGTGTTATTCCTAAATTCCTAACAGATGAATTTGATATGTTCTTCTTCTTCATTCATATTGACCAATTTTTCTTTAAATTTATCTGAAATTTTTTTTATTTAATTTTTGTCAAATATATGTATACAAATTGTTTGAAAAAATAAAATTTAGTATTCTGAAAAAGAAACAAAATTCACGATTTTTTTATAGGAATGACATAAATGATATCATCTGTCCTTTTTTTTGTCTCTGTTTCTATTTTTTTGATGAGTTTTGTTTTGTTTCCCATAACTTACATTTTCAGTTGCTTTTAAATTAAGCTGTAAACAAATTTTAAATTAAATTGTAAAAATATGTTCAATTGCAAATTTATCGTTAAATTAAATTTTATGGTAATCAATCAATTAACTTTTATTTTACTAATAAACTATTTTCATGCAAACTATTGTTGATTTTTTAATATTATTCTATAAATAAATTATTTTTTTAAGATAATAAGACTATAATTTACTTGTCTATAAATTATGATTTCACTGTCATGCACGTTTTTGTGTTTTTACTTATCAACTAGAATTTATTTTTTAATGAAATTAGAATTTATTTTCAATAAAACAAAAGTATCTAATCAAAATATTAATTTGGTCTCCTTAAATAATTGAACATAATATTATTAATTTTGTCTACAACAAAAATTTTTAATAAATTTTTTCAAAATAAAATTGATTCAAAAATAAAGAAAAAAAAAAGAACTAATGAAAATATTTATTTTGACATTGCCATCAAGAATAGGATAGTCATAGAAAAAATTCAACCAAATAAAAAGGACCTAACTCATACAATTAAACTACCATCGTATCATCACAATAAACTATAACATCACCAACTAAAGAGACATATAACAAATATGAAAGAGATCATGTCAAAATTTCAATAATGTTCATGCTATCAACTAGTCTACGTTATACCATAATTACATTTTTGTCTTCCATCACATGAAATTGCCATGAATTATCTTGGCATTTATGATCTGAACATCAAAATGGTGTGATGACATAAATATGTACGTATTTATTAAATAATTTTCATCATTCACAGAGGAATGAATAAAAACATAAATTAAGAAATACATTTGAAATAATAAATTTGATTAAAAAATATAAATAAAAAGAACATACCTAATTGAAAGTTTTATATTAGTTCTAAAAAAGGGATTGAAAGAGAACGAATTTTACGTGTGAAAGCGAAGAAGAAGGGAATAAAAGTAACTATTTGGTCCAATTCAAACCAGTTTTTTAAATAAACCATTTATATAAAATAAATCGATTTTTTTTAAACCATATAATAATACGTGTCAGCCATCCAGAAGCAACTTCACCTGCAGTCGACTGTAGGTGAGTTTCTGCCAATAAAATAATAGAATTAGCTAACTATCTAAGTTAAACTCAATATAATAAAATAATGGAATTGAATAAATTATTATTTGTATTCATAAATTTTGTATATATTGATAAAAATACTTATTAAACAAAAAAAATTAACGTTGTATTTATAAAAGATGGATTCTATACGAGAACAATTCTAATTTTTTGTTAATTTTTTAATAAAATTTTTAAATAATCCTTTTTACTCTCTTTTCCAAATTCTAAATTTTCACGATTCTTTTCACTATAAGTACCTTTTCTGATTATCACTGTCTCCCTTCCCTTTCTCCAATGCCACTAATCACTGTCATCACTACTGCTACCATCATCTTAACTCTCTGTCAATTGGTAGTATGCAACACTCAAAAACCCTCTTTTTTACCACCACCTGCCCTGATTTTAGAGTATTTAAGGACAAAGTAATTACACAAGAGCTCGTAGAGATCCAAAAGCTCACTCTTCTTCGCCACGTCCATGTTGACTTTGAAGACGTTCGGGTTAGGTGCTGACCAGGTGGCTGTGGTGCGAGATGGAGGCAGAGATTGACTCATCGAAGGAAAGCGCAATCTTGATGTTGCCTGCTCCATGGCCAACTACGCATGGCAAGTTTTCTTCGTTAAAGAGAAGTCGGTTCCGCGCCAACTAAATGGCATGGAGATACTCTAATAGCAGCTCCTGTCCTAACTGATCGACGACGCTTAAGAATCTGTTGGAGTCACCGTTGGAGAGAGTCCATGGTGCTAAGCTCTGCTTCCTCCTCTAGTTCAAAAGAGCTGTGCTACTCCTTCTTTGATGTCACCATTGAAGAGTTCCTCTCCACCTTTTTCGATTGGATCAGAGCGTCGTTCAATCCTGCTAATCACTTCTCAGTTGATTCTGAAGCAAAATTAAAGGTATTTGGCTTTTAAATTGTTCAATTTGATGCATGATCTATGATCTTTGAATGTTTTTCAGTTGGTATTGGATTTGATTGTAGTTCAATAATTCAAAATTTGGCTTCATTTTAAATTTTACAAATTGCTAAGGTGTGGGAGTGCTGCTCGTTGGAGAAAGACATCTGGTGTGAGATTAAAGTCTCGAATAGGGATGGTGGCTGGTGGTGGCAGTGGAGGAAGAACAAGAGTGAGGGTTGTGAAAGTTTGAAATTTGGAAAAGAAAGTAAAGGGTGAGAATAATTTGCAAATTTTATTGAAAAATCAACATAAAATTAGAGTTTGGGTACTGCTGTTACACAGAAGCAATTTATGATGGATACAATATTAGTTTTTTTATTTGATGGTATTTTTGTCAGCGTTTACAAAATTCATGAGTATAAATGGTAATTTATTCAACGGAATTAGTTAATATGTGTCTTACGAATATATGTAGGAAAATTATTAATAGTATAAAACTTTAATTTTTTAATAAATATAAAATAAATAGATTGAAAACTTAAATTTTTTGTATTTTCAATAAACTTTTTTAATTTATAATCTTAAAATGTGTTTTTGTTTTTTAGAGCACAAGTTAGGCAATCAAATGATTTCTAAACCAAGTCCAATCAAGTGTGCTTGTTATACGCACTTTTTTAAAGTTATCACCGTCATCGTTGTCTTCTTTTTCACTGCATTTCTTCTGCCCATTTCTTGTGCAACAACGTTGTCATCATCATTGTCATCGTCGTCGTTTTTTTCTTCTCTTATTCTTTTTCAATGTTGTCCTTTTTTCCTTTTTATTCTTATTTTTTTTTTCTTCAAGGCCTTCTTCTTCTCTTATTTGATTTCTTCTATTTCTTTTTCTTCCTTCTCATTAGGGGTGTGCATAGGTCGGGTGAAACCGCGTTTGGTGTGACCCATATCTGACCCGAAATATATGCCGGGCCTATTTATTAGACCCAAATCCGACCCTAGATCCGATGAAACCTATGCATTTTCGGGTTACGATTATACCGGATAAAAATCGGGTGAAAATCGGGCCGTTAACATTACATTACCTTGACACCTTCTTATAAGCTAGCATATGAAAATATCCAAATTTCCAAAAATCTAACCATTATTTGATATGGTAAAATTCATTTAGAAAAATATAACAAGAATCAACTCTTCTCTAAAATTAAAGCATAACCATAATCAATACTAATATTGTCTAATAACTCTAAATATTTAAATCAATACAAATAACACAATATTATGCATTAGTCTAAAATCTTATGTATTTTAAATATAAAACATTAACTTATAGTCTTATAATAACTAATAACACAAAATATTAAGGTTTAAAATACTTAAATTTCACATAAAATAGCCATCATTCATCACTAATAACACAAAATATTAATTGTGTATGATGACCGGGCCACGGGCCGAGTTCGGATGACCCGAGTTATGGCCTGGACCCGACCCGAAATAATGACCGGGCCTATTTTTGAAACCCTTACCCAACCCTAGACCTGGTAAAATCACACCAAATTAGCCCCTAAAATGTTCGGGACCGGGCCGGGTCTTCACGCCGGACCGGGCCATGCACACCCCTACTCCTCATCCTTCTTCATTAACATCATCGGTGTTGTCTTTTTCGTCTTCTTCTCTTTATCTCTTATATATGTTCAGAAAATTAGAGTACAAAAATTTTGACTCACATCACATAAATTTTGATGCACTAACAAAATATGCACAATATGAAAAGTTTAGTATACAACACAGAAATTTTAGTTTACAACACAAAAAATTTGGTATACAATACATAAATTATAAATTTTTAAAATACTACATGTCCAAAATATTGACACCCAACCAACAAAATGTATACATTATATAAATTTTTGTGCATAATGTAGACATTTTTGAAGGATTACATGCAAAAACGTTGACTCACCCAACTAATAAAATATATTCGTAACAAAAATTTATGTACTATATGTAAAATTCTTTGTACTATAAAAAAATTTATATATTATGTAAAAAAATTTTTATGTTATATTAATAAATTTGTGCTCTCCAACAAAAATTTTGTACCAAAAAAGTAAGGAAAAGAAAAAGCAATGACACTTATACACTTTTTTTATTAAGTTTGTGCTAAATTAAAATTAGTTACAACATCATTTGTACGCATAATATCACTGATATATAAAAATATATCTTTTATAAATATTTTTTGTATTATTAGTTTTGATCAATTAATCACTACAAAATTGAATTGGTTCAAAGACTTTAAGAAATGTATTTACAATATTTCTTTTTTAATATTAAAATCACCGCCAACCCATCAAAAATTCATAACGCCCTCTTTCAAGGCAATGCTAGGTATTTTTAAGATTAAATAAGAACATTAGATTCTATTATACAAAGAAAGCCAACCAAATCTCATTTAGTAAATTAAGGAATACATTAGAGATATAATTATTTAGATACTTTTACTTATTAATTTAAGCTTTTAAGCTTTTGAAAAGTCATTTCATAATATTAGATCAAAAATTAAAATTTAAAGTTCAATCCTCGTAAATTTAGAAAAAAAATCTTAATGTAAAACAAATAAAAAAGAAAAAAAATACCCATACAAAATTAATACTCTAAAATAACATAAAAAACTTGTTAGAGATATTAATAATTTACATGTCTCTGTCTATTAATTTCAAGTTTAGATACATGATTTTACTACATAAACAAACCCATAAGTTCTTTAGAAAAGAATTATATAAACAATCTCTTATGTCTCATGTAAATACAATTAATTTCTACTTTAAAAGGCATAACATTAACACCACAGAATAAGATAAAAAGAAAGAAAGTTCATCGTTTTTCCATACAAATTGTGTTTAATTGACAATCGAAGATAGTGGAAAAAAAAGAAAGGGAGGAAGGGGGAGGGTTGGGAAGAAAATATGCATAAAGTATATATAATAAATGCATTTCAATCATATCTTTTTTGAGTAAATGGTCAAATTAATTCCTAAAAGATCACTCGTTTTTTAAATTAGTTCCCGAAAGATTACTTTAATTAAATTCGTCCTTTAAAAATTTTAAATTAGTCATGTTAGTCCTTCTATTATTTTGTTTGTTGATGGTGTCAAATTTGCTAACGTGACACATTAAATGACACTCCAACACATACCTATCAGTCTTAATTGACTATTAACATAATAAATTTATAAAATTAGATCAAATCAAAACCTAATTGTGGGAAGAACTTGAGGCATTGGAATACCTCAATTTGGAGTTGATTTTATCTAATTTTATAAACTAATCATGTTAATAGTCCATTAAGACTTCTAAGTGTATGTTGGAATGTCACTTAACGTGTCACATTAGCATATTTTGACACCATTAACAAACAATGTGATCGAAGGACTAACATGACTAATTTAAAACCTTTAAAGGACGAATTTGATTAACAAAATCTTTCAGGAACTAATTTGGAGAACCAGTGATTTTTCAGGGACTAATGTGACCATTTACTCTATTTTTCCCGCCGGAACAGAGAAAGAGAGAGCCTTGAATATTTACAAGTGCTACACACCCCTCATGATCATTCACACTATTTTCTCCCCTTTTGATCTCTTATCTGTTGAGAAAATAATTCACACATCCAATGGATCATTTGTTGCTCCACCAAAAGCAGCAACACTGAAGAAGCAAAAACAAACAAATAGAAGGATCAGTATGGTGAATATTCCAAACTTATCCATCTATGTCTCATAACATTCTGCTAAGTTGGAAAAGAAAAATGAGATTCAACAGGCTTATTTGCTTTGTCCTTTCTAATTTTAGGATTTTGTGAAAGAAAACCGTGAAAATAAAAGCATGTTTTCTTTTTCTACAATTTTTTTTCACAAAATCTTTAAAACAAAAAATACCAAAAATAAAAACACAAACCAAAACACATCCTCGGATAATTTAGTAGGTCCCACACGCATTGGAATTTATTGATTGAAGGGTGTTCAAACCTACTTAACCAATTTGTGTACTTTTGAGGAGGTTAATCCATTGCATGTATACCTGTGCTTTGTCATTGCTAGGTTGGTTCCGGATAAGGTGTGGTCTCTGGTTAGGTGTTCCTGGAGTAACTCCAGCTCCACCCTGTCTCTCCTCCCTCACTTTGTTAAAAATGTGAGTATAGCCATCAGCTGATGCAGGGTTACTAACATCCCACTCACCAAACTTTGGAACAGCTGCTCCTTTGTCAGGCTGCCATATCAGAATGCTTAAACTCAGCATTTTTTGTTAAGCTAACACGTATAAAAAGAGAGGTGAAATCTTGGAAGTTTGATGACTGATGAATCATTGATGTAATATGAAAAATATTACGTGTACACATGGTGTGGAAAACCCTAAAGACTCACACTCCATCCACTATGACATGTGATCCCAGTAATATAATGCAACTCATGTAATATATACCAAAAGCTCTTAAAGTTTCATATAATGCATGGTTATCAAGAAAGAATTGGACTAAGAAAACTAACAGTTTCATCGCCACGATTGGCTGGTCTTAACCGAGATCTTCCTGGTGTTCCGTGGCTGCTATCATAGGAATTCTTTCCTTCCCATGATGGACTATCCCTGCCGGGGGCTCTAGCCTGGCGATGAAGGGGAGAACGTTCAATGCTGTATTCAGAACCAGTACTTTGTCTAGAAGGTCTTCTGCGGTTATCAGCAGAACCTACTCCATGGCCTGCTTGACGAGCAGGAGAGTCAACAAAAGGCTTAGGATTACCGTCATCGTTGCTCTTCTGTAACTCATGTGATGATCTCGCTGATCCCTTTCCAGATGGATGCTCTGAATCAGCTCTCAGTTTGACCGGAGGTAGCTGATCAGATGATGAATTATCAAATGATAAATCCGGATTCTCCTCAGGGTCATTCGGGTTTATCATCTTCGTGCCTGTTCGATCTTTCCGGGCCTTGTCAAAATAAGCTGTATAAGGAACATTTTCTCCACTTTCCCAATTGCCAAATTTTGGTACATGAGAACGTTGCTGTCAAATTGAGACATTGAAAAGAAGTACGTTAAGTATAAAGAATAGCAGCAGAAATACCAAATAACAAGTTCTCTTTCTCTTTTCATGGCAATAAATGGTACTTTAGCGAGTTGAATCAAATTGAAGCAAAAAATGTTCAACATGTAAGTTTACTTTATAAGAGAACACAAAGATACAATTGGAAGAAATTTACACAGCATTTGTCCACATTTGACCAACTCATGAGTCATGACAATCTTTTACTAACATTGAAAAGTGAACACAGCCAAAGGTTGTGTACATAAATATAAATATGATTTTTACTTTTAGTCTATAATCATTTCATTCAAACATGCTCAAGTCAAGAGAACGTAGAGAAATTTAGCTTCACAAGTTCCCTAAATACTGTAGGCTAATAATCTTATAGCAAAGCTTTTTGCCACTAACTACAGGGATCACAAGTCATGTTAACCTAATCCAGAGTGTACACCATGTTTGTAGGCAAATAATTTGAACCTAAGCGGGCTACAACTTTACTCGGTGCCTCTCTACCTTTGACTACTGTATGGGATGTTTCCATCTGATCTTCTCTTACCAAGGGTTTCTACAAGCCTTGTCAGCATGGTGAAAGTGAGTCAAATTAAGCCAATCAAGGCTAAGTTCATGTTTATCTCACAAAAATTGAGCTTGATTCACCAGCTCGACTAATCAATAATTGAGCCTAATTGTAAGGTTCAAGCCGACTCACCAAAAGCTCATGAATTGTCTTGAACTCACAAGCTGGCTTAAATAGCATGAACATAATTGCTATGAATTATAACTTATTAAAAAACTATCAATTATATATATTTATTAATATATGATACAAGACCTCTATCATAATTATATTTTACTAGCATATTAATTAATAGGCACTAACATGCCCATTAACCGCCTTTCAAATAAATATAGTAATAACAAATATAAGGTTAGTTAAAATGGTAAATATGTAATATTCTAACTAAAAAATTTTAGATTCAAGTCTTCGAAATGGCAAAAATATATTTTTTTTATAAGTTATATATCACAAAGGGCATTTTAGGGGAAGAATTGTGTGCACCAAATTCTTCACATAGTCCCTATATATATATATATATATATATATATATATATATAATCAAACCAACTCACAAGCCAATGAGTTGAAATTACCCAAACTCAAACTGAACTCATTTAATATATGAGCTCAAATTCAAGTCTAAGCTCAACTCACAAACTCATGAGCGAAACTTATTAAGCCAATAAGCCATTAGCCATTAGCGAGTCAAATTTGAGCTGGCTCACAAGTTAACCTAAATCACTTCCAAACCTACTTATTGGTTTCCTCGTATCACAAAACTACCTAAGGCAATATTCTAGCATCTTTTCTACAATAGGTGATTGTTAGGGCTTGGGCATTACAGGATGCCCAAAGTCTCAATTTTCTAGCCATGTTACCGTGATCGCCAAAACTAATCCACATATTTTCCAAAGAAGAACTAAACTTAAGCCCTTTCTGCCATACGAATCATAACTTAGAAGACATAACACATATTGATTGAACTTCAACTACAACTGTTTTCTGTTATTTAATCAAAATGATGCTTTTAGCCATTTCTTAGTTCAATCTATAGTGATCAAGCTTAGTTTCCCATTATTTATGTTAACTAATACATATTTGCAACATCAGTTAAGTCTGAATCCCACAAGTTCAATTTTCATTATTTTTTTCCATCAGAACAGATGCCACCTGCAAAGTAATATTCTCAGGTATTGGCGTCTGGCAAGTTATCGCACCAAAGGGAATAACACCTGCAACCTTACAACCAATTTCACTTACGAGAATGGTTGTTTCATCCCTAAAATAAATGAATAAATATATAAAATGTCTCTCTAGTTAAACTAAGCAGGGAAGTTGAGATTTCCTTTTTTTTTTTGTTACTCACAGTATTCTAAGGTTTGGTTTGGTAAAGCTTTTCGAAGAGGTGCTTATGCTTTTTAAAATCACAAGCTTCTTATTTTGTGTTTGGTAAATAAAGAAGACTATGTGCTTCTACTTGCAGTTTTTAAAAGATCGGGGTACTTTTGAAAGCACTAAGGTGGAACTTTTCAAAATCGGCTTGTGCTTTTCAAAATTTAAAAGTCTAATATAACCTCATATATTAACTAATTTTCAAATTTGACGCTTAGATTTATGTCTCTTATAGTATTTTTAAATTTTGAAAACTATTTTATCAAACGTAATTGTTGTTGCTTGTGTTTATTGAAAGTTATTTTTAATTTAATTTACCAAACATAAATGCTACACTTCTTAAAAAAAATCATCTTTTAAAAGCTAACTTTTACAAGCTACTTTTGAAAAATAAAGATTTTACCAAACTAAGCCCAAGTCCCTTAACAAGTCTAAGGGTCAGTACTCAGTATTTAAGGTGAACATTTCAGCTGATCAAAGTTATTCTGTTAACTCAAACGTAAGACTAAAGCATAAGAATAAACACCAATGTATATGTTGCTCAGCTGGAAGAAACTTTTGCTAGGTGAATCAGAGATTTTAGGTTCAATTCCTATGCATATAAGACTTGTTAAAACTCGGAAGGGAGAGCTTTGCTTCCTAAGTGGTCCTACCCAGCCAGAGCAGAGGAGTCCCTCCAAATGAAGGATTACTTGTTTCAACTTTCAACCAAAAAGGGCAGAAGAACATACTCACACACAGCGCTCAAAGCTGATTGAGGTCTCTTTTCTTTGACTAATCCAAATATACAATTTAGCAATTCACTACAAGTACAAAGTATTATAGTTTCTTGATTAATTATGTAGATGATCCATACCCTAGAAAATTTTGAATTTTAAGATATATATCCACCCCTATACACAAGGCTACAAGCTAACTTCTTAAAGCAGCATAATCCATGGCATAAGAATCTTATTGAATTGCAGAAAAACTGAAGCTGCTAATTGTTAATTTGGCTGCAGACGAAACGAGTTGACCAAGAAATTTGGTCAACCATCTCAAAGTCTAGAAGATGAAAAGAAACTCAAAATACAGAAGAATAAGAAAAAACTCACCTAACATAGCAAAAACATAAAACATAATGCAAGACATTGAATTCCTCTATATAATTAAAATAAAAAATAAAAAAATAAAAAGGAAAAAGAAATTTCCTAACCAATTTGTACAATTTTCTCAGCAATCACAAACAGATAGAACGTAAAAAAACTATGACAAAAACTAAAAATTAAAAAACTTACTGTCATTTCTAACCAGGCTTGGGAAAATCTCCAGAAAGTTCAGAGCAGAACGGAGCAAAATGGAGAGGCGGCGGTGATTGAGCGAAGAGAAGAACGGAGCACTGGAGACGAGGTGGAGAAGGCGAAGAACGGAGCAGAACGGAGACGCGGCGGTGGCCGGCGAAGAAACGAAGGCGACACGGCGATGGTGAGGGATCAGAGCTGGAGCCTGTGACGCTGAGTTATGTGAGAAAGAGGAGAGAGAGCTTAATTACAAGAGAGAGAGGTTTATCAACCGTTAACCGGAGCCACCGGTAATGTTTGACCATTACTTTTTCCCCCTTTGTATTATTATTATTATTATAATAAGTTTTCTGTTTTCAAAATTCTGTGTCTACCAAGTCATTACATTTCATGAAATTAATTAATTAAGTAGTTTTAAAAAAATAATTTGACAAGAAGTAAGAAATATTTCATTGAACTCATGTGACTCTAAGTTCCATGCCATAAAATTGGCAATACTTAATATGCACTTAATAATTAGGTATTTATTTTAGTACGATACTAAATTTATATGTAATTGTTGTGCATAAATAATAAAACGATGTGAATTATATTATTTACGTTAGTATTTAATTTTTTTTAAAAAAAATATATAACATATTAATATTTTTATTAAAATAATTTTTATTTAATTTTATAAAAAAAATTAACTATTACTTTTTTATGTTTGATAAAAGTTACTCCTTTAAATTAATCAAAATTTAAAATTTAACTAACTTAATTTTATAATTTTAAATTTTAAATAATTTAAAAAATAAAACAAAAATGCATTTGGTTATTCATTCACTCTAACAAATTTTGCTTTAATCTTATTGATGCCTCCATGAACCCTAAAACATTTTTTTAAAACATATTTTAAAAAAAAAACTCATTTAATTTAAAAACATATATTTGTATTAAAAACAAATATGAAAGTATGAGAAGTAATTAAGCATTATATACTCTTGTTAGTAAATTATATAAACTATTTTTGTGTGAGTATATTATGCGAAGAGTATGTGATGTTTTTCATAATCTCATATTCTTTTAAATAAATTGGTACTATATTAAAGTGAATTCTAAAAAAAATGTTTTAAAGTCAATTTTAATATATTTTTATTTACAATATATTTTAATAAATGATAAATACTTTTTTTACTCTCAACATTTATATTTGATTTTAATTTCGTTTGTAAGGTCTGATTTTGATTTTACTCCTAATTTTTCAAATAGGGACATATAAGTATATGACATTTGATAATATACCTGCGAAGTACAATTTTTAGATCCAATTTTGTGTCAAATTCACACACACTTAAAATTAAATGTTCCTTGTATAAAAGTTAACAACCAACTCAACATCATAAACTTTTTCACAATATTAAAATTTGGTGAAAGTCTTTTATGGTCGAGGGCCATAGCCCCTCGCCCCTTAACCAACGTCCGTCATTGCTTATAACGCTTTTGTTGCTTTTTAAAAGACCATATTTCCACTGATTTTATTTAAGAATTTATTGTTGGTTAATAAATTATTGCAGGTATAAAACAAAATTCGAATATTTACACTTATTTCAGCGAACAAGTGAGCTTACTATTCGACCAATCTAAATTAATTATATATGTGTATATATATTATAGAGTAAAGTATTATTTTGTCCCCAACGTTTGGGATAAATCTCAAAATTGTCCCTAACGTTTCAATCGTCCTATTTACGTCCCTAACGTTTTAAAATTGACTCAATGTTGTCCTGCCGTTAGGGATCCGTTAATAAAATTAACGGCGGAACAAAATTGAGACGATTTTGAAACGTTAGAGACGTAAATAGGACTAAAACGTTGGGAACAAAAACGATACATAGAAATAAATTTTAATTTTATTCTTCAATAATATCAATTTGTTACTGTACATAGTATTCAATTATTTTTAATCATATTTACACTTAATCACCTTATTTTCATTCTAAATAAATTTATTTTTTTAATTTTACACTTAAAGTAATGTATTTTTTATAAATAAATAAATTTTACACTTTTATTCTAAATAAATAATGTAATGTGATTAGAATGAAAGTGTAAAACTATAAAAAAATATAAGTAATTATTCATTTAGAATGAAAGTATAAAATTATTTATTATAAAAAAATTAGAATAAGCGTAAAATTATAAAAAATTATTTATTTAGAATGAAAATAAGGTGATTAAGTGTAAATATAAAAAATTAATTTATATGTATAATAAAAAAATTGATATTATTGAAGAATAAAATTAAAATTTATTTCTATGTATCGTTTTTGTCCCTAACATTTTAGTCCTATTTACGTCCCTAACGTTTCAAAATCGTTTTAATTTTGTCCCGCCGTTAATTTTATTAACGGATCCCTAGCGGCAGGACAACATTGAGTCAATTTTAAAATGTTAGGGACGTAAACAAGACAATTGAAATGTTAGGGATAATTTTGATATTTACCCCAAACGTTGGGGACAAAAACAATACTTTACTCTATGTTATAATACTTAAAATTAGAGATTATCGAACCATCTAAAAAAGGAGTTGAAGAAGAGTGTCTTACCATGTGCAACCACTTGGAGTGTTGCGTGGATTCTGGTTTGTTTTTTAATTTTATTACACAAATGAGATGTAAGAGATTTGATTTAACCACCAAATATTTTTATTTTTTATTTTTTTTTTGATGGGGATTTAACCACCAAATTATAGGCTAAAGGGAAAAAAAGAAGAAGAATAAAATGGAATGCAAGAAATTTAATTGAGTTTAACGGTCTTAAGAATTTAACTATGGCCTTAGTTAAAGATTTTTGGGTGCCGATTGAACCATCAATATTTGAGTCTTATTTTTTATGATGGTGCTAGACAAAAAAAATATTATTTTTATAAAAAATTATGAAAAAAATATTAGTTATAAGTTGATATTTTTGTATATAATATTTATATTTATTTTAATTAAATTAGGTCATTTATTGTTTAAATTTTTTTTTAAATTGGCATCAAGCAAGAAGTGCAAGAATAGTTACACAAACAGTAATTTAAATTAGCCGAAAAATAGAGTGTTGAGTATAACTGTCAATTGACATAGGAAGTCTATAAATAGATTTTAGACTAGTATTGTAAGAGAGTTCAATTCTTTTGAAAAATACTTAGAAACCCAAATTATATAAAAAATAAAAATTTTACATAATTCTTCTGAACTCAAACACTTGTAATTTATTTTTTTTTTCATTTTTATTAATACAATTTTTTTATTTTTATGTCTTTTTCTCTTTTACGTTCATGTTTCTTTTTCTATCTTTTTTTTAATTTTTTGTTTATTTTAATTTCTACAATTTACTTTATCTCTAATACTTTGTATTTTTTATTTATTTATTACTTTTATTCTTTTTAATTTTTATTAATATTATAATTGTGACATTAAAATACCTATATTTTTTTAAAATATTAACAAAATTTGAATAAAACATATAGACATAGAAATTTTTCAACAATAATTTTTTTCTTTCAATATTACCACTAGTTGAGAGACCAAGATACTTAACCAGCCACTTTAATCAATCTTACACTAGTTGACTTGGTGAAAGTTAATAATAATAGTTAATGTAGCAAATTATAAATTTATTTTATTTATTTATAATTATGACATAGTTTATTTTTCATTTAAATAATTATGACATAGTTAACGTGACGACGTGAATCCACCAACTTGCCACAAATGCCCAACAAGTCAACAACCGAAAACCATCACTCTCAGCCTTAAAAAATCCAAACCATACACAGCTCAGAGACCTCATTTCATTATACAATAATGTCACTAATGCCCCACCTTTTCATCAACGGCTGGCATTATGTACCCTGTTTGTGAGTACTCAATTCTACCCAATTCGATCGATAAGGTTATTTGTTTGTGGATAGAGCATAATACAGATTTAGGTATATTTTATCTTACTTTATCCGCATTCCTAATATATTATTAATGCGATTAGATATTCATAAAAAATTATTCTTTAATTAGTCAACATTTATAAAAATTTAAAAAATTAATTATAATAATTATTTTTAGATATTATATTTCAAATCTTTTCTCTCATATATCTAAATTTTAAAATTATATCTCCTTGAGTTAGAATATTCAAATTTAAATTTAAATCTAATAAAATAAAAATAACAAATTAAAATTAAAATAATACTATTAAAATCAATTTTTTATTCTAAGTGTGATATATAATTATTTAACAAGAGTAATAAATATAATTATTTTGGATGAGTTTTGGATGTATTAAAAAATAATTTATGTTAAGAAAATATAACTACGAATTTTGGATATATATCAAAAGTATTTTATATGTTATTTTATTATTTTAGATGTGTTAAAAAATTATTTATGTTAAGAAAAATATAAACACAAATTTAAATAAATTTTAGATGTGTATCAAAATATTTTGTGTTAAAAAAGTAAAATACATAATATTAAATTTAAAGATTGAATGAAGGATAATATTTAAAAAAAATAATACTATTAAAATCAATTTTTTAATTCTAAATGTGGTATATAATTATTTAACAAAATAATAAACACAATTATTTTTGAATAAGTTTTGGATGTATTAAAAAATTATTTATTAAGTAATTTTATAATTTTAGATGTGTTAAAAAATAATTTATGTTAAAAAAATATAAGCACGAATTTTAATATATATCAAAAATATTTTGTATGTTATCTTATTATTTTAAATGTGTTAAAAAATTATTTGTATTAAGAAAAATATAAACACAAATTTTAGATGTGTATTAAAATATTTTATGTATTATTTTATTATTTTAGATATATTATAAATATATAAAGTAATAAATAATTAATTTGATTATTAATTATTATAATAATATTTTTTCTTAAGAATAAAAATAATGCTTACTAAAAAAAAATATACAACGATCAAAGAGAAAAAAAAAAAGGTTGAAATAAAGAGAATAAGAGGTAAAAAAAAAAAAACTCACCATAAATAAGAAACAATCCAACTTGGGAGCTAATTTCCTATCAACCAATTTTAGCCAACAAACAAACTAACCAATTTATTGACAAATTTTTTTTTTTTTTTTAATTTGGAAGCGCCCTTCCTTAGATCCTACATTAACACGAAATACTTGTATATTAGGTTACTCTTTTCAGTTTTTCTTCTTTTTTTTTTTTTTACCCTTTTTCACTTTTTTTTTCTTTTTCCCAACACCACAAAATCGCCCACAAGTCCACAACCACCACCTTTGTTGCCGGCTACAGCCCCTCTGCCACCGCTGGTTGCCACTGTCTCTCTGATCATCTTAAATCTTAAATTCTAAACTTTAAATTTTAAATCCTAAATTTTGAAACTTAAATTTTAATCCCTACATCTTAAACTCAAACCCTAGATTCTAGGGAGTTAAAATCCAAATCTATCTAAATTAAACTGCTCATTCAATTCAATTCAAATCGAAAATCAATTAAAATTGCACTAATTTAAATTTAATTGGATTCTATTTTTTGCAAACCACATAGATCGGATTGAATTTTGAACTTACTTCTAAAAATCGATCTGATCCAATCCAATCCAATCCAACTGCACAATATGCTATAATATTATTATTTTATTATTATATTTATAATTTTACTTGTAATATGTTTAATTTGTTATACTTTTTATATTATTAATGTATTATTATTATTATTTAATAAATATTTTATGTTTAAAATAATATTTATTTATTTATTTTAACTAACTTATAATTTTTTTCTATTATTATATTATTATTAATTTTTTAACATATTATTGAGACTTGTTATGTATGTCATTGTTGTTGAAACTTGTTATACATATTTAATTTTTTAATTTAAAAAATTACAAATCCAATCCAATTCAAACCACTTAAAATTGGATTGAATTTTTTTAAAAAACTCATCCAATCTAAACTGCACCACAAGTAAAATTAGTGTTTTGATCAGATAAATTTTTTGTTCAAAACCAATCTAAATCGTACCACAAACACCTTTACTAGGTTTTATATTCTTAACCCTAACTCCTAAATCTTAAATCATAAATTCTAAATTTTATACCTTAAATTAATTTTATTTTATTTCACTTTCAAATGTTTTTTTTTAATGTGAGTTTCGAATGTTTTTATTCTGACTAGTTTTGGATTTTTTTATGTTATTTTTTTGGCTGATTTTTAAATTAGTGGCTTGAAATATTGTTGGTTCTCTAAATTTTTTAAATAAAAAATAAGAACAATAAATAAAAAAAATGCTACGTAAATTAAAAGAATAAATTTAGATACTTTATCATAAAAAGATAGCATTTGGAAGGAACAGTGACCCAGAAAAAAGTTAAGTGAAAAAAGACTTAAAAAATTAGAAAAATAGTGACGCATTCAAAGTTGAAAGGAATCATTAATTTAGTAACACTAAGCTTTAAGTAACCATTAAATTAATTATTTAAATTATTAATTTAATATATTTATTATTTAAAAAATAATATTATAAAAATTTAAAACAAAAAATATAAGATATATATTTTTGTTTGTGTTATTTTAATTTTATTAAAAATTTGATGATAATACTATTTATAATTTTAGGTTAGATTTTTAAAAAAAAAATATACTTTTTATTTTAATTTAAATTTTATTTTTTTATTTTTTATTTTTTATTTTGTTAATATGTATGAAACATGGAATAATTAAATTTTTTATTTATTTAAAAAAATTTAATTTTTCTATTGGTAAAATTGGATAAAACAGTGTTGAGAATTTTAAAAGGTAGAAACTTAGGTGCATTCATCTTTACGTGAAGTTAATAATTGAGAGCCGTTAGATGAAAATTTAATCAAATCAGTCAAATTATTTAACGATACTTAACTATCAACTTCACGTAAAATTAACTACACTTAAATTTTTACCATTTTAAAATATAAATTGAGTTAAAACTTAAAAAAAATTTTAACTCACAAATAAAATTAAGATAACATTCAAACTTTATTCTACACTATTTCCTATTTCCACCCCCAAATTCTCAAACTCAATTTTTTATTTGTTTTTTATTCAAACAATCGTTATTTTATTTCAAAATCAAGAATCTATCTAAGATCTAAGCACTAGCATATTTTTACTTTTCCAAGATTCTGTACTCGTGTATAAGATAATATCAAATATTTTTCTAAAAAAAATTGTTGATTAACATATTTAGATATGCTCACTTTTACAAACTTCACGTGCTCTAATAATTATTAATTGCGAGAAAAAAAATTTAAAATCCCAAACGACTTAACAATATATATTATAAGTAATTCATTAATAACTTTTTGTTTTCGTTAAACTCACTCCATTTTGAGAAATTATAACGTATAAGTTGATATTCCAATATAATTATTAAGTGCATATTAACTTATTACTAATTTTATGACATAGAACTTGGAGGGGAGCTAATAACAAAACAGCATCCAAGTCATCCTCTCTTCCACTTTGCTGGGGCACAAAACCGAGCAGAAATTGAGAATGTAGTGAATACTAGTCCGTAACACTATCGTAAATAGAATTCGTTGCTACAATCGAGTCTCTAGCGCCAAGTGCTGATCACAACCTGAAATGGAAGCATCAAGTTCAGTAAGTAGGGAAAAGGACCCAAAATCACAAAATACAAATGAAGAGAAAGACGAGGCACTAATTATATATGATGAAGAAGACATTGAAGAAGGGATCTAGAAGTGCAAATACAGTCTAGTAGAAAAGCTTATTACTGAAAAAATCATCAACCCAAACTGGGTTCAAAATGCAATGCTCAACATTTGGAAAAAGCCTGAAGATTTTCAAATGAAGGAGATTCAAAACAAACTATACCAGTTCTTTTTCAAGAAGGAAACAGATATGAAGAGAGTCTTAAAAGGAAGCCCATGGATCTTCAGAAACTTATGGCTCATAATGGAATAATGGGAAAGGAACACCAATCCTACAAAGATGGACTTTACAAAAGCTGAAGTGTATGTCCAGATTTGGAACCTGCCAGAACATTGCAAAACAACAAAGCTGGAATGGAAGTTAACAGCAGTAGCAGGTGAAGTGCTAGAATGCAACCTTTTTGAAAGAAACAACGGTTAGGGAATATTCATCAAAGCAAACGTGAGGATCAATGTGAACCAGCCAATCAAAAAGGGAGTGAACATTGGCAGCACTGCAGATGGAATCACATGGGTAGACTTCAAATATGAAAAATTTCCAACTCTTTGCTATTTCTGTGGCTTATTAGGTCACGATGAAAACAACTGTGAAAGAGCAGAAGAGAAGGAGGAAGGAAGACTACAGACATCCAGAGAACTCGGAGCATGGATAAGAGCAGAAATAACAGGAGTTAAAGTGGAAGTAGAAGCAAACAAAAAGCAAAAGGAGGAAGAAGGGGCAAGAACAAGCCAGAACCAAAAGGAATCCACCAAACAAAGCCAAAAAAAGTTACTAGAAAAGCTAAAAAAATTAACAATGCTCGATAAACAACATGTTGTCGAAGAAGGAAAAAGGAATAGCAGCCTAATAGCTACTATAGGGACAGAACAAGAGACAGAAAAAAGGCCAGCAAGCAAAGAAGTAGCCAAAGAGGGAAAGATTCAAAATAAAGATACATCAGCCAAACCAAATGACAATAATACAAAAAGTGAAGCCAAGTCAACCAAATACACTGGGCTAGAGATCAGGGGTAAAAATGAAGAAACTGAAATGGAGGAAAAAGAAAAAGAAGGACAAAAAAATGGAAAAGAAGAGCAAGGGAGATAGAAAGCAACAAACAAGAAGAGGAAGGGAAAGGAGTTATGGAGGGGAAAAGGAAGTATCAAGGAGACACAACAACTGAAACAGAAGATGGAAACATAAGCAAGAAGCACCAAACAAACTCACCAACGACAGTGGTTGCAAAGCAACCCTGCCGAGAACAATGAGACTGGTAAGCTGGAACTGTCGTGGGTTTGGAAACCCATAGGCAGTTAGAACTCTCAACAAGCTCTTGAGACAAAAAGATTCCAACCTGGTTTTCTTAATGGAAACAAGGAAGAAGGCAGATGAGATTGGTAGATTGAGAAGAAGAGGAGGACTAGACAACATTATTAGCGTAGATTGCAGAGGTGAAGGAGAAACAAAAAGAAAGAACAACAGATCACACAGGTTCAGATTTGAGGAGGTTTGGCTGGAAAAAGAAGAGTGTGAGGAGATAGTTAAGAAGACATGGATACCAGGCAATATGGGGATTACAAGAAAACTCCAAAATTGTAGCAGCACTCTGAAAGAGTGGGGACAAGTGCATTTCGGACAGATTCCTAAGGCAATAAAAGAAAAAAAAACTTGAAGAAGTGTAGGCAAGCCTACAAACAGAGGAGAACATAGCTAAAGCTAAAGTTTTGCAAGGAGAACTTGACGAACTCCTCAAACAAGAGGAGATTTGGTGGGCGCAAAGATCAAGAGCTACATGGCTAAAAGCAGGAGACCGAAATACTAAGTTCTTTCATCAAAAAGCTACACAAAGAAGGAGTAGGAACAAGATTCTAAAGATCACCGATGAAGCGGGAATAGTCCATGAGGAGGAAGGAAAAGTAGAAGAGGTGATTACTAATTTTTTTGAAAATCTGTTTGTTGGTGATAGAATTGAAAATGTGGAGGAAGTCACAGAAGTTGTTAGAGGCAGAATAACACAAGAGAGATTGAATATCTTACAAGAAGAGTTCACAAGAGAAGAAGTCAAATCTGCTCTTAGCCAAATGCATCCGACAAAGGCTCCAGGGCCCGATGGCATGCCGACTCTTTTTTACCAGCAAATGTGGGACATAGTAGGAGAGGATGTAACCGAATGGGCTCTCAATGTTCTCAACAACAGTGGTGACCCCTCAGAAATGAACAAAACTCACATATGCCTAATACCAAAAACTAGAAACCCCACTCATACAAAGAACTACAGGCCAATATCACTTTGTAATGTGATGTTCAAGATAGTTACCAAAGCCATTGCAAATAGAATGAAGTTGATCCTGCTGGACATAATGGGTGATTTTCAAAGCACTTTTATTCCTGGAAGACTTATAACGGATAACGGGCTAGAGACGTTCAAAATTTTCCATTTTATGAAAAAGAAGAAAGATGGAAACAAAGGCTACATGGGGCTGAAATTGGATATGGAGAAAGCATACGATAGGGTCGAATGGGCTTTTCTAATGGAGGTATTGAGATCTATGGGATTCCCGTAAAAATGGATCGACCTTATCTAGAAATGTATCAGCTCAGTATCATTCTCAATCATTCTAAATGGCTGCCCAACAAAGGAATTTAAGCCCGGGAGAGGAATTAGAAAAGGGGATCCACTTTCGCCATACCTTTTTATTTTGTGTGCTGAAGTTTTCTCCGGTCTTCTGAGAAGAGCGCAAGAAAGGAAAGCAATCCAAGGGATTAAGATAGCAAGGATAGCTCTTGAGATTACACACCTTTTTTTGCCGATGACAGCATCTTATTCTTGAGATCATCAGACCAAACTATCCTATCGGTGATGGAGATTCTTAAAAACTACCAGTTAGCTTCTGGACAGAGAATCAATTTGGACAAGTCAGAGATTTCCTTTAGCCGAAACGTACCTCCTAACAGACAGATCCTTATCCAAGATTGGTTGAACATAAAGGCGGTGAAAAATCACTCAAAATATTTGGGAATCCCAACTTTGGTTAGAAGATCTAAGAAAAAATTTTTTGAGTTTGTCCAAGAGAGAACCTGGAAGAAGTTAAAAAGTTGGAAAGAGAAGTCGCTATCCAAAGTGGAAAAATAGGTCTTAATCAAGTCAGTGGCACAATCTATTCCATCGTACATTATGGGGTGTTTCCAAATCCCTAAAAGTCTTTGCTGCCATATAGAGAGGATTATTAGCATTTTTTACTAGGGGAGCAAGGAAGGAGAAAGAAAGATACACTGGGTAGCTTGGGATAAGATGTGCAAGTCAAAAGAGGATGGAGGGTTGGGTTTTCGAAGTTTCGAGGCTTTTAACCAAGCACTTTTGGCTAAACAAGAATGGCGCTTAATCAAGAATTCAGAATCACTCACAGCCAGAATGCTTAAAGCAAAATATTATGCTAGAAAAAAATTCACTGATTCAGACAGGGGATATAATCCTAGTTACACATGGAGAAGCATATGGGAAACAAAGTGGGTGCTAGAACTGGGTGGATTGTGAAAATTAGCTCAGAAAAAAATACAAAGATTTGGGGAGATCCGTGGCTTCCTAACCAAAACGGGTTCAAAGTGTGGAGTACAAGAATAGGCTTTGATAAGGAAACCATAGTGGATAGCCTAATCAATCAAGAAGACAGAACATGGAACCAAGAGATAATCAACAATACCTTTCTACCTTTCGAAGCAGAGCAAATCCTAGAACTACCATTAGACATTCATGCAAAGGAAGATAGCTACTATTGGAAGTACAATAAAAAAGGAGATTATGAGGTAAAGAGAGCTTACCACCTTATAAGAAGCCATAACCAGACCGCAGTTCGTACCAGCACCCCAATCCAAGCAGAGCAACAATTTTGGAAAAAATTTTGGAAAATGAGAATTCCCTTGAGAGCCCAAAACTTTGCCTGGAGACTGATGAACCGGTCACTACCTACAAAGTCAATTTTACAGAAGAGAGGCATCAGAGGAACTACAGCGTGCCCAAGGTGCTGGGAGAAGGAAGTGACAAATTCTCACCTATTCAGGGACTGCACCTGGGCGAGGCGTTTCTGGTTTATCTCCCCATTTACGCTCAGAACAGAAACAGCGACCAACACCTCTTTGCAACAATGGGTTCAATCGATGCTCAATCTTTTTGGGGATGAAAGGGGTGGGCTCTTCCTTTGCTGTCTTCACGCAATTTGGCTCGATAGGAACAAGCTAATCTTCGATCAGGAACACTCTCGGCCAGAGGCGCTGCTGGAGAAAGCACACCAAGCCTACACGAAAGCAACCAAGGCCGACCTGCATGTCCCCTTGTTGCAAAGAACTCACCCAGAAAGCCAAAGTGCGAACAATTGGAGGGCTCCAGAGCAAGGAAGATACAAAGTTAATGTAGATGCTGCCATTATAAATGATAGGAGAGGAGGAGTTGGTGTTGTAATTAGAGACTGGGAAGGGGTGGTTGTCCTTGCTGCCACGCTGGAGGTTGCTGCATCATTTTCAGTTAGAGAGGCAGAAGTATGGGTTATTTTTATGGGCTTGAGCTTGGCGGCACAAGGGTGTTTTTTGGAGGTAGAAGTGGAAGGGGATAATGTTGAAGTAATATAAGCTTTGAAAGCCACACAATCTTTTGCAGGTTCTTTTGGCACTATCATAGCAAACTGTAAAGCCCTTTTGAATAGTTTTAGGTTTTACAACTTTACCCATGTTAAAAGAAATGGAAATATAGTAGCGCACACACTAGCTAATTTAGCTCTTAGTAAGCCAAATTTTCTGTGGCTAGAAGAAACCCCTATAATTATTTGTAATTTGGTCCACCTTGATATTATGGGCCTCCCTTCGTAATATATATATTTCCTTAAAAAAAAACTTGGAGGCATATGACTTCAATGAAATATTTTCTTACTTTTTGTCAAATTAGTTTTTAAATTACTTAATTAATTAATTAATTTCATGAAATGTGTGACTTGGTAGACAAAGAATTTTAAAAATAGAAAATTTATAAAATATTTGTTTCGATATGATGATAAATTCATACGTACTGATACGATAAAAACATAAATAAATAACAAAATGACACATGAATTATATTATTCATATCAATATTTAATTTTTAAAAAATATATATATCATATCAAAACTTTTATTAATAACCTTATAATTTAGTAAAAATAAAAAATTTTTTATTCTATTTTATAAAAGCCCTAAATATTTCTTTTTCTTATGTTTGACAAAAATTACACATTTAAATTAATTAAATTTTAAAATTAAACTAACTTTAATGATATAATTTCAAATTTTAAATAATTTAAAAAATAAAACAAAACACATTTAATTATTTATTCACGCTAAAAAAAAACTGATTCAATTTTGTTAATGCTCCCCATGAGTCATTTATACTAAAAAAATTCTAAAAATAAAAAAATCAAAGAAGTCTGTCATTTTTACTAAATTTTCTCAGGTCACTTTTACATTCTCAAAGAACATTTCACTCTCTGCATTCTCAAGTCTCAATTCTCAAACCCAAACTTTCTTCTGTCTCTGCCACTAATTCATTAGAGTCTTTCTTAGTCTCACTCGATTCTGTCTTATTACGAATTTTGTGAGACAAACTAAGAATTGTCATATGCCAATTGGTAGGAGTGATCACGGGTATCAGGTATCCGATTACCCGTCCAAACCCGAACCGAACCAATTAAATTAATTCTGAAACCAACGGATAATTGGGTCTAATCGGAACCAAACTAATGGCTCTCTGTAGTAATTGGTTCGGGTAACGGTTCTGAAGATGCAGAATCTAAACCAACCCGTGGACCCGACTATGTGTTAAATAAATAAAAAATTAAAATATATATGCCTTTTAATATGTTTGGATTTTAATGTGTTTAGTGTTTAACATGTTTAGATTATTTCTATTGATTTTACATGTTTATTGTATTTACAGAATTTTCAAGATAAAAATTTTATTTTTTTAATTTTATTTTTATGAATTTCTGGTTTATCTTGAGTACCCAATTTTTCGAATCGAACCAATCCGTTCTTAATTGGTTTGGTTTGATTCGGATACATACACAAAAAAACGTAAATCCGAGTCAAACAGAACCAATTACAATTGAATTGGTTCGGTTCTAATTTTATCCCAAATCTAAACTAACCTGACCCGTGATCACCTCCTACCAATTGGTTCAATTACAAGAACAACTAAGAGAATAAAAGAAGATTTTGTAAACATAGCTAAATTATTTGTCTTCTTCTTACGTTCATTCTTTCTTCAATGTCTTGTTGTTGTTATTTAATTTCTTCTTCTTTGTGAATTGGATATATCTTTTTTTATTGAGTGAAATTAAAAAGACACGAATGTCTTTTATATTATTTTTTATGCTCAATATTTGTATACTATATGTATGAATTTGTGTGCTATGTTGAACGAAAATGTGTGCTATGCTTAAATATTTGTATGCTGTAATAAACTAGAAATTGTTTAATGATTTATGACAAATTAGTGTGAGCTACCAGACTATTAACTTCGATTATTTGTGTTATTTTTTTATACTCGATATTTGTGTGCTATTGTATATGTTTTTTTCTTGATTATGGTTATTTATGATGATCTTAGTTTTTTTAATTGAGTTGTTTATTAGAAAATTAGTGTTATTCTATGATTTTGATTTTTGTGCTATATGTGTGAATTTTTTTGCTATGCTGAACAAAAATGTGTGCTACGCTTAAATATTTGTGTGCTATGATAAACCAGAATTTGTTTAATGATATCTGTCAAATTAGTGTGAGTTACCAAACTATTAGCTTCAATTATGTGTGTGCTGTAAAAATAAAGGGGTGTGTGTTGTTTCACTTTGCTTGATTTACACATGTAATGTGGTATGGTTTGTTTGTAGTGTTGATGGACAACTGCAAGAAAGACGAGGCGATCGCTGAACTTTTCAAGAGTCATTGCATTCAAAGCTGATTTGCACCTCTTGCTTCTAAGGGCAACATTCCATGAATACAAAGGAGATGTGTTGAGTGGTCAGAGATTGTCGTGTCACACTTTCTGTAGACCCTAACCACCAAGAAATGTTGGAACTGCACATCAAAGTTAATAGCCATGAGCTATGATGACATATTTAAAAAGAGTGTCATAAGCACCTTTTTATGTTTGTGCCTGTAATGTAATATTGGCTTGCAATGAATTGTGATCGGTTTATACACCATAAAGAAAAAGAGAAAGAAAAAATAAATGTGTAATAAAAATCAATAAAAGAATATACACATAAATTTTGGTGCAACAAAAATTTGTGTGCTGTGCTTTAACAATTTGTGTGCTATGGTTCGAAAATTTGTGTAATATGTGCAAAAATTTGTATACTATATCGATAAGTTTGTCAATAGTATCCTTTTGTGTGTGTCTGTTGGAAAATGGAACCTGTAATGTAACATTGGCTTGCAATGAATGGTGATTGGCTTACACACCATGAAGAAAGAGAGAGAAAGAGAGAAAATAATTGTGTAAAAGAATTCAATAAAAAAATACACTCACTTAAATTTTGGTGCAGCAAAAATTTGTGTGCTGCACTTCGAAAATTTGTGTGCTATAGTTCAAAAATTTGTTATGTGCAAAAATTTGTGCGTTATATTAATAAGTTTGTGTTACGTGCAAATTTGTCTGCTATACTTCAAAACTTTGTATGCTATGCTCCAAAATTTGTATCCTTTCCAACAAAAATTTATCTACGGCAGAAAGTATAAAAAGACTTGTACAGGTAATACAATCTCTTTGAATTGTGCGCCAGTGGAGCACTAGAGCGCGTCATGCGTTTCATTTCGAGAATGGTTTTTATTGTAGTTGATTGAACTTAGTTACCAAAAAGACTTGTTCATATAATATTACTCCACAAAAGATAAATGAGATACATATTTGAAGGTAAAATATGTCTTTTGTCCTTAAAATTTTCAGAAAATTTTAAAAATAGCACGTTGTTAAACAGTCCCTACAGCATTGTCCAATCAAATAGAAATCAATCATTTCGTAGTATCTGAAAATTAATTTCCCTCATTTTGCTATGCATAAACAAAGAAAAACAACAAATTAAAAATACACGACAGTGTTATTCATGCTTCTTTACTGGTTCTCAGAAGTTGGGACGTTTCCTTTTGAGTGATCCACTTAAAGCAGCCTTAGCCTTCGCCCACTCTTTCAAGGAAGAACAGCTTCTCATGAATGTGCAAGTTTCGCCTACTTCAACCCTCGCAGTGGATCTCTCTTTTTGTAGTGTTTCTTCAGACGATCCTTCCTTTTCTCTTGTCTCACTCTTTTCCTCATATGCAGTATCATTGGCACCACCACCATCATGTTAACTCTTTTCCGGTATACGCCCATCACTAGTAACAACTTCATTAATGGCATCCTTATCTACATTATTATGCTTGGGATTGTTGGAATTTGCAGGGTCCACGGTAGACCCCTTGGGCATTGGCTCTGAGAATGTAATGCCTGCCAAAATCTGTGAAATGCTAAATGAACTGTTGTTTCCAGCAACCAGTTGTGTCCATGATTGCTTCCGTCGCCATGATGCACCTCAACCGGTCTTCTTCAACTCCACATTGTTGTCAGCAGGCTGAGCTTCAGCATGCTTTCTTAATGCTAATGTGTTGGTATAATTATCTTCAGTGAGCTCATTTATCGATTCTGTATCGGTGGGTTCACTCCTTAGGTGTTCATGCCCTTCCATGTTTTCAGTTTTGTCGTTTAAAGATATGGATTGGGATGGACTATCAGGTCTTTCTTGTTCTGTAGGAAATATGAGAGTGGCATTGAAAGCAATATTACCTCCATTACCAAGTAGTTCTTTCCATGAAGATTTCTGAGACCATGAAACTTTAGACGGTTTGCCAAAATCATCTTCTGACTCAACAGGTTGTACTCCAGATTCTACCTCATCTGGAAGGGTCTGCACATTATTCTTTCCTTTAGCAGTAGTAGACACATGTCCAATGCTTTGCCTTTCTGATTTGCGAAGTGATTTTCTCTTATTGTTGGGATTGCTCTTATGCCCTTTATGCACATCAAACTCACTCTTGTCATTTTCTTCCTTACCAATTTTTGATTTATTGGACCATGAGTCCTGAATATCCAAACAGCAATTAGAAACAATATAAATAAATCTATTCTTTGATTAAAAAAAAATAAGGAGTGATACAATAAGAGATAACTTAACCGGTTTCTTTTGTAAGGGGAGTGAATCCTCTCAATTTTTTTTCTCTTAATTGTTTGGTAAAGTGTGATCTCTCATCATTCAATATCTTCTCTCCCATATTTTTTCTTGGTCCCACTTAATGTAACGTAAAAGATCACACTTTACCAAACAATTGAGGGAAAAAAATTGAGAGGATCCATTCCCTAGTAAGCCCTATTGCTTAATAATAATGATGATGATGATGACAGCAATGAAAATTAACCTTATTTTCCAAGATCATTTGAAGTTCCTCACTCCCTATTATGGACGATTTATTTTTCTTTGTGTTCACGTTAATAATGAGATCATCTTCATCTGTTGAACTACCTACTTCAGAGTAATTAGGATGTGCAAGTGATTCAAAGGAATCCTCTGTTTCAAGATTCTTCTTTTCGGAAACATTTTCTTTTCCAAGTTGTTTGTTCATCACGACATTCATTATGTTAATTTCTTCATCATTCATTCCTCCAATTTCTGTTGCCCTTTCAATATGTAGTTTTCCCCTTTCTGTGCCAGAAGGACTACAATGTTCCTTGCAATCACAGAAATGCACAGGGAGAAGAGGAACTTTAATATTCTGGAAACTGTATTTGTGCTTTCCAGTTCCAGTAAATGGTATAGATTTTACCTACATAAGTACAGATGTTGCATGTGAAAATTGAACCATATGATTAAGCATTAACGTTTCTTTACATGACCGAATATAAGGGAAAGACAAGAAATTTTAAACCTTATTACGTGATAAGATGTTAAACCTAACATGTATTACATGAACATAAATTTTAACAGAATAGAGGAGGAATATAAATGAAAAACCATTTAAAACAATGATATAAAAATATATACAACCTCCCTTTCCCTTTTTCTCTCTCTCTTCTCATGATAGTACCTAGAAGGCAACAATGAGTCTTCAAGGCTACAAATGTCGCAAATATTCCCTAAAGTCTCTACATATTATACAGGGACAGTCCCGAAAAAACACATATACATCACAGAACAAAAACAAGACACCAAAAGCACAAAATTACCTATAAGATATGTAAAAGAAAAGAATAATCCTAAAAAATTTAAAATGACACACTTCAAACAAACAGACCATCTGAGAATAGCATAATTAGACACTCCCACAAATGTTGGCCTTGTTATTCCTGCCAAAACCTTTAAAATGTGTCATAATAAATGTTTACAATTTGGCCTCATAGAAATGGAGACAGCTAACAGTTCAGATCATTTCTTAGTGTCATTCATTACCGAATATGTTACATTTGCGGTACATAGCCGGTCCCAAGCCCGTATAAAGGAGGAGGGTTGTGTTAGGTCTTTGGCAATCAACATAAAAATATAGTCGAACCCCCATGACATGAATCAAAGACATTATTGCGCTAAAGCTAGGTCGTTGCCCGGAAGCAACGCGCCGTATGGCTCGAGTACAGTGTCAAAGCAAGAGCCGCTGCATCGGTGCCCGGATGTAGTGTTAAATGAGCAAGGGTTCTCGCATTTTCGTGAACGGACGAGGGTAAATAAGCTAGTTCACAAAGTAAAAGGTAAAGGTCGAAGCGACAGAAGGTTGAGATTTGGGACATGGAACATAGGCACTCTAACAGGAAAGTCCATGGAGGTGGTGGACACCATGACAAGGAGGAAGATTAACATTATGTGCCTACAAGAAACGAAATGGGTTGGTGCAAAGGCTAGGGAGTTGGATACTTCTGGTTTCAAACTTTGGTATACAGGAAAGGTGAAGAATAGGAATGGAGTTGGAATAATTGTGGATAAGCAGTGGAAGAAGGACGTAGTGGATGTCAAGAGGGTGGGAGATCGGATCATCTCTATCAAACTTGTGGTGGAGGGAGGTGCTTTCCATGTGATTAGCGCCTATGCACCGCAAGTGGGTTCGGGCGAACAACACAAGATAAGGTTTTGAGAGGATCTAGAGAGTTTGGTTCAAGGCATACCTTTGGGAGATAAGATTTTCTTAGGAGGAGATTTAAATGGCCATGTTGGGAGAGAAGAGACTGGATATGGGAGTATTCACGAAGGCCATGGTTTCGGGGTGATCAATGCCGAGGGTAAAACTATTTTGGATTTTTCCTCAACCTTTGATATTCTCATCGCAAATACATGTTTTAAAAAGAGAGACGAACAACTGATAACCTATAAGAGTGGCATGACAAGCTCTCAAATCGACTTCTTCTTGTTAAGGAGAGTTGACCGGAAATTTTGCATTTACTGTAAACTTATCTCGGGAGAGAGTTTGACAATACAACATAGGGTGCTCGTCATGGATTTTCGCGTTGAGTAAAAGATGAGGAAAATACATCATACGAAGAACCCAAGGACGAGGTGGTGGCGGATGAAAGGTGAGGAACAAAGAAGCTTCCTAAGACGGGTAGGAGAAGAGGCAAAGTGGGATGGGAATGGAAGCGCAGAAGAGATGTGGAGGGAGATGACAGAAGTTATTGGAAGAATAGCAAAAGAATGTTTTGGTGAATCTAAAGGAATAGGACCAAGAGACAAGGAGTCCTGGTGGTGGAATGCGAGTATACAAGAAAAGATAAAGATAAAAAGGGAATGCTTTAAAGAGTGGTCTTTATGCCGCAATGCAGATAATTGAAAAAAATATAAGGCGGCTAAGAAAGAGATAAAAGTGGTTGTAAGTAAAGCAAAAACAAGAGCATATGAGGGTCTCTACCAGTCTTTGGGCACGAAAGAAGGAGAAAAAGGTATATATAGAATCACAAAGAGCCGGAAAAGACGAACAAGAGATTTGGATCAGGTTAAGTACATAAAGGATAAGGATGGAGAAGTGTTGGCTCAAGAGGAGAAGATTAATAAAAGGTGGAAGAGCTACTTCTACGAGTTATTTAATGAGGGACAGAAGACTCTTCCGAGCCTTGGTCGATTATGCACAAGGGAAGAAGATCAAAACTTTGACTACTATCGAAGGATTCGAGACTTCGAGGTAAAAGAGGCTCTAAAGAAGATGAAAAATGGCAGGGCAGTAGGACCTGATAATATCCCGATTGAGGTTTGGAAGGGTCTTGGAGAAAAAGGCATCAACTGGTTAACCAAGCTTTTTAATGAGATTTTAAGGTCAAAGAAGATGCCTGATGAGTGGAGAAAGAGCACCTTGGTACCTATCTATAAGAATAAGGGAGATATACAAAGTTGCAGAAACTATAGAGGGATTAAGCTTATGAGTCATACTATGAAGTTATGGGAAAGGGTGATAGAACGGAGGTTGAGAAAAGAAACACAAGTAACAGAGAACCAATTTGGATTTATGCCAGGAAGATCTACCACTGAAGCGATATACCTATTAAGAAGGATGATGGAGAGGTATCATAGTAGTAAAAGGGATCTACATATAGTGTTTATTGATTTGGAAAAAGCGTATGATAGGGTACCAAGGGAGGTCTTATGGAAGGTTTTAGAAAAGAGGAGAGTAAAGATCGCATATATTCGGGCAATTAAAGACATGTATAATGGGGCCACAACTAGTGTGAAGACTCAAGGTGGTGTGACGGAGGAATTTCCTATTGGTATAGGATTACACCAGGGATCATCCTTAAGTCCATACCTTTTCACATTAGTCTTGGAAGACCTCACAGAGCACATCCAAGAGCTTTGTGCCATGGTGCATGCTTTTTGCCGATGATATCGTCCTTATGTGAGAGTCAAGGGAAGACCTAAATAAGAAGTTGGAGTTATAGAGAGAAGCTTTAGAAGTGTATGGTCTGAGCATAAGCCGTAGCAAGATGGAATATATGGAATGTAAGTTCAGTCTGAGAAGAGAAAACCCCAATATAGAGGTGAAGATTGGAGAAAACATCCTAGAAAAAGTTAAAAGTTTTAAGTATCTTGGGTGCATTATACAGGATATTGGAGAGATTGAACAGGATGTAAATCATAGGATCCAAGCAGGTTGATCAAAATGGTGGAGTGCATATGGCTTTATATGCGACAAAAAAGTGCATTTAAAACTTAAAGGTAAATTCTATCGCACCGCTATAAGACCGACTATGCTGTATGGTACGGAGTGTTGGGCGGTTAAAGGGGAGCACGAACATAAGCTGAGTGTGGCAGAGATGAAGATGTTGAGATGGATGAGTGGTCATACGCGATTAGATAAAATAAGGAATGAAGATATAAGGGAGAGAGTTGGAGTAGCACCCATTGTGGAAAAGATGGTTGAATCGCGTCTCAGGTGGTTTGGACATGTGAGAAGAAGACCGATAGAACATCCAGTCAGGAGGGTGGATGAGATGGAAGATGGAGAAAGGGCGAAAGGCAGAGGAAGACCTAAGAAGACCATCCATGAGGTGGTCAAACGAGATCTACATGTAAATGGTCTCTCTGTAGACATGATACATGACAAAGCACAATGGCGTCGTTTGATTCATGTAGCCGACCCCACTTAGTGGGACAAGGCTTTGTTGTTGTATTCACTACCGAAATAACTGTACACATAATATTGTGAGCTTAATTCTTGACATTGAAAAAAAAAACAAAAATATTAAGACATGAATCCATGGCAAAGCTCTACAGTATTTTACATAATATTTCCCACGTTATACCACTTTCATACGCAAAAATGGCATTCTTCAAAGCCATAGCCACACTAGATACACACCCAAGACTGGCATCCACACCTTTTAGCTTCACAGTTTAAAGGTTATTCAAAACACAAACGCCTTTAAAGGCCACGGTTCAACATCCAAAAAACATGTTGAAACACAACCAGTGAACATATTTATAGATGGAGTTCATTCAACGTAGGGTTCCCAAACTGAAAAAAGATCCTCTAAAATGAGATTAGTAAAGTGATAAAGTGAATGCTTAATCACCATTGAATTTGTAACTTCTAAGATATGTGAACCCCACTATCTTAATTTGTAACTTTAGCAATATCCTCAATTTAGAGGAGCTTGATCCATCCAGACTCATTGGATATTGGCTTTTAACAACGTCAATGACCAATGAATACATACTTGTGTCAACTAAATGAATAAATAAAGGTATGTTATATTAGTATGTCACCTTTCTTAACTTCGGGAAGTAAATGTGGAGTTGCTTTGTCTTTAAACTCTCTTTTGTGGGCTTTTCCTCTAACTTATTAGTAGTGACTGGTTTGTCACTAACATGACATAGCATCTTCATCCCATTCTCGTTTTAACTGCACTAGATAATATTCTTTAGCCTTCTCAAGCTTCAACTTCCCACCCTTCCAAACACAACCATTATACTGCCAAGACAATAATTTTTTTTAGTTTTTAACAGAAAATGCATATTGTTATAATCAATTGAATTTAATGAAGTTTTAACTAAAAAAATAAGAGAAAAAACAAACCTTGCTAAAAAGCCTGGAAAGAGATTTGTCATCGGTAGGAGAAGGAAGGAAGTCAAGATAGGCGAAACTGCGACCTTTGGTTCGGATTGTTTCGACTGCTTCGACATTGCCGAAAGAGCTGAATAAACTGTGGAGGTCTTGGTTAGTTACTGATTCCCCCAATCCACTGACAAATATTCTCACCGTCTTGTTGTGTTGCCCCTCCATGCCCTAAGGAATGTTAGCCTGCACTCAATTAACAATAATACGGTTGATAGAGGAATGCTATTAAGTTGGTTCGACAATGTTTTGTGCCTCCAAGAGTAACAATTAGAAGCGGCAATTTTTTTCTTAATTATTTTTTGGGTAAAATATCTTTTTTGTCCTTGAATACGGAACCATGTCAAAAACTTCATAAATATCCTAAGTTTTATTTTGGAATAAATAACCATTTGTACCTATGAAAGATGACAACGCTGACATATGTACCATGATAGATCGAAACTGATTAAATTACCAATTCAGCAACATGCAGAAATACAGGAAAAAGGGAAATCTGAAAAAGAGAGAACACTAAACCAAAACATTAACCAATAATCACAAAACACTAAACCTTCACCCAACAATTACAAACAAAGCCAGCAATTACAAACATTAGCACATTATGAAACATTCCAAAACACTAAACCTTCACCCAACAAAACCAGCAACTACAAACAAAGCCATCAGTAAATTTGAACAAAAAAATTAAGAGCCATCAGCCTACAGCATTCAGCAATATTGCAACAAACAAATTAGGAGTCATCAGCAACTGGTAAACCAGTAAAACACTATCAGAGCCATCAGAGTAAGTATTACTGACTAAAACACTAAAATAGAATAACAAAGTAAGTATTACTGACTAACAGAGCAATCAGAACCATACATACAAATTTGCAAATTTGTAAAAGTTCCACCATTAACCACCAGCAAATACAAGGGAATACCAAACTGGAAACCAAGACGGAAGACCGAAGAAGAAGAATTGAAGAACCAAACTTCAAAGTTCAAACCAAGACCGAAGAAGAATTGAAGAAAAATGGAACAAAAATTGAAGAAGACCGAAGATGAAGATGAGCCACTAACCTGGGTTCCGCGCCGAGAAGCCAGTGAAGATGAAGAGTACCTGCCGAGTTACTGGGTTAAGGTTCGACGACCTGGGAACGGTGGTGCTGACGACCTGGGCACGGCGGCGGCGCCGATGACCTGGGAACGGCGGCGACGATGGAGGGCTAGGGTTCCTTCGCTTCAGAGTTCTCCAATCTCCAGTACAGGGAGTATAGTGACAAATGATTAAATGAATGAATGATCGGGGAAGAGGAGGGCAGTTGTTTGGTTCGACGGTTTTCACGGTTTTTTTAGTGGTTATAGGTGAAGGACCGGATTGCTTGCATTGCCGGTTTTCAGATGAACTGGTTTGACCAGACGGTCCGGTCCAATTTTTAAAACCATGAGAATTGGACAAGACAATTATTAACGGTTATGAAAAGTTAAACGTCTTACTATTTATAAGATGCATTGAAGATTCTCGTTAGTTAAGATTTAAATAGACACCACTTTCTTAGTATTTATTTTATATTAAATTTTATTTTTGTTTGTTTTGTTTGTTTTATGCTCAGTTATGATTTGACTTATTTTTATTTTAGTGAACTTATGCATTAGGATTTTAAACTTAAGAGAGAAAAAAACTCTCTAAAATTTGGTAGTTACTTTTTTTTTCCTTACTTTTGATGAATAAATTTTTTTTTTTAAAAAAACTTGGGTATAAACAAACTTTAACTATTGCATCAAGAAATCAAATTAAAGTAGAGAAATTCCTTTCTTTGATTTTTCATCTTACTCTAGTTACGTTCCATATCATGTCCTTTACCTTCGCTTGCGTTTCAGTGTCTCGCGGTCTTCCTTGGCCTTCTCGTCACCGACAACAGAAGCAACTCGTCCAGATCGTCATCTTTTGGTTTCAGGTCCTAGCCATTGCTGTGGGTCATGGACCGTTGTGGTTCTGGGAAGAGCACCGTTTACAATTGTTGACACTGACGTCATCGCTTGTGTGAGTTATTTATTCTATTTTTTTATCTTGTGATGCTTGTGTTTTTGTTAGGGTTTTGTTTTTTAACTGAATAAAATTCTCAAACTTGGTGAATGTTTGGAATTCGCAAATGTTTGAAATTCGCATGTTGCTTTAAAGAAAGGTAGTGGTGAATGGAAAAATTTGTTGCAGCTTCTAGGAGAAAATCCTCCATGAAAATAGAAAAGTCAAGAAACTCATGCTTGGCCAGATTATTTTTTCCACTCGATAAACGCCAATTTCTCAATTATCAAACCTTATTCTCTCTCTTAATTTACATGAAATTTCTTAACAATTTTGTATATGTGAATTGCTCAAACCTACTTCTTTTAGTATTTATTTTAGGTGCCCTGATCCTAGATTTTTAGTCAATTCTCTATCTAAGGTTAGAGTAGACTAAGATCAAAGACTATAATTCTTTATAATTTTTTGGTCAATTCCCTGTTGCACCTTCTCATTACTATCCATGTTAAAACAGTGGTCAACCTCATCATAATTATAAATTAGTCAAACTGCCTCAAAAAAGATAACAGTACTTGACAGCTAAATTCATCTTTTAAAATGCTAAATTACAAATTCAAATTTAATCTTCTAAAGAACATAAGTGACTATGAAAGTGCTTTTATAAACAAAACAAGACCCGAAATGAGTGAAGCATGACCAAAGCTCCATTCCTGGAACTGAGTCCCTGTCAAGGGTTTTGACACTTCAATTAGAACCTTCTGAAACTTCTGAAACTGTTCCTTCAAGTCATCAAGTGATCTACTGTTATCTATCACTATATCCGCTTTATTCCTCTTCACATCAAGTGGCATTTGAGCATTGATCCTGTTTCCAGCATCCTCCTCATTTGATTTGTCTCTCCCCATGAGTCTCTTTTTCTGTGTTTCAGGATCAATCCACACAACTATAATTGGCTTTGTGAACTTGTCGATCTTGGCCTCAAACAACAAGGGGACATCAAGAACAATAACCTTGTATCCCTTCAGCCACAGCTTCACAACTTCCCAAAAAATTCCAGAGGATATATGGGGAGCCAATAATCTAAAACATGATCACAACTGAAATTCAAATAAAATTCAACAAACTAATCCTAAAAATGATGCATTTTAGGAATGATTGAATTGAAAATACTAGCTGTCGGTTACGAATTATAAAGTCTTCAACTTTAGCCTACTCTAACCTTAGAAAGAGAATTAACCAAAAATCTAGGATTAGGGCACGTAAAATAAATACTAAAAGAAGTAGCTTTGAGCAATCCACATATGCAAAATTGTTAGGAAATTCCATGTAAATTAAGAGAAAAAGAGTAAGATTTGATAACCGATCGAGAAATTGGCGCTTATCAGGATCGGAAAAAACAATCTGGCCAAGCATGGGTCTATTGACTTCTCCATTTTCAAGAAGGATTTCCTCCCCAAAAGTTGCAACAACTTTTTTTCCATCCACCGCTACCTTTCTTCAAAACATCCTGCGAATTCCAAACATTAACTGAGCTTGAGCATCTTATTCAGTTCAAAAGCAAAACTCAAACAAGAACACTCACATCACAAGAAAAAGATTTAGAATAAATAACGAACACGAGTGATGACGTCAGCGTCAACAACAGGAACCCCATGGGACTTGAAGAGATTGGAAACGGTGCTCTTTCCAGACGCGATTCCGCCGGACAATCCAACTATCCTCATTTCCCTTGATTCGATTCAATTCAATTCCTCCCAGGGTGTTCTGTGCTTCTACTTGCTCTGCAGTCGTGATTTGGTTCTTCTTGTGGCCTTTTGAAAATCTGCATCTGTTTCAGATGACATTAGAGCAGCCTCGCCGATCCGTTGCAATGAATGGCCACTGCGATGATGACTTTGTCTGTCTGAGCTTCGCAGTTCGCATAGTCTGCAAGAGCTTTCCTTCTTTTGTTCAATGCATAGGTGGTTTTTTTTCCAGACTGAGATGTTAATATTTTTGCCATAGAGACGGGCTGAGCCCGAAAGAAAAGAAACTTTAAATGCACTTCAAAACAATTATTAGGGTAAGAATGGTTCGCTGTATGAGCCGTAAAGCAAAAATCAATAAAAAGTGAAAAACAACTCTTGTTGTAACTATGGTATCTATATCTACTAAACAACAAAAACTTGAACATTTTATCATTCAATTGGCACAATAAAAAAAGAAACGGGACCAGTATGGCAAAACACATTTTGGATTCATTCATGATTATTCTTCTAATGTGCATAATATCTGAAGCTACTTGCTAAAATTCAAATTAGTTCCTCAAAATAAGGCTATAACGATACCTAAACTTCTAGAGCTAATTGCTCAAATTAAATTGATTCAAATAATTATGCAAGCATCAAAAGCTGGATGGTGCTTCTTCAGGAGAAGAAAAGGATATATGATAAGGTGGCATTGAAAATTTTTGTCCCAAATAGAGATCCAGTAGAGGTAAAATAATGTATAACACATCACTCTCCAGGGACTTAATTTCCTAGCAATGAGGTGGAAATTAAACCCTTTTGATGTGACTGTTCGGTGACGACAAACATAAACAGAAGCACACATACCCAAGAAAGAATATATATTACCCTGTCAAATTGTCCACATTTCCACTTCGTTGCAACAAAACCAACTGGGGCAGTATTGCAACTGCCTCCAAGTATATTGAAAATGCCCAGAAGATCTGCAATAGATTCACATTAAGTAAACAACCATATTCATGATGTCAAAGCCTAAACAGTTTCCAATGAAGTATCAAAATGCTGAGTTGAATATAATCTATTTTGCATACACAAATATATGGGAAAAGAATCTGCAGGCTTTCAATAAGTACAGGAACATGGGAAGATTCTAACTATGATGGCATATATAGTATCAAGCAAAATTATAATCTAGGGTATGCACTGGAAAATTCAAGATGCAATCTGCTGATTGGAATCCTCAGGTTGGGTCATAGATATATAAAGGTAAAAACCCTTCCTTCACTAACCCGTTTTCATAGTCTAGTTAGTATTCACAACAAAAGCAAGGTTAGTCTCGGCAAAGAAAAGTCATATAAATCATATTTTTCACGTGGAAGTCAAGAACAGCTCAATCTGGAAAATGAAGGCTTCGACAAATGCACACAACACAAAACATCAAAAGGGGAAATGAAAAACTCTACATCAAAAGCACAGCAAAGAATACAAATTCTTAAAAGAAAAATAAATCAAAACAAGAAATCTGCACAAGTTGATCTTTCTCAATCTAATGCAAAAATCCTCAATTAATGACAAGAGGAATTGATCCAAGAAAAGAGAGGGAATTGATCTCCAGAATTGAATAGATAAATGGCAAGAGGCGGAAAAAAATCACAGGATCGAGAGAAAAAATTGAAATGTGAGGGTAAAAAGTGTGCAAACTTCGAGTATAAATTAAAACGTGGACAAAGTATTCTATCAAGATCAAGTTGGTACAACTTCTTTGAATCAATTATTATAAAATGAACAATTTTAAGAAAATTATTACAATGATTTACCAACAAGTATTCTAAGAGCGCTCATTTAAATAAGGTCTCTTTAGCGCTATCTACCTTAATTTGTTAAAAGCTAATCTTAGAATACTAGTTGGCAAAAAGATTAACTAATGCAAGCACATTAAAAGATGAAACAGAACAGAAACATACAGCAAAACATAACTCGAGAAGTAAATCTAGTCCAAGAGTGATCTAAAGTCGGCATCTATATCTTCATATGACAAATTTGGAGCTAGACCAATACTGCCTATGTAAGAATCAAATCAATCAATATAAAATCTATTCTTACAGCAACAAATTCAACTCACTGATAATTTTTTACAACAAATTCAACTATGATAATTTTCATGAACAAAAAATTTAGCTAGGTAATTATTTCAGTAAGACAGCAACAAATTCAAGGTACAGCGACGATAATTAGCAACAAATTCAACTCATTGATGAATTTTCATCAACAAAAAAATGATCTCAGTGATATTTTCAGCAACAAATTCAGCAAATCCTACTTCATTCATCATTTATAGCAACATTTAGATCAGCAACAAGGCAAACTAATTGATTAGCAATTCAACATCATCTCAAAATAGAGGGACAAGGGAAATCTGCAAAAGACAGAACAGGGGAAGCGATGATGCAGGGACTCACTAATGGTCCACGGCGACTCGGCGACGGCGAGGACTCGAAACCAGAAGACAACGAGGGACGAAGCACGCGACGACTCCACGACGGTCCACGGCGACTCGGCGACGGCAAGGACCCGAAACCAGAAGACGACGAGCAACGCCACTGTAGCCGGCGACGAGGAGCCCAGGAAAGGCCACGAGACGTTAAAATGCCGGCGACAAAACGAGACAAACGACGAGACGCCGGCGAGTGTGAAGGAGACGAGACTCGAGTGAGACCGAGAGAGTCTCTAGTAACAGTGAGAGAGAAGAGAGAGTTTGAGTCCGTCAGTATGAGAATTGAGAAGTGTACTAAATGAGTTTTTGTTTTATTTTTTAAATTATTTAAAATTAAAAAATTTAAGTTAGTTGAATTTTATACAAGGAATTATTAATTTTAAGTGTGTGTGAATTTGACACAAAAAAAATAAATATAAATGTTGTACTTAGGAGATATATTATCAAATGTTATATATTTATATTATATGTCCCTGTTTAAAAAATTAGGAGTAAAATAAAAATCAAAGATAATAAACAAAATTAAAATCAAATATAAATGTTGGGAGTGAAAAATGTATTTATCATTTGTTAAAATATATTGTAAATAAAAATATATTAAAAATGATTTTAACACATATTTTTTTTAGAATTCACTTTAATATAGTACCATTTTATTTAAAAGAATATGAGATTGTAACAAATATCACATACTCTTCGCATAATATACTCATAAAAATATTTTATATAATTTACTAACGAGTATAGGATTTTTTTTAAATAAATAAAATAAATATTATAATTACTGATATATGTAATTTTGAGAGTATTAACGATTTTTTATATTTAACCTTATCTCGTTTACAATCAGGTATGCACACGTCTCTACATATCACGTTTATGAACGCGATGTGATACATACCTTATTTCGTTTACCGTGTAAACGAGATACGGCCATATTTATTTCGTTTACATATTTCGTTTATATTATAAATGAGATAAAGAAAGCTGGCGCCTATAAATGTAACTCGTTAACAGATCGTCTAACCCCACTCCTGATCAATATTTCTCACATTTCTCTCCATCCTTAGGCTAGTTTATTGATATTTTTGAGTTCCCGGTACGTTATGGCACGCAACCCTAACATAAATTGGCTGAACGCGTACTGACTCATTGCGGGAGTCATCGACTTTGAGGTTAGTGCTATCTTTTATGGTTCAAATTAATAATTGATTGTCTTTTAATTAGTGAATAGACAGGATAGATTGAATGATATTTAGGTAACACAGAGTATGTTAGTTGGCAAATATGGATTAAGATATTTATAAGTAATTAAGTTAATTCATAATGAACTTTTTATTCATAGGGAAGACTTGTTGACAACTTATTTTGCAGAAGTCAAGTTTATTCGTAGTGAAAATTTGATAAGTATGTTAGTTGGCAAATAGGAATTATAAGTACTATTTTTTCTGATGTTTATATGATGGTTATCTGAGTTGCATATTATATTTTTTAGAATAGAACTAAACATGCTAGAGAAATTAGTTTGAAGTATTGTATTTGTAACTTTTTTTCTTTTAAACAAAGGCATCGCCTTTTATTGCCTAGGCGAGTTAGTCTGTCATACACTTGCACTCCCGGATGCCATCGTCCCTTACCTGAGGGAAGTCGGGTTTGGTGATACGGTGCAGCTCTACGACTTTGTCTTTGACAACTCCCTGATCACTGCATTTTTGGAGCGGTGGTGTCCGGAGACTCACACTTTCCACCTACCATGGGGTGAGTGCACCATCACTCTGCAGGATGTTAAGTACCACCTTGGGTTACGCACAGACAGAGAGCCAGTGGATGGGTGCCAGCTTGACTTCTAGACTTGACACAGCGGCCGACATGGGAGTACATGGAGGAGCTCCTAGGAGTCAAACCGCCCCTTCCAGCGCAGCAGGGTGCGCAAAGAAAGGAGTCGTTCAGCATCAAAAAGACCTAGTTTAGAGACCGGGTCTGGTAGATGCCAGCCATCACCGATCCGGCCACCCTTCAACAGTACACCAAGTGCTATATCATGCTGCTGATCGGTAGATACTTGATGACCGACAAGTCCAACAATCAGGTGCACATCAAGTGGTTGCCATTGTTGGCGGGCTTTAGGAGGTGTAGCGGTCTTTCGTGGGGGTCCGCTGTGCTTGCATAGACGTACTATTCCTTGTGCCATGCAGCACATCGTGATACGACGGACATCGCCGGCTGTACACCGCTTCTTACGGACAAACAACTACTGCAACCTCTCGTAGGTGCATCTCACTATAGCTGAAAATGGTAGATACATTGTTCCCTTCAGCACTGCATTGATGCACTTTGAAAGGCTCATTGTCATGTGACCACACCGACGTCCACCATCACAATGTTGCAGCCATATTTCCTTCTTAAATCTCCCGACCCAGTCAGCCATCTCACGCGATAAGGTCCTCAGAGCATCCATGTACCACTTGTAGCCAGCACTGCTAGGACTATAGGCATCATTAATGAGATATCGCTTGCCCTCAGCTGACTTGAACTGGGACATGAAGTTTGCAGCCATATGCCTAACACAATATGCATGAAATGCCCTAGGAGGCTTCCATAGGCTATCATCCGCTCTAAGCGCAGCCTTGATTGCTTGGAATCTATCAGATATAATAAGAAGCCCTTCCTGCGGTATGACATGGCGCCTCAAATTGGATAGAAATAACGACCATGACTCTATACTCTCAGACTCAACAATGGCGAAAGCCACAGGTAGGATATTGTTGTTACCGTCTTGGACAACTGCAATTAGCAACATCGCTCCATACTTGCCGTACAAATGCGTGCCGTCTACTGAGATAAAGGGATTGCAATGCTTGAACGCTTCAATGCATGGAGGGTACGACCAGAAAACCTTGTCAAACTAACTGCAGTCCGGAACCATCACGTGTCCATCATAGTATGGCATAGCACTCAAGTCACATAACGTGCCTAGACAACAACTCTGCAATGCTTGGAGCAACTGTGGCACCCTATTGTATGACTCCTCCCAATCACCATATATCTGTGTAATTGTCTTTGTTTTGCCATCCATACCTTCCTGTACGGCGGCTTGAAGTGATAGCTTTGTCTCAGTGTACTTTGTAGAACAAGGATAAAAACTGATGGACTTGACTGTATTAGCGGCAAGATGAGTCTGCATATGAGATGACTGTCCAACTGCTGATAATCTTGCGACATGGTGGGGGCTAGACACGTATGCAGTCTGCCAAATTTATGCACCTCCCTAAAGTTTTTAAGTATCATCAAATTAAAATCTAACCAAAATGACAACAGCGATTTTAAAGACGAGCTAAAATCCTGAAACACTCACCAATATCCGAGATTCTGTCGAAAGGTGACCCGGAGGGTCCAAGGACAACCGTACGTGAAATGCCTGCATCGTATGTGGTACTTCATCCGGTCCGACTCAAATACCCGATACTTTGTGCTTCGCCGAATGCTGTAATTCTTCACACCTTGCAGCACTGCCTCTCTACTCCTGAATCTATGACCAACCCTAAACTCCACACTACCATCCGTGTTGTAATCCTCGGCCCCCGTGTTTGAGTACGGAGTTTTCTCATACATCGCATCCAAGTCCAATGTGTGGTAGTAGCTGGGCACAGATGATAACCCCGGAATTGGTTTGGGAGTTGGCAACAAGTATCGATGTGATCCCCCAACGGGAGTCTCTGGTATGAACTCATCTTCATCATCACCCACAGATGAACCACTTCTGTCACTATCGGCAACGTAGTCATCATCCAATTCTCACCCTTAACTTCCATGTCCTGCACCGGACTCGCACAGTGCAACGGACGTGGTGCGAGAGGAGGGTCATCCGGTAAATTCTGAGGTACCACTACTGCCCCCACCAATGTCACGAACCTCCGCTGAAAGCTCCATCACTTGTTCAACCATAATTCTCCCGTGCACATCAAACATAAGGCGCACATGCTCATCGCCATCGAGGCAAAACAAACGAAATCAAAACACCTCATTCCCCATCGATGCTAGCATCTTATACCCAACTCGACAAACCTCTTTTGGCTCCGTACCACCAACGTGCGACAATATCATACTCTTTAGTTCTAACAACGAATCCACTCTTCTACTTCGAAAAAGCGTCAGACTCTCGCACTCAAATATCACCCTGCTGTCACTATGTCTCATCTAACAGTTGGGATAAACCATCGTAACAAAAAAACCACTACTATTAGACATTTTTTTCAAAGCTCTAGGAAGGAAAATGGAAGAGAAGGAAGATTTGATAATTTTGTGAAGAATACCAATAGTTTGCTGGTCCTTTTATGGAAGCTAGATGTTTATCTGTCCTATTATATCTCGTTTATTGTGTCAACGACCTAAACTCAGTCTTATCTGATTTACACTGGCCATATCTCATTTACACTATAAACGAGATAAGACATGTATGACATCATGTTTATAAACATGATAATGAGAGACATGAGCGTACCATATCTTGTAAACGAGATATAATCATACTTATCTCGTCTATACTGTAAACGAGATAAGATTAAATATGAAAAACCGTTAATACTATCAAAACTACATATATCAGTAATTATAATATTTATTTTATTTATTTAAAAAAAATCTAACGAGTATATAATGCTTAATTACTTCTCATAATTTCATATTTGCTTTTAATACAAATAGGTGTCTAAACTAAATAAATTTCTTTTAAAAAAAAGTCTTAAAAACATTTACTAAATGTAAGTATTTTTTCAACTTAAAATGTATATTTAATGAATAGTAGCTGGGACTGATGGGAGTGATGGCTAATGGTGTACAACGATCAATTTTGGAAATTTATGGCAGAAAAAATTCAAAGGGAAAAACAATACATAAATCGGTTTCTGCCCTTGTTACAGTAAATACAAAACATCTCTGGCAACACAATCTTTCACCAAGAAAGACTATTGATAAGAACCAAAGTCAAAGTGAACAGAATAAATCTGAGTTCTGAATGAATCCCTCAGCAGAGTCATGCAGAACCAGACTTTCAACTTGACATGATCATACTTGAAGTGACTATAAGATGCACATAGAGACCGAATGAAACTAGATAAATTACAATTAGAAATAATGGTAAAACTCTGGTTTATTATAAACCATAAGCAAATGTAATTAGAAGTATAGCATGAGAGCATTATTCCATTCCAAACAGTTCAGAAGCAGCAATATCAAGCTTTCAAAATCTCTCCGGCTTTCACCAGATCTTCAAGTGCCTGGAGATCTGTGCCTCAGACAAGCCTTCCAATTTGATGTCTTTCTCAACACCAAAGTCTAGCATTAACAAATTGAACAAAGTGAGAGCTCGCCATAAAAAGGTGCTTATTTCAAAATAATGCAAGAAATAATCAAGATGTTTGATAGACATAGATAGATGAACAATAGATACACTGAAATATGGGGATTTATTTCTTATACACATTCTCTATGTCAGTGGATTCTTTAAGCACTCTTTAATGCCCTCAAAATCCAGAGAAAAAAGGGGTAGAAAACTGGGAATTTGTTATCTCTATTTCCATGTCACCAATTTTTCCCCAAAGGTATGGTGATGCCTTTGCATGGAATTGCAGGTCTCTTTATAAATTCTAATATCTGGTGTACATTTGGTGGAATGTGGGTAGTTAACCAAGTCATTTTACATAGTAATTATATCAATATCAAATTATTAATTAAGAAAAAAAATGAACATAAGCAGGGCCTTAGCAAGAGCAAAAATCGCTCCCTACATTAGGTTATTGACTTGTATCAAATTTGTTATAAAAACCTATTTTGTTCACATTACATGATGAAGGTTGAAGGATGTCAACCGATATTTAAGAAAAGAATATAATATGATGTTTTCTTTCAATAAATAATCTAAAATTGAACAATAAGGGGTAGTTTTTGTCATTAGGAAGATGTAAACTATGTTTTGTAACAACAGTTTGTTTACCCACAAATTAAGCCTCCCAGGGTTTCAAAAGTCGTAAAACCCAACCCCACAAAATTATTCTCTCAAATGTGGTATATATTTATGTCACAAATGACAGCATCAACCATCGAAATTGAGTTGCAAGGGAAACAGGTCGGTAGGAATGAGGTAACTCACCAAAATGGAAGAGTAAATCAAAGAGCTAGTTAAATATTAACCAAGCATGCCACATGATACGGAATATAGCGGTGCAAGGAGAAGTGACCACATGAGCATTTCTAACTAAAAAGAGGCACTTCATTAAAGTGAAGGTATGAGGATGGTGAGACTTCTTTCTTATTTCTGCAATTACCTGATACTATCTATGTACCAAGTTATTAAAATCTTTCATTTGTGTATCAGGTGAAGTTATAGATACCTAGCCATAGACTATTGGGATTCAATTTTAATTGTCAAGTGTGCAGGATGAAGAGTGAATTGTGGGCAAGGCTCTATGGGGATAGATTTAGAAAATAGAAACTAACTCTACCAACTAGACAGAGGAGGCTGAATATTTTAGAAGTGGTAAGGGGAGGGGTATTAAGGGGAATATCTCAGAAGTTAGAAATGAACCAGACTTAGGAGAGTATTAAGTTTCTTGAATACGCAACTATAGAAGAGATTTGGCCTCCAGAAGAGGCATGCACATTTTACTATTCTTGCAATTTCAGTCTAAATTCGAGCATATTTTCTGTGATCTAGTCCTATTATGCCCATGAGTACAAGGTTAGTAAAAGATGATCATTAAAGGAACAATTTATTGACGGTGAATATCATTGCTAATTGTGATTGTAATTGGACTAGTTGGTGTGGATTGATCTTTGTGCAAGACCAGTACAACTAAAACTTTTAGCCTCATTATACATTAAGTGTGTAAGCAAGAAAGTTGAGAATTCTTGACTCAGGATAAAAGCGAAAAGTATTGTATATTAATATTTAGTTATGTATATTGTGCCAATGAACAAACGGGGATAGAAGGGCTCATTGATGATGATATAGAACAGAAAAGCATATCAAAGGGTGATAAATTCAAATATAGAGAGAGTTTAATTTTGATGCACTGACAGTGAGTCGTTCACATACCTGTTCTTTTGGAAGACCATTCTTGCGGTCAATATAAAAAGTAGTTATTATTACTGACGTGGTTATGTGATTGGATGCATGTGTAAAACTACTCTACACTATCAAAATTAAATTCAAATAATAATAAGAAGAAAAAGAATGAGATATTAGAATGATGATACCAAATCTTGCCCATAATTGGGGTTCAGCTCCACTGCATTCGCGGATCAGTATTGGCAATTTTGGGTTCAATGTCTTGAGTTCCTTATAATTCTTTTCCACAAATGTCCTGAAGATAACAAAAGAAAGAACACTCATTAGTCATTACTTCTTAACTATCTACAAGATTTACATAATCAAATCAAGAGATAAGAAAATGTAAATAATATAACCTTGCAGATGAGCTTGCAGGTGATGGCTGGCACATCAAAAACCGAAGCTCCCTTATGTTCTTTGAAAGATTTTCTCTCCACGCCATTGATTCCCTACCTCAATTTAATACTTTATTTTCAGATATTTTCTCATCAGCATGCATCAACAAAAGAAGGTAAAAGTAAAACCCCATACATGTATGCATGTATTCAATGAGATCAAAGTAAAACTAACTGTGAGAAAAACATTAAACTTACTCGTGGTTTTTATAGAAAGCATTCTTTTTGTTTTACAAGCTTCAAATATAAACAGCTCAAATGCTCATCAATAAAAATGAAAATTATGTAAATGTTTTTCCTCTCTAAAATGAATAGTCCAATTGTTAAGTTAAAACTAACACAGGTAGAAGTAACTGCACAAATACAATCCAAAATTTTCAAGAATTTCTGAGTAGTTAGTTTCAGATGTATTACCTGAATGTGATGCCAAAGTCGAATAAGGTATTTGCGTAAGAAGCCGCTAGGTGATGGACACGGAAACCATGCGCTGATTCGGAATTGGCTTCGGTTTTGGCCTTTTGGGGTTAAGAAGTGAGAACCAAAGTGAGGGTAGTGTTGTCATTTTACAATTTCAAAAACCAACCAGAACTACAGCAAACAGACAAAAAAGGGTTAATACTCAAATTCGTCCCCGAAAGATCACGCGATGTTTATTTTCGACTCCGAATGATTTTTTAATTAAATTAGTCTCTGAAAGATAAATTGTTAGTCAAATTAGTCTTTCCGTCAATTGGATGATGACGTGTCACGTTAAGTGCCACGTGGCATGATGACGTGACACGCCACGTGGCAGATCAGTGACACGTGGCACGCCACGTGAGAGGTCACGTGTCACTTGACATATAAAAAAGTTTTCTATTAGTTAAAATAGTCCTTGAAAGTTCATATGTAAGTCATTTTCATCCCTCAAATTTTAAAAATTAGTCAAACTAGTTCTTATATAATTTTTTTATTTTTTCTTCATAAAATTATCTCTATCCTTTAATTCTTCTCAAAATCTCTCTTATTCTTTTCTATTCTAAAACATTTTTCTTACATTACTACATTTTGCTGGAATATATATATATATATATATATATATATATATATATATATATATATATATATATATACTCAAAATTGAAATGTATGTATTTATTAACATAAACAAAGTTATATGCTCAAAATCAAAATTTATGTATGTTAACCTAAACAAAGTTATACCACTATTTTTTTTACTACATCTTTTTTTTCATTACGATATTACTTATATATAGGATGTAATGGTAGTGATACTTAGAGTCAAAATTCAAGAAGATCCACAAATTTTGCTTCAATTCCAAACTTTACAAAATATTGAAAATTTGTTGGTTAATTATTATTATTATTATTATTATTATTATTATTATTATTATAAATGAATTACTTCTTAAGCGTAATACGTGCAAACATCATAATAAATTTTTGTGTGTTTCATATGTTTGAGATAGATTATATAATTTTTCTTTTAATTTCATAAATCAATGAGATAAAATGAAATAGTAAACATTATACCTATGCATAACACAGGTTACTCCGCACTAGTACATTATATAAATAGATATGCTTTGTATTAAAATAAAATTTTTTTATTTTAAATGAAATATTTAAAAAATTATATTAGAATATTAAGATTCAAAAAATGATTCCATAAACTAGTTTTTCAATTATTGAATTTTACTATATAAATTAAATAATAATAAAAATTATAATTTTAAAAAATTTAAAAGATTTAAAATTTAAAATAATTACTATATTATTTAGTAAAATTTAAAATATTAAATTTTTAAATATATAATCAACAATAATTTGATAAACTCATTTAAACAAAAAAAATTCACATAAAAAATTACAATTTGAAAATGTAAAATTTTAAAATACAAATGAAAAAAAAACTTTATAAAAATTTAATTATTTTTATTATTTTATGTAAAGAAAATTTTGTTTATTAAGGTTTAAAAAATAATATTAAAATTAGTAGTATAAAAAAATATTATAAATTTAATATTATAAAAAAATTATATAAAGACTAGTTTGACTAATTTTTAAAATTTGAAGGATGAAAATGACTTACGTCTGGACTTTCAAGGACTATTTTGACTAATAGAAAACTTTTTTATATGTCAAGTGACGCGTAACGTGGCATGTCATGTGTCACTGACCTGTCAGTGACGTGCCATGTGTCACTAACCTGCCACGTGGCGTGTCACGTGACACTTAACGTGACACGTCATCATCCAATTGACGGAAGGACTAATTTGACTAACAGTTTATCTTTCAGGGACTAATTTGATTAAAAAAATCATTTGGGGACGAAAATGAAGATGGCGTGATCTTTTCGGGACGAATTTGAGCATTAACCCATACAAAAAATGACAAAAGCGGTAGATATTGTGATTCGCGTCATTATTTTTATAAAAAAAATTTAATGAAATAATATTTTTTTTATTTTTTAGCGTGTTTGATAAATTTTTAGTAGTAAAAATAAAAGTACTAAAAAATAAAAAATATCTTTTTTGAAAAGCTGTAATTTATATTTTTTAAAAGATTTTTTTCTTAAAAAATGTTTTTTTATGTAATAAATAAACAAAAAAATATTTTTATATTGTTATACCCGAACATAATTGATAGATAAAAAAATATTTTTGCATGAGATATTCAAACATAAAATTACTTTTATTTTTTCATAAAATCTTTTAAAAAAAGATAACTAAAATTTTTTTTTTAAAAACTCACACAAACAAATCCATTGTTTGCATATGTATTTTTTTTTTGTTATTCTTGATTTTGTTAGAGCTGGATCTAAAAAAGTTGAAGGTAAAGTCGATAAGGTTGCGTTTGTTTTGGAGAGTGCTAGGTAAACAATAACTATCTTGAACAACATAAACAACCACCAATCAAATAAAAATACACTACATCCTAATTTAATGCTACTAGTTAAATTTAAGATTAATTTACTCTTTTAACCCTATTAATTCACATTATTCACACATTGTTAAAAAATGTTGTTCGTTACCTATACTTTTCTGTTTGTTTTTAGGGACAGGACATTGAAATAGAAATCCGGAGATATAAATTTGTGTTTGAGCAGATGAGACATGAATAGAAATATTGTGTCTAAAGACACTGAATTTTGTATCCATCCTGACAGATAAAACACAGGGACACTAACAAAGAATAAATTTTTTTTTATTAAATTTTTTGAATGAAAAATAAGAATAAATTATATTTTCATAATTTGTTTTAATTTATCATCAAATACAATATAAAAACACAAAATTTTATATCTCTAATTTTTGTATCTTGTTCTTAGTGTCTTATCTTATTCTGTGACCAAATTATATAAAAAAATAAAATCATTATGACCAAATTATTCTGGTGATACCTTTTACTCTGTAATATATAGCATCATGAATTAAGAAAATAAATTTAATTACTATTTTTTCTGTTATATATGTTTAGTAATAATAAAGAGTATCAAATTAATAATAATGGTCGTGATCAACTATTAGATTTGAAAACAATATTGAAAGAATAGAAAGTTTCATCAAAATGGTAACTACAATAAACAATTTTTTCATTCTCCTTTATAAAAGTGTACACAGTCCGATCTGGCCCGAAGATTCGGTCCAATCTTAAAAGATTTGGATTATAAAGATCCGGGCTCGAAGTGACCCGGAGTTGACCTGAGGGAGAAGAAATGAAATATGAAAAGTGAGTGAAACCGGGACCGGACCATAATTCGGGTCAACCGAACCCGTCCCGGTAGCTCGGCCATCATACACAATTAATATTTTGTGTTATTAGTGATGGATGATGGCTATTCTTATGTGGAATTTAAGTATTGCAAACCTTAAATTTTGTGTTATTAGTCATTATAAGACTATAAATTAACGTTTTATATTTAGAATGCATAAGATTTTAGACTAATGCCTAATATTGTGTTATTTGTATTGACTTATATATTTGGTGTTATTAGACAATGTTAGTATTGATTGTGGTTATGCTTTAATTTTAGAGAAGGGTTGCTTATTATTATACTTTTTAAGTGAATTTTACCGTGTCAAATAATGGTTGGAGTCTTAAAAATTTGTGTATTTTTACATGCTAGCTTACAAGAAGGTATCAAGGTAATGTAATGTTAACGGCCCGGTTTTCACCCAGTATAATTATGACCCGAAAGTGTGTAGGTTTCATCGGGTTTAGGGCCAAGTTCGGGTCTAACAAATAGGCCCGACATATATTTCGGGTCGGGTTTGGATCACTTCAAACCCGGTTTCACCCGACCCATGAACACCCTTACTCCTTTTAGTAGGACAAATTACTTATGTATCTAAAAGTCCTGGTATTAATAAAATAGAATTTAAAATAATAAAGTAGTATTTTTGGTGGGAGGGTCTGGGACTAAGACTGAAAGATTAGAATTAAATTTTTAGTCTTAAGACATAAAATTTCTATCCCATTAATACCTCCAAAAAATAGGAACACAATAAGTTAGAATTTTTGGAGATGAAGACTAAAATTTTAATAATATTTATTTTCAAAAATACCCTCGTCCAACTTTTCAAATTCAAAGTCTAACCCACGTACCCTTTTTCCTTAAAACGATGCCTCCTTCTCCTGCAACTCATATTCCCACCGTCACCATTAGCACCATCGCCGTGGTAGGATGATTTTGCTGCCGACCTTCGATCACCCAGCTTCGCCTCCAAGGCCACTACCGCAACCACCATTGACATCAAATGCAGCACAAACTTCGGTGCTGAAACCACCACACTCACAGCCTCTACCTCCACTTGCATCTCTCTCCCTTCAATGAAGCTCTACACTTTTTCCTCCAACCTCCGCTGGTAGAGAATTGTTCTCAACTAGTTCTTCTAACTGAGATGATTGTATAGTGTTCTGACATACTATAAACAATTTTTTTTTCATTACCCCTAAATATCTTTTAAAATTTATCATAGTGACAACCGCATAACTTGACTACATATCAAAAGAGGAGGAAAAACAGAAGATTTTTTGCAAATCTAAAGCATTAAGAAACAGAAATTGTCTCTGGAAACACAAATAAATTAAATTACCAAAAACAAAGGGAAAAAAAATTAAAACAAGTAATTAACAATAGAGGGCAGTTTACTTTTACAGAAAAATACGAAGATGGAGAGTAAAGACATAACAGAAGGAAAGGATTAAAGCGACCATAATAAAATGTTTTGGCTCCACCTATAATCATTGAAACAATATAACATTTTTGTCTCTGCCACTGAAAAATATCATAGAAAGAAGACCATAACAGATGGAAATTCTTCCTTGGGTAATGCTATTCAGGTGCAGGGGATATCTCCCCAGCTGTGAGTTTGGTCCTCTATGACCCCTCTTTTAATTTTGTTTTTAATGAATATTATCTGTTGGAATTGCCGAAGAGCGGGGAGTAAGTCGTTCCACTCTCTTATTCGAGATATGTGTAAAGAATACTCTGCTAGTTTCATTATTTTGCTCGAAACTCATGTGAGCGGTGTTAAAGGGAAGAACATCAGGGATAAGATTGGATTGAAGGGGTCCTTCGTGGTGGAAGCTACTGGTCATTCTGGGGGCATATAGTGTCTTTGGGATGATAGTATTTGGAATGCTTGTGTTTTGGAACATAATAATCAATTAGTTCATCTTAAAGTCTCTTGCAACAACTCTGATTTTTGGTTGCTTTCTGCTTGTTATGGGAGTCCGCAACGGGTTAATAGGAGAGCGCTATAGAGCAAAATTCGATCCTTGGCCGAGAACATTAATTTTCCTTGGTGCCTCTTGGGGGACTTCAATGCCTTACTCCATGATCACGAAAGGCAAGGAGGATCTAATAGAGTGAATTTGGGTGCTTGCAGTGATTTTCAAGAATGTGTGTCTGATTGTGGCCTGATTGACTTAGGCTTCATTGGCTGGCCTTTCACTTGGAATAGAGGCAATCTTGTGGAAAGATTGGATAAAGGTCTGAGTAATCTTATGAAGGTTGTGGTAGGCTTAGAGAAGGGGGGTTCAATCTATGCCTTCCTTTTTGAGTTGCTGTTATGACCTTTTAAAGGAAACTTTCAATTCTGACTCTGTTTGTACTCAGCAGTGAAAATTTATGAGACAATTTATTTTTGTCTCATGAATATCAGAAAACAGAACACAGCAGAGAGAAGAAACGCTAACACCAGCATATATCCTGATTCGGTTGCCTTGTGCTATGCAACCTACGTCCAGTCTCCTCCACAACAATGGAGGAATTTTTCACTATAGTTAAAAGTATTACATACACCAATTTCACTCTCAAGTTCTAACCTAACTTGACATTAGCTATACTAACACCTAACTATTCACTCTTAGTGCTAACCCATCTAAGAAAGGGATACCTTACAGGTACAAGATACAAGACACTTAACCAACCTAAAGAAATCAGAAAATAACTCTAGGCTTTTCTCTCAAGTGTATCACTCAGCCTTTTTCCACTCATGGCTTTTACTTGAGCTTTCTCACAATGCCTTTTCTCACAAGAAACTATAGAAAGATAAACATAGAAAAGTACATCATAATCTGTGAAACATGAAGGAGATTGACTTCATCAGTAGCCTCTTTGCTATGTGCAAAACCATATTTGCAAACCTCAGATACAGTTCTTCAGTATTGGCCGAATGCTTCTTTGAAAGAAAGCATTATCCAAGTAGAGGAACTTCTTTGCAGAACACTATTCTCAAACTCTGGTTTTCTCTCCTTGATTCTGAATGAGCAGAAAGCTTATTTTTTATCTCCTTGCATGTTCTTTGGTTGCTAACCCTAGGTCAACTTCTTGAGCACTAAGTTTCACCAACCCAGCCGTTCACTTTTTCTCATTAAGCATCAGAGTGGAAACTTTGCTTCTGACTTCTCTATCTTGACCGAAAGCCATAAACCAGTAACCACAAGAGTCTTTCAATGGTCAACCGAATCCGAGCCATTGAGACGCTACTTGGTCCCCAAGAATCACTTGTGACCGTAGATGCACAGCAGACTAGGGCAGAAAATAACTTTCCCTTGTATGCCATTTTCGGGATTGTAGAGAGTTGAGAAGAAGAGAAGAGGATCTGATGCATGCAAGAGGAAATGGGTTACCTTTAATCTAAACTTGATTTGGTTTGAACTTGGTGATTTGACAACTGCCTTTTAAGCTTTATCTTTCTCTTTCTTGCTTCTTTGACAATTAGCTTAGTGAAAAAGCTCTCTCTCTTTCTCTATCTCACTTTTCTGAGTCTCTGACCAAGGTGCAGAAGTGAACGTTGCTTTTGTAAGACAAAAGAGAGGGATTTGCTTGTTGAATTCGACTCAGGCTTGGATCGGGTAGTGATTTGCTTGGCCCATTTGATTCCTTAGCTTTGTTTCCTTTTGAGCTTTGTTTATTTCATTAACCCATCAGCCTTGTTTTATTTTCCATTCCATTTGGGCTGTAATTTAGATTTTGGCCTGCAACAATAAATAATTAGTAATATGCTCTTATAATTAATCAACACTAATTATTTATTTTGCCCAAAAATAATGTTTGTCATCACTAATTAATTTAGTTAATTTCTTAACTCAACAATCTCCCCCTTGATGACAAACATATTTAATTAACCAAAAGGAATAGAAATTTTGTAAAGATGAAAAACTTCCCTTTGATTAATGTTTCTTACTTTTGTGTTGCTCCCCATTTCCTTTTCAATGGTAGCCCCCTAGATTTATGCTTTCCTCTTTGTTCCTGATTTACATTGTACTTAAAGAGAATATAATAAAGAGCTACACACATTTATCTTATCTAAGGGATGTAGAACTAACAACACCACAAAATCAGTCCAACACATCATGTCAGCAGTAAAGACAAAGTATCAAGATTAATCAAGGTCAAACTAATATCATATGAAAGCAATTTCTAATGCAGCATTCAAATAGAAGTCACAAGAAAATAATAGTAGCTGCAGTAATACCAATAAACTTCATCTGTCAAGCCCAAAAGCAACATTTCCTATTCCTATTGCTATTACTCCCCCCTTTTGTCATCAAGGGTGGATAATAAGCAAGATCAATAAAAACCTGCAGGAAATAGTTAGAGCACAGTTCAAAGTACTAACTAAACAACCAAAAGTACAGCAGTATTTAGAGTTGTTACAGTCATCCAGAAAAAAAGTTCAACAGAAGTAGAATTCATGAGACAAAAAGAGAGCAGAAGCAGGAGTTTTCATGAGACAAATTCTAGGTATCAGATCCATTCCCCTCTGAACCAGCTTCTTCTTCATCCTCAGTGGCCTAATCTTCATCCTGGTTCAGATTATCAATGAACTTCATAAATACAGCCACTCTATCCCTTGATTTTTGGAGAAAATTCTCATGTTTGCTAGCTAGTTTCCTTTGCTCCTTGCTCATAGCCATCATGTGATTAGATTGGGAGACAAACTCCTGAACAACGTCCTTGACCACATTCAGCAGAGCTGATTTCTTCCCAATAGAGATGGAAGTACCCTCGGTGGAAGGAGCAGAAGATTCCTCAGGGACAAATTCATCATCTTCATCATCTAAGACCACCCTTTCAGATCGAGTAGGTCCCTTTTGCTGTTTCACTGCACCACCTCCTTTTAGATATGAATGTCTATTTTGATACTCCTCATTAGTCAAGTCAACACCAAAATACTCAAATATGCAAGTTAGAAACATGCAATAAGGAAGTGCTTTGTCTTTTTCACTCCTAACAGAGTCAAACATGTATCTAACCATCAAATATGGAAATGAAATTTTAGTTTTGGTGAGAAGGGCATATAAAACAAGAGTATCAGTGTAGAAAACCCTTTGATATGAATCACTTTGAGGAAGAATAATGTGGTTGACCATTCGGTGCAACTGAGCACGCTCATATCCCAGGACTTTGTGAGTGGGTGTGATACCATCAATCAAGAAAACATGTTCACAGATGTGAGCCAATGCATCATTGTAGGAAATACCAACACCATCATCCCACTTAACCGAAGTGTAAGCACAAGGCCTAACATCAGTATACTTCAAAGCATCACTGATAGTTTCATTGTTTAAAACTATGTCTCTGCCCTTTACATATGAGTGAGCAGTGCCTTCATGATAAGTCATGTTGGCATAAAATTCTTTAACCAACAAGGGATAAACAGGCTTTTTAATGTAAAAAAGGTGATTCCAGTCCAGAAAAATCAAGTTATCAACGAATGGAAAATCTTTTCTTTTCAAAGATGGTAAATCAGCTAGAAAAGATGGACACAGGGTACGATACTGAATAACCCCTTCATAAAAGTAATTGTTCATTGCAGATTTGAATCTATAAGGGTTATAGTTCGAATGAGATGTCAAAAAGTGAGCTTTGTGATCAAAAGGGCCAATGCTTGGTTCTTTAACTGATTTAAGAGGAACTCGAGTTTTACCTCTTTGAGAGCGCACTGGAACAGACTTGGATTTGGGTTGAGTTGGCTCGGGAACAGGTTCCTCAGTCACCAGACGTTTGCCATTGGAGAAGCTTGGCTTTGAAGAGCCAGGTTTTGAGGAGCCCAGTTTGGGAGGCGTCGCCTTTGGTGGTGGAGTCGGCTTGGCAGAGGCAGTGAATCTTGGTGTAGTCTTGGTCCGCGCCATGGGAGCAGTTCTTGGAGGAGAGGTAGGAGGAGAAGGAGAGGGTGTGAAGGTTTGGTCTTGGGAGCGAGTGGATGGTCTGGAAGGACGCTTGAGGATTTTCTCGCGAGGAGGTCTTTTAGCCAGGGTTTTAGTCCTCATTTGGTAAGTTTCAGGTTTTTGAAGGAAGAGAGGCAATAAAGTGAGTGGGAAGAAACCGAAGGGTTTGAGGTGAAGTTATGGAGGGAAGAGAGGGAGTGTTGGTAACCGTACCCAAAGAAACTTTCTCAAACCATGCAACTGCATCACTTTTGAAAAGATTTGAAAGGACATGACCTCATAAAAGAAAGATTTTATTTGATTTCAAAGATTAATTTTAAAAATTGAAAACCCCTTTTGAAAAGAAAGTGAATCAAATAAAAATCTTTTTGGACCAGAAAACATTAAATGAAAATCCTTTGAAAAAAATTTAAATGCACATGCCAACAAAAATATCAACCAAACAAAAATGTAACATTCATATTTGGGCCCAGTGATGGTTGGATTTAAGAAAACACATAGGACCACCCATGATCTGAATTTTTGAGGTTGGCCCAGTAAATTCTGCAAGTGCATCACGTTCAGAACATGCTGGTTGAGGGAGACGTTCATCACTTACCCAGAATTGTCTCATACCTATTTATGAGACAAAAAGCTCCAGCAGACATATTAGCAATTTTCAAACAATGAATCATAACTCAAAATTTCAAGACTAGTCCTAAGCATGTAGAATCTGTCCTCATGCAGTGGTTTAGTGAAAATATCAGCTAATTGCTCTTGTGATTTAACAAATTGAATGCTAATATCCCCCTTTTGGACATGTTCTCTTATTGGGTGAAATTTCACTTCAATATGTTTAGTTCTTGAATGCAAAACTGGATTTTTAGAAATATTAAAGACACTCATATTATCACACAATAAGGGAATATTTTTCGCATTTAACTTGTAATCGGCAAGTTGAGTTTTTAACCATAAAAGTTGGGAACAACAAGATGAAGCAGCTATATACTCAGCCTCTGCAGTGGATAACGCCACTGTTGGCTGCTTCTTACTTGACCAAATATTTAAGGATTTTCCAATGAAGCAACATAAGCCAGAGATGCTCCTTCTATCAACTCTATCACCGGCAAAATCATTTGGACAACAGGGGCAAAGGATTCATCAAAGTCTATTCCTTTTTCTTGGTCATATCCTTGTGCCACCAGCCTTGCCTTGTTTCTTGCAATGCTACCATCCTCTTTTAGCTTGTTCCGAAAAATTCACTTGGTTTCGGTCACTTTCTTTCCACTTGGTCTAGGAACCAAAGTCCATACTTGGTTTTTTTCAAACTCAAGAAGCCCATCCTCCATAGCTTTAACCCAAGAGGGGTCACTAAGGGCTTTTTTGACATTTTGAGGCTCCATTTGAGAAAGAAGGAAAATGTTTGTCTCTTCATTGGCCTTTCTAGTTGATGACCGAGTTCTAACTCCATGAGAGACGTCCCCAATGACAAATTTCTTCTAAATCTCCTAGCAAAAAATAAGAGTTCATCATCTGAAATACCATCACTAGACCCACTCTCTTTTGGTTCTACTTTTGACTTGAGGGCTATTCATTTTTTTCTTTCAGTCTGGGTTTGTGTGTGTGGTTTCATAGGCAAGGAGTTTTCCTCTCAGCTCATCATAGGTTATGTGGCTTAGGTTGTTACTCTCAGTTAGGACAGTGGCAGTGGTTTCCCATTCTTTTGTGAGGCTTCTAAGGAGTTTTCTCACCAAGGTTTGTTCTGCGTAGTTTGTACCCATAGCATCAAAGTTGTTGACTATGATTGAGAATCTCTCAAACACTTCATCAATGCTTTCTCCATCCTTCATGTTAAACATCTCGTACTCTTTTTGCAGCATATCAATCCTCGTTTATTTAACTTGTTTAGTGCCTTGTGTGTAACCTGGAGTTTTTCTCAGATTACTTTGGCTGTCTTGCATCTAGACACCTTCCGGTACTCTTCAAAGCTGATAGCACAGAGAAGTAGGTTGATGGCTTTTGCATTCAGCTCCATCTTCTTCTTATCATCTTCATTCCATTCAGCTTCTTCTTTTAGAGTCACCACTCCATCAGCACTTGTTTATGTTGGGATCTTGGGACTGCTCATAACAATCTTCCATATGTTGTAGTCAATGGATTGGATGAAGATCCTCATCCTTTCTTTCCAGTAGGCATAGTTCTTCCCGTTGAAGAAAGGTAGCCTGTTGTTTGACTAGCCTTCAGTGAGGGTGTAGGCAACTGTGGTTGAGCCCAAGTTGTTCGCCATTGGATCTTTGCTCCAAGCGGTTAAGCTTGATTCTTGAGACCTTAGCTCCTGATACCAATTGAAAGTTATGGTAGGCTTAGAGAATGAAGGGTTGAATCTATGCTTTCCTTTTTGAGTTGCTGTTATGACCTTTTAAAGGAAACTTTCAATTCTGACTCTGTTTGTACTCAGCAGCGGAAATTTATGAGACAATTTATTTTTGTCTCATGAATATTAGAAAATAGAACACAGCAAAGAGAAGAAAAGCTAACACCAGCATATATCCTGGTTCGGTTGCCTTGTGCTATGCAACCTACGTCCAGTCTCCTCTACAACAATGGAGGAATTTTTCACTATAGTTAAAAGTATTACATACACCAATTTCACTCTCAAGTTTTAACCTAACTTGACATTGGCTATACTAATACCTAACTATTCATTCTTAGTGCTAACCCAACTAAGAAAGGGATACCTTACAGGTACAAGATACAAAACACTTAACCAACCTAAAGAAATCAGAAAATAAGTCTAGGATTTTCTCTCAAGTGTATCACTCAGCCTTTTTCCACTCATGGCTTTTACTTGAGTTTTCTCACAATGCCTTTTCTCACAAGAAACTACAGAAAGATAAACATAGAAAAGTACATCACAATCTGTAAAATATGAAGGAGATTGACTTCATCAGCAACCTCTTTGCTATGTGCAAAACCAGATTTGCAAACCTCATATACAGTTCTTCAGTATTGGCCGAATGCTTCTTTGAAAGAAAGCATTATCCAAGTAAAGGAACTTCTTTGCGGAACACTATTCTCAAACTCTGGTTTTCTCTCCTTGGTTCTGAATGAGCAGAAGGCTTCTTTTTTATCTCCTTGCATGTTCCTTGGTTGCTAACCCTAGGTCAACTTCTTGAGCACTGAGCTTCACCAACCCAGCCGTTCACTTTTTCTCATTAAGCATTGACAAACCCCGTTTTGACGGTTTATCTTGTATTGATTTTAGGGGATTTTATAACCTTTTACCCACATTTATCCATTGAAATAGCATGGTTTTATAACTTCTCCTTTAATTGTGCTTAAGAGTGAAAACATGCTTTTTTGGTCTTAAAATAGCTAAATCTAATTCTCCTTGATTCCATTAGATGCCTTGATATGTTTGTTAAGTGATTTAAGGTTTAGGAGGCAAAGATTGGATCAAGGGAATGAAGAAAGAAGCATGAAAAGTTAGAGAACTCATGAAGAAATGAAAGAACCGGAAAGCTGTCAAGCCGACCTCTTCGCACTTAAATGACCATAACTTGAGATACAGAGGTCCAAATGATGCGGTTCTAGTTGGGTTAGAAAGCTAACATCCGGGGCTTCGAAACGATATAAGATTTGCCATAGTTGCATTGCGCATAGGGGCGCGCACGCGCACGGTACGCGGACGCGCCGATGGTGGCACATGACCCACTTAATGCAACACGTGGCCAGCGATTTTAGAAGCCTTGTGGGTCCAATCCAACTCATTTCTGATGCTATTTAACCCAAGGAGTGAAGAGGGAAACACATGTTAGTTACCATTAGTTTAGTTTAGTAGTTAGAGTTAGTTTCTAGAGAGAGAAGCTCTCACTTCTCTCTAGAATTAGGATTAGGATTAGGTTTAGTTCTTAGATTTAGATTTAGATTCATCTTCTTCTACTTCTATCTTCTCAATTCCTTGTTGTTACATTCATTCTTCTTCCATTCTTTTATTGCAATTTCCTTTATGTTGTTCTTACATTTTGTTGTAGATCTAGTATTGTTTCTTCTACTTTCTTCCAATTCAATAAAAGGTAATTCATAATAAATGTGTTTCTTTTGATTGTGTTGTTAATTCCTTTCAATAAATGTTGTTAGATTCTATTCTTGTTGTCAATTTGCTTTGCTTTTCTTTTGTGCCTTCCAAGTGTTTGATGAAATGCTTGGTTGGATTTTAGTGTAGGTTTTGTTCCTCTTGGCCTAGTTAGAGTAATTAGTGACTCTTGAGTTATCTAATTCCTTTGTTGATTGATAATTAGAAGTTGCTAATTGATTTGAATGCCTCTAAAGCTAGTCTTTCCTTTAGGAGTTGATTAGGACTTGAGGAATCAAATTGATTCATCCACTTGACTTTCCTCCATGGTTAGAGGTTAACTAAGTGGGAGCAATACACAATTCTCATCATAATTGAGAAGGATAACTAGGATAGGACTTCTAGTTCTCATATCTTGCCAAGAATTTTATTAGTTGTTAGTTTATTTTCTTTGCCATTTATATTTCTTGTCTAAAATCTCAAAAACCCCAAAACAACTCACAACCAATAACAAGACACTTTATTGTAAATCCTAGGGAGAACGACCCGAGGTTTAAATACTTCGGTTTATAGATTTTAGGGGTTTGTACTTGTGACAAACAAATTTTTGTATGAGAGGATTATTGTTGGTTTAGAGACTATACTTCAACGAGATTTCACTTGTGAAATTCTATACCATCAAAAATCCAATCATCAAAATGGCGCCGTTGCCGGGGATTTGCAATGGTGTTATGTTATTGGTTATTGTACATATGTGAATATTGTGAATATGTTTGTCTTTTGCTTGTTTGTTAGTTTTTGTTAGGTTTAGGACTTCATTGCTTATCTTTGTTAATTTTTATTTTCTTTGCTATTATGAATTCTCATCCTCACTTTGGCTATGAGTTTGGCTCAAATTATGTTGTAAGAAATGGGAACTACAATGGTAATATGCATCAAGGATTTGGGCACAACCAAAGATGGGAAGAGCCTCAAGGGATTGATCAACCTTCTTGGCAACAACCTCCAACTCCTTATGGGTATAACTCTTATCCTAATGCATATCAATCTAATGGATGTGGTAACCCTTATTGTGATTGTCAACAACCACTACCACATGCCTATGAACTACCCACTCAACATGATTTTGAACCACCTTGCTCACAAGCCCCATATCACCAAAACCCTCCATATGACCCCAATCCTTATCCACCATACCCACCACCTTATGAGCCATATGAACCATACATGGAACCACCACCATTCCAACACAATTACTCTCAAGAACCACCTCAATGCACACCATCTCCATACCCTTACCAAGAAGAACCACCTTCCTACTATGAACCCTCTCTCCAGAATAATGAACCCTCTTATCAACCCCAAGTCCCAATAGATGACTCTCTCACATTGCTACTTCAAGGACAAGCGGATATGCAAAGGAACACCCTAGAGTTTGTGACTAACTTGACCAAGGTAATGTCTACCTTAGCCTACAAATTTTTGAACACTCAAGGTGCTTCCGTGGCCATATGTGAAGAATCCATTGAAGATCATAACATGAAGGAGAGATTGGAAAACCCGATGGAAAATGAGGGAGGCTATTTTGTATTAGAGCAATTGGAGGAGGCTATGGTTATTGAAGAAAAGGAAGAAGTGGTTGAAGATTTAGGAGACGTTGAGAGTCCATGGGAATGTAGCATCATGGAAAACTCTTCCAAGAAGCTTGACATTGATGTTGAGGAGGGTGCGCAACCTCCAAAGCACATCATGGTTGAAGACTTTGAAGAGGTTGATCAAGAGATGGATTCAATTATTGATGAGTTCCTATCCACAATTGAATCCTCTCCCATTGAGCTTGACATAAAGGGTAAGGAAGAAGATACCTCACCTCCCATACCCTTGGTAAGCCACGAAGAAAATATTAAATTGGAAGGAAGCTACCAAGAGGAAGAGGTTGAAGTTGATATAAGTTGTCAAGAGGTGGAAGTTACAAGGGAAGAGCACAAGAGCGTAGACATCGCAATAGCTAAGTGATGAGCGGATAATTTGTACGCTTTTTGGCATTGTTTTTAGTATGTTTTTAGTATGATCCAGTTAGTTTTTAGTATATTTTTATTAGTTTTTAGTTAAAATTCACTTTTCTGGACTTTACTATGAGTTTGTGTATTTTTGTGATTTCAGGTATTTTCTGACTGAAATTGAGGGTCCTGAGCAAAAATCTGATTCAGAGACTGAAAAGGACTGCAGATGCTGTTGGATTCTGACCTCCCTGCACTCGAAGTGGATTTTCTGGAGCTACAGAAGCCCAACTGGCGCGCTCTCAACGGCATTGGAAAGTAGACATCCTGGGCTTTTCAGCAATGTATAATAGTTCATACTTTTCCCAAGATTTGATGGCCCAAACCGGCGTGGCAATTCAGCCTCAGAATTTCCAGCGTTTAACGCTGGAACTGGCATAAAACTTGGAGTTAAACGCCCAAACTGGCATGAAAGCTGGCGTTTAACTCCAGAAAAGGTCTCTACACATGAAAGCTTCAATGCTCAGCCCAAGCACACACCAAGTGGGCCCGGAAGTGGATTTTTCTGTCATTTTTACTCATTTCTGTAAACCTTAGGTTACTAGTTTACTATTAATAGGATCTTTTGACATTGTATCTGTACCTCATGACACTTTACACGTTTTCTTTGTGTACCTTCCACGGCATGAGTCTCTAAACCCCATGGTTGGGGGTGAGGAGCTCTGCTGTGTCTTGATGGATTAATGCAATTACTACTGTTTCTTATTCAATCATGCTTGCTTCCATTCTAAGATATCACTTGTTCTTAACCCGGATGAATGTGATGATCCGTGACACTCATCATATTCTCAACTATGAACGTGTGCCTGACAACCACCTCCGTTCTACCTTAGATTGAGTAGATATCTCTTGGATTCTTTAATCAGAATCTTCGTGGTATAAGCTAGAATTGATGGCGGCATTCAAGAGAATCCGGAAGGTCTAAACCTTGTCTGTGGTATTCTGAGTAGGATTCAATGATTGAATGACTGTGACGAGCTTCAAACTCCTGAAGGCGGGGCGTTAGTGACAGACGCAAAAGAATCACTGGATTCTATTCCGGCCTGATTGAGGACTGACAGATGGATAGCCGTGCCGTGACAGGGTGCGTTGAACATTTCCACTGAGAGGATGGGAGGTAGCCATTGACAACGGTGAAACCCTACATACAGCTTGCCATGGAAGGAGCCTTGCGTGTTTGATGAAGAAGACAGTAGGAAAGCAGAGATTCAGAAGATGGAGCATCTCCAAAACCTCAACCTATTCTCCATTACTGCATAACAAGTACTTACTTCATGTTCTTTTGCTTTTCACAATCAACCCTGATAATTTCTGATATCCTGACTAAGATTTACAAGATAACCATAGCTTGCTTCAAGCCGACAATCTCCGTGGGATCGACCCTTGCTCATGCAAGGTATTACTTGGACGACCCAGTGCACTTGCTGGTTAGTTGTGCGGGATTGCAAAAAGTGTGATTGCAATTTCGTGCACCAAGTTTTTGGCGCCGTTGCCGGGGATTGTTCGAGTTTGGACAACTGACGGCTTATCTTGTTGCTTAGATTAGGACTGTTTTGTTTTTAATTGGTTTAGAGTCTTTTAGTTGAGTCTAGTTTCATATTCTAAGTTTGGTGTCAATTGCATGCTTTTGTTTTTATTTTCGAATTTGCATGTTCTTAGTCCCTTTTTGATTCATAAAAATTCTAAGTTTGGTGTCCTCTTTGTGTTTTTCCTTTAAAAATTTTCGAAAATTAGTGTTTGATTTTCTAAAAATTTTAAGTTTGGTGTCATTTTGTTGTTTTTCTCTTTCCTCTTTTCAAAAATCAAATATTTTTCATAAAATTTTTCAATCATATCTTTCTAATTGCTAATCTCAAAATCTTTTTAATTAACTAATTGATTCAGTTCTCAATTTGCTTTGATATTATCTTCTTTTAATTTTCGAATTTTTTATTTTATTTTACTTTCCTTTTGTTTCTATTTTATTTTTCGGTTTATTCAAAAAAAAAAACAAACAAAATTTATCCACTATGAACCTAAGTGGGATTGATCAGTCCAGAAAGACTCTGGGGTCATATGCTAACCCCATTACAGCTGCATATGGGAGTAGTATCTGCACGCCTCCCATCAAAGCAAGCAGCTTTGAGCTAAACCCTCAACTCATTATCATAGTGCAGCAAAATTGCCAGTATTCCGGTCTTCCACAGGAAAAACCTACTGAGTTTCTGGCACAGTTCTTACAAATTGCTGACACAGTACATGATAAAGAGGTGGATCAGGATGTCTACAGACTATTACTGTTTCCATTTGCTGTAAAAGATCAAGCTAAAAGGTGGTTGAATAACCAACCTACAGCAAGCATAAAGACATAGAAACAGTTATCAGACAAATTTTTGAATCATTTTTACCCTCCAAAGAGGATGACACAGCTAAGGCTGGACATCCAAGGCTTTAAACAAGAGGATAATGAATCCCTTTATAATGCCTGGGAGAGGTATAGAGGTATGCTAAGAAAATGCCCCTCTGAAATGTTTTCAGAGTGGGTACAGTTAGACATCTTCTACTATGGGCTTACAGAAAAAGCTCAGATGTCTTTAGACCACTCAGCTGGTGGATCTATACACATGAGGAAGACAATTGAAGAAGCTCAAGAGCTTATAGACACTGTTGCTAGAAATCAATATTTGTATTCTAGCAATGAGTTCTCTCCAGAAGAGGAAGTCATGACAGTAGTCACTGACCCTAATCCTCAAGAATAGATGATTGAGCTTAATCAACAATTGCTCCTGATGACAGAACAGTTAGCAGAATTTAAAGAGATGCTCTATGAAACTAAAGTTGCTAACAAGAACATAGAACTACAGTTGAATCAAGCAAAACAGCAAATATCTAAACAGATAACAGAGGAGTGTCAAGCAGTTCAACTGAGGAGTGGGAAGACACTGAATACCACTGCTCAAAAGAGCAAAAAGCCAAACAGGGAACAATTGACAGAGGATCACCAAACCACTGTTCAAAATCCCTCTGAGGACAGTAAGAGCCCAGAGAGGAATGTTATTGGCGTTCAAACGCCAGAAAGGGAAGGAAAGCTGGCGTTAAACGCCCATTCCTTGCCCAGTTCTGGCATTCAAACGCCAGAAAAGGGAGAGAAGTTGGCGTTTAACGCCCAATCTTCACCCATTCCTGGCGTTCAGACGCCAAGGGAAGATCAGACACCTGAGAGTGCTGACAGTAATCCCTCTAACAAGGCTTCTTCAACCACTTCTGTAAGGAATAAACCTGCAGCATCTAAGGTTGAAGACTATAAAGCCAAGATGCCTTATCCTCAAAAACTCTGCCAAGCGGAACAGGATAAGCAATTTGCCCGCTTTGCAGACTATCTAAGGACTCTTGAAATAAAGATTCCGTTTGCAGAGGCACTTGAGCAAATACCTTCTTATGCTAAGTTCATGAAAGAGATCTTAAGTCATAAGAAGGATTGGAGAGAAACTGAAAAAGTGTTTCTCACTGAAGAATGCAGTGCAGTCATTTTGAAAAGCTTACCAGAAAAGCTTCAAGATCCTGGAAGCTTTATGATACCATGCACATTAGAAGGCGCCTGCACCAAGACAGCCCTGTGTGATCTTGGAGCAAGCATCAATCTAATACCTGTATCCACTATCAGAAAGCTTGGGTTGGCTGGAGAAGTCAAACCAACCAGGATATGCCTCCAACTTGCTGATGGCTCTATTAAACATCCATCAGGCATAATAGAGGATATGATTGTCAAGGTTGGGCCATTTGCCTTTCCAACTGACTTTGTGGTGTTGGAAATGGAGGAGCACAAGAGTGCAACTCTCATTCTAGGAAGACCATTCCTAGCAACTGGACGGACTCTCATTGATGTACAAAAAGGGGAAGTGACCCTAAGAGTCAATGAGGATGAGTTCAAGTTGAATGCTGTGAAAGCTATGCAGCATCCAGACACACCAAATGACTGCATGGGCGCAGACATTATTGACTCTTTGGTGGAAGAGATCAATATGACTGAAAGCTTAGAATCAGAGCTTGAAGACATCTTCAAGGATGCTCAACCTGATCAAGAAGAACCACAGGAAACAAAGGAATTTTCAAAAATTCCTCAGGAGGAGGATAAGCCTCCCAAACCTGAACTCAAACCACTACCACCATCTCTGAAGTATGCATTTCTGGGAGGGGGTGAAAATTTTCCAGTGATTATAAGCTCTGCTTTGAATCCACAGGAAGAGGAAGCACTGATTCAAGTGCTAAGGACACACAAGACAGCTCTTGGGTGGTCCATAAGTGATCTTAAGGGCATTAGCCCAGCTAGATGCATGCACAAGATCCTGTTGGAGGATAATGCCAAACCAGTGGTCCAACCACAGAGGAGGCTAAATCCAGCCATGAAGGAGGTGGTGCAGAAAGAGGTCACTAAATTACTAGAGGCTGGAATTATTTATCCTATTTCTGATAGCCCCTGGGTAAGCCCTGTCCAAGTTGTCCCCAAAAAGGGAGGCATGACAGTGGTTCATAATGAAAAAAATGAACTGGTTCCTACAAGAACAGTCACAGTGTGGCGTATGTGTATTGACTACAGAAGGCTCAATACAGCCACCAGAAAGGATCATTTTTCTTTACCATTCATAGACCAAATGCTAGAAAGACTAGCTGGTCATGATTATTACTACTTTTTGGATGGCTATTCAGGTTACAACCAAATTACAGTAGATCCTCAGGACCAAGAGAAAATAGCATTTACTTGCCCTTCTGGCGTGTTTGCCTACAGAAGGATGCCTTTTGGTCTGTGTAATGCTCCTGCAACCTTTCAGAGATGCATGCTATCCATCTTCTCTGATATGGTGGAGAAATTCCTGGAAGTCTTCATGGATGACTTCTCAGTATATGGAGACTCATTCAGCTCCTGTCTTAACCACCTATCACTTGTCCTGAAAAGGTGCCAAGAGACTAACCTGGTTTTAAATTGGGAGAAATGTCACTTTATGGTGACTGAAGGAATTGTCCTTGGGCACAAAATTTCAAGCAGGGGAATAAAGGTGGATAAGGCAAAGGTAGAGGTAATTGAAAAATTACCACCACCTGCCAATGTTAAGGCAATCAGAAGCTTTCTGGGGCATACAGGATTCTACAGAAGGTTCATAAAGGATTTTTCGAAAATTGCAAAACCTCTGAGTAATCTGCTAGCTGCTGACACGCCATTTGTGTTTGACACACAGTGTCAGCAGGCATTTGAGACCCTGAAAGCTAAGCTGGTCACAGCACCAGTCATCTCTGCACCAGATTGGGCATTGCCATTTGAATTAATGTGTGATGCCAGTGATCATGCCATTGGTGCAGTGTTGGGACAGAGGCATAACAAACTTCTGCATGTCATTTATTATGCTAGCCGTGTTCTAAATGATGCACAGAAGAATTACACAACCACAGAAAAAGAATTATTTGCAGTGGTCTATGCCATTGACAAGTTTAGATCTTATCTAGTAGGATCCAAAGTGATTGTGTACACTGACCATGCTACTCTTAAATACATACTCACAAAGCAGGATTCAAAACCCAGGCTGATAAGATGGGTGTTGCTTCTGCAAGAGTTTGACATAGAAATAAGAGACAGAAAAGGGACAGAAAACCAAGTAGCTGATCATCTGTCCCGAATAGAACCAGTAGCTGGGGCGTCCCTCCCTTCTACTGAGATCTCTGAGACTTTCCCAGATGAGCAACTCTTTGCCATTCAGGAAGCTCCATGGTTTGCAGATATTGCAAACTATAAAGCTGTGAGGTTCATACCCTAGGAGTACAGCAGAGCGCAAAGAAAGAAATTAATTTCAGATGCCAAGTACTACCTATGGGATGAGCCATATCTCTTTAAGAGATGTGCAGACGGAATGATCCGTAGATGTGTACCCAGAGAAGAAGCACAAAGGATCCTATGGCATTGCCATGGATCATAGTATGGAGGACATTTTGGAAGTGAGCGAACAGCCACTAAAGCCCTCCAATGTGGCTTCTACTGGCCTACTCTCTATAAAGATTCCTGAGAGTTTGTGCGTAACTGTGACAGTTGCCAAAGAGCTGGTAACTTGCCTCACGGATATGCCATGCCTCAACAAGGGATATTAGAGATAGAATTGTTTGATGTATGGGGAATTGACTTCATGGGTCCATTCCCACCATCATACTCAAACACTTACATTCTGGTGGCAGTGGACTATGTATCTAAGTGGGTAGAAGCAATTGCTACACCCACTAATGATACCAAGACCGTGCTGAAATTCCTCCAGAAACACATCTTCAGTAGGTTTGGTGTTCCCAGAGTACTAATCAGTGACGGGGGCACTCATTTCTGCAATAAACAGCTATACTCTGCTATGGTTAGATATGGAATTAGCCACAAAGTGGCAACTCCGTATCATCCACAGACAAATGGGCAAGCTGAAGTCTCTAACAGAGAACTAAAAAGAATCCTAGAACGGACTGTGATAGCCCGAAGAAAGGATTGGGCAAAGAGCTTGGATGATGCTCTGTGGGCATACAGAACAGCATTCAAGACTCCTATAGGGACCTCTCCATACCAACTGGTGTATGGGAAGGCCTGTCATCTGCCCGTGGAACTGGAACATAAAGCCTACTGGGCAACCAGATTCCTAAACATGGATGCTCAGTTAGCTGGTGAAAAAAGGTTGCTCCAGCTAAATGAGCTAGAAGAGTTCAGACTCAATGCCTTTGAAAATGCAAAAATTTATAAGGAAAAGGCAAAGAAATGGCATGACAAGAAGTTGTCAACCAGAGTCTTTGAGCCAGGACAAAAAGTTTTGCTCTTCAACTCTAGGCTCAGATTGTTTCCAGGAAAACTTAAATCCCGGTGGAGGGGTCCGTATGTGATTACAGGAGTGTCACCATATGGATATGTTGAGCTTCAAGATATTGATTCTGACAAAAGGTTCATTGTTAATGGACAGAGAATCAAGCATTATCTTGAAAGCAATTTTGAGCAGGAATGCTCAAAATTGAGACTTGAGTGATTCTCAGTAAAGGTCCAGCTAAAGACAGTAAAGAAGCGCTTGCTGGGAGGCAACCCAGTCATTAGGAGGTTATATGATTTGTTTTTACAATGGCAAGTATCAAAAATGAAGGAATTCACAGAGTTACAGAAGGATTCAGCTCAAAAAGCAGAGAAAAAGAGCTTACTGGCGAAAAAACGCCAGTAAGGGGCATTTTGGGCGTTAAACGCCAGAATGGTGCCCATTCTGGCGTTTAACGCCAGTAAAGGTGCCATTTTGGGCGTTAAACGCCAGAATGGGCACCATTCTGGGCGTTTAACGCCAGGTGTGCAGCATCCTGGGCGTTTAGAAAAACGCCCAGTGATAAAGGAATTCTGGCGTTTAACGCCAGCCAGGGCACCTGGCTGGGCGTTAAACGCCCAAAAGGGGCAACAAATGGGCGTTAAACGCCAGAATGGGTGCCATTCTGGGCGTTTAACGCCAGAAAGGTGGGGGGGACCACAATTTTGTTTTCAAACCAAATTTTTTCAAATTTTCCTTTTCTTACCCATACTTTTCTACAAAATCACACTTCAACCATTCATCATTCACTTTCAAATCTTCAAAAATTAAAACCATTCTTCAAATCTATTTCAAATCAATTCCAAATATTGTTCAAAAACTCACCTTTCTCTCAAATTCTTTCCATATCTTTTCATATCTTCTTTCAAACTTTTCTTTTTTTTCGAAATCTCTCCTCCCCACCTTATAAATACACGTTTGGACCCCTAATTACCCACACCATTCGAATTTGCTTCTCCTCTCTCTCTCTTCCTTCCTTTCTTTTGCTTGAGGACAAGCAAACCTCTAAGTTTGGTGTGCTTTTCCGTGATCACTAAGCCAAGATTCATCAAGATCATGGCTCCTAAGGGAAAACAAACCAATTTAAGAGGAAAGAAAGAGAATAATCCAAAGAATCTTTGGAATCAAGAGAAGTTCTTAACCAAAGAACATGAAGACCATTATCACAAGATAATGGGTCTGAGGTCAGTGATCCCGGAAGTTAAATTTGATCTGAAAGAAGATGAATATCCGGGGATCCAAGAGCAAATTCGAAACAGAGGATGGGAAGTTCTAACCAATCCTGAGATAAAGGTTGGAAGGAACATGGTTCAGGAATTCTACTCAAATCTGTGGTTAACAGATAAGCAGAGAATGATTGGAACTGCTTACCATACCTACAGAACTATGGTCAGAGGGAAAGTTATGTACTTCCATCTGGACAAAATAAGAGAAATCTTCAAACTGCCTCAACTGCAAGATGATCCTGAATCCTTTAATAGGAGGATGGTGAGAGCAGATAAAGGGTTGGATCAAGTTCTAGAGGACATATGCCTCCCTGGAACTAAGTGGATAACCAATTCTAAGGGTGTCCCAAACCAACTCAAGAGGGGAGACCTCAAACCAATTGCAAGAGGTTGGCTAGACTTTATTGGGCGTTCCATATTGCCCACTAGCAACCGTTCTGAGGTCACTATCAAGAGAGCAGTGATGATTCATTGCATTATGCTTGAAAAAGAAGTGGAGGTTCATCATGTGATTGCTTGTGAGATCTACACAATTGCAAATAAGAATTCCACTGAAGCCAAACTAGCTTACCCAAGCTTAATCTCCTTGCTCTGTAAAGAGGCTGGGGTAAAGATGGGAGTAGATGAGTTCATACCCGTTGAACATCCGATCACCAAGAAGTCAATGGAAGGACAAATGCAAGACAACTCTATCAAGAGGAGGGCGCAGGAGTTCCTCCCTGAATTCCCTGAATTCCCTGAAATTGGCTACTGGGCCAGCCTAGAAGCATCTATCACCAAGCTGCAAGAGACTATGGAGCAACTAAAGGAAGAACAGCAGAATCAGAACAGCATGCTCTGCAAGTTGCTAAAGGAACAAGAGAAGCAGGGGCGTGAACTCCAAGAGATGAAACGCCAAAAGCTCTCCCCTCAAGTTGAGGGAGCATCCACTTCTCAAAATCAAGGTTGTTGAGTCCTAACTCTGTGAAAACCTCTATCATTAGGAGCCTATTTTTTGCGTTTTTTTTTGTTTTGTTTTCTATTCTTATTTTTTTTAGTCTCATCTTATATCTATTTTTGAGTCTTGTTCTTAATTCATAATTAATAAAATTTAAAATTTTATGCCTTAAAGCTATGAATGTCCTATGAATCCATCACCTCTCTTAAATGAAAAATGCTTTAATCACAAAAGAACAAGAAGTACAGGATTTCAAAATTTATCCTTGAAACTAGTTGAATTAGTTTGATGTGGTGACAATAATTTTTGTTTTCCGAATGAATGCTTGAACAGTGCATATGTCTTTTGAATTTGTTGTTTTAAGAATGTTAAAATTGTTGGCTCTTGAAAGAATGATGGAAAAGGAGAACTGTTATTGAGGATCTGAAAATTCATCAAAGTGATTCTTGAAGCAAGAAAAAGCAGTGAATACAAAAAAAAAAGAAGAAATAAAGTTGTGAACCAAGGCAAAAAGAGTGTGCTTAAGAACCCTGGACACCTCTAATTGGGGACTCTAGCAAAGCTGAGTCACAATCTAAAAAGGTTCACCCAATTATGTGTCTGTGGCATGTATGTATCCGGTGGTAATACTGGAAGACAGAGTGCTTTGGGCCACAGCCAAGACTCATACACTAGCTATGTTCAAGAATCATTATAGTTAACTAGGAGAATCAATAACATTATCTGAGTTCTGAGTTCTTATAGATGCCAATCATTCTGAACTTCAAAGGATAGAGTGAGATGCCAAAACTGTTCGGGAGCAAAAAGCTACTAGTCCCGCTCATCTAATTGGAACTATGTTTCTTTGATATTTTGGAGTCTATAGTATATTCTCTTCTTTTTATTCTATTTTGATTTTTAGTTGCTTGGGGACAAGCAACAATTTAAGTTTGGTGTTGTGATGAGCGGATAATTTGTACGCTTTTTGGCATTGTTTTTAGTATGTTTTTAGTATGATCCAGTTAGTTTTTAGTATATTTTTATTAGTTTTTAGTTAAAATTCACTTTTCTGGACTTTACTATGAGTTTGTGTGTTTTTCTGTGATTTCAGGTATTTTCTGACTGAAATTGAGGGTCCTGAGCAAAAATCTGATTCAGAGACTGAAAAGGACTACAGATGCTGTTGGATTCTGACCTCCCTGCACTCGAAGTGGATTTTCTGGAGCTACAGAAGCCCAACTGGTGCGCTCTCAACGGCATTGGAAAGTAGACATCCTGGGCTTTCCAGCAATGTATAATAGTTCATACTTTGCCCAAGATTTGATGGCCCAAACCGGCATGGCAATTCAGCCTCAGAATTTCCAGCGTTTAACGCTGGAACTGGCATAAAACTTGGAGTTAAACGCCCAAACTGGCATGAAAGCTGGCGTTTAACTCCAGAAAAGGTCTCTACACATGAAAGCTTCATTGCTCAGCCCAAGCACACACCAAGTGGGCCCGGAAGTGGATTTTTCTGTCATTTACTCATTTCTGTAAACCTTAGGTTACTAGTTTACTATTAATAGGATCTTTTGACATTGTATCTGTACCTCATGACACTTTACACGTTTTCTTTGTGTACCTTCCACGGCATGAGTCTCTAAACCCCATGGTTGGGGGTGAGGAGCTCTGCTGTGTCTTGATGGATTAATGCAATTACTACTGTTTCTTATTCAATCATGCTTGCTTCCATTCTAAGATATCACTTGTTCTTAACCCGGATGAATGTGATGATCCGTGACACTCATCATATTCTCAACTATGAACGTGTGCCTGACAACCACCTCCGTTCTACCTTAGATTGAGTAGATATCTCTTGGATTCTTTAATCAGAATCTTCGTGGTATAAGCTAGAATTAATGGCGGCATTCAAGAGAATCCGGAAGGTCTAAACCTTGTCTGTGGTATTCTGAGTAGGATTCAATGATTGAATGACTGTGACGAGCTTCAAACTCCTGAAGGCGGGGCGTTAGTGACAGACGCAAAATAATCACTGGATTCTATTCCGGCCTGATTGAGGACCGACAGATGGATAGCCGTGCCGTGACAGGGTGCGTTGAACATTTCCACTGAGAGGATGGGAGGTAGCCATTGACAACGGTGAAACCCTACATACAGCTTGCCATGGAAGGAGCCTTGCGTGTTTGATGAAGAAGACAGTAGGAAAGCAGAGATTCAGAAGATGGAGCATCTCCAAAACCTCAACCTATTCTCCATTACTGCATAACAAGTACTTACTTCATGTTCTTTTGCTTTTCACAATCAACCCTGATAATTTCTGATATCCTGACTAAGATTTACAAGATAACCATAGCTTGCTTCAAGCCGACAATCTCCGTGGGATCGACCCTTGCTCACGCAAGGTATTACTTGGACGACCCAGTGCACTTGCTGGTTAGTTGTGCGGGATTGCAAAAAGTGTGATTGCAATTTCGTGCACCACTAAGTGTGGGGAGGTCCCCCTTCCCAAGCCACCATCACCTAACATAACATTCAAGTGGGTAAAATTTCTATCCCTAAGCTTTACTTTCTCACTTGAATATGGTTTAATTGAAAATGATGGTCAACTTAGAGCTCTTTGTGGAGTTAAGAGTAGGAAAGAGTTGTGTAGTGGTTGGAAACATCATTCTAAGCTCATGACGGTTGTAAGCTCAAAATTCAAGAGCAATGGTTGGTGTGAAACCAAATGGCATGGGTCTAGGAAGTTGTTTGGACGCTTCTTTGAGAATTCTAAGGCCATACCACCCGGATGGAATAATGACGATCAATTTAAGGACGGGTGTCAAAACAAAGTGTGGGATCCCGGATCGCACAATGAAAATCAAATTTGGGAGCTCATGGTTTGTGGAGAACTCCATCAAAGCTTGAAGATATTGAAATTGAAGAATGAATCTTATTGGAGATTCAAGCATTGGTGGAAGTTCCAAGATGAGTACAAGCACAGGCCCCCTTGAGAGGAGCTCCCCATAAGTCCAACTTAAGGACAATAAACAAAAGTGCTAGGTGGGAGACACCCCACCATGGTAACATCTTTTCATTTTCTTTCTTTGTACATATTGGTAGAATTAGTTTAACTTCATGTTTTTATTGGTTTGTTAAGTTTAGTTAGAAGTATAATATGATAAATAAGGTTTTAGGGTGTTTTGGTAGCTGTTTGGAGGATTGAAAGGCTCGGATTGGTGTAAGAACTTAGAAAAATATTTTTTGAAAAATAGAACACCATCCACGCGTGCGCGCACCTAACGCGTATGCGCACCTGAGCATTTTTCGACCACCCACGCGGACGCGCACTGTACGCGTACGCGTGGATGCAAAATTTCACCTCCAGCCAAAAAACCCGAGAGTTAGGCCTACACTGTGCGAACATTGGGCCTAGGGCACAAGTCTATGCACGCGTGTGCGCACCTGGTGCGTACGCGCACATGATTTTAAATTGGCAATGCACGCGCACGCACACTGTGCGCGCGCGCGTCGATTGCACAATCTGCACTCTCGGTACTTTTACCCGAGAGTTGTGCCAGACTTGGGCCGACATTATGCCTCCGGCCTAACTCGATGCACGCGTGCGCGCACCTGGCGCGTACGCGTCCTTCAACCAATATGCACATCGACGCGTAAGCACGCATGACGCGCACGCGTCGGTAAAAAAAAAAGAGTTTTTTTCTCATCTTCCATTTTCTTTTGCTTATCACATTCGCATACTTCTACTCTTCCCATTTTCATTTAGTTTTTGTAGCATGTTTTCGTTTTTTTTAGTCGTTTTAATAATGGTGTTGCATCTTCCTACTCAATTGTTGAGGATTCATTGCATTACTTTGGTGCTTCTTGACTTGTTTCATATTGTTGGGTGATGTTTCTCTTCAAATCAATGCTCAATATTTTATGCACTTATGTTCTTTGTGCATTGATATGACCTTCTATTGTCTTTCATGGCCCACTCTCTCTTGTTCGAACTTGATGCTCATCATGCTCTTCATGCTTTGACCTTACTCTTGCATTAAGTTTCATTGATATGCCATTTTCTCTTATTGTTTCCTCCTCTACATGTTGTAGCTACCATGTAGTGTGAGAACCATACCTTTATTTGGCATTAGCCCCCGCCTATGTTCTAATTGCTTTGATGTCTTTGTTATAGGCTTAATTTTCTTTCTTTTTCTCTCCTTCTAGGTTGGCCACCAAGAAGGAAAGGAATGAGAAAGCTTCTAAATGGAGCAACAAACAAGTTCATCCGCACAACCCTTTGAAGAAACTCATCAATTGTAGCAACCCGTCCACCTTGCTCTTCTTTGCATGCACCGAGGACGGTGCAATATTCAAGTGTGGGGAGGTCGTCCGACCGATCTCCATGGGTAACAATTTCCTTTTTCAACATCAATGTTAGCTAGCTATTGCATTGCATGATAGGTTGCATGTTAGTTAGAATTTATACATATTTTTACCACTTCTTTCTTATTAGGACTACTTGGTTAGGGTGATGATTTCCTTTCCAAGAAACTGTTTTAGGGCACCCTACCAATTTGAAAAAGAAAATTTGTGGAACTTGCTTGAAAGAATTTATTTTGGAACATGATTTTTAAGCTAAGAACACAAGCAAGTGAGATTTGAGCCTAATAGTGTGGTTACATCTTATAACCACTTATTTTTCCTTCTTGTGTGTATTATTCTCTTCCTATGATTGTGATCTTTGCTTTGTTTGAGTCTATATGTCCATTATTCTTTGTATTCATGCATTTATATGATTGAGGCCATCATTTCATTAGCTCACTTACCCAAATAGCCTTACCTTTTATCTTCCTTTGTTAGCCAAATTTGAACCTATGATTAACCCACTTTGTTCTTAATTTAGCACATTACAAGCCTTAAAGCGAAAAACAATAAAAGTCCTTATTTGGATCTTTGATTGGCTTAGGCTAGTGAGTGTGAGTGTCATCCAAGAGTGGGAAGACTTTGGGACATTGGTTGGGATAAAAGGGTGTTTGTGTTTTGTATTTTTATATTGGGGAATTGGGTACATGCTCATGTATTGATTAAATGTATAGACCTTATGCATTGATGTTCTTGTATATAGTTTGAAAAAAAAAGAAATAAAAGTTAAAAAAAGAAAAAAAAAAGAAAAAGAAAAAGAAAAGAAAAGAAAATGTATATAGAAAAAGAAAGAAAAAGAAAAGCAATAAAGGGGACAAAATGCCCCAAAGTGAAGCTCAAACAATAAAGAATCAATGCATATGGAATGTGAATCAAAAAGGAAATGCATGAGTATGTGAAAAAGTGAGGAATGGGTAGTTAGTTTAGTACTTAATTGTATAGGTCATTATATAGGTTAGGTGGGAAAGTTCAAGCTAATCAAAGAACCAAATCCTAGTCCACTAGCCATATATGACCCTACCTTGACCCTAGCCCCATTACAACCTAAAGGAAAGACCTCATGATAATTGTATGCATGCATGAAATAATTGTTGATTGTTAGATGAAAAACAAATCTTGGAAAGCATGGTTAGGGGAGAATTGAGAGAATCAACCCCAAACACCGAGCGACTAGAGTGCAAACACTCCCGGTGAGGGTTCGATGCTCAATTCCTTGATTCCCGGCTTTCATGAGCGTTCTTCTTGCAAGTCTACTTGAACTTCATTTCATACTTAAATTGGTAGGATTCATGAATCGTCATATGACCTTAGCCCTACCCGTTTATACATGCTCTTGGAGGATTGATTTATTTTTAACCAAGTAGGTAAAACCATTTTGCATTTAGTTGCATATAGTTTAGGTTGCATATAGCTCATTTACATAGAATAGATGTTGATGCCCTTTGCTTTCTCTTGGCTTAAGCATGAGGACATGCTTGGTTTAAGTGTGGGGAGGTTGACAAACCCCAATTTGACGGTTTATCTTGTATTGAATTTAGGGGATTTTATCACCTTTTTCCCACATTTACCCAATGAATTAGCATGGTTTTGTATATTCTCCTTTAATTGTGCTTAAGAGTGAAAACATGCTTTTTAGGTCTTAAAATAGCTAAATTTAATTCACCTTGATTCTATTAGATGCCTTGATATGTTTGTTAAGTGATTTCAGATTTAGGAGGCAAATATTGGATCAAGGGAATGAAGAAAAAGCATGTAAAGTTGGAGAACTCATGAAGAAATGAAAGAACCGGAAAGCTGTCAAGCCGACCTCTTCGCACTTAATTGACCATAACTTGAGCTACAGAGGTCCAAATGATACGGTTCCAGTTGGGTTGGAAAGCTAACATCCGGGGCTTCGAAATGATATAAATTTTGCCATATGTTGCTTCGCGTTCAGGGGCGCGCACGCGCACTTTGCGCGCGCGCGCCGATTCTGTCCGTAGCCCACTTTAATGAAATCGTCCCCAGCGGTTTTAGGAGCCTTGTGGGTCCAATCCAACTCATTTCTGATGCTATTTAAGTCAAGTATTGAAGGGGAATCAGGGGACTTTAGATACTTTTGATCATTAGCTTAGTTTTAGGAGTTAGAGTTAGTTTTAGAGAGAGAAGCTCTCACTTCTCTCTAGGATTAGGAATTAGGGTTAGATTAGGATCTCATAGTTCTAGGTTTAATTCAAGTCTCCTTCTACTTCTACCTTCAATTGATGATTGCTACACTTTGGTTCTTCTTTCTATCCCTATCCTCTTGTTGTAATTTCTCCTATTTTGTTTCTAGGTTTTGTAATTGAGATATTCTTGTTTTTTTGTTTTCTTTTAATAATGCAATTTGAGATAATTCATGTGATTGTGATGTTGTTGATTGTTGTTTTGTTAATTCTTTGTAATTGTTGGTTGTTGATTCCTTTTATTCTTACAAATAAAAATGCTTTCTTTCATTACCCTCCAAGTGTTTGATGAAATGCTTGAGAGGATGTTAGAGTAGGATTTTATGTTCTTGGCTTGAGAAGGTAACTTAGGATTTCTTGAGTCACTAGTGTCCAATTGATTGCTAGTTGATAGCCATTAACTCTAGCCTTCATTAATCCAATTAGTGGAAAGCTAGGAGTTATGGACTAGGATTGATATAACTCACTTGACTTTCCTTTGTTAATTGATTTAAGGATGACTAAGTGGGATTAATCCTTGCAACTACCATACTTGTGGCTAGTGATAATGATGAAGACCCTTGACAACCAAATCTTGCCAAGACCATTTTGTTAATAAAGTTTTCTTACCATTTACTATTCATTTTTCTCATCTAAAACCCCAAAATAACTCACAACCAATAACAAGACACTTTATTGTAAATCCTAGGGAGAACGACCCGAGGTTTAAATACTTCGGTTTATAGATTTTAGGGGTTTGTACTTGTGACAAACAAATTTTTGTATGAGAGGATTATTGTTGGTTTAGAGACTATACTTCGACGAGATTTCATTTGTAAAATTCTAAACCGTCAAAAATCCAATCATCAAGCATCAGAGTGGAAACTTTGCTTCTGACTTCTCTATCTTGACCGAAAGCCATAAATTAGTAACCACAAGAGTCTTCCAATGGTCAACCAATTTCGAGCCATTGAGACGCTACTTGGTCCCCAAGAATCACTTGTGACCGTAGATGCACAGCAGATTAGGACAGAAAATAACTTTCCTTTGTATGCCATTTTCGGGCTTGTAGAGAGTTGAGAAGAAGAGAAGAGGATCTAATGCATGCAAGAGGAAATGGGTTACCTTTAACCTAAGCTTGATTTGGTTTGAACTTGGTGATTTGACAACTGCCTTTTAAGCTTTATCTTTCTCTTTCTTGCTTCTTTGACAATTAGCTTAGTGAAAAAGCTCTCTCTCTTTCTCTATCTCACTTTTTTGAGTCTCTGACCAAGGTGCAGAAGTGAACGTTGCTTTTGGTAAGGCAAAAGAGAGGGATTTGCTTGCTGAATTCGACTCGGGCTTGGATCGGGTAGTGATTTGCTTAGCCCGTTTGATTCGTTAGCTTTGTTTCCTTTTGGACTTTTTTTATTTCATTAACCCATCAGCTTGATGACATGTTTTTCTATGCTTTTTTATACAAGAAATTGATGATTTGTGCTCAAATATTGCATTCTTTTGTGATTAATTGGTATATTTCTTTGACCTTTTAATTTTATAAATCTTGTAGGAAATAAAAAGAAAAAGAAGCAAAGAAGCACAAAATAAGCTAAAAAGGATAAAAAAGAGCTTTGGGGCACACTTTGAAGTTGGAGCACACTTTGGAGCCTTAGGCCACGCTTTTAAAAGCGTGGCCCATGACCAAATCAAGGGAAGAGAAGCGTGACCCAAGGGAAGAAAAGCATGGCTGAATTCAAGGAACAAGAGCACAAAGCTCTTGCCAAGAGCCTAGAGCTCTTGTGGAGAGCTTTACTTCAAAAAAATCAAAGGCCAAGCTCTTGCCAAGAGCTTCACCAAGTGCTACAAGGAAGAAGGGAGCAAGGCAAACTCAAAGCAAGGCTCTTGCCAAAAGCTTTCTCCAAGAGCTTTTTCGGGCTTCTTCAAAGAAAAATCAAGGGAAAAAGAGCTCAATAATGCACTCACCAAGGCTTGAACCCAAGACCAAGGGGGACGGGGGCAGCGCTACCTCACAAGAAAAACAAGCCAAAATTGGCTTGTTTTTCACTCCATGGGATTCGAACCAAGGACATCCAAGGAGCAAAGCCTTAGGCACCACTTTGTTGCCAAGAAGAAAAGCCAGCTCCTGCACTTCCCAAGGATCGAACCGGGCACCTTAAGGAAGGAAGACATTGGGCGCTACTCTTGTGCCAAGGAAAATGACCAGCAAGTGCTCCACCCAAGGATCGAACCATGGACCTCAAGGGACAAGCAAAGCTCTTGCCAAGAGCTTAGAGCTCTTGCAAAGAGCTTTATCACAATGAAGAAGCGTGCAACACATTGGAAGGCCAAGATCACCAAAGCTCTTGCCCAAAGCTCTTGCCAAGAGCCGAGCTTTGCCCTGGGAGAAACACCCATGGTCCAAATTCAACCAAAAAATCCAATTTAATTCAATTCTTCACCAAATTAAAAAGCCAACCGGATCCACTCTTTCTCAAACTCAAATCATGCAAAGCCCAATCAACATGAATCAAAGGCACAAGAAATAATTAGGTTAGGAATTTATTTTTAATTGTAATTTGTTTAGAATTTCATTTTTCATTTTCATTTTCATTTTGTGAAAAGCCTATAAAAAGGCATCTGCTTCATTTCAAAAAAAGGAGGCTAGCTCCACTAGGGAGTATTAGGAGTAGGAGTAAAGAGCTCTCTCTCTTTTAGTTTTCCTTTTCTAAGTTTTGAATTCTGGATCAAGAATTGAAGGAATTCTGTTTCACTTGATTTGAAATTCTTTTTTGCTCTTCTTCTGCATAATTGAGAATTGGATTTACATTTCACTTGCTGTTTGATTTACTTCTCTTCTGCAATTTGTTTTCTACTTTGATCAAGGAAGGAATTGAGATCTAGACTTATTTTCTAGTCTCTTTGATCCCCTGATATCTTCACTTGTCATTTTAGATTTCATAATTGAATTGAGTTTTCTTGATTATTTACATTTCTACTACAATTTTCTTCTCTGCAATTTTTACTTTCTGTTGTATTGCTTTCAATTTACATTTCCTGCACATTTACATTCTACACTTTACCTTTGAGCTTGCTGTAAATCTGAATTTACTTTTTCTTGCCTTGGATCTATTGCTTTCTTTAAATTTCCTGCACCCAATCCCCTCTATATTTGATGCAATTTACATTTCTTGTCATTTAAGATTCTGTCAATTTACTTTTCTTGCTCTTTAAGTTTTATGCCCATTTATATTCTGCATCTTTAAATTCACTGCAATTTCTTTTCTGTTGGCTATATTTCACACAATTCACTCAATGTTAGCTTGACTAAACTAATCACCCACTAAAGTTGCTTGATCCATCAATCCCTGTGGGATCGACCTCACTCTTGTGAGTTATTACTACTTGATGCGACCCGGTGCACTTGCCGGTTAGATTTGTGTGTTTGGAATTCGTTTTCCACAAAAACACCATCACAGCCTTGTTTTATTTTTCATTCCATTTGGGCTATAATTCAGATTTTGGCCTGCAACAATAAATAATTAGTAATATGCTCTTATAATTAATCAACACTAATTATTTATTTTGCCCAAAAATAATATTTGTCATCACTAATTAATTTAGTTAATTTCTTAACTCAACATCTTAATTGGCAACTTACCTTTCCTGTGGCACATGTCAAACACCTTCCTCTTCTCAAGTCGGATCACTCCCCTTTATGTCTCAACCTTGTTGTGCGTCAGATCTGAATAGAGGGAGAAGGCCATTTAGGTTTCTTGCAGCTTGGATTTCGCATCCTGATTTCAATAATCTGATTCATCAATCTTGGCGTATGGAGAGTTCTTGGTCAGAAGGCCTGGCAAATTTCAAGAACTCCCTGAAGAACTGGAACTATAATATTTTTGGTGACATTTGAAAACGTAAAAGTAGAATTCATCGGAGACTTTAGGGAATCACAAATAGCTTAAGGCAGGGCAGCAACTCTTTCCTTAAGGATCTTCAAGTGCAACTTTGGAAGGAATACGAGGAAGTGTTGACACAAGAAGAAATTCTTTGGTACCAGAAATCAAGATGCAAATGGGTCGAGTTTGGTGATAGGAATACCAGGTACTTTCATGGTTCAACTATGGTGAGGAGACGGAAAAATAAAATCCACTCTTTGCAGGACTCTGGAGGTAATCTAGTTACTGATAAAAATGTACTCGAAAGTATGGCTCTCTCTTTCTACTCAGACCTCTATACAGACTCTCTACATGTTGTTCCTTTTTTTCTTAATAATGCTTTTCCCTGTTTAAGTATGGTTGACCGCAACATAATAGGGGGAAGTATCTCTGTTCAGGAGATAAAAGAGGTCGTTTTTGCTATGGGGAGTTTCAAAGCTCCTGGAAGAGATGGATTACAAGCAGTTTTCTATCAAAATCAGTGGGATAGAATTGGGACTGATTTTTGCAACCTTATTCAATGCATCTGCGCAGAACCTCAGAGAATTTATGAGATTAACGAGACTCTTATCACCCTTATTCCTAAAGTGGAACTTATCACAAGCTTCAAGCAGATGAGACCGATAAGTTTGTGTAACGTCTCATATAAAGTTGTTACTAAAGTGTTAGTGAATCGTATTAGAAATCTTATGGAAAAGCTGGTGGAGCCTACGCAATGCAGTTTTGTTCCTGGTAGGCATAGCTCGGATAATATTAATATTGCTCAGAAAGTCATACATTCCATGAGAACTAAGAAAGGACCGAAAGGTTGGATGGCTATTAAAATTGATTTAGAAAAGGCATATGATAGAGTGAAGTGGAGTTTTGTGCAAGAGACTTTTGAAGATATTGGGTTCCCTGATCAGGTTACCAACCTTATCATGGCATGCATTTCTACAGCTAGGATGCGAGTCTTGTGGAACGGGGAGGAGTTGGATGAATTTAAGCCGTCCAGAGGCATCCGTCAAGGAGACCCTATCTCACCATACATTTTCGTTTTGTTCATTGAGCGTCTCTCACAGCTTATCAGTGTTGCAGTTGACCATGGCTTCTAGAAACCTATCAAACTGAATAGAAATGGTCCTAGTCTTTCTCATTTGTGCGGACGATCTTATTCTTTTTGCTGACATCATCAAGAGACGTCTCAAGGCATTTTGTGACAGTTCTGGGCAAAAAGTTAATAATGAGAAGACTCGGGTCTATTTGTCCAAAAATGTGGGTAACCAAGTCAGAACTGAAATCAGTGAAACCCTCTAGTTTGCAAGGATGGATAACCTTGGGAAGTACCTAAGAGTTCCTCTTTTGCATTTCAAAGTATCTAAGCACACTTATGACGATATTATCAACAAGTTTAACTCCAGACTCAACTCTTAGAAAGCTTCTTCCTTGTCGTTAGCTGGGAGAACAACTCTGGTGAAATCTGTCCTTTCTTCTATTCCTCTTTATACTATGCAAACTGCACTGTTACCTGTGTCTACTTGTAATGCCATTGACCGTAAATGCAGGAGCTTTCTTTGGGGTGATACAGAATAATCAAAGAAAATTCATCTCATAGACTAGCGCAGAGTCTGCCTTCCCAAAAAAGCGGGTGAACTTGGCATTAGGCATGCAAGTTTGATGAACCATGCATTTCTGATGAAAGCTGGATGGGGCCTGGTGGAGAAGAGAAACTCCTTATGAGCTAGAGTGCTTCGTTCTAAGTATAAAGCCGGGAACGATATTATTCCTATCATGGATAGAAAACCAAAGAGCTCTAACATTTGGAAGGGAGTTTGTAAGGCATGGCCCGATATCTCGCAAAACCATATTTGGAGGATAGGAGATGGCACTGAGATCATTTTTTGGAAGCATAATTGGGTCCCTAATTTGGGCAAGCTGGAAAAATATGTTACACAGGTAAATAACTCTCCTTTAGATACATCTAGCTCTCTTATGAATTTTCTTGATGTTTCAGGAAACTGGGATGTGAACAAGCTAAATGGTTGGCTTCCAGAAGATGTTGTAAAGAAGATTTTGGCCATCTCCCCGCCTTCCCCTTGGAAAATGCCAGACCAAGTGGCATGTAACCTGTCATCGGATGGTTCTTTCAACCTCAAACTATCATACCAAGCCCTTTGTACTAATCAGCCTCCTCTCAATGACATATTCGATCTTGTTTGGTGTTGGAGAGGACCCAAACCTATCAGGTATTTCCTGTGGTTAGTTGCTAATAATGCAATCCTAACTAATGCGGAGAGACAGCGTCGTCACTTATCAAACTCCCCCCTCTATCCAAGATGTAGTAATCACAGTGAAACTACACTTTATGTACTAAGAGATTGTGCTTTTGCGTCTAGCATCTAGGATGCCCTTTTACCCCCAATGTGGAAACAAGGTTTCTTTAATTCAAGCCTGCATGATTGGATTAAAGCTAACCTCTCCGCACACAGCAACTGGCAATGCATTTTTGGTGTTGCTACCTCCTCAATCTGGTTCTTCCGCAACAAGCTAATTTTTTAAGGTAAAGACAGTCCTGCACCTTCAGTCCTAGCTTAAATTCGAACCCGAAGTGATGAATTCAGCCGGTTCACAAGAAATATGACTCATTTAAGCACCTATAGTGCTAAGCATGATCGTCCAATATGCTGGACTCCCCCTAGCGAAGCTGTTGTGAAACTGAATGTTGATGGCTCTCTTTTTGCGCATATAAATAATGCGGCGTGTGGTGGAATTGTTAGGAACCATCTTGGAGGCTTTGTGAAAGGCTTCTCTTGTAACCTTGGAAGTTGCTCAATTATGCATGCTGAGCTTTGGGGTATAATCCATGGTCTTAATATTGCCTCTAATCTTACTCAATCTATTGTTATCGTGGAATCTGATTCGGCTGCTGCTCTAAAATTTATCTCTCATGGATGTCCTGCGGGCCACCCGTGCTCTTCCCTTGTTGAAGAGATTAAGCTCCATGCCAATCGAATCCCTCAAGTGTATTGGAGTCATGTTCTCAGGGAAGCAAACTTTGCTACTAATCATTTAGCAAAGAAAGGACAACACCTCCCTTTTGGATTGCATACTTTTGATTCGGCCCTGCTGAGATTACACACATTTTTATCACTGATATAGCTGCTATTTTCCTCTTTAGAGGACTGATCTAATTGTTTTTCTTTGTTCTGTTTGGGGTCTTTGAACCTCCCTCTCTCACAAAAAAAAATTTAAGTAATTTTATTTATTTCATTATTTGTATTTATCTTAATTCTTAAATCAAATAAGACACTGAGACATAATTTAATCTTATACACTTTATACCAAACTCAATACAGAGACTTAATTTAGTTTATGTCTCTGAATTTTCGTCTCTCAATCTCAATCTCTCTTCTAAATACAGGCAAAAAATTCTCATAATTTTTAAAATATTATGAATGCTGGAAGAAAATGTAATATAAATCATAACCATAATAAGTATCAGAAAAAAATATAACCATAACTCTTTAGAATCTTTCAATATCTATTAAGAATTTATTATTCTTCAAAATATTATAAATACTTGAAGAAAATGTAATATAAATCATAACCATAATAAATATCAGAAAAGAAAATCATAATATTCTTTTAAAATTCATTTATTTGATACTACTTTGCATAATAAAAGAACTTCACCCTAATTCTACCAATAATATACCTCCCTGTCCTATAACCTTTTAAATTAAGAGGAATTCTCCACATACAAGCGTTTTTCTATACAAATCATACAAGTCATTTATTTCTTCTTCTTTTTCTTTCTTCATGCCTCATCTTCTTCTTCTTCTTCTTCTTCTTCTTCTTCTTCTTCTTCTTCTTCTTCTTCTTCTTCTTCTTCTTCGTTTTTGAAGTGTTTCATCTTCATCGTCGTATTTCTCCTCGTTCTTCTTTTGATTTTGTAACATTATGTATTTTTTTCTTCTTTGTTTGATTTTTTCCTCCCAAAAAGAATTATGAGAATATGAAATAAGAAAATGAAAAAGAAGAAGCAGCAAAAGATGAGGAGGAGAAAGAGGAAGAGTTCTGAATTATGCATAAGGTGTACTTCAACGAATTTTTGATGTATTTCTGTAATCGTTTGGGTGTATTTCTGTAATCGTTTGGGTGTATTTCTGTAATCGTTTGGGTGTATTTTTGAAGTTCCATTATCTTCAAAACGATTTCAAAGCTTGATTTTAGAAACCATGAAAATAAAAAAAAACGAAGCAAGAATACCAGTGATAAACGCAGATAAAACAACGAATGAAAAGGCAAAGAGAGAACGCACGAAGAAGATCGAACAAATTTGGCAAGAAACTCGTTTTCATGGAGGAAGAAGAAGAGTAGGAGAAGAAGAAGGAGAAGAAGAAGGAAGAGGAGGAGGAGAAGGAGGAATGCGAAGCACGCCATGAAAATCGTATATAGGTCAGCGTACTTTCTGTTAAGTTTCTCCCAACTTGTATGATTTGTAAACCAAATGACTTGTATGTGTAGCACTCCTCTTAAATTAATGTTTTTTTATTAACTTATATATACACACACCGAAAATATATGAAAGATATATCTATACCTCGATCTCATTTCGCTCCAAATATAAATTCACCTCCATTAAAATTTGTCTTTGCACGGGTTGAATAATTATCCGTCACAATTGAGTTGGATAGGCTAAATATCTGAAGATATAAATTGTCCGTCATCTCTACTTGTTTTTAAAATAAAAACAAAAAATTTAAAAATATATGAAGTGTTTCATGCTAAATTCATTTAAACGAAACTTAAAATTGACCTTTTTAAAATCAATATCTTTTTTTATTGTAATGATAAAAAGATAGAATTTCAATCCTAATCATCAGAGTTGTTTTATGTTGATTCAATATAGATATACTGTTTGATGCATTCTCATGGTTGTTTAGTATATCAATCAATAAAACCATTGCAATCAAATTGTCACCATGATGCACTACTTGTCACTTTGATAGCGCTATGACTTAAGAAAATCAACCAAAAATTCTTCCATTTTTCATTAACAATGATGGTAAAAAAGGAGGCCTAGACAATATTTTAAGAAAAGTAATTTTCAGACATCTAAAAGAAGAAAAGAAATCTCTATCAAAAATTAACAGAATAGTTAATTTTAGTTTAACACACTCACATACGCTAACACGCACAAACTCAATATAACTGTGGTATAACATATAATTTAAGAGTGTTTACGGAACGGGTTGATTTGGGTTTGAAAAAACAAATAAAAATCGAACCAAATAAAAAGAAAAGGAGTGTTGAATTGGTTTACGAAAATAGATGAAATCAATTTTTATCTTTCACATTATATTAAATCAATTCCTATGAAAACTTATAATTTTGATAGGATTTAAATAAATAAAGGAAGCAAATCCCAAGAAATCTGAAAAACAAAAATTAATTTTTGATATTTAAAGTAACGTAATATTTGATCTTATCATTAGATTTTTTTTAAACAAAATTACAAACACACTGGATAAATTTGACTTTGAAGTTATTTTAAAACTTAAAAAATTACATTTTTAATAAAAGATGAAAGCAATTCCCGCTAAATGCTAGCAAATTTATCCGGTCCGAAGTTCCAAACAGAATGTTTTATATACAAATTAAATCAACTCCGATCTAAATCTTTTTTGAACACAAAGTTTAGAATCAAAACAAGAAAAAGATAAAGAACTCTGCCACAATACAATTCAGAAAACATGAACACAAACAAATCAACCCATTGTTCTGACCATAAATTTGTTTCTTCTATCAGCAACAACAAGAAAATAATCTCGATGCAACCCACTAAAGAAGTAGCTTCCACTGCTGCAAATCTCAACATGTTGAACCATCAACAACAATTCTTGAGGGGTTTGCCACTACCACAAATTCCAGTGCAATTCCAACAACAAACAAACATTCTTCCAATCTATCAATCCGGAGTTTGTGCAAAAAAGATGCAAGAATTTGTCCATTGCCAGCAGCGCCGGCCGGCCGACAACAACATTATCTTCTGGAAGAGATTTGTGGCCGAGTTTTTCGCTCCGAATGGTAAGAAGAGCTTCTGTTTCTCCTTGTATCCAAGAACAAAAACCAGAGCCAATTTTTCCCTTGGTGGTATGAAAAAATGTGATATATGCAAGAAGAATCCTGTTAATGGCTATGAAGTGTGTTTTGATGTTCTTCCAAGGCTTTTAATGGTGAAATATGAGAGTGGACTATTGGAAGAGAAGCTTTTTACCGACATTCCCCGCGAATTCAGAGACCCTTCTGGCTACATTGTTCTGGTCTGCAAGAAAGCAAGAAGAGAAAGCTTGTTCCACAAGTTTCGCGTCGTCCACGAAGGTTCCATTCGAATAGTCTTCTCCCCTTACATCAAGATATGTTCTTGGGAATTCTGCGTGACGCGCCACGAAGTGTTCATTAGCAGAAGGCATTTGGTTCCTAATGTGAATCAAATTGGCGATGCCATATCAAAGTTCCGGGATTTCGCAGCCAATAATAATGACAACAATAATGTTGCTGCTGAGGAGTTTCAAGAAAGTAGCAGTAAGTTGGTTGCAGTAACACAAGAATTGGCTAAGAAATTGGAAGTTCCAATGCTTGATGATTATTCGGGGTTTGCTAAGAGCTATGTTAGGTGCCTTCAATTATCAGAAGTTGGGAACTCTATGAAAGACATGATTGATTTCAGCATACGGAATAAGATTGGACCTATTGAGAGCTTGGCCAAATTCCCAAAGAAATTTAGAATTGGTGATCATGGTGAAGATCAATTGCAGCAACAACAGCAGCATCAAAACGGGAATCATGATTTGAATAATGGTGGTAGGAACAATGGAAACACACCTGGTATGCAAATTGGTTCTTCTAGTTGAGTTTTATATTAGTTATGATGAAGTTGCTTATAAATTTTTAATGCTTATTAATGTTAGCACATTGACATTGAATAAATAGAAAAGAACTTAAGTTGTTAACAGTTAACACCTGCATAGAGAAGCTCAACACCAACTTGAATACCTTGGAACTCGAGTCGCGAGTTACAAATCAAAATACATCAGTTCTTCTCAGATAAATAAACTTAACTATATTTTAAAGCATAAATTAGCACCACATAAGATCAAAAAAATAGATAAAAAAAAAAGGGAAAGAAAATTCACCATCTTTTGCATACAAAGCAAGTTGTGTTTAGATTGACAACTGAATAAAAGTGGGTGAAAAAAAAAGCAAGAAAATAGGCGCAAAGTATGATAAATGCACTTCAATCATGTCTTTCCTGCCGGAAGAGAGAGAGAGCCTTGAATTATTTACAAGTGCTACACACACCTCATGATCATTGAAAACACTTTTCTGTTCTTTTTTCTTTAGCCTCTTCTCTATTCAGAAAATAATTCACACATTCATGGGGTCATTTGCTGCTCCACCAAAAGCAGCAACACTGAAGCAGCAAACAAGTACAAAAGCAAGCATTAGTATGGTGAATATTTTTAAACCTACCCATATATGTATCATAATATTCCATCTAGACTTGACTTCTTTAAAGTGTACAGGTTGGTAATAAAGGGTAGCATACACATTGGAATTTGTTAGTCAAGGTTGTTCAACACTATCTCATTTAACCAACGATGCAATAAGGACAGGGGACAAGACACGGCACGCAGACATACGGGTTTTAAAATCTTATAAAAGACGGATACACGATATATACATATAAAAATATAAAGTATTTTTTAGATAAATTACAATGATATTTTAATATTTAATTGATATTAAAATATAAAATATTTTTTTAATTGCTTTTAATATCTTCTTTTAATTAAATAAAGTATTTAAAATCTTTTGTTTTAATAAATAATATGTATTTTTCTAAACTCATTTCAAGAGTACATGTTAAGAATAAAATTGGACACACTGACATGTAATGGTATTTAGGTGTATCCAAGTGTGTCCGGAGAAGAATTTTTATTTTTTATTAAGAGCAGACGAATGTCGATAAGTGTCGTGTCCGAAATGTGTCTGACACGCGGGCACGGCAACTCTGTCTGTGACTCATAACATTTAACCAATTTGTGCACTCTAGAAGAGGTTAATCCATTGCAGGCATACCTGTGCTTTGTCATTGCTAGGTTGGTTCTTGATAAAGTGTGGTCTTTGGTTAGGTGTGCCTGGCGTAACTCCAGCTCCGCCCTGTCTCTCCTCTCTCACTTGGTTGAAAATGTGAGTGTAGCCATCAGCTGATGCAGGGTTACTAACATCCCACTCGCCGAACTTTGGAACAGCTGCTCCTTTGTCAGGCTGCCGCATCATAATGCTAGAAGTCAGAAAATTTTGTGAAGCAAACATTGCATAAAAGCTCTGATCAATCATTGATGATTTGATGTAATCTCAAAAATAGTGTGTGTAAATATGCCATGTGGAACACCATGACCCCTCATACCCCATTCAATGGTATGAGTTAGCACGATGTCCCATTTTTTATGTGTAAAGATAACACAAATTGTGTAATATATATGAAAGCTTTTAAGTTTCATGCCATGCATGGTGACCAAGAGAGAATAGGACTAAAAAAACCAACAGTCTCATCGCCCCGATTAGCTGGTCTTAACCGGGATCTTCCTGGTGTTCCATGGCTGCTATCATAGGAATTCTTTCCTTCCCATGATGGACTATCCTTTCCAGGGGCTCTGGCTTGACGATGAAGGGGAGAACGTTCGATGCTGTACTCAGAACCAGTACTTTGTCTAGAAGGTCTTCTTCGGTTATCGGCAGAACCTACTCCCTGGCTTGCTTGACGAGCAGGAGAGTCAACAAAAGGCTTAGCATCACTGTCTTCCTTGCTCTTCTGTAACTCATGTGTGGATGTCTTAGATCCCTTTCCAGATGGATGCTCTGAATCAGTTCCGGGTATGGCCGGAGGTAGCTGATCAGATGATGAATTATAAAATGATAAATCTGAATTCTCCTCAGGGTCATTCGGATTTATCATCTTCGTGCCAGTTCGATCTTTCCGAGCCTTGTCAAAATAAGCTGTATATGGAACATTTTCTCCACTTTCCCAATTGCCAAATTTTGGTACATGCGATCGTTGCTATCAAATTCAGACATCAAAAAGAAGTATGTCAAGTACAGTTTCATTGAATAAACCAAGGATATGACTTATGGGTTTGGTATCTAGATGAATTAGAGTTATCAAATGTGGAAAATAATAGCAGAGGGCCACTGTGGATTGTCTTTTGAGAAAAGTAATTATTTTTTTATTTTTTGAAAAAAATATTTAATAGACAAAAGCTATTTTACGTTTGTATAGACATTTTCAAAAAAGCTTTTTAAGTATAAAAACGTCTTTTGCTTCTGTTTTTTTTTTTTTAAACAAGGTATTGTTAGCTTTTAGAAAAAGTAAATAATTTGTTTTTTTAATAAAAATAAATTTTTTAAAAAGATGTATCCAAATAGGTTTAAATTGAATAAAAATACTTTATTTATGAAAAAAGGAGTATTTCTTTCACTCAAAAAAGCCAATCCTACCCAACACTTAAATTCTCTTTCCATTTTCATGGCAACAAAGATGATATTTTGATATTTCAGGAGTCAAATCAAATTAAAACTAGACTTAATAATTCAACATGAGGGTAGTTTATAGAGAACACAAAGATCATACAGATTGGAAGAATTTACACTGTATTTGTCCCCATTTGACTAACTGATGACAATCTTATATTCTTAGTCTCTTAGTAACAAGTAAAAGTAAATAGAGCCAGTATTAGACTGTGCATATAAATGTGGTTTTCAATTTCAATCTACAATGATTTCATCCAAAGATGCTCTGATATTAGTTTAATAGTTTATGTTAAGAAACAATAGTGAGATCATTGAGAACTTTAACCTCGAAAGTTCACTAAGTACTGAAAGCTAATACTCTTAATTACAATTGGAGAGCTTTTCCCCAATAATTACAAGGATCACAAGTCATGCTAAACTGTTGTAAATTGTAGATCGTGTTTGTAAGGCAGATCATTTGAATATTTGTTCTTATTAATTGTTTGGCTATGATTCTACGACTTTTCTTGGTTTCTCTCTACCTTTGACTATTGGGATACTTTAATTGATCCACTTTTCTTACCAGTTCTTCTATAAGCATTCTCAATTTCCTTGCATGACCGAAATACCAAAGGCAATAATCTAGCATCTTGTCAACAAGAGGTGCTACACCAACTTTCTTTCTGATGGATTCATTCCTAATCCTATCATAGCAAGCATATCCACTTACCAAGGTGACATTCTTATTCCTACAATATAATCCAATTATATTATCCAACATCTTACATTTTTACATGGTTGTCTACTTAAATAACATTGTAGCATGCATGAAAAAGTTGTTATCAACTGCAATTTTTATGAATGGTTGGCCCAATATTCTAAACATTTCTTTCCAATTCATCCTCAGAGATACCTTGATCAAATTTCAACAAGAATAATAATTCTAAGCCTAACACAGCTTTGAGGTGAGAAACATGCATGGAGCAACAATGAGATGATCACAGATTGAACAATTAAAGCAATCCTTTTATCTAACATTCTCAAATACAACTCCCTTCTGCACACTGCTTAGGAAATCAGAAACCTCACTGCACTTGTGTGTGCAACATTGATAACTCTTTGTATTGTATCATCAAACATTTCGAGTCATTCAATTTGATCATCTTTATTCTCACTCATGTGCTCTTGTGACTCCATGAAATGGCTGCATCAGTATGATGCTTTTAACAACAATAAATATGTCCTCAAAGGTTTTAAATTCTTAATTTCTTATAAGCTAAATAATGATGGCTGTAGCTGTTTACCACATAGTCCCTCATATCAGAACAAATAAGATGAATGTTTATGCACTTTACCACATGCAACCTTACAAATCAACAACCCGATTTTACTTGCACAAAATGATTATTTCAAACCTAAAATAAATAATTTTCTCTCTTTCTATTAAACCTAAGCCAGGAAGTTGAGTGCTTCTTTTTTACTCATGGAATTTTAATTCTCTTAACAAGTCTAATGATTAGTATTTCGGGTGAACATTTCAGCTGATCAAAGTTATTGTTAAAGCATAAGAACAAACACCACCGAGTCCGAGTGTGTTGCTCAGCTTGCGGGAGGTTTTGCTAGCTTAACCAGAAGCTTTTGGTTCAAGTCCAATGGGTATGCGACCGGCTATGCTCTAACTCGGAAGGGAAAGCTTTGCTTCCTAAGTGGTCCTACCAGGCTAGAGCAGAACTCCCTCCAAACTAAGGATAACTTGTTTCGACCAAACTCATGGATAGAACCCTACTAGCTGCTTGTTCTCTCTTATCTTTGACAGATCCAAATATCCAATTTAGTAATTTACTACACATAAAAGTATAACATTTCCTTGATTAATTAGGTACATGATCCATATCTTTGAAAATTTTGAATTTTAAGAAATATATATCCACCCACACAAGGCTACAAGCTAAATTCTCAAAGCAGCATGATTCATGGAACTAGCTACAAAGAAAAACCAAGAAACTCTGCATGATAAGAATCTTATTGAATTGCTTCAAATTTCTAAGAAGCAGAACGAAAACCTGAAGCTGCTAATAGTTGATTTGGCTGCAGATGAAACGAATTGACCAAGAAAATCTTGTCTGGTCAACCATATCAAAGTCTAGAAGATGAACAGTCACAGAAACACAAACCAGGAGAACAAGAAGAAGAACCTCACCTTCCATAGCAATAACATAATGCAAGACATTGAATTTCCCTCTATTCAGTGACCAATTTGTACAATTTTCTCAGCAATCATAAACACATATAACATGACAAAAATTAAAAATAAAAATGAAAATATATTTACAAAAATAGGAGGAAAAAAACTTACTGCCATTTCTAACCAAGCTTGGAAAAGAATCCACAGAAAGTGCAGAGCAGAAGAGACACGTGGCGGCTGCCGGCGAAGGATCAGAGTCTGTGACGCTGTGAGAAAAAAGAGAGAGGAAGAGGATTATGAAGCGTTCGTTGATCGGAGCCACCGGAAATGCTCTGAAAATTAATATATGTTTTCTGCTTCCAACTTCTCTGTCTACTAAGTCATACATGATATGGCATTAATTAAATATTTTATTTAAATTAAAATTGACAAGAATTGAAGAAATAAGAAATTATTTCATGGAAGCCACCATTCATGTTTCTGTCACTTCCAACTTCCAACAATTCCAAGTCATATAATTGTTATTTGTTAGTACTTAATGTACACTCTCTTAAAACTTTTAGGTATTATTTTTGGAGTTTAATTTTGATGCAGGTAAAGTTTTTTTATATAATTGTATAATCACGTTATATAATTAAATGTAAATATAAAATTATTTTATATTTAATTAAAATTAAATTCTTATTTTCTTTAAATGTATTAAAAATAATTTAATGTTACTTTCATTTATAATGCAAGTAAAAATACTGTTGGAAAATATATATCTTGTTAAATCTTAAGTTTTTCAGCAATTTAATAAAGAAAAATCTGTTCATATATATATATATATATGGAAAATTTATTGTAAAGGACCATTAATAAAATTTAATTAATAAGAAGGATTGTTAATATCAAAATTATTAAAAAAGATTAATTTATATATTATTAAAAATAAAAATAAAAAAATAAAAATAAAAAAAAACAATATTATTCCGATAATCTATCTTTTCCTTTCTCTTGTTTTCTTTTTTCCATTTTCTTTGCTCATAGAAAAATCATGATTCTTAAACTCATTTTATCTCTATGCCCTAAAATTGACCTAGCTAATAAAAAAAATACTAATATTGACTAATTACTGCTAATTGTTGACTACTCTACAAAATAAAATAGTATGATGTTATAGATTCTTCGAAAACAAGCCAAGGGGTAATAGAGGGCAGAAATCAATTAGATTAACACCTATTATTGCATTTGATTCAAGGGTTAAGTCTTGAATAATTGAAGAAAGAAATCTCTCGAAATAAATTTCATAAGTTTTGAATGATTTATTTGATGTTTATTGTTGACTATTCTATATATGATAATAGTAAAATATTAGTATACTTTCAAATCTCAATCTCATATACTCTCAGTTCTTACATTTTGTAATTTGGCAGCAACAAATATCTCTGTGAGTTATAGATGAAGAATAAGAATTTGAGTACGATAGAAAATTAAAAAAAAATGTTTATAAAAAAAATAAAAGAAAACATAATTTAAAGATATATTCGATTATTTGTTTCTTCACAAAAAAAATTAATTTTTTTTAAATATTATAAAATTAATCTTTTTAAATAATTTTAATATTAAAAATCCTTTTTAATAATTAAATCTTTTTAACTCCTTTATAATGATTTTTTTATATACCTTTATAATAATTTTCTCTCTCTCTCTCTATATATATATATATATATATATATATATATATATATATATATATATATAAACACAATGATGATGTGGAGTGGTGATCATAATATGCGAAATATTTTCCTTTTCTAAATATTATTATTCTTTTATCTATTTTTCAAATGTATTCACAACAATAATTTCATGTATATTAATATTGTCATACGTAATATCTTTATTTTTATAGTAATATAAATAAAAAAATTTTATACTGATATGATATTCATACATTGAATTTAAAAGTTATTTGTTTAGTTATTATTATTAAAAATTTTAAAAATTTTATTTATAAATTATAAATTATTTGTTTAGGTGATTATTTTTTAAATTTTAAGTTATTTATTTACATTGTTTTACTTAAGTTGTTATTTTTCAAATTTTAAGTTATTTACTTAGGTTGTTAGCTTTTAAACTTTTTAAAATATTTTTTTTAAATTATTAGATACTTAGTTTTTAATATAAAAATAAAAATATTTTTTGCTGACGTAATGTTCATACATTGAGTTTGAAAATATTTTCTTAGATGGTTATTTTTTAAATTTTAAGTTATTTTTTAAATATTTACATAATTTATAAGGCTATTAATTTTTAAATTGTAATTAATTTTTTTATTTTTAACGACAAATAATATGATAGATATAATTTACGACAAAACTAAAAAAATTATTTTTAATTTCTATTTTTTATTAGATTAAAAGAGTTTTATATTTTAAAATAAGGGTTAAGTATGATTTTGGTCCCTAACGTAGGGGCTGAAAATTTCTTTCGTCCCTCGGCTTTTTTTCGCTCAAAAATGGTCCCCAAAGTTTCAGTTTGTTTTAAAACCGTCCTTCGGACCAAAATACCCCTATCCCTTCTTCTCCAAAATCATGCAAAGCACCAGCACCACCACAACCACCACCACCCACCACCCACCACCCACCACCCACCACCCACCACCACCATCATCATCATCATCATCATCAGAAGAACTCAGAACTACCACCATCCACCACCCACCACCCACCACCATCATCATCATCATCATCATCATCATCATCATAAGAACTCAGAACTACCACCACCACCACCACCCCCACCTACTGCCACTCCATCACCATCCATCACACCAACCAAAACTCAAAAAATCAACAGAATCATCATCATCATCATCAAACAAAAACCCAGAATCATCATCATCATCATCAAACAAAAACCCAGAATCATCATCATCATCAAGAACCCAGAATCAGCAACAACAATCCTCCAAAATCAAATTTCAACAACAACAATATTCCACAACAAATTACACAACAAATCCAAAAATTTCACAAAAAATCAAATTCACAGAATTCATAGAAGAAGAAGAAGAAGCGGCGGCGGTGCGGCGGTGGTGTCGGCGGGAAGAAGAAGAAGAAGAAGAAACGGGCGGCGGTGCGGCGGCAAGAAGAAGCGGCGGGCGGCGGGCAACGACTCAGCGGTGGTGTCGGCGGCAAGAAGAAGAAGAAGAAACGAACGGCGGTGCGGCGGCGGAAAGAAGAAGAAGAAGAAGAAGAAGAAGAAGAAGTGGCAGGCGGCGGTGCAGCGGCGGTGCGGCGGGCATGGCGTCCTCTTCTCTCCCCCCACCACCCTCCCCCCTCCCCCCTTTCTTTCTTTCTCGCCACCCCCCCTTTCCTTTCTTTCTCGGCCCCTATCCTGTACCCCCTTTCTTTCTTTTTTTTCTTTTTTTTTATTTATTTTATATTTATTTTATTTTATAATTTTTTTAATAAAGGGTAATTTGGTAATAAAAAAAATATAATTGGTAAAAATGACGATTTCAAAATAAACTGAAACTTTTGGGACCATTTTTGAACGAAAAAAAGTCGAGGGACGAAAGAAATTTTCAGCCCCTACATTAGGGACCAAAATCATACTTAACCCTTAAAATAATATTCAATTTCAATTTTTTTCATACCATTATTTTAAAAGAAGCGTAAAAAAAAGCTATTAATTAATTAATTAAATTTTAGATAAGATCAAGAGTGATATATAGTATATACAAAGAATTAGAATTTAAGATGTAGTTGTTAGGGAGTGAAATTCGTGCTTCTATAACAGATAAATGTGTCATTCTAGCTATTCGCGTCTTTTACTGGTGACATAAGATACATGTTTAATAATTGTCAAGATATTCTGACAATTTTATAAGAAATATATGGATATCCAAACCTCTTTATCACAATGACATGTAACCTGAATTAGCAAGAAATTGGTAGAATTAATATTTTAAGAAATTTAATGGTTAAAGACCGACTAGATATATCATGTATAATGTTTAAAATTAAGCTTGACATGATAATCTCCGATCTTAAGTAAGGAATTTCATTCGGAGTGTTAGATACATATATTGCTCATCATCTAACCTTATTTAAAAAAAAAAATTTCTTAAATTATTTATGTAGTTATATATTTATTAAAGCACATACATAAAATAGATAATTTATTTATAACATATTATTTTTTTGTCTTTTTATTATAAAAGATGTACATAGTAAAATTCCAAAAAGAAAGGTCTGCCACATACTCATATTATTTTGTGGTTGAATGGAGACCATAAGATAACAACCACAACATAAATTGATCGATTAATATTGTTAGAGTTGTCCGATTCTGTTCTGTACCCAAAATTGTTTAGAACTGTGTCTACATATATGATTTATGGACCATGTGGTAGAGAGTTTTCTCAAAATCTCCCTACATAAAAGATGAATATTACACCAAATATTATCATAAAATATTTAATAACACCATAGTTATCAATGATAGTGGATACCCATCATATAGAAGATAAGACACAAGAGTAGTTACTGAGAAAAAAGAAGTCCATATGGATAATAAGAATGTAGTTTCTTACAATGCATATCTACTGATGTCTTATCAAGTGCATGTTAATGTAGAGTGCTGCAATAAGTCAAATGCTATCAAATATTTGTTCAAGTACGTGAATAAAGGTCCAACTAAGATGACAGTTGAGGTTTTAAAGGAAGTTTTCAATGAAGAGGATGCTTAGATTATTATGAGATCAAACAATTTTATAATTGCGGGTATTTGTTTGCACGTGAGGCCATGTGAAAAACTTTGGCTTATGATATTTATCAAAGATAGCATTCAATGATGAGATTAACCTTTCATTTGCGTGAAAAGCAAAATATCATATTTAAAGACGATGACGATCTTGAGAAAATCAATGAATAAGAGAAAGAAAAAGGTACGATGTTCTTAGTATAGATATAAAAGCCAACAAAAAATTTGAAGCAGGTCAAACTTTAACGTATGCTGAGTTTCCAAATCAATTTGTTTATGATAGAAAAGAAAGGGAATGACATTTAAACAAGAGAAGGTATTTTATCAAGAGGTTAAACTATGTTCCACCGAATACAGATGAAATCTACTATATGAGAATTTTGTTAACTGTTTAAAAAAGTTGCATAACATATGAGTCTATTAGAACAGTTAATGAAATTACATATGCTAGCTTTCAAGATGCTTTCTACTCTATGGGACTATTGTGTGATTATAGAAAATTTATTGCCGCTATTAATGAGGTCTGGTAATCAATTTTGAGAAAACTGTTTGTGATGCTACTAATATTTAATGTTAGCAAATCAAATCATATTTGGAATGCAACTTGGGTATCATTGGCTGACAGGATACTATGTAAGAGGAGAAAAATATTGAAAAATCAAGGTATTTTACTATGTGGTAAATCATTATCACATGTAGAATTTTACTTGTCAAAATCAGTGTTCATTTATGGGCAACTTTACGTTGCTTTCTCAAAAATTAAGAGTCGCACTGACTTGAACGTTCTAATTCTAGATAAAGACACCAATCCAAAGTCATCAATAATAAATATCGTATTCAAAAAAGTTTTTAATAATATTTAGGTAAGAAAAATAGTATTTTTATTTTAGTAATATGTTATAATTTGCACTTTTGTCCAATTATTTGTCATAGATATAACTAATTTATCTATAACTATATTTTCAAACTTGAAATAAAATGTGTAATATGGAGCACAACATCATATATAGCAATTGTTTATCTAATGAGATTAGTAAAATACTAGATTATCGATGAACCTTTTTTAGTCTTTTCATATAAAGTTTAGTGCAAAATTGACATGCTACTAATACAGTTATATATATTCTTATTTTTTCAGGTCTCTTTTCTTATGATTTAAGAATATTATAGATTTCAAACTGTTTCCTTTGTATTTTACTTTAAATAAATATAAAATAATATATTCAATACACTTATTATATAATAACATGATAATATTATACTAAAGTTAAAAAATTTATAATTATAAAATATTATTTTTAATTTATCATATCAAATTTAATGGAAGTCTGTATATCGCACGAATTTAACACTAATTTACTATATATCTCACCACCTTCATTAGTAATATTTTAAAGAGTTAAGAACAAAACAACTTAAATTATTTTTTAAAATATTTGGGATACAAATAAGACGAAAAAATAATATAAATATATATATATATGCACTCAAATGTTTAAAATAAAAATAACTTAAAAATAGAGTTATTCATATCATAAGTAAGAATTTGAAAAATTAAAATTACGCTATTGCTTAAATGGGATGCCTGATTATGAAGTAAATATTATTTGAATTCGTATTTTTTATAAATATAAAATAAAAACATATGAGTGATTGAGTTTGGGCATTTGGCGTTGGAAGAAGTAAATTTAATTAGGTATGGGGTTAGTCACATTATAATGTTATGAAATGAAATGAAGTCTCTGAGCTGTGTATGATTGTATGGTTTGGATTTTGTGAGGCAGTGTGTGACCGTTTTTGTTTGTTGGGCATTTGCGCCAAGCAAGTTGGTGGAATCATTTACGTCGTCACGTTAATTATGTCATAATTAAAAAAATCATAAATAATAAATAAATAAACTTAAGGATTTCATAAGGACAGGATGTTAGAAAGCTTCAAAATTTACTGCATCAGCAAAAATAGACATTAATTTGTTTTCAATCAAATTTTTAATCATACGACTAAGAAAAAAAACAATAGAGTTTTGATCCGATTTGATTAAGGTAGACTAACTGAATTTTTATAAAAATTGAGTCCATACTTTATCATTTTTTTTTACTAAAGATAGTGAGACTCGAATCTGTAATCTTTTAGTTGATTATAAAGAGACTATGCTATTTAAACTCTAATTCATTAGCTTATATTTTATCATTTTACTAGTTGAGTTTTATGTATATATAACTTATTTAAACATCAAACATAAATTTTTGTAAATATAATATTTACACTTAATTAATCTTAGAATAATTCACTCACATAAATAATGTTATTATATTTTATCAGTAATGTTAGGAGAATAAAAAAAAGTCAAAATTTATCTTATTTAACATTCATTAAAAATAAATTATAGTTATTTTTTATTAATTTTTTTGTTACCAAATATTTTTATTTTTATATCTCAAACTCAGCAACAATCATAAAAATATAAAAAAAATTTTTAAAACAAACACTAAATATTTTGATTTATAAAAAGATGATCATTACATAGATATATATAGGCAAAATTTTTCAATAAAATAATAATTTTTTTAACAACTAATACTTAGTTGTATACATAAATAGCATAATAAAACTTGTATAATTTGCTTCAAATTGTTAGATTGCTCACCATCCATTGAGTTGTCTTTATTAATCTTCTTTTGACTTGTCAAACTTAGTGCCTTGCGCTAGAAACTTGTATTATTCATACAGTTTTCATAATTTTTTTTTGCATTCGTATAGTTTTTATAATCTTTTAAGTTATGTTGCAACTTGATTCCAATTTCAATTCAATTTGATTTCGAATTTTTTCGATATTTTAGTATATTATATTTGTACTATTCTTGAATGTTCTTGATTTAATTATCTAACATTGCCTTTCTTAAATCAAGCTTGCAGAATTAATTATTCCAAACATTTTCTTTAACTTAAAAAATAATTTGATCTTCAATAGTTTTAAAAAAATATCTACTACTTGTTCTTTAGTAGGACAATACTCGATTACAACTTCTTTTTCATTCACCAATTCTCTGATTTTATGAAATTGAATATCAATATGCTTCGATCTTCTATGAAATACTGGATTTTTGCAAAGTGTAATAGTTGACTTGTTATAAAAAAATATTATTATTGATGTATTTTGTTTCTCGTTTAATTCTTCAAGAATTCTTCTTAACCAAACTGCTTGGGTTGCATAACTTGCTCCTATTATATATTCTATTTCTGCTGCAGAGGGTGTTACTACTGGTTGTTTCTTTGATGATCATGAAATTGTACCAAACTAAGATGAAATACAAATTTCGAAGTACTTTTTCTTATTTCTATATCTTCAAACCAATCACTATCAGTATAACCGATAAGATTCACTTCATTAGTATTTTCATAATAAATACCATTATTTAAAGTACTTTTGATATATCAAAGAATTCGTTTTGCAGCTTGCAAATGGTCGGTAAAAGGATCCTCCATAAATCTGCTAAGCAAACTAATTTCAAACAGTCAAACACAATATCTGGTCTAGTTACAATTACGTACCTCAGACTTCTAATCAAGTTTTTGTAATATGTAGGATTTACTACTCTTCCTTTATCTTCTCTCAGCTACTTGAACTTCTCTTCGACCAGAGTAGGAATTAGTTTTGAATGCTCCATTTGAAATTTTTTTTAAATATCATTTGTATTTTTTTTTTTGAGAAATAAAAATTTCATCATCCTTCTGAAGAACATCAATGCCAATAAAATAAGACATTAAGCCCTAAGGGTGTGGATACCTCTCCCTAGCATGATGCTTTTGACGAGTGAGTGTGGGGGGTTTCGGCTATCATCCCTATCGTCAAAGGCAAAACCGTGAGGCCTTGTGTGCCAAAGCGGACAATATCGTTCTAGCGAGTGGTCTGGGCTGTTACAGATGGTATCAGAGCCAGGGCCTGGATCGATGTGCCAGCGAGGGCGCTGGACTCCCTTAGAGGGGTGGATTGTAAGGTCCCACATCGATTGGGGAGTGGAACGAAGCATGCCTTATAAGGGTGTGGATACCTCTTCCTAGCATGACGCATTTTGACGAGTGAGTGTGGGGGACTTTGACTATCATCCCTATCGTCAAAGACAAAACCGTGAGGCCTTGTGTGCTAAAGTAGACAATATCATGATAGCGGGTGGTCTGGGTGTAACCCCGGTTAAATTAGTAGATAATAGGTCAATAATTTAGCTTTTAATAAGGAAGATTAGAAACATGAATATTATATCAAATTAGGATAGAGCACATCAAAACGAGAATTTTGACACCAATTTCGAAGAAATCGGTTCAAGATTGGACCGAACAGACTAAACCGGTTGAACCGGGCCCAAATCGGGCCGTCAGTCCAACCGGACCAGCCTATTAAATGAACCCAGCCTTCTCATCCTCCCCATTTCAGCAATACACAGCGTTGAAGCAAACAGGGGAAGGAGAAGAGAAGTTCGCCGAAAACCTTACGGTAACTTCAACTCACCGTAACTTCCCGATCCGAGCTCTGATTGCCGCACCGTTTGCGGCCACACGTCCACGGCATCGAGCTCTACGTTTCTATCGGAATAATTTCTTTGGTAAGACATTAATCACTTCCAGCCATTCTTTTCCCCAATTTTTGAAATATTGGAGGGGATGTTGAATTTCTTTGATTTTTGATGTTTTAGGATCCAATTAGCTTGAGTAAAACGTTCACTCTTACTTATGTGAAGCTTTGGTAAGGTGAGGATACGATAATTTCATTTTAATTTCATTGAATTTGAGCTTTGAGTATTAAATTGGGTATATATGTGTTATAAATGTGTATTAGGTTGTGAATAAATAATTGGAGCTTGAAATTGTGGAAATTGGAACTTGGAGAAAGCTGAGCCTAGTGTTTAATGAATTCTGGAAGGGCTGTGTTTGTTTTGGAAGGGCTGTGTTTACTTTAATTAAAATTGCCTTGAACATTACGTGGGAATCGGCCAAAGTATGGCTTAGGTTTCTGTGAAAACTTAGGCTAAATGACCATAGGATAAGTTGAAATGCAGGTGTATATTTAATGTTTAGTAATGGGTTGATGAATATGCTTGGTTTGGTTTGGTGATTTGTTTGTAAGATGATATTGGTTGCTAGTTGGATCTTTGAAAGGATATGTGATTGAATTTTGATTATATGGCTATATTTTGGTTTGGTTGAGTGATGATCGATGAAAAGATATGGAGCTTGTTGAGGATTATTGTTGGCAATTTGGATTGGTGGTAATAGGTTTAAAAATAATTGGAATGGAAATTTTGAATGAAAAATGAGGTATTTTATGTTAAAAGCCTAGGATTTGTGAACTTTGATTTTTAGTTAAATTTTGGTTGTTGGATTTGAATATTGTATGAGTATAATTGTTGATCTGAGGTAGATTTATTGTGGTGATTGTTATGATGATGAGGAAGGGTATGTTGAATTGGAAAGAATACAGGTTTAGACCCGAAAAGGGTGGCGAAGTCCGAGTTTTAGAAGAGATGCTGCCGAAATTTTATAAAAATTATAGATTTTGTTTATATGATTATTTAAAAAGATTTAGATTCAAAGGTTATATGGTTTGATTTTGAGTTATTAAGAAAATGAGTATGTTTTAAGTTTGATTCATTTAGAAAAGAATGAATATGTGTTGAATTGGAACTATTGATGGATGGAATGGGAGGTGTGATAATGAAGGATAAGGATTGAATATGATTGATGTATAATGATGAACGAGATGCCATTGAGAATGATGTGGATGTTGATGAATTATAATTGAATTATTTATATGGCTTATGAATTTGAATGATCTGAGATACGAGATTCCCTGGATAAAGTACCGTGGCTTGCCACCACGTGTACCAGGTTGAAAACTCGATACTCTGTTGACCCTACGACGTAAGTGTGACCGGGCACTATATAAATTCTCGGGAATGTTACCCCCATTGAGCAATATTGATTATTTGAGAAAAAGCTATGCATAGACTCTTGGGGATGTACGTTGGGGGACAGTCTAAGTACAATTCAGACTTGTCGGGTTGGCTAGATAACTGACAGATGAGTCTCATCAGCCATATGACAGGCATGCATCATATGCATATTACTTGAACTACTTGCTTGTGTTTTAATTGGGTGTGCCTATATGTACTTGCCTTGTTAAATGCGTATCTGCTACCTGCAGTAATTGTAACCTTCTTGTGTTTGCCTTTATCTTTCTATTTGTCTGTGAAAATGCATGATGGAGTTGGAGGTATGGAGGAATGGTAGTATGGGACTTAGATTTAAGGTTAAGTTAAGTTATGTTTAAATATTCTTAGAAAACCACCTTTTATGGCTTCTGTTTAATACTTTAAGCTCTATAATCTGAGTGTCGGCGTTCTAGGATTGCCTCTGACATTTCCAGGACCTTATATCTTATGTGTGTGGCACCTTTATCATACTGAGAATCTCCGGTTCTCATTCCATACTATGTTGTCGTTTTTCAGATGCAGGTCAAGAGGTATCTCACTAGGCATCTGAACACCTGAAGCGAAGTGGTTGGGCTATTTTTTAGTGCAATGATATATATGTATATATGTACTTAGCTTTCTCTCTGCATAACTTACTCTTTTGATCTTCTTAGAGGATCTAATATATATATATATATATATATGTGTGTGTGTGTGTGTGTGTGTGTGTGTGTGTGTGTGTGTGTGTGTGTGTGTGTGTGTGTGTGTGTGTGTGTGTGTGTGTGTGTGTGTGTGTGTGTGTGTGTGTGTGTGTGTGTGTGTGTGTGCGTGCGTGCGTGCGTGCGTGCGTGCGTGCGTGCGTGCGTGCGTGCGTGCGTGCGTGCGTGCGTGCGTGCGTGCGTGCGTGCGTGCGTGCGTGCGTGCGTGCGTGCGTGCGTGCGTGCGTGCGTGCGTGCGTGCGTGCGTGCGTGCGTGCGTGCGTGCGTGCGTGCGTGCGTGCGTGCGTGCGTGCGTGCGTGCGTGCGTGCGTGCGTGCGTGCGTGCGTGCGTGCGTGCGTGTGTGTAAATATTCTCCGGCCAGCCTTAACTTCGCAGGCTGAGTTAGGAGTTTACTATTTGTATCTTTGGCTCTCTATTCCTACTTTTATTATTTTATGTTTGATAGTTATAGTCTTCTTCACACGCAAGTTATTACGTTTCTAGAGCGTTGCACTTTTTATTTTGTAATTTTGTCTTACCCTTTTTTTTAAGGATCCTAGTTTATTATATTCTTTCTGCTATTATATGTACACATCTTATTTTAGAGGTCGAAGCGCCTCACCACCTCTGTATTACATCTTAGGTGTAATGCTTTGTGTGGTAGGGTGTTACATTGGGCTGTTACAATATTTATCATTTCAAAGTGTTTTATCATAGCCTCCTTGAATTCTGCAATTATCTTTAAATTATTGCCAATAAAAATTAAACCATCAACATAAAGACACACGATCAAGATATCTCCAGGTTCAACAAACTTGATATAAAGAATATGCTCAAATGAACATCTTTTAAAACCCTTCTAACTAAAATAAGAATCAATCTCTTGTACTGCGCTTTTGGTGCTTGTTTTAACCCGAACAAAGCTTTCTTCAACTTGTAAACTTTAGTTTCTTCTTCAAGAACTTCATATCCTGCAAGTTTCTCAACGTACATTTATTCTTCTAAAGTACCATTTAGAATTGCTGAAGAGTGAAATAATCATCGAATGGTATCTAATCTAGCAACAGGAGTAAATACTTCAAAGTAATCGATACTTGGATTTTGTTTGTATCCTTTTGTAACTAATCTTGCCTTGAAACGGTCAACTTCACCGCTGGGTTTGTACTTAGTTTTATAAACCCACTTTACCCCAATCGGCTTCTTATCTGCTGGTAAATCTGTTAGCTCTTATGTGTCATTCTTCTCAATGGCATGAATCTTTTCATCTATTGCTTTCTTCCAATTATTGTCTTTAGAGGCTTTTTCAAAATTCAATGGCTCACAATAATAAAATAAAGCAAAATCTATTATTTCTTCATCGAACGGGTCGTTGTCATGCCAATTTCATAATCTGCTAATCTAGCAAGTAGTCTTCGCTCTCTTTGCGATCTTCTAGATGATTCTGGCTATTCAGTTGTGTCAGGTTGCCTTTCTTCTATTTCATCACACATATTTGAAATTATAATCAGTTGTTTTTCTGTCTTTATGTTCCAATCCCATATGCCTTTCTCGCCAATATCACGTCTCTCCTAATGATCACCTTCTTTGATTCTGGATATACAATTTGTATGCTTTTGAATATGTGTTATAGCTAATTAAAATATACTTTTCGCCTTTGTCATCTAACTTCTTCCTTAACTAGTCTGGTACATGGGTATAAGTAATACACCCAAAGACTCTGAAATGATGAATGAAAGGCCGCTTTCCAATCCAAGCTTCCTCTGGAGTTTTATCTTGAACACTCTTCATTGGACACTTATTTAAAATATGAATTGCTGTTGCGACAGTTTTTGCCCGAAATTCTTTAAGCATTTGTTTTGACTTGAGCATGCATTTGACCATATCCATGATGGTTCTATTCCTTTTTTTAGCAACTCCATTTTGTTGAGGAATATACCTGATTATTAGTTGGCATTGAATTTTAAGTTGCTTACAGTAATCTGAACACGCAAGATATTCTGTCCCTTTGTTTATTATGAGAATTTTGATTTTACAGCCACTTTATTTTTCGAAAGATGCCTTGAATGTCTTAAAAATATCACATGTTTCTAATTTCTGCTTCAGAAAATATATCCATGTATATCTAATAAAATCAATAAAAATGATAAAGTACCTGCTACCACTGTTGTTGGAATTTCTATAAAACAAAGATCTGAATGCACAATTTCAAGTAATTTTCTAGCTCTCCATGATTTTCCTGTAGGGAATGGATCTCTGTACTTCTTTTCTAGTTGACAAATCTCACAAACACAATTAGAAATATGAACTCGTGGTAAACCAAAAATAAGTCTTTTTCTTGACAAGTAGTTTAGGTCAGAAAAATGAAAACACCCAAATTGCATATGCCACAACCAGCTATCATCAAGTATTACAGAACTCATGCAAGAGAGATTAACACGTTGAATTTTTAATGAAAATATTCTATTTGAAGTCATCTTTATCTATGAACCTTCCAGTGTTGTCAAATATAGTGCAATATCCATGATATATTATCATCTTATATCCCTTTTTAGATAACTGTCCCATATTCAGTAAATTGTAGTCAAGTTCAGGGGCATAAAAAATATCAGAATATAACGCAGAGAACCATCATTTAATCTAATTAGTATTCACCTTTTTTCTTCAATAGGGATCTTTGTACTATTACCAAACGTTAATAATAGTTTAACTGAATCATCTAGTGAAAAAAATTCTTTTCTACCAGACATATGATTACTGCAAGCATTATTCAAGTACTATTTTCATTTTTAGCACATGAATTACTTGTAAAAAATAAAGTTTGAGTATCCAGATTATCATTAGTATTCTGATGCTGATTTCTGCAACGTATACTTGATTATTATTCATCATTTTGAATTTACAATCTACTACTTTGTGTCCATACTTTCCACAATGAAAACAGTTGAAATTGGTTCGTTCTTGATAAAAATTGCCTCGACCTCAGTTCTTTGGTTATAATTGTCACGACCTCTACCTCTGAAACTTCCTCTACCTCTATTTTGAAAATTAAAACCATGACCTCGTTCTTTTTGTGTACGACTTAATTCTACAACATTGTTTAAATTCACCCGCCTTTTCAGGGCTTCCTCGGTTGATTTTTTTTACTTCTCTAGTATTTTACTAATGTGACTTTCCATAGTTCCTTGTAACTCGCAATCATCAGGGTATCCATATCGTGGGACTCTAGTATCATAGTCACCACATGGTCATACTTCATTGGCATGGTGCGAAGAATTTTTTTTACCACTTTGCTATCAGGCATATCTTCTTCATAGACTCTCATCTTATTAACAAGATCTGTAACACGAGTAAAATATTGCTCAACAGTTTGCTATACATCTCGTACCTTTCATATTCTCTTCTAAAAAACTATTGCTTTACTTTCTGAGCTTTGTCTATGCCTTTGTATGACAGCTTTAACGTGTTCCATGCTTCTTTTGCATTTTTGGCATTTGTTATTTTGCCAAATACTATATAATCTATTTCTTGATAAATTTGAGATAGCGCCAATTGATCTCTTCTGTTGGGCAGTATCTGCTTCTTCTTGCAAACCTAGTTCAATGAAATTTCACAAATTTTGGGCCTTCAAATGGATAGACAATAATTATAATCAAGTTTTCATCTAACTTGAAACCAGATCACACAATATTAAAAATATTTACCATACCAACTCTATGAATGAATAACTATGTGAGAACTATTCCACACCTCACAAACTCTCAAATACTAGATGCTGGATTAACTAGTTCTGAAACCAAATATAAGTATAATACTCACACTTAATTGGCATCAGAATCACTCATATATATAACACTATTATATTTTTTATCTCTCAAACTCACCAACAATCATAAGAATATAAGAGAGAATTTTTGAAACAAACACTAAACATTTTGATTCATAGAGACATGATCATTATATAAATATATATGTCTTTATATAGGCAAATTTTTTTAATAAAATCATAATTTTTTTAACAACTAATACTTAGTTGTATACATAGGTGGCACAATAAAACTTGTAAAATTTGCTTTAAATTGCATGTATATTCTAGATTGCTCACTAGCCTCACTATCCTATGAGTTGATTTTATTAATCTTTCTTTGATTTATTAAATTTGGTGCCTTGCACTAAAAATTTGCATTCACGTCATTTTCATAATTTTTTTTTTTGCATTCATATAATTTCTATAGTCTTTTAAGTTAAGTTACAATTTAGTTCTAATTCCAATTTAATTTGATTTCGAATTTTTTCAATGTTTTAATATGTTGTATTTATGCTATTCTTGAATATTTTTTATTTAATTATCTAACAATCTTCAACTTTTATTTGTTTCTCTTAAGATTAAAATAATTATAAAAAATATCAACATAACACTACTAGAAGCATTGATTGACATATATAAAATTTTAATAAACATAATATAAAATTAAATAATAAACATAAAATACTATAATACAAAACAAGAGAACTACAACTGAAAAAAAAAAAAAAGAATTGTACAACCATATTATATGGAATAGTTAAGGTGTTCATAGATCGGGTCGGATTAGGTCGGATTTAAATATATTTATATCCAACTCTAAAAAGACAACGAGTCTACTTTGATCTGACTCGAAAAAAACTAAGTTAATCCGGGTCAACTCAATAAAACATAAGTATATACAAATTTATAAATTTTATACATTGAAATAATAAAATTTTACTTTTAAAAAATAAATTCAACAAATTTTATATCATATTTATATCAAAATAAATAATTTTAAAATAAAAATAATATCGTAAATATAAAAAATATTAACTAAATTATAAAAATATAATATAATATTATTAATTAACTTAAATATATATTTTTTATTATAAAAAGTAATTTTGAATTGGATCGGGTGAGTTAAAACAAAATTTAAATTCAACTAAAAAATAACATTGGATAAAAAAAATAAATCCGACAAAATATATCTCGAATTTAGATCTGAATTCCAGACTGAGACGAATCTTAAACACCTCTAAAATTAGTCATGGCCTAATCAGAAAATAAAAATAAAAATAAAATAAAAGAAGACGACATAGTGAGGACAGTGGTCATGAGTGGCGGGCCTAGCAGGTAAATTAATTGAGGCGTTGGGAGTTTAGAACCTATAACTAGAAAAGGATATATTATATTGCGGGATGTGGCTGTTGTCGGTGTGTTAGTTGGTCCCTGCTCTTCCATTTCTTGTGTACAATCTTTTCTGCATTCACTTCCAACTCTGGTTCTTTTCTTTCATTGTTTTTTTTTTATAAGTATTATTTATATATTAAAATTAATCATTAATATATTTTTATATAAATATATATTATTTAATTTATTTTTAATATATATTTTATATTAATAATTAATTTTAATATTAATTTTAACATATAATAATTGATATATATATATATATATATATATATATATATATATATATATAAACTCTAGTATGAAGAGCGAAGACAAATGCACGTTAATAACTAAAGGTAATCTTTTGGGGAATTTACATCAATAAATAAAATAGCATCTAATTTTATATTAATATCTTAAAACCAAAATCGTTATATAAATGTCCTATTTTATTAATTATTTTATTAATTAAATCGAATTCAATTTACACTTATTCTATATAATTGATTCGATTTAGATAAATTATTAATAAATTGAATTAGATAGATTCGATTTATGAAAGAAGAGATTTTATAAGATAAATCGAAGCAAGTAATATTAATTTATTAAATTTGATACACCATAAGTAAATCAAAGTCATTGTTTTGATTTACTATATTTTGATACACGAATAAATAAATCAAAGTCTATTGATTCAATTTATATCTATATGAAGTTAATGCTAAATCGAATTTAATTAATTTGATAATACGAGTTTATAAAAAAATTACATTTTTATTATTTAATAGGTTCGTACCGAGAACATTATAAATTTATATAGTACTCATAATATCTTTTAAACAAATTTTAAATTTTATAAAATTATTTATAATAATTACAAAAAAGTTTAAAATAAAAAATATAAAATTTTATAAAAATATTTACATTTAAAATTATTATTAAAATTTTAATTATATTCATTACAAAATAAATAATTACAATAAAATTTTTAAAAATTATAATAATATATAAATACAAAATAAATAAAAAGAAAAAAAACATATTTTATAAGGATATAAATAATAAGGACTTATAAAGCCTTAAAGCTCATGATCCATTTTCCAAAATTAAAAAACAAATGCCAGCTACTTGGCACAGAAAAGAAATTTATAGATCTCTCGTCAATCTAAAATGAATGACTTATACCTAAAGTTTTTTTTTTTCGTGACAATATTCTGTAACTTGTATTTTATATTTTTAATATTTTAAAAAAAAATTTCACAAACTTTTTTTTTATTATACGTTACAGGTATAAGAGTTAAAAAGATAGAATAACACAAGTAAGATTATAAATAAAAAATTCAATAAAAATATTTTTTTTTATGAATATACGATGGGTACTTAATCATACAACAAAACAATTTAGTTACAAAGATTAATGGAGGAACTCAAACATAAATAATAGTATTAAACCTTTAATTAAGTTCTTAATTTTTTGTTGCAAAACTTTGAATTGTTGTAGAATTAAAGAAACAAAATTTAACATCGAAAAATTCAGTAGGTATAATTATTTTTTTTTGAAAACTAAAGATTAATGCAATTTTGAAAAAATAAATGATTACTTATGAGCTAAATACATCGCAATTGCAGCTAGTTAATTTTATAAGGAAGCAATTTGATTACAAAAGTTAACAAAAAAAATTCAGACAAAAATATACCCTTGATCGTTGTTCTTTTTTTGTTTTGTTCAACCTCCACCATTAGCCATGCCAATCACTCTTTAGGGTTGATCGTCGTTGTCACGCTTTGATGCGTCAATAATACTAACTATGAGATCCAATAACTTAATAAAATTATCGACAGAAGTCAAATCTAAGAATACTTTGAAAATATTTGTTGTCTTTTAATTAATATCGTGATAGTGGTGATTGAAAAACATGAATAGTTTATACTTTTGGTGGATGAAGTGTCGTTTGTTGAATTATTTAATTTTTTTTCAATTTTATCATCTTGTAGAATATTTTAAATGTGATTATTTGCTTATGAAAAAAAAATGATTAGTTGTGGTGGTTAATTCGAATGTTGAGATTAGTAGAGGAATATTTCTATAATTTATATTCTAGAATTTAAGATGTTTAGGAATTTGTTTAGTTTGAAAGAAAATTATGTGGGAAGAAAATTTTTGATAAAAGAACAATTTAGGAAATGAGCCAAAGAAAGTAGTCTCAACATTTTTAAGTTCTATGATTTGAATTAGTAGGGAGTGTTTATTTTATTTTGTTTATTTATTTATTTGAATATTGTTCATGTATTTGTGACAAGTTAAAAAAAGAACATATGAGCAACAATGAGATGCTGAATAGGAGAATGAAAGATGTTAAAGCCTTAAAGGAGAGCTAATAGTTATATATAAAAAAAATGTAAACAAAAATACAAGAATTGAAACTGAATAAAAAATACATTAACATTAAAATTAAAATTAAAATAAAAAATAAAAGAAATAAATTAAAATTTGAATATAAAAAGAATTACTCTACTTTTTACTTAATTTTTTGACGTAACAATAAAGGAATTTCTCAATCTAATATGTCAAGTCACCAAAAAAAAAAATTTAATATGTTCATGCCATAGTTTAAAAATTGAATCGAATGACTCTTCAACCTTTTATTCAGTTTTCCAATACAACAAAAAAGAGACTCACTCAACTTTATTTGTTCACATTATGATTTCATCACAAAACTAAAAGGGGAGTTTTCACACCTTTAATATTTGAATTACAACTACAATCATTTATAAAATATTTATAATCTCTTATTAAATTAAAATAAAAAATCCTAAACACATAACATCAAATCTAATTTAATAACTAGATAAATAAAATAAAAATACATCAAATTAAATTGAACATTCTAAAAATATGAATAATAACTTTTAAATAATTTTTAATATCTTTATATCACGAATATTTGAAACACGTATCAAATAGACTACTTACCTATCAAAATTTTTTTTTGATTCTCTATAAACAAAAAGATAATACAATAATTATCTGAAAAAATAAAAAAGATAAAAAGACAAAATAAAATTTTTTCGTCTTACGAAAACTCATGGATTATTAAAGATTCGAACACCTTAACATCTGCTAATTATCGCATATTTATTATCATAGTTAATCACCAATATTTATGATCTCTTTTTATTATACTACCAATCGTATTCCTCTCTACTATTAGTACTAATTTTCTATTGATGGAAGAGCTAAAAGGAGAAGGATGACGATACTGTCAAAAAAAAGTAGAACCGTGGCTAAAAGAAAAAGAAAGAGAGTGAAAACTACAAAATCTTTTGTTTTTAAATGAAGATTCAAATATGCTATCATAAGTAAATTAAAAAAGATATTTTTTAATTATTAAATTATTAATAAAAATATCCTCTAAAATTATTAACAATAAAAATGTTTTAAAAATACTTTTAAATTTATTAAAATATTAAAAAATATGATTTCTTTGGTAAATAAAGTGCGTATAAAATATATAATTAAAATTTAATTTTTAAATTTTTATGTTTTAAAAATATTTTTTATTACAATAATGTTTTACATCATGTAAAAAATACATCCAAGCTATCCAAGCAGTTTTGGCTAGACGCGTCTCTCCCACCCCAACTCATTTGTGATACACGCGCTCTAATATATTAACGTAAATCTTCTCTGCTGCAATCTAAACCTTCTGCTCAACGTAAAGCACTCCTAGTTCTTCTCTGCTCGCGTTTTTCTTCTTCGTTTTCTTAATCGATTTGTATTGCATTCAACGTAATAAGTTTCGTCGTTCTTCTTTACTCGCGTCCATCTTCTTCGTTTTCTTCTTCGATCCGCTTACGTTGCATTTATCTTTTTCCCATTCTTCTTCGTTTTCTTCTTTGATCTGCACATAGCATTTATCTTCTGAATAAAAAAATGAATGGACGCAGGTGTTCTGAATTGAATTGTATTGATAATCTCTAAATTGTAGACACAGGTGTTTTGAATTTGATTTTATATAATGGATAATGTTCCGTTCATTTAGTACTATACAATTGTTTTACCATAATAATGTGTTTGGTTCATTATGTAGAAAGCTGTTTGAATTTGAATTTATATAACAGATAATGTTCCGTTCATTTATTACTATACAATTGTTTCACCATAATAACGTGTTTGGTTCGTTATGCAGAAAACTGTTTGAATTTGAATTTATATAATAGATAATGTTCCGTTCATTTAGTACTATACAATTGTTTCACCATAATAACGTGTATGTTCCATTCATTTTGCAGATTAGGTGTGTTGTGGATGAACAAATTGTCCCAAAGGTCCGAATGACTTTCAAGACACTAGAAGAAGTTATAAAGTTCTACAAAAATTATTTCAAACTTGTCGGTTTTTCTACCAAAATAAGGAACACGATTAGGAAGGGAGACGGGATTAAGAATCAACTAATCGTATGCAGCAGAGAGGGGAGGTGGAAATCAAAGATATTTCCAACTCCGAAGACAAATTCCTCAGCCAGCATAAACTGTCAAGCCAGGATCTACGTACACATGTTGAAGGACATCAGTCTTTGGACAATTTCTAAAGTTGTTCTGAATCATTCACACTCCTGCTATCCAGATCGGACAGAGATGCTCAAACAACACAGGGAGCTAAGCATGTTCGTGCGTCGCACCATCGAAAGCAACGAGAAAGCCGGAATCAGATTGAACAAAACTTACCAATCATTCAGTTTTTATTAACATAAATTTCCATTCATGTATAAGCAAATTTCGATTCACTGAAGTTATAGGAAGGTTAACTTTTGATTAGTGTTAGTCTTTATTGAATATTCACTTTTTTGTGTGTTTGATATTAGCTTTCTGAAATTCTTTATTGAATAATCACTTTTTTATTTATTGAATAGTCAATTTATTCTGTTATGTCAAAGAGTTTAAATGTTTCTGAAACTAAATACTAATAGCAACATTTTTTTAAAATTATCTTTCTGCTATATTGATATATGCACTTTTTCGGTTCATCCAGTGTATTAATTTCGTTTTATTTGTGTTTTGGTGGCTCTTAATGTTTGATAAATATCCTGATTTCATTCATTGTGAACCTAGAACAAAACAATATCCAGACAGTTTCAACAAATATATACATTAACATCTCATACCAACAAGACAAGGACTAATCCATCTTGAATCAGATATATACATTAACATTAGATTTTTAATAACATTTACATTAATATTCACATATATACATTGAAAGAAGCAGTGTTTCCTTTTTTAAATAAGTTGAACAAAATAGTGTTAACTGCAACCAGTCAAATAAAGTATATCTTATTTACTATCTATATTCCCGGATGTGAATTTACAATAAGGGTTGGAGAGGGCAGCATATGACTTTGGGAGTCTTATTGCTTTAAATGTCCGAATCACTTGGTCTCTGATTTTGTTTAATTTGTACAACATAATATTTGGACCATATTTGAGTTTGAAGGCATCAATCTCTTCCTAAATTTCAATTGAAAGGAATTAGTTTATTTGAAAGAAAGCGGATAAATATATTTAATGTGTACATATGCTTACGTTATAGTGCGACTTCTACTTTTTTGTCACCATCATTTTTTTATTTTTGCTGTAAGCACAAAAAAAATTGGTCAATACTTCACTCAATACACCGATAAACACAAGCATGCATATTTCAATAAGGTGAATCAAAATAGCCAAATCCACTGAACCGAACACCATTTATGTTTTGAATAAAACGTGATAAACATTCAATCAGCAACAAAAGCATTTCTGCATGCAAAAGAACTCAATGAACACACTAACAATTAAGTGAATCAAAATACCCAACTCCACTGAACTGAACACCATTTATGTTCTGACTAAAATGTGATAAACAGTCAATCATAAAAAAAATATTTCTTTATGCAAAAAAACTCAACTGAACATACTAACAATCAAGTAAATCAAAATGGCCAACTGCACTAAACTGAACACCATTCATGTTTTGAATAAAATGTGATAAACATTCAACCATCAAGAAAAATATTTTTTCATACAAAAGGACTCAACTAAATACTCAACAATCAAATGAATGAAAATGACCAACTTCACTGAACAGAACACCATTCATGTTTTGAATAAAATGTAATAAACATTCAATCAGCAACAAAAATATTTCTGCCTGCAAAATAACTTAACTGAACACACTAACAATTAAGTAAATCAAAATGACCAACTCCACTGAACTGAATGAAAATAAGAACACATTTCCATTCCTATACCCTAATTATGCAAAAAAATTGATTCAAAATAAGTCAATCTACTAAACAAAGCAACTCAATCCAATAAATCTAAAATGCAATTAGGAGAAACGCGAGATTGCGAGATTTTTGAATAATAGTTTTTATCATACCTTTCGCAATCTCTGTTGTTGTTTTTGTTTGTTTTTTCTTCTTCCTTTCGAAATCTTCTCGCGATTCCTGAGTAGAAGTAGTTTCTGCAGAGAAAACGATCGAGTTTTGAGAAATTTTGAGAGAGATTCGAAGTTCTCCAGTAGCGGTTTCAAGGTCGAAGAAAGATCGATGTTTCATAGTGAAGGCGCAAACAAACATTAAATGTTTTCGGGGGTTTGGATGCATGTAATACACGCTCATTTAATGGAATTGGTTTTTTTTTTCTGTGTTGGGCTAGTTTGGATGAATTTGGATGGAAAATTATATGGATGTGTAATCCATTTGTTTTTATTATTGACAAAAAACTATGAAACTTTGAGAGATTTTGAGAGATTCGAAATTCTCCAATAGCAGTTTCAAGGTTGAAAAAGGAACACTGTTTCATAGTAAAAGTGCGAATGAATGTTAAATATTTTCGGGAGTTTGGGCACGTGTAATACGCGCTCATTTAATGGGATTGAATTTTTTTTTTTTGTGTTGGGTCAGTTTAAATGAATTTGGATAGAAAATTATATGGATGTGTAGTCCATCTATTTTTATTATTGACAAAAAACTATAAAAAAAAGTCATTAATATAAAATATTAAATTTTCAAAACAGTAATATCTCATTTTCTTAAATTATGATAGAAAACAAAACAACATCAAAATCCTCTATAATTTTTTTAGAATATATAACTTCTATAAGGTTATAAAATATTTTGAACTTTTAAAAAATTTAAAAATAATTTTAACTTTTCTTTTTAAATTTTAATGAAAATTCAAATGCGCTCTCATAAGTAAACTGAAATTTTTTGTTTTCAAATTACTAAGTCATTGACGAAAATATTCTCTAAAATTGTTAATGATAAAATAATCTAAAATATTTTAAAATTCTAAAAAAAATAAAGAATACTATTTTTATAAGTGGTAAATAAATTTTATATTTAGAAAATTTAAAATAAGGAGAAGAATAATGTATCACATTTCTAATTATTATTTCAAAACACGACATCCAAAATCATATTTCTAATTTGTTTCAGACTTCAGAGTATACATTTACCAATAGTTTTGAATTTTGAACAAATTTGAAAATAATTTCAATTCTTTTTTTGTATTTTAAATTCCATTATTTTATTTTATCCCAGACTGGTCTCTCTTTTGTTGTAAATTGTGTTATCCTTGTCTTGTAATGTACTTTACCTTTTGAGTGCGACACAGTGACTCACACGCCTCTTCCTACTTCTTAAGCGCTTCAACTTCATGATCTTCAAACAAAGCAAACCCTTTTTGCAACCCAATACACTCCTTAATCAGACAAGTGTTCATACATTACACTACTACACAACTAACTCACTGAACTCGCATGTGTTCCTTTCCTTCTTGTTTTCATTGGTTTGCATAAAGGGTACCTTTTAATGAAAGTATATGTGGTTGTTGGGGTAGTAGATTCCTTCCATTTCTCTGATTTCTTTGCAGTGGGGTTGGTGTGTTTATAGAGAAAAAGAAAGAGAATGATTCAGTTGTTGTATATGGTTCTGTTTGTGGAGTGTGTGATGGGGTTTCTTTTGTTAGTGAAAGTTGGGCCATTGAGGGAGCTTGTGATGAAGACAATTGAACAAGTGAAGATGGGGAAGGGTCCAGCTACAGTGAAGACAATTGCTGGGACAATGTCTGTTATTCTGATTTCAAGCCTCATGAGTATTGTTAAGATCCAGAATAAAGGTGCTAAGCTTGGTACCATGTCACCCATGGATCAAGTTCTCTGGAGGACTCATGTGCTTGAAGCTTCACTTATGGGTATGAACATTCTTGCTTCTTCTTCTTCTAGCTCATGTGATCCTATTTGTTTGTTTGTTTGTTTGTCTAAGACACATAGTTCTTAGGACTATGCTAAGTGTGCACAATAAATTAAATCACACATGTATTTATACACAAATACATTAGTAGCTGATTGTGGCGTACGTATAGCATTTTTGTAGTTGTTATCATAAGTGACTAGTTAACAAAGCTTTTTCCCACTAGGTGGGGTCGGCTACATAGATCAAAAGACGTCATTGAGTAGTGTCCATGCATTGGGGTGCGACGAAGTTTTATGTTGGCTGTCGTAGGCCTAACATAGCCCTATATGGAAAATGTTTGAATCAGAGAGAATAGGAAGCACAGGAAGCTCCTTTTGGAGTCGGCATTAAGTAATCTACATCGATATCAATACCTTAAAAAGAAAGGGCTTCCATGGTTAAAAATGGCTGTGTAGAAATTTGGCACATTTCTTTTGTGGTTGAATTTTAAGGAAATTAAACCAATTGCAGCTTATTTTGTTCCCTAGCTGAATGTGATTCCTATAAAACTCCACTCTGTGTATTGTAGTACTTCATAGATTGTGAGAGGATTTCCTTAAATTCAACTAGTTGGTTCTGTATTCAAACTTGGTTTAGTTTTTCTTTTTCTAAGATGTGATACTGAGAATTTAGGACTAAGGTAACTGAATAATTTCATAACTTGAAAAAGCTTGATGAATAATTGAAATATGATCAAGCCTCTTGCCTTAGGATCGAACTTGGTAAATGGAAAGTCGGATCTTCTGTTATGTTGGTGTGTGTTCATTCATTGATTATCGAAGTATACATCATATACTTCAAATTTTTATAAATTGTTGATGTTTTCTCTTCAATTTGTTTTGAATGTTCATGTAATTATACTGACACAAGTCACAATAGAATTGACAATAATAATTGTCTTTGTTAAGTACTAAGTGGTACTAAATCTGATGGAATAAGTAGTACTGTTATTTACAAGTTGAATGAGATGGTGACACAATGGTAGTAAAGAGTGGTGATTATTAATAGTGAAGGTATGCTCATGGTGATTATTGATGCGGGTGTGCTTCAACACAGTCGTTTTTATCGGTTTTGGACCTGGTGGATAAACTAGTGTGGTTAAAGGAGTGGGGAACATACCAATGTGGTGTGGCTCAGTTGGCAATGCAAGATGGGTACGTGGGAAGAGCTTCTGGGTTTGATCCCCACTAAACACACTCCCTTGAAGGATGAAGAGCCTTAATTGTGACTAAACCCTGAACCAGATTAGTTGGTCCCTACTCCCTAGTTAGACATGTAGATACCGGTTGTTACCATGTTGGGAGCATTAACTGCTGAATGCTTTCTCATAAAGCATATTGGATTCGAAATTTCAAAGTTGAATTGATAGTTCTTAAGTTGCTACTTTTGCGCGTAGATGTACCTTGTAGTTCCATGCTTCACTGAGAACTCATTTCCCTAAATGGAAGTACCGATTTGTAGGCATTGAGTAGAGCTCCTACTTCTTTTGTTGTGTAAATCTTATGAATATGTTTATGGTAAGAAATAGGATCAAATATTTGTGTATTAGTTGGGCAGGAAAAGAATAAGGAATTAGGTGTGTCTTCAGATGTACTAAAGTGTCTATAGGACTAGTAATGTTTCTGTTTGTTTCATGATCATTTTGATTAGCCATGATTCTTACTCAATCTTATCATCTATATTTTCATTCTAAGTTTGGCTACACGTATGTTCTTTTTCTTGCTGATCCTTTAATTACCAATTATAGTCCATCAATCTTCAGTTTATCACTATACATTCAAAAACTTCAGTCACTATCTGATTTCCTTCGGAGTTGTGTACAAAGCCGAAGTTATACTTTTCAATAGCCAGAAAGTTGCTTAGAACTGAATCCTTGATGAAATTCCCATTTTCATGGTTGGTTCTTTGATTTTCAACAGCATACAAAGTTTCATCTTTTAACCTTCGCCAAGTTATATATATATTGACATTTTGTTACAAAGCTGAATCTGCATGTATGCGATAATTCGATGTTGCAGGTTTTACATTGTTCCTTGGATTCATAATTGATCGTGTCCACCATTATATGCAAAAGCTTAATAAGTTACGGAGTAATGCAGGAGCTTCTAGAGAAGAACTAGAGAGCCTTCAGAAAGAAAACGTGCTGCTTAAGGAAAAGCAAGATAAAGCTTCCAAGGAGATAAAGCAGCTAAAGGAACAAATTTCAACTCTTTCGGAGAGTTTGAAGAAGACAAAGGCGGAGTCCGAAGAGAAGGACAAAAGAGTCGAAACTGCCGAAGCTCACGTTGAGTCGCTTCAAAAACAAGCCGCGGATCTACTACTCGAATACGACAGGCTCTTGGAAGACAACCAGAATCTTCAGGCTCAAGCATCACGACACAAGGTTTGACGAAAAAAGTAGAATTTCGTTGGCGAACCGAGTTTTTAGGAAAATATATCACTGTACCATCATTGATTTGGTTGTGAAATCACATATGATTCCTTTGTTTTAGATCATTGCTTAACAGTTGCCTCATTCTAATCTAGTGGTTTCTTTTTTTTTTTTTTCAATGGAAAAAAAGATTTTGGAGTTGGCAGTTTTGTAGCTCAGAATTATTGACGATACAAATGAAAATCTAGAGTAGAATCATAGAACAAGTTGGCTTATTTATTTTTTATTTATGCTTGGAGATGCATCTTGACATTCAAATTTTATGTAAAACCTAGTGCTTTAATGCAAATTTAAAATTTCCTATGTTTGTAAAAAGGCTTAATTAATTCAAAATGCTCCAATACACTATCATAATTCATGAGTTGAATAAAGATGGAACTATTAACAAGTTGACAATGAAGACAAAAGTTATGGCAAATCTACAGATAAATAAAGGAAATTCCAACCAAAAACATACAAATCTACTATTAATGAGTTGCAAACTTTGCATTTCCCTATTTGTTATTGAACAGATTTTTTTAGTAGCATTCATTTATATATCAATCTTGAAGAAACACATCTTTGGTAAGGTTTAGCTCCCTAGTGACATCTGCCATGTTCATTCTTTCATTCGGGGATTCAACTGAACAAGCAAGTCCAATTCTAATTAGAGAAAATACACACATGGTTAGCTTCTTTGTGTATTTTTCTTCTTTTCTAATTTGTTTTGGCAAAAGAGTTGAGTCCATAATCTCTAGAAGATTGTGTGATTATGCCATCTTCACATAGTTATGAAGATTGTTATCATCTTTAAACATTTCTTCCATTGGCCTCCTTCCAGTCACCATTTCCAATACTAGAATTCCAAAAGAATACACATCACCTTGCATTGACACCTCACAACTCATTCCATACTCTGTGAAAACAACATGCCAATTTCACATTTAAAAAGTGAAAACAATAAAATTATGTTTTTCGCTTTCACTTCCTCTTTTAGTTTTTCCTTCTCACAATTTTAAAAAAATGGAAAGAGAGAATAAAAATTTAAACTAAAAAAGTCCTTATAAGATTGGATGAAACAGATTATACCTGGAGGAGCATATCCAATAGTTCCCTTGAACACAGTTGTGGTAGATTGATTATGAGGATCACCATTAGTCACTGAGAGAAGCCTTGCTAATCCAAAATCAGTCACATGAGCAACCATGTCATCATCAAGAAGCACATTCTCTGGCTTTAGATCACAATGAACAACGGGTTGTTCACATCCATAGTGAAGATAATGTAATGCAGATGCCACATCGATAACAATATTTAGTCTTTGAGTAAGGTCTAATGTATATAGCCTATCTGTGATTTCAGCACTAGGATGCAACCACTTTTCTAAGCTTCCATTAGGCATGTACTCAAAACACTAATGCTTTAAATTCCTGGCCACTATAATCTATGCTCGAGCAACATGTTAAAATCTTCACCAGATTTCGATGCCTGATAAATTTTAGAGCATTACCTTCAGCAATGAAACTCTTGTGAGCTCCACTCATTTGAAGGTTTATCACCTTTATGGCGACAAACTTGTGTTCGGATTCAAGGAATCCTTTGTACACGGAACCAAAGCTACCAGATCCAATCAAGTTACTGGTAGAAAACCCCTGTGTTGAATGATGTAGGATTTGGTATGACACCATTGATAATTGATTTGTTGATGCTGTCAAAGATGATGTTCTTTTTTTCTTCTTGCTCAAGAAAACAACAATTGAAAGCAAAATAAGGCATACAACCACACAAATAACAATTATGGCTGGCTTCAAATTATGGTGATTGCTTCTTGCCATAACATTGGCAGGGCATGGTGCAAGATGTAACTGTAAGACACCTCCACAAAGCTTATTATTACCAACAATTGAAATTGCAGTTGCATCCTTGAATACACCCTCCAATGGTACCTTCCCTTCTAGCATATTGAAAGATACATTCAAATATGTTAGAAAAGAAAGCCTCTGCATATCTGTTGGAATTGATCCGGACAAGTTATTTCGCGAGAGATCCAAATGAGAAAGGCCTTTCAATGAAGCTATTGATGAAGGTATCATGCCACTGAAAGTATTATCATGTAAGTCTAAATATTCCATACGTGTGCACTTTCCAATAGTCATAGGAATCTGCCCAGATAGAGAGTTATTGGAGATATCCAAAGTTCCAAGGTTTCCAAGAGCTCCAACCTCAACAGGAAGAGTGCCATTCAGTGAATTATGAGATAAGTTCAGATTTGTGGACAAGGATGAAAGGCTAAAAACTTCCACTGGTATAGCACCACTAAAATTGTTTCCTGAAAAATCCCAAGTACAACAAGTTTTGCCAATTTCCAATACTTGGTGGAATTTTCCCATAAAACATATTTTTTGAAATGCTTATTTCAACCAGTTGAGTGAGGTTACCCAAAGAGATAGGTATCTCACCCATAAGGTTGTTTGCACTCAAACCCATAATTGCATTTTCTGAAACTTTCCAAAAGAATTTGGAATAAACACAGTAAAGTGGTTATATTCCAAATCCAAATCAATTAAATTTGTGTTATTGCATATAGTTTCAGGGATAGTTCCATGTATTTGATTAAAATCAAGACTTATTTCAGTGAGTTGAGCTGACAAATTCCCTATGGAGTTGGGTAAAACACCTCCGAAATTGTTGGAACTCAAAACCAAACTTTCCAATTCGGTACAATTAACCAAAGATGTTATATAATCCAAGTCTAGAGCTGAATTAATACCAAGATGGTTGTAGTTTAAATTTAGCCAATAAAGATCCTTCAGGTTTCCTAGATTTGGAACTTTTCCAACAAAACTGCAATAGCCAATATCAAAAAGTTGGAGTGAAGATGCATTTGAAATGGAAGTTGGGATTGGACCTGAAATTTGATTCCCTCCAATGCCAATCTCTTGCAGACTGATGAGGCTGGAGAACATGTTGGATGGAAGGGAGCCATGAAACTGGTTGTCTGCAGCATAGAAAATAGCGAGTGACGCATATTGTAAAGCGAAGAAGGAAGCTCCCCGGACAGTTTATTGGCACCAATGGCAAAACCTGATAAGCTTTTTAATTTTCCAATTTCTTCAGGTATCTTGCCTTCCAAGTAATTATAACCGATAGAAAGAATACTTAGAGAAGAGATATTCCATATGGAAGATGGAATTTCTCCAGAGTAGTTATTCTTGTTAAGACTCAACTTTTCAAGCTTCTTAAGAGTGCCAATCTCCATTGGTATTCGGCCGTAGAGATTGTTACTCGACATGTTTAGAAGCCTTAGCTCCGAGCAATTAGCCAAACTGACAGGAAACTCTCCTGTCAGTTTGTTATCCGGGAGGTAGAGTCGTTGTAATCTGAACAAACGACCTATCTCCCGAGGGATTTCTCCATAGAAGCTATTGCTCGCAAGGTTGAGAGTTCGCAAGAAAGAGAGATTTCCAATGTATGGAGATATTATGCCATGCAACTGACATAGTTGAAGGCTCAAGTGTTGCACTCTTTGATGCTTAATGCTGCATGTGATTCCATGCCAGTTGCAGAAGTGGCTTGAAGTATTCCATGAGCTTAAAACTCCATATGGATCATTGGATATTAACTCTTTAAACCGAAACAATGCTATAACATAGGTCTCATTTCCTAAAATGTTGGTGGCTAATGAAGCTTTAAGCCACACAAAGAATACATAAAAGAAAAGGAGTCCCATTGAAGGGAAAAGCATTGGATATTTTCTTTTGGTTTGCAAATTGAAAATTGTAATGCTGTTTTTTCCAGTGTGAGATTCTACAGCTGATCATATGCCACTTCTATTTATATTCGTCAAAAAATGTTACTTGTATACAAAAAATATCTATATTCTAACATGTATTTTACATAAATGACTGATTTAATGATTGATTTTGAAATATCCAAAGAAGAGAAACACAAAAGTTTTCATAATACAGAGATCAATCACCATTCATGATTAATTGATTCCTAATAAGTTTGGTCCATTGACTCAATCACTCAATGGGTAAACGCTTGAAGATTAATTGCAATTGCGATTTCTAACCTTATAACAACCACATTGTCCATGCCGTGCAAATTTAGCATGTTGACTAATAGTGATGTAATCAGTACATAAATGAAGATACCAATGCTTGAAAGGGCCAAGAACAATCTCTTGGGTATGAACAACAAGAAATGGAGAAGTTTAGTTTGAGAAGACTACTAACGAGATGGGTCAAAAATCAAAATACAGAAAAATTATTAGACTTTCAAAAGTACAATAATATTTCAGATTACGATATATGTTAGTTAGTAGTAAGTTTTATCTTAAAATCTCGTTCTATTATCAATTATGATGTCAGCATGATCCAACCATCCAAGTAGGGCTCGAGCGAGCTAATTTCTTTAAAATTTTAAATTCTAAAAGAAAAATAATAGAGGGATACCCGAGAGGAGAATAAGAGTGGAGATACAACAACAACAAAGCCTTGTCCCACTAAGTGGGGTCGGCTACATGAATCAAACGACGCCATTGTGCTCTGTCATGTATCATGTCTACAGAGAGACCGTTTACATGTAGATCTCGTTTGACCACCTCATGGATGGTCTTCTTAGGTCTTCCTCTGCCTTTCGCCCTTTGTCCATCTTCCATCTCATCCACCCTCCTGACTGGATGTTCTATCGGTCTTCTTCTCACATGTCCAAACCACCTGAGACGCGATTCAACCATCTTTTCCACAATGGGTGCTACTCCAACTCTCTCTCTTATGTCTTCATTCCTTATTTTATCCAATCGCGTATGACCACTCATCCATCTCAACATCTTCATCTCTGCCACACTCAACTTATGTTCGTGCTCCCCTTTAGCCGCCCAACACTCCGTACCATACAGCATAGCCGGTCTTATAACGGTGCGATAGAATTTACCTTTAAGTTTTAAAGGCACTTTTTTGTCGCATATAAAACCAGATGCACTCCGCCATTTTGACCAACCTGCTTGGATCCTATGATTTATATCCTGTTCAATCTCTCCATTATCCTGTATGATGCATCCAAGATACTTAAAACTTTTAACTTTTTGTAGGATGTTTTCTCCAATCTTCACCTCTATATTGGGGTTTTCCCTTCTCAGACTGAACTTACATTCCATATATTCCGTCTTGCTACGGTTTATGCGCAGACCATACACTTCTAGAGCTTCTCTCCATAACTCCAACTTCTTATTTAGGTCTTCCCTTGACTCTCCCATAAGGACGATATCATCGGCAAAAAGCATGCACCATGGCACAGGCTCTTGGATGTGCTCTGTGAGTACTTCCAAGACTAATGTGAAAAGGTATGGACTTAAGGATGATCCCTGGTGTAATCCTATACCAATAGGGAATTCTTCTGTCACACCACCTTGAGTCTTCACACTAGTTGTGCCCCCATCATACATGTCTTTAATTGCTCAAATATATGCGATCCTTACTCTCCTTTTTTCTAAAACCTTCCATAAGACCTCCCTTGGTATCCTATCATACGCTTTTTCCAAATCAATAAACACCATATGTAGATCCCTTTTATTACTACGATACCTCTCCATCATCCTTCTTAATAGGTATATCGCTTTAGTGGTAGATCTTCCTGGTATAAATCCAAATTGGTTCTCTGTTACTTGTGTCTTTTTTCTCAACCTCCGTTCTATCACCCTTTCCCATAACTTCATAGTATGACTCATAAGCTTAATCCCTCTATAGTTTCCGCAACTTTGTATATCCCCCTTATTCTTGTAGATAGGTACCAAGGTGCTCTTTCTCCACTCATTAGGCATCTTCTTTGACCTTAAAATCTCATTAAAAAGCTTGGTTAACCAGTTGATGCCTTTTTCTCCAAAACCCTTCCAAACCTCAATCGGGATATTATCAGGTCCTACTGCCCTGCCATTTTTCATCTGCTTTAGAGTCTCTTTTATCTCGAAATCTCGAATCCTTCGATAGTAGTTAAAATTTTGATCTTCTTCCCTTGTGCATAATCGACCAAGGCTCGGAAGAGTCTTCTGTCCCTCATTAAATAACTCGTAGAAGTAGCTCTTCCACCTTTCATTAATCTTCTCCTCTTGAGCCAACACCTCTCTGTCCTTATCCTTTATGCACTTAACCTGATCCAAATCTCTCGTTCTTCTTTCCCGGCTCTTTGCGATTCTATAAATACCTTTTTCTCCTTCTTTCGTGCCCAAAGACTGGTAGAGACCCTCATATGCTCTTGTTCTTGCTTCACTTACAGCCACTTTTGTCTCTTTCTTAGCCGCCTTATATTTTTCCCAGTTATCTGCATTGCGGCATAAAGACCACTCTTTAAAGCATTCCCTTTTTATCTTTATCTTTTCTTGTATACTCGCATTCCACCACCAGGACTCCTTGTCTCTTGGTCCTCTTCCTTTAGATTCACCAAAACTTTCTTTTGTTGTTCTTCTAATAACTTCTGCCATCTCCCTCCACATTTCTTCCGCGCTTCCATTCCCATCCCACTTTGCCTCTTCTCCTACCCGTCTTAGGAAGCTTCTTTGTTCCTCACCTTTCATCCTCCACCACCTCGTCCTTGGATTCTTCGTATGATGTCTTTTCCTCAACTTTTGCTCAATGCGAAAATCCATGACGAGCACCCTATGTTGTGTTGTCAAACTCTCTCCCGGGATAATTTTACAGTTAATGCAAAATTTCCGGTCGACTCTCCTCAACAAGAAGAAGTCGATTTGAGAGCTTGTCATGCCACTCTTATAGGTTATAAGATGTTCGTCTCTCTTTTTAAAACATGTATTTGCGATGAGAAGATCAAAGATTGAGGAAAAGTCCAAAATAGTTTTACCCTCGGCATTGATCACTCCAAAACCATGGCCTCCGTGAATACTCCCATATCCAGTCACTTCGCTCCCAACATGGCCATTTAAATCTCCTCCTAAGAAAATCTTATCTCCCAAAGGTATGTCCTGAACCAAACTCTCTTGATCCTCCCAAAACCTTATCTTGTGTTGTTCGTCCGAACCCACTTGCGGTGCATAGGCGCTAATCACATGGAAAACACCTCCCTCCACCCCAAGTTTGATAGAGATGATCCAATCTCCCACCCTCTTGACATCCGCTACGTCCTTCTTCCACTGCTTATCCACAATTATTCCAACCCCATTTCTATTCTTCACCTTTCCTGTATACCAAAGTTTGAAACCAGAAGTATCCAACTCCCTAGCCTTTGCACCAACCCATTTCGTTTCCTGTAGGCACATAATGTTAATTTTCCTCCTTGTCATGGTGTCCACCACCTCCATGGACTTTCCTGTTAGAGTGCCTATGTTCCATGTCCCAAATCTCAACCTTCTGTCGCTTCGACATTTACCTTTTACTTTGTGAACTAGCTTATTTACCCTCGTCCGTTCACGAAAACGCGAGAACCCTTGCTTATTTAACACTACATCCGGGCACCGATGCAGCAGCTCTTGCTTTGACACCGTACTCGAGCCATACGGCGCGTTGCTTCCGGGCAACGACCTAGCTTTAGCGCAATAATGATGTCATGGGGGTTCGGCTATATTTTTATGTTGGTTGCCGAAGACCTAACACAACCCTCCTCCTTTATCCGGGCTTGGGACCGGCTATGTACCGCAAGTGTAACATAGAGTGGAGATAGATGAAAAAAATCTCCAAGTCCAAGGAAGTGACTCTGTTTCACTTCATGTCTAATTAGAGAGGTTCCTATTTTGGATTTGGATCCTCTAAAGTTTGAATTTCACTTTAGAGAGTAAAGTGTGATCTCTCACCATTGATTTTATAGGTGGGACCAATAATAAATATGAAAGAGAAACTATTTAATGGTAGAAGATTACACTTTACTCTCTAAAGTGAAATTCAAACTTTAGAGGATCCAAATCCTCCTATTTTTACCTGCTTGCTTCCCTAAGTAAATAAATATTTTCTAAAATGATGGAAAGCTTTAACTTTCAAAAAATATGTTTTAATTTTATATTTTTTCTAATATCTTTACTTTTGGGTTTTTTAAATAAATAATTTAATTATTTTATTTACCGAAATATGTAATTTGTAGCGTATTTACCAATTTAAATCATATTGATTTGTCTCGTTTATACTGAAATTTGAAAAAAATACACATATCTCGTTTATAGTGTAAACGAGATAAATGAATGTGGTGTAAATTAGTAAATATGCTATAAATTACAAATTTCAATAAAAAAAATTAAATTATTTATTTTAAAAAATTTTCCTTTACTTTTATTTAAAAAATTTTAGAGTAAAATAATAATTAGACTTCTACAAATTTTAATTTTTGACTAATTAGTCCTTGAAAAAAAAAAAAAAAAACCAATTTGGTCCTCTATTAATTTAGTCCTCTACGATAGCAAATGGTAGACAGATTATATTCTTCTATTAATTCATCAAGTAAAACTTAACCGTATGTATCATTAATTACTCTGATGTGTCTATTTAAAAAAGATTGTTATGTATATAACAATTTTAAAGCAAAATATTACTTATTTTAGTAAGATTAGTGATAAATAAAAAACAGTCGATAAAGATTATATAGAAACTCAAAAGATAATAAACACGGTCCAAAATTACATAGTTTTCATACTCATGTTACAATAACGGAACGTATATAATTGTCATGGTTCTGAAAACCGGACCGGACCAGCCGGTTCAACCGGAATAACTGGGAATCGGTTACCTAGCCGGTCCGGGTAACCTCAAAAACCGACTGGCAAAGAACCGATAGAAAAACCGGTCGAGACAGCGGTTAACTGGGAAACTGGAAGAACCGTCCGATTTTTTGGCGGTTTAATGGTTTGCAACTTCAGATGCCAAACGACGTTGTTTTGGCTTTTTAAAAAAAAAAAGAAAAAATAGAAAGGCGTACGCGTAATCTAACCCTAATCTACTATGCCACTAACCCCAATCTCCCCTTTCTTCCCCTTTCCAAGTGCATTCAGCGCCAGCGGCCATTCACCCACCAAGGCTACCATTGCCACCGCCCACCAAGCTCCAGATTCCAGAAACCACCGAGCCACCCACAACCATCCACAGCAGCAGTGACCACCACCGCGTTCTGCTTCTCGCTGAGCCCGCCTCGTCGTCGCCGAACGTCGCCGAGCTCGCCGAGCCCGCCTCCTCATTCGCCACCAATAGCCATCCACAGCAGCCGCGACCACCACCGCGTTGAGCCCGCCTCCTCGTCGCCGAGCTCGCCGAGCCCGCCTCCTCATTCGCCAGTAAGACTCTGTTCTTGTCTTCTTTATTTTGAACTTGCTTCTTTCTGAATTCTGATTATGGTTTATGAGTTCTATGCTTCTTGATTTTGATTTTCTGAGGTTCTGATCTTGATTTATGAGCTCGCCTGTTCTATGCTGCCTTCTTGATTTTTGTTTTGATTGTCTGAGGTTCTGATCTTGATTTATGTTTGATTTATGAGCTCGCCTGTTCTGTTTGCTGCTTCTGAATATGTTCTGATCTTGATTTTTGTTTTTTATTTTCTATGCTGCCTGTTCTGTTTGCTGCTTCATGAATCATGATGAATATTTTTTGCTGCTTCTGAATATGTTTGCTGTTTCATTATTTTCATGATTGCTGTGGTTGATTTTGAATATGTTTTGCTGCTTCTGTTTGATGCTTCATGAATCATGATGAATATTTTTTGTTGCTTCTAAATGGAAATAGTTTGAAATTTTTATTTTATCTGAATCAGTTGATTTTTGTGACTGTCAAGCTGCATGAACAAATTACATATATTATGAACAGTGTCAATTATCTAGGCAGCAAAAGTTATCTTTCATATACATGACCAAATGAATATCATATATACCTGTATGTTGATATAATCTTCTGTGTCATCAATATATTCACGCAACTGCATTTGCAGAAGTATCGAACATCAAAGTTTATCATGACTCTAGTAGTGTTAATAGAAATCATATTGGAACTTAGTATGAATAGGAAAGAAAGAAAATGCAGTTCTAGCTAGTTCATACTGTGTTTAGTTTATTCAATGTGCCATTGATTTGCGTGAAATATGCCTGCAGGTTGTGCACCATAGAACAATTCACTAATCACTAGAACAAACAGTATCATGATCATGATGAATATTTTTTGCTGCTTCATTATTTTCATGATTGCTGTGGTTGATTTTGAATATGTTTTGCTGCTTCTGTTTGCTGCTTCATGAATCATGATGAATATTTTTTGCTGTTTCTGTTTGCTGCTTCATGATGAATATTTTTTGCTGCTTCTGAATATGCTTGCTGTTTCATTATTTTCATGATTTTCTGAAGTTGTTTTCTTATCTTTGATTTTCTGATTGTTATAGATGGAACAATCACAAAGTAACCCCCCACAGCCACAAGATAATGTTGTTCAAGATTCTCAAACTGGTTCATCCAGAGGTAAATCTGATCTAGCTTGGCAGTATTTTACAGTGAAGTATGACAAAAATAACAAGGCTCAATATACATGTATTTTCTGGTTGAATACTTACAATGGAGGGGATATATAGAATGAAATATCATCTTGCAAAAATTCCTAGACAAATTAAAGTTTGTAACAAAGTAACTGAAGATGTTGAACTTCAATTGAAAAGGCTTTTGGAGGAAAACTAAAAAAATCCAATTGACATTCAAAGCATTGTCACAATAGATTTTTGGGTAATGCCGGATGAAGATGATCCTGAATTTACTAATGGAGACATCGAAGGCATTGAAAATTTAATTATACGGATAATGATATGCCTTCATATCCTAAAGGTGATTGAAATAGCAAAACTTGTTTCACTTCCTCTCAATATCTGATGTAAAGTTGTAACTTTAATTTTTTCTTGATTTTCTATTTTATTTTATTAGATGGAGGAGATGTGGAACTTGATGTGGATTTCTCTAATGTTGCTGATTCTTCAAATACAGCTTCTTTTCGTGGTACTTCTGATGATGGTGGCTTTGAATTACCTGTTTATGATGGAGATGTTGGAACACTTAATGATAATTATGATTTTTGATGAGTTGCACCTTTGATTAGTTGAAAACTTGCTAGTAATTGTATCTTTTGAATGTAGAACATTATGGGTTTGTCATTATGTATGTTTTTTTTTGTTTAGTTATAAACTTTGATGTTTGAAGTTGTTTGTGAACCTCTAATATTAAGTAATGGATAATTTATTATGTGAAATATTAAATTTATTAAGTTAGAAATTATTGAATTTATATACTTAAAATTATTTTAAGTTTTTTAATAATTTTATTTAATATTTAATTAAACCGGTTGAACCCCGGTCGAACCAATGAACTATTGAACCAGTAAATTTACCGGTTTATTGATCGGTCCGATTCTCGCAACCTTAATAATTGTAGATAACAAAATACATGAACAATTTCGTTTTATTTCACACTATTTATTGACTGAAAAATATATATATCCACCATTTACTGAAAGATTTAATTAGTATTAATTTTTTTTTAAAAATTTAATTAATCCGAAGTCAAAATTCCCATAATTTAATTGTCACTTTACTTATTAATCAAACATACATGATACACCATATTACTTGGATCATGCTGATATCATAATTGATAGTGGAGCGACATTTTAAGATAAAGCTATTACTAACTAAGATACATTATTGTCTGAAATATACTTTATTAAGTAGAGAACTGCATAACTCTGAAAGTCTTAATAATTATTTTCTATATTTTGACCCATCCGGTTACGAATGTCGGCCTTTCTCAAAGTAAACTTCCCCATTTATTGTTCACGCGCGAGTCATTGTTCTTGGCCATTTGTGTAGCATATGTGGCTCATACATACTGGTATGTTATGTAACTTTTAAGGGTTATATATTTGCAATAATATGGTAATAACGAACGAAATCTATATAAACTTTTGAAAAATACTACTAAATAATGATTTTTAATTATGCAAATAAAAAATAAAATCAAGGAACACAACGCTAAGAGAGAGCATGATCAGATATCTTCTATTTTCTATCAATTTAGTGTGTACTCATGGAATGCAAATAATAATAAAAGCTAGCTATTCATTATATTTATTTTAGATATATAATTTTTAATTGGTGAAAACTCAATGTTTTTATGTGAAATTGATAGTAAAAAACCATTAAATGACAATTTAGTAAAACACATCAAATCATCTAACAGTTCTCAATTATTAACTTCACATAATGATAACTGCACATGAGTTTATATTTTTTAGTCGCTTCTCATATAGTTTTGTAGGTTGCAACTGTCATGGCCGGCAAGTTGACTAACAAAAAGCAATTCATTAAGAAAAAAATCTTTACAATGTGAACAATTTCTCAATTAATTTGCGGTTTCTTTATTAAATTACAGCGGAAAACAAAATCAATTTGCATCATCTTTTGAAAAAAGTGACATACGATCGGCTGCAAGCATCTCCCATTGTGTATAAAAAAAAAAAACAAGCACTGCAATTTTCAACTTGCAAACCAAAAATTAATATCCAAACAATGTTCTTAACTTCAATGCGACTCCTTTTCTTTTATGTATTCTTTGTGTGGCTTAAAGCTTCACTAGCCACCAACATTTTAGGAAATGGGACCGATGTTATAGCATTGCTTCGGTTTAAAGAATCAATATCCAATGACCCATATGGAGTTTTAAGCTCATGGAATACTTCAAGCCACTTCTGCAACTGGCATGGAATCACATGCAGCATTAAGCATCAAAGAGTGCAACACTTGAGCCTTCAACTATGTCAGTTGCATGGCACAATATCTCCATACATTGGAAATCTTTCTTTCTTGCAAACTCTCAACCTTGCGAGCAATAGCTTCTATGGAGAAATCCCTCGGGAGATAGGTCGTTTATTCAGATTACAACAACTCTACCTCCCGGATAACAAACTGACAGGAGAGTTTCCTGTCAGTTTGACTAATTGCTCGGAGCTAAGGCTTCTAAACATGTCGAGTAACAATCTCTACGGCCAAATACCAATGGAGATTGGCACTCTTAAGAAGCTTGAAAAGTTGAGTCTTAACAAGAATAACTACTCTGGAGAAATTCCATCTTCCATATGGAATATCTCTTCTCTAAGTATTCTTTCTATGGGTTATAATTACTTGGAAGGTAAGATACCTGAAGAAATTGGAAAATTAAAAAGCTTATCAGGTTTCGCCATTGGTGCCAATAAACTGTCCGGGGAGCTTCCTTCTTCGCTTTACAATCTGTCCTCCCTCACTCTATTCTATGCTGCAGACAACCAGTTTCATGGCTCCCTTCCATCCAACATGTTCTACAACCTCATCAGTCTGCAAGAGATTGGCATTGGAGGGAATCAAATTTCAGGTCCAATTCCAACTTCTATTTCAAATGCATCTTCACTTCAACTTTTTGATATTGGCTATTGCAGTTTTGTTGGAAAAGTTCCAAATCTAGGAAACCTGAAGGATCTTTATTGGCTAAATTTAAACTACAACAATCTTGGTAGTAATTCAACTCTAGACTTGGATTTCATAACATCTTTGATTAATTGTACTGAATTGGAAAGTTTGGTTTTGAGTTCCAACAATTTTGGAGGTGTTTTACCCAACTCTATAGGGAATTTGTCAACTCAACTCACTGAAATTAGTCTTGATTTTAATCACATACATGGAACTATCCCTGAAACTATATGCAATAACATAAACTTAATTACCTTGAATTTGGAATATAACCAACTTACCGGGTTTGTTCCAAATTCTTTTGGAAAGTTTCAGAAAATGCAACTATTGAGTTTGGGTGCAAACCACCTTATTGGTGACATACCTTTCTCCTTGGGTAACCTCACTCAACTGCTTGAAATAAGAATTTCAAACAACATGTTGCATGGGAAAATTCCACCAAGTATTGGAAATTGGCAAAACTTGTTGTACTTAGATTTTTCAGGAAACAATTTTAGTGGTGCTATACCAGTGGAAGTTTTTAGCCTTTCATCCTTGTCCACAAATCTGAACTTATCTCATAATTCACTGAATGGCACTCTTCCTGTTGAGGTTGGAGCTCTTGGAAACCTTGGAACTTTGGATATCTCCAATAACTATCTATCTGGCCAGATTCCTATGACTATTGGAAAGTGCACAAGTATGGAATATTTAGACTTAAATGGTAATTCTTTCAGTGGTATGATACCTTCATCAATAGCTTCATTGAAAGGCCTTTCTCATTTGGATCTCTCGCGAAATAACTTGTCCGGATCAATTCCAACAGATATGCAGAGGCTTTCTCTTCTAACATATTTGAATGTGTCTTTCAATATGCTAGAAGGGAAGGTACCATTGGAGGGTGTATTCAAGAATGCAACTGCAATTTCAATTGTTGGTAATAATAAGCTTTGTGGAGGTGTCTTACAGTTACATCTTGCACCATGCCCTGCCAATGTTATGGCAAGAAGCAATCACCATAATTTGAAGCTAGCCATAATCGTAATTTGTGTGGTTGTATGCCTTATTTTGCTTTCAATTGTTGTTGTTGTTTTCTTGAGCAAGAAGAAAAAAAGAACATCATCTTTGACAGCATCAACAAATCAGTATTCAATGGTGTCATACCAAATCCTACATCATTCAACAGAGGGGTTTTCTACCAGTAACTTGATTGGATCTGGTAGCTTTGGTTGTGTGTATAAAGGATTCCTTGAATCCGAACACAAGTTCGTCGCCATAAAGGTGATAAACCTTCAAATGAGTGGAGCTCACAAGAGTTTCATTGCTGAATGTAATGCTCTAAAATTTATCAGGCATCGAAATCTGGTGAAGATTTTAACATGTTGCTCGAGCATAGATTATAGTGGCCAAGAATTTAAAGCATTAGTGTTTGAGTACATGCCTAATGGAAGCTTAGAAAAGTGGTTGCATCCTAGTGCTGAAATCACAGATAGGCTATATACATTAGACCTTACTCAAAGACTAAATATTGTTGTTGATGTGGCTTCTGCATTACATTATCTTCACTATGGATGTGAACAACCTATTGTTCATTGTGATCTAAAGCCAGAGAATGTGCTTCTTGATGATGACATGGTTGCTCATGTGACTGATTTCGGATTAGCAAGGCTTCTCTCAATGACTAATGGTGATCCTCATAATCAATCTACCACAACTGTGTTAAAGGGAACTATTGGATATGCTCCTCCAGGTATAATCTGTTTCATCCAATCTTATAAGGAATTTTTTAGTTTAAATTTTTATTCTCTCTTTCCATTTTTAATGTTTTTAAAATAACTTAAAGAGGAAGTGGAAGCGAAAAACATAATTTTATTGTTTTCACTTTTTAAATGTGGTATTGGCATGTTGTTTTGACAGAGTATGGAATGAGTTGTGAGGTGTCAATGCAAGGTGATGTGTATTCATTTGGAATTCTAGTATTGGAAATGGTGACTGGAAGGAGGCCAATGGAAGAAATGTTTAAGGATGATAACAATCTTCATAACTATGTGAAGATGGCATACTCACACAATCTTCTAGAGATTATGGACTCAACTCTTTTGCCAAAACAAATTGGAGAAGAAGAAAACTACACAAAGAAGCTCACCATGTGTGTATTTTCTCTAATTAGAATTGGACTTGCTTGTTCAGTTGAATCACCGAATGAAAGAATGAACATGGCAGATGTCACTAGGGAGCTAAACCTTACCAAAGATATATTTCTTCAAGATTGATATATAAATGAATGCTACTAAATAATGAGTACAATAACAAAGAATTGTGTCTAATTGATTTGGTGACCGATTTTTAGTGTATACATAATATGACTGATTTTTACACATGCACCTAACTACGTAATATCATATCAATAAAATTGACTGCGTAAATAATTATCCAAAAGAATGAATGTCATCGAACGATGATGTAAAACGCTTTACACGGATCAAAATTAAAATTTTTTGTTGTTAACAAAAATTGGAATAAAAAAGTTGGAGGCAATTTTGGGAATTTACTAAAAATAACATATAACGAAGAAAACACACTTATTGTCTGTTCATTTAATCACCTATTACGTGATTTATCATTGAATTTTGTAACTTTTATTGCTAGTCAACAGTGGACATGTTTTATTTCTTTGTTAACGGTCACTGTATCTTTTGTTCTCTAATTTCTGGTTACTACTTTGTAAAGAAGAAAATGGTTCATTCCTTTATTGACTGGAATAACAAATTAAGAGTAAAGAACGTGAAAGAATTGAATTCTTTTGTTGATTATTGATCAATGACCAGATATTTATCACAATTATTAACACAAGTCAATTATTGATGAAAAATAACATTTTCTTTTTCTTTCTAATTTGTCTCTGTCAACATTAGATATTCTTTGCCGTTGACATATTTGTTGTGGGCTTCAACTTATTAATGTAAGTCGCTATTAACAATTAGGATTAGGATATTCGATGAGCTAGGCAGCGTCCATATGGATATGAACGAGTTTGTATGTGAAAAGGTTGAAAAGAAGAGTACAAGACAAATAAGCAGATGATTAAATAGATGTATAATAGAATCAATCAATACAAGACAATAGATTTCTATGCCCCATATATATATAATGGTTATTATAAATTATATATTATAACTTTTTTTAAGTATACTTCAAATTAATATTTGATTTCTAAATTATTGTAGAGCACAATAAATTATATATATGTTAAATTAAATGGTTGATTTTTAATTTTGAGGTCCTGTCATGTCATATTAAGTCAATAAAAATAACTATTTTTATATTAATCGCTTGAATGGTCATCTAAAAAAATATATTTAATTAAAAGACGGTATAATATATTTTATTTTATCAATGTATCAAAAATAAACTAGCTCAATGTTATATTATTTAAAATTTTAACATGTTGAAATATTTCACCACTCAAATTTTATATTATGATATTAAATGTTTTAATTAATATTGATGTATTGAATAAGTGATGCTAAATATTTATCGAACAATTAATGCAAATAATAATCAAATACGTAATTTTATTTTTTGTTGTCATCACATAAATTTATAAAAGTATAAAATTGTATGTCCAAATCTAATACTAAAAAGATATGCCTTGTAACCTGTATTTATTTATATTTATATTTATATTTTTGGGTTCTAGACTTGAATCATTTTCCATAAATTGAAATTAAAAAAAAAAACTACATGTTTTTTCAAAATATACAAGTTTTTCCAAAATAAGTTGTAAATTTGTATAGATTAATTTATCCAATACAAAATTCTTTAAGGGTGATTATATGATCTAACATTCATTTATATTTAACCATGAAGAAATGCACTTCTAGAAAGATTTAGCTCCCTAATGACATCCTTGATGTTCATTCTTTCATTGGGAGATTCCATTGAACAAGCAAGTGCAATTCTTGTTAGAGAAAACACACAAGTCTCTTCTTTTGGAAGAATGATGATCACATTCTCTATAATGCTTTCTTCCTCAGTGGATCTTCGTTGTATTTGATTTGTGAAAAGAGTTGAGTCCACAATCTCTAACAGGTTGTTTGAATATGCCATGCTCACATAATGATGTAGATTTTCTCCATCTTTGAACATTTCTTCCGTTGGTCTCTTTCCACTTAACATTTCCAATGCTAAAATTCCAAAAGAATATGTGTCACCTTGCATTGACACCGGAGAACCAATTCCATACTCTGTAATAGTTTATACAGTAGATTATTAATAGGGTTTAGCTAACGTGTTATGTAAGGACTAAATGATAAAGCTTATCACTAATAAAAAATTTTAAATATTTTTATTTAATAAATATAAAATAAATGTATTAAAAATTTGGATTTTTAGGGTATTTGGTTTGTAGTTTTATTTTTTGTCTTTATTTTCAATATTTTTTATTTTTTATATTTTATAAAAAAAAAGTAAAAACAAAAACTGAAAACAAAAAATAAAATTTTATTGTTTTTATTATTTTTATTTTTTTTATAAAATTCAAAAAATAGAAAATATTGGAAATAAAAACACAAACTAAATGCACCTTTATATTTTCAATAAAAAAATTTTTGTTTTGTAATATTAACATATGTCTTTATGACACATGATAGATAAATTTTTATTAATATAATCCCGTTATGTTACCATCAGCATTTCTATTAATTTCTGTCTACTCTTGTTTATAACGATATTTTATGAAAGTATTTTTGTAGATGTGTCTAATAAAAATGTCTTTTTTATAATTGTGTCTAATGAAAGTGTCTTTATAAATGCATTTTCTGGATATATCTCTTTATACATGTATTTAAAATATAATAATTAATTATTATTGACAATAAACTGACAAATAATATATTGATACCTGTTACGGTAGGTAACCGGAGATTAATACGACGAATGGCGTTTGGCGGCCCAAGTGTGTGATGGAGGAGAACTCCGGGTAGGCCCGCAACTCGGGAGGCTCCGTCCGACTTGTGCTCGCGTGTGAATGGGGGGTGGTACCTGCAAAGACACTCCGATGCCTAAGTTAGCAAGAGTGTGAGCAGGTCTAGAGAGTATTGGACTTAGAGATACCTGAGGGGTGTCAGTGTATTTATAATGGTGAGCCAATAACCACCGTTGGTGTAGTGCCGTATCTTTAGGGTGGTAACCGTCCCTATTATCTTGGGGAGGTTAAGATATGGCTTTATGAGGCGGTTAGAGAGATTTTAGGGACGGTTACTCATTTGAATGAGTGTTTATCTGCCAGCTAATCTCACATCCGACCTCTTCAGACCAAGTCGTGGTTGGCACCGACTTCTTATGTGAAGGTCGGCACTTAGCAAGGCTCTAATCCTTTAGATTAGGCCTTTTAGTTGGACCCGGGCCTTTGCATTGGGCCAGGGTATGAACAGTGCCCCTACTTGAGCCCAAATTTTCTCAAAAGTTTGGGTTCAAGTATTCAGCTCGGGTGCGTAGTCGACTTGTTTGAAGAAAACGTGGGTCTTGGAAACCGACGTGATTTTCGCGACCTTTTGTTTCTGACAGTTACGTCAGTTCAAGCGTCGTGTCCGTTGGGGAAGTGTTGAGGGCTTTGGTAACGGTGCAGTCTCATTAATGACTGCTTCGTTTTTACCATTATGCCCCTGGGTGTATTTATAAATACTTTCCCTCTCTTTCTATTTTCCGTTTCTGCAATCTTTCAAACTTCTCCTTATCTTGTTCGTGCTGCATTCTTGCGTTCGAAGACTTCTGTTCTTCTCCAACCTTCATTTTCGGATAAAGGTTAGTTTTGCTTTCTCCATGTCATGTTTGCATGTTTTGTTTAGCGAGTAGATAGGTTGACCCATAGACCTCAGATTCGTATCTCTTCTCTTTAGGGGCCGTGTTTTTCGATTTTTTCTTTTCTTTTTTCCTTTTTGTAGGTTTCTGCCACTTTTCTTTATATAAAAAATGGCCTCCGTAGACATTCTTTCTCAGTGGGTTGACGTTACGGTCCTTGGGGAGGAACCGTTGGTCGACGCTGAGTTCATCACTCACCTTCGTACTCATCATAGGCTCTGTACTTCGGAGGAGGACGAGCCCAAATATGAACTGATAACCCCGGGTCTTGAAGACCGGGTCTGTTTTGGGAGAGTTAATGAGGCGGCCCCTCATTTTTTCTTCATGTATGAATGTATGATCACCCGCTTGGGTGTTTTCCTCCCTTTCTCCGATTTCGAGATATCCGTTTTGCACCACTGTAAAGTTGCCCCTACTCAGCTTCACCCCAATTCTTGGGGTTTTTTGAAGATTTATCAGTTTATAAGCCATGCTCTGGACTTCCCGACCTCTTTGAGGATTTTCTTTTATCTTTTTCATATGACTAAGCCCTTTAGTGGGCTAAACAACAAACAGCAATGGGTATCCTTCCGAGCCATTCAAGGTCGGAGGATTTTCACCCTTTTTGATGAATCTTTTCACGACTTCAAAAACTTCTTCTTCAAAGTTCAAGCCGTAGAGGGTCACCACCCCTTTTTTCTGGACGAGCATTCCTCCCCTCGCTTTCCCCTTTACTGGTTGCCGGCCTCCCCTTGCGAAAAGATTGGTCTAGATGACCTAGACGAGGTGGAGGCGGCCATTGTGGGGTTTTTCCGAGAAGCGTGGGGGAGGGCCCCATACTTAGATACGAGGAAAATCCTTCAGGGGACGTCGACTTTTGTTCAATCTTGCATAGGTAGTGCATGCATTTCTTTTTTCCGAGTTATTTCCGCCGACTTGTGTTTTACCGACTTGTAACTTGGTTGTTTCTTTTGTAGATATGGCAAAAAAGAATGCTCAGGAGTCTTACCAACGGGTGCAGGAAGCTAAAGCGAAGTCCCGGGCCCGGTCCGGGGGTGCCAAGGCGGTCGTCTCTCCTCCTCCTCCTCCTCCTCCTCCTAGAAATGTGGGTACCCCCTCTCAACCTATTATTATTTCCTCCTCCTCAAGTTTGGCTCGACCACTCCCTTCTGCCCAACTACTTTCCGAGCCGGAGAAGAAGAAGCGCAAGACTTCAGAGTCTGGCCCCTCTTGGGAAGGTGGGGTTAAGGCGGATGCTCTTGCATTCGTCCGAAAGAACATCTATCCTCTTATAAATATGGATGATGTTTCTGTTCGGAACCACCTTACCGCTCTGGCCGAGGAAAGTTTTAGGGCGGCGGGAGTTTGTGGCAAACTTTTGGACATATTTGAGAAGACTCCCCTCAGCTCCTTGGGGACTTCCCCAAAGGTTGAGGAGCTGGAGGAGAGGCTTCTTATGTTTGAAAAACATGAGAGGGAGTTGAAGGAGGAGAGGGATAAACTGAGGAAGGAGAGAGATGTCCTCCGGGAGAAGGAGAGCCAGCTGCGAGCCCAATGCACTATGGAGGTGAATCTGAGGAAGGCAGCCCAGGAGAGTTATCAAAGCTTATTTAAAGATATGGTGGAGGTGAGGAAGGATTTGATGAACTCTCGGAATGCTTATACTGAGTTGGAGGACTCTATCGCCGAGGGCGCCGAGGAGTCTTGGAGAATTTTCTTGGAGCAGGTCAGGGTCATAGCCCCCGACTTGGACCTTTCTCCACTACATCCTGACAAAGTAGTTATCGATGGCGCTATTGTTGATCCTCCTGCCCCCGAGGTCGTTTCCGAGTCAGACCTAAAGACTCGGGGGCAGAGGATTATTGAGTCTCCTCCTCATTCCAAAGATGCTCCGAGTTCTTCAACCCTTGCCCCGACTTCCTCTTTGGCTCCTCCTCCCGGTCCTGGTGGCGCTTCTCCTGGTGGTGGTGATTCCTCTACTCCGATAAAAAAATGACTTTTATTTTGTGGCTATATGGGGGCCCGGCCTGTGGGTCCCCCTTTTTTAAACTTCTATTTATTTGTTGGTGGTTGTGAACAATTTCCTTCTGGCCTTTTAAAGCCGTAAACAAAATATTCCTATCCGCCCCCTTTTTTGGATAAGGGTTTTAAACAAAATAAATGCCCTTTTTTGGATAAGGGTCTAAGTTACCTTATGCGTGCACATGCTTTTCTGTTTTGGATATGTTTGATCTTTTCGGAGAAAACCTTTTGTTAGCTTGCATTGTTTTCTCGAGCCTTTTTCGTGCAAAGGCTTGTATGCAACCTTTAAGCTTTTTCGGGTTTTCCTATCTCTTTTGTTATCCTTTATACTCGACTTTACTTTAGTGAGTTTTTATGACTTAGGTTATTTTTGCGATGCGTTTTTCATTTACTCGGAATATATCCGAGTTTTTCTACTCGGGTTCTTGTCTTCGACTTATGAGTCGGACTGTTCCCGAGTTTAATACGATCAGCTCATATAACCTCTTTACGCCGACTTGTACCTCGTCGTTTCATCCTGACGACCACGTTAGGTCGGTTCATGGGATTTTCACGTTTTGTCGAGCTTAAGTCGGCGCGTTTCGTAGAAAGACTTATAAAAATAAAGGAGGATTTTAAGAGAGATATTGTAAAAAAGATCTTTATTAATTGGGAAGGTACCTTTTTGCTACTAAGGGTCTTGACAGCATGTTTTCCCTTAGCCTCTACTATGATGCCTCGTTAAAAACCCCTCTCCAGAAAAAACCCTTTTTTTGGGAAAAAAATCATGAAGCTGGAAAAAGAGTACATCAGGGAGTAGAGTTCGCTTCTAACTGTAGTACCTTTTCATATTACAAGCATGCCACGACCTTGGTAGCTCAGTGCCGTCCAGGTCGGTTACTTTATAATAACCTTTCCCTAACACTTCCTTGATTTTGTATGGCCCTTTCCAATTTGCGGCGAGCTTTCCATCTCCTGATTTGTTGACTCCAATGTCGTTTCTGATTAGGACCAAGTCGTCTACAGCAAATGTTCTTCGAATGACTTTCTTGTTGTATCTGGTTGTCATTCTTTGCTTTAATGCTGCTTCTCTTATCTGGGCATCTTCTCGGACTTCGGGGAGCAAGTCGAGCTCCTCTTTGTGCCCTTGTACATTTCCGACCTCATCATGGAGAATTACCCTTGGGCTTTGCTCACTGATTTCTATAGGAATCATGGCTTCTACGCCGTAGACTAGTCGGAAGGGTGTTTCTCCTGTGGCGGATTGGGGGGTTGTCCTATAAGCCCATAGCACTTGGGGGAGCTCGTCAGCCCAAGCTCCCTTTGCTTCCTGTAATCTCTTCTTCAGTCCTGCCAGTATGACTTTGTTAGCTGCCTCGGCTTGCCCATTGGCTTGTGGGTGTTCTACCGAGGTGAATTGATGTTTGATTTTCATACTGGCTACCAAACTTCTGAAGGTGGCGTCGGTGAATTGGGTTCCATTATCTGTGGTGATGGAATAAGGTATTCCATACCTTGTGATAATGTTTTTGTAGAGGAACCTGCGACTTCTTTGAGCGGTGATAGTGGCTAGTGGTTCTGCTTCTATCCACTTTGTGAAGTAATCTATTCCCACGATCAAGTATTTGACTTGCCCTGGTGCTTGGGGAAAAGGACCTAACAAATCCATTCCCCATTTTGCGAAAGGCCAGGGGGAAGTTATACTGATGAGCTCTTCTGGTGGAGCCACGTGGAAATTTGCATGCATCTGGCATGGCTGGCATTTTTTCACAAAGTCTGTTGCATTTTTCTGCAAGGTCGGCCAATAGAATCCTGCTCGGATTACTTTCCTGGCCAGCGACCTTGCTCCGAGATGGTTTCCGCAGATCCCACTATGTACTTCCTCCAACACCTCGGTGGTTCTTGAGGTCGGTACGCATTTCAGCAATGGCGTTGATATCCCTCTTCTGTAAAGGACATTTCTCACCAAAGTATAATGTTGTGCTTCCCTTCGGATCTTTTTAGCCTCTTTCTCCTCTTTGGGGAGGATGTCGAATTTCAGGTATTCGACTAAGGGATTCATCCATCCGAGGTTTAGGCCGACTACCTCAAGTACCTCTTGTTGATCCTCTGTTTTTGATACCGAGGGCTCTTGGAGGGTTTCTTGGATCAGGCTTCTATTGTTCCCTCCGAGTTTGGTACTTGCTAACTTGGATAGGGCGTCAGCTCTGCTATTTAGATCCCGAGTTATGTGCTTAACCTCGGTTTCCGCAAAGCGCCCGAGGTGTTCCAAGGTTTTTTCCAAGTATTTCTTCATATTGGGGTCCTTTGCCTGATATTCTCCACTTATTTGAGAAGTCACCACTTGTGAGTCGCTGTAGATTATCACCTTTGTAGCGCCAACTTCTTCAGCTAACTTTAATCCGGCAATCAAGGCCTCATATTCTGCCTGATTGTTTGAAGCCGGAAATTCAAATTTTAAGGAGACCTCTATCTGGGTCCCTTTTCCATCTACCAATATTATGCCTGCGCCGCTCCCTGTTTTGTTGGAGGATCCGTCTACATAGAGTTCCCATGTAGTCGGTTTTTCCTCTTGTTCACCTGCGTATTCCGCAATGAAGTCGGCGAGGCTTTGGGCTTTAATTGCAGTCCGAGTTTCGTATCTCAAATCAAACTCGGAGAGCTCTATTGCCCATTGAACCATTCTCCCTGCAACATCCGTCTTTTGGAGGATTTGCTTCATGGGTTGGTTCGTACGGACTCTTATTGTGTGAGCCTGAAAGTAAGGTCGTAGCCTTCGTGAGGCTATTACTAAGGAGTAGGCAAACTTTTCTAGTTTGTGGTACCTTAGCTCAGGGCCTTGTAAGACCTTACTGGTAAAGTAGACCGGGTGTTGACCGACCTCGTCTTCTCTGATCAGGGCTGATGAGACAGCCCTGTTTGCCACGGATAGGTATAGGACAAGGTCTTTTCCCGGTACTGGTCGGGTTAGGATAGGAGGTTGGCTTAAGAATTTTTTGAACTCTTGGAACGCCTCCTCACATTCCGGAGTCCATTCAAACTGGCATTCCTTCCTTAATAAGGAGAATAATGGAAGGGATTTTAGTGCCGATCCTGCCAAAAATCTGGAGAGGGCTGCAAGTCGGCCATTGAGCTGTTGAACCTCTCTTAGACAAGTCGGGCTTTTCATTTCTAAGATGGCTCTGCATTTGTCGGGATTGGCCTCAATCCCCCTTTGTGTTAGCATGAAGCCTAGAAATTTTCCTGCTTCTACTGCGAAGGCGCATTTTGCGGGATTTAGTCTCATCCCATGCACCCTTATAGTGTTGAAGACTTGCGAGAGATCGGTTAAGAGGTCGACTTATTGCTTGGTTTTTACTAACATGTCGTCGACGTATACTTCCATTAGGCTCCCTAGGTGGGGGGAAAACACTTTGTTCATCAGCCTTTGATACGTGGCTCCTGCATTCTTTAGTCCGAATGGCATGACCACGTAGCAATAGTTGGCTCTTGGTGTGATGAACGATGTTTTCTCCTGGTCGGGTTCATGCATCGGGATTTGGTTATATCCCGAGTAGGCGTCCATGAACGATAGGTATTGGTACCCCGAGCTGGAGTCCACCAGGGTATCAATACTCGGTAGGGGATAAGGGTCCTTAGGACATGCCTTATTCAAGTCGGTATAGTCGACGCACATTCTCCATTTACCATTCTGTTTTTTGACTAGCACTACATTGGCTAGCCATGTTGGGTATTTGACCTCTCTAATAAAGCCGGCTTCCAGAAGCGCCTGTACTTGCTCCTCTACTATTGAGGCTCGCTCTGGGCCGAGCTTGCGTCTTCTTTGCTGTATAGGTCGGGACCCTGGGTAAACCGAGAGCCTATGGGACATGAGCTCGGGATCAATCCCGGGCATGTCGGAAGCCTTCCAGGCGAAGAGGTCGGAATTAGCTCTTAGGAGTTCGCCCAATCTTTGTTTCAGGGTTTCCCCTAGGTTGGCTCCTATGTGAGTGTTTTTTCATTCCTCTTCTCCGACTTGTATCTCCTCGGTTTTTCCTCCCGGCTGGGGTCGTAGCTCTTCTCTGGTTCTTGCGCCACCTAACTCTATGGTGTGGACTTCTTTGCCCTTCCCTCTCAGATTTAGGCTTTCGTTATAGCATTTCCTTGCCAATTTTTGATCTCCCCTTACCGTTGCTATTCCTCCTAGAGTCGGGAATTTCATGCAAAGGTGGGGAGTTGATACCACTGCTCCAAGACGATTAAGGGTAGTCCTGTCAATTAAGGCATTGTAGGCTGACCCTTCATCGATGACTATGAAGTCTATGCTTAGAGTCCTTGATTTTTCCCCTTTTCCAAAGGTGGTGTGAAGGGGTAAAAATCCTAGTGGTTTTATTGGCGTATCCCCTAGTCCGTAGAGGGTGTCGGGGTAGGCTCTCAACTCTTTTTCATCTAACCCTAGCTTGTCGAAGGCGGGCTTGAAAAGGATGTCCGCCGAGCTTCCTTGGTCTACTAGGGTTCTGTGGAGATGGGCGTTGGCTAGGATCATAGTTATCACCACGGGATCGTCATGCCCGGGGATTATCCCTTGCCCATCTTCTTTCGTGAATGATATAGTGGGGAGGTCGGGTGTTTCATCCCCGACTTGATAGACTCTTTTGAGATGTCTTTTGCGAGAAGATTTAGTGATTCCGCCTCCCGCAAATCCTCCTGAGATCATGTGGATATGCCTCTCAGGGGTCTGTGGTGGTGGATCTCTCCTGTCCATATCATCTCGCTTTCTCTTTCCATGGACGTCCGACCTTTCCATGAGATATCTGTCGAGCCGACCTTCTCTAGCCAGCTTTTCTATCACATTTTTGAGGTCGTAACAGTCGTTGGTGGAGTGACCATATATTTTATGGTACTCGCAATACTCGCTGCGACTTCCCCCTTTTTTATTTTTAATAGGTCTTGGGGGTGGCAACCTTTCAGTGTTGCAAATCTCTCTGTATACGTCCACTATAGAAGTCTTTAGAGGAGTATAAGAGTGATACTTCCTGGGCCTCTCGAGACCGAGCTCTTCCTTCTTTTTGACTTCCCTTTCTTTCTCCCTAGAGGAGGAAGTGGGTCCAGGTCGCGAACTCAGGTCTCTTAGCTTTGCATTCTCTTCCATGTTGATGTACTTCTCGGCCCTTTCTTGTACATCACTTAGAGAGACGGGGTGTCTTTTAGATATGGACTGTGAGAAGGGACCTTCTCTAAGTCCATTGACTAACCCCATTATTACTGCCTCTGTGGGCAGGTCTTGGATCTCTAAACATGCCTTATTGAACCTTTCCATATAGGTTCGTAAAGACTCTCCGACCTCCTGTTTTATTCCCAGGAGGCTCGGTGCATGTTTTACTTTGTCTTTTTGGATTGAGAACCTCATCAAAAACTTCCTTGAGAGGTCTTCAAAGCTGGTGATGGATCTCGGGGGAAGGCTATCGAACCACTTCATCGCTGCTTTCGATAAAGTGGTTGGGAATGCCTTGCATCTCGTAGCGTCGGAGGCATCGGCTAGATACATCCGACTTTTAAAATTGCTTAGATGATGCTTTGGATCCGTGGTTCCATCATAGAGGTCCATATCAGGGCTTTTGAAGTTCCTTGGAACTTTTGCCCTCATTATGTCCTCGCTGAAGGGATCTTCTCCGCCCGGGAGTTGATCTTCGCCTTCATCGCGGGAGTTCTTGAGGGAGGATTCTAGCTGTAAGAGTTTTCTTTCTAACTCTTTTCGCCGTTCCATCTCCTCTTTAAGGTACCTTTCGGTTTCCTTTTGTTTCTCCCGCTCTTGCTCCAATTGCTCCAGGCGGCTATGGACCAATCCTATTAGTTCAGCTACGTGGGATGGTCCGTCCTTTTCTGATTCACGCCCATCTGAGGAATTTACCTTCGGATTCTTTACTCCGGAGGTACCCTCTCTGTGCTGGTCATTGTCTTCATTGCCATTTCCCATGTCTAGATTCTCTTGTTCAGAATCTGTTTCGACATGGCCTTCTTCATGGGATCTATCTGCCATCGTGGGATGATCTCGCGGGTCCCCGGCAACGGCGCCAATGTTACGGTAGGTAACCGGAGATTAATACGACGAATGGCGTTTGGCGGCCCAAGTGTGTGATGGAGGAGAACTCCGGGTAGGCCCGCAACTCGGGAGGCTCCGTCCGACTTGTGCTCGCGTGTGAATGGGGGGTGGTACCTGCAAAGACACTCCGATGCCTAAGTTAGCAAGAGTGTGAGCAGGTCTAGAGAGTATTGGACTTAGAGATACCTAAGGGGTGTCAGTGTATTTATAATGGTGAGCCAATAACCACCGTTGGTGTAGTGCCGTATCTTTAGGGTGGTAACCGTCCCTATTATCTTGGGGAGGTTAAGATATGGCTTTATGAGGCAGTTAGAGAAATTTTAGGGACGGTTACTCATTTGAATGAGTGTTTATCTGCCAGCTAATCTCACATCCGACCTCTTCAGACCAAGTCGTGGTTGGCACCGACTTCTTATGTGAAGGTCGGCACTTAGCAAGGCTCTAATCCTTTAGATTAGGCCTTTTAGTTAGACCCGGGCCTTTGCATTGGACCAGGGTATGAACAATACCTATACTTTTTCTTATTAATATTCCAATAGAAATGTTAAAAGTTACGTAAAACATATTGAACGCAAACATAAGGAAAAAGTGTCCGAGTATAATGCATTAAATAAACCAACAAAGACTTTTTTTTATCACACATTTTAGTATTTAATAAGTTATAGTTTGGTTATTCTATAATTTTTATAGTTTTATCACAATTTTAATTAAATTTTTATAGTTTAAATTTGTAATTAAATTTTTATATTATATAAAAATTTGTATTTAAATCTTTATTAGTTATTATTTTTTAGAAAAAATACAATAACTCTATAATATTAGCTTTCAGAATATTCTATAATTTCTCTACATCAAACACAAAAATAAATATTCTAAAAAAATATATTTCTTAACAAACTTTTAAATTATAACACCTAATTAAAATTTTGTATCTAATTCATAAATTCAATTGCAAACTTTTAAATTATAAAAACCTAATTAAAAATTTTAAACTACAAAGACCAGAAGAATAATCAAGTTATTATTTAATTGTTCAATCAGTCTCCAAAAATTTTCAACAAATTAATTAGTCCATATCAAATTGCTATTTACGTGAAAAAATTTATTCAAGAAATTTTCTTATCTCTATTATGGTGGAGATTAATTTATCTAATTTTTTTTACCAAAATTTGAGATAGAATTGATTTGTCAAATAAATTAAAAGGTTAAAAAGTAAAAACTGATTTAACAATTAAAATTAGTTAAAAACTAAACTAAAAAAAAAAAAAAACAACAAGAAGATACCTGGAGGAGAATATCCAATGGTTCCCTTTAACCCAATGGTGGTAGATTGCTGATTAGAATCTGTGAGAAGCCTTGCTAACCCAAAATCAGTCACGTGACCAACCATGTGATCATCAAGGAGCACATTGCTTGGCTTTAAATCACAGTGAATGATTGGTTGCTCGCATTCATAGTGAAGATAATGTAATGCATTTGCCACATCAATTAGAATGTTCAATCTTTGAGCAAGCTCCAATGGATGTGATTCATCTTCAATGCTTTCACCACAAGGTTGCAACCACTTTTCTAAGCTTCCGTTAGCCATGTACTCAAACACCAATGCTTTGAAATCAATGCTTGAGCAACAAGTTAAAATCTTTGCAAGATTTCTATGCCTCATAAACTTCAGTGCATTACATTCAGCAATGAAACTCTTGTTGGCTTCATTCGTTTCGATGTTCATTACCTTTATAGCAACAAACTTCTGTTCAGATTGTAGAAATCCCTTGTAGACAGAACCAAAGCTTCCAAATCCAATCAAGTTGTTAGTGGAAAACCCCTCTGTTGCATGGTGTAGAGTTTTGTATGACACCATAGGAAGCTGGAATATTGATGACACAAGACAGGAGTTGAAAATAACAGAAAGCAAACAATCACACAAATGATGATTACTACTTGCTTCAAATTATGGTGCTTGTTTCTTAACACAATAGTAGCAGGGCATGGTGGTAGATTCAACTCTGATATACCACCACAAAGATGATTATGATCACCGGCTATTGATATTGTGCTCGCGTTCTTGAAAACACCCTCTATTGGTACCTTGCCCTCCAAGTTATTGAAAGAAAGATTCAAGTATGTTAGAAATGAAAGGCTTTGCAATTCTATTGGAATTGTTCCAAACAGATTGTTTAGTGAGAGATCCAAATGAGTAAGTCCTTTCAATGAAGCTATTGATGAAGGTATCACTCCATTGAAGGAATTCCCATGTAAATCCAGATACTCCATGCTTTTGCACTCGCCGATCGTCTCCGGAATCTCCCCGGAGAGATAATTATGGGAGATATCTAAAGTGTCAAGGCTTGAAAGGGATCCAACTTCAACAGATAGATTGCCATTGAATGAGTTATGAGATAAGTTCAAAAATATTGACAAGGAAGGAAGTCCAAAAATCTGCTGAGGTATCTCACCAGTAAAATTGTTTCTAGAAAAGTCTAGAATCTGCAATTTTTGCCAGTTTGCAATAATGGGTGGAATTTTTCCTTCCAACATATTGTTTGCAATACTTATTTCAACCAGTTGAGTGAGATTTCCCAAGGAGGGAGGTATCTCACCTAAAAGGTGGTTTTGCCCCACATCTAAAGATTGCATCTTATGAAACTTTCCAAAAGAATTTGGAACATTCCCACTAAAGTGGTTGTCACCCAAATACAAAGAAATTAAATTTATGTTATTTCCTATTGTTTCAGGAATAGTTCCATGTATGTGATTAACAAAGAGACTTATTTCAATGAGTTGGGTGGACAAATTGCCTATTGAGATGGGTAAAATACCCCCCAACTTGTTGGAACCAAGAACCAAATTTTCCAATTTGGTGCAATTAACCAAAGATGTTACAAAGTCCAAATCACCTTCTGAACCACTGCCAAGATTGTTGTAATTTAAGTTTAGCCAGGTAAGATGTTGCAATTTTTCAAGAGATGGAACTTGTCCAACAAAGTTGTTGAAGCCAATATCAAATTTTTGAAGCAAAGATGCATTTGCTATTGAAGTTGGGATTGGACCTGAAATTTGGTTCATTCCAATTTCAAACATTTGCAAATTCGAGAGGGCGGAGAACATGCCGGCCGGAAGCGAGCCGTGAAATTGGTTCTCTGCAGCTGAGAAGAAAGCAAGAGATGTCATATTGCAAAATGAAGAAGGAAGCATACCAGAAAACCTGTTTGAAAGTATCACTAACATGGACAACTTTTTCAGTTGTCCCAAATCTTCAGGTAACTTTCCCTCCAAGTTATTAACTGCTATGGAAAAGACATTAAGGGAAGAGATATTTCCTATGGAGGGTGGAATTTTGCCACCAAAATTGTTTTTAAAAAGACTCAACTTTTTTAATTTCTTAAGAGAACCAACCTCAATTGGTATTTTTCCATGAAAACTATTTGCTGAAAAATTGAAGTATCTTAGTTTAGAGCAATTAGTTAAACTAATAGGAAACTCCCCTGTCAAATTGTTGTTTGAAAGGTTGAGTTTCCTTAGTCTAAACAAACGGCCCAACTCTCTTGGAATTTCTCCATAAAATTTGTTGCTAAGAAGGTTGAGAATTCTCAAGAAAGAAAGGTTGCCAATATAAGGAGATATGGTCCCACTCAAATGATACTCTTTAAGGTTCAACATCACAACTCTTTAATGTTTGATGCCACATGTGACTCCACCCCAGCTGCAAAAATGGTTAGAAGTATTCCATGACATCAAAATTCCATAAGGGTCACTTGATATTGATTTTTTAATTTGAAGTAATGTCACAAAATCGGTCTCATTTCCTAAGGTGGTGGTAGCGGCGGTTATTGTAGGGTGAATCAATGGCAATGTTACACAAAAAAGAAAGATGGTTGTCAAGGTAGAAAAAAGCATTGTTGGGTTGGAAAAATGTGAGTATATGAATGTTTATGCCAATGGAAAAATGTGATAGTGCTTTATGGATTAAAATATTGGAGTGCTACTATATATATATACTTCTAAAGTTTGTGGAATTCTTTGCCCCCTACCCCACCCTGTTCTCATTGCTTAGGTAGTTAACGTTTTTTGGTGACCGAAATAAATTAAACAAAGAAAAACAAAATAAATAAAACAAGGAACTGCTTAAATAAAGGGACAGTTCCGTTTAAGACTACTCTTAAACTCCTCCCAAGGTGAAAGAAGCTCTACATGCGAAAGTTGTAACTTCATCGCCATCTTTGCCATAGTATCTGCCACCGTGTTTACATCTCTCATAATCAAACGAAAGTCAACACGCCAATTCCAACGCATGATATCTCTTATTTTGAGCACCAATGGATCAATAAATCCAAAACCATCTTGAGTAACAAGATTAAATACTTCCACACAATCCGTCTCACAAATAACATCTCGTTGACCCACATCCCAAGCTAAGAGATATCCACTCCAAATAGCAAACAATTCTCCTTGAAGAATACTATTACTCTCAATCATTCCCAAACACTCCCTTTGCCAACTCCCATTACAATCTCTAATAACACAAGCAAAACCAACGCTATCACCCGAACCAAAATAACTAGCATCACAATTAATCTTAAAAGTACCAATGGATGGGGGATTCCAAAAACCATTTAGAGTAGAGGGAATGGACATACGTTGTAATTCAAAAATATTCCTAAGCTTCTTTTCTGAAGTTAATGCCAGATAAATCACTTTTTCCGGAGGCCAAGTTTTATGGGGATTAAAGATGTCATTATTTCTTGCTCGCCATATCCACCAAAGTTCCGAAAAGAACTTGAACGGATGCTCTCTGCTATGATACAAGAACCAGCTCTTCAATTCCAAAGAATGACAAGAAATATCCAACCTATGCCAGACAAGCTGAGCTTTTGGACAATCCCGAATACAATGTAAAACCGATTCCTGGCTAGAAAGATATCTTGGACATCTATCCGATGACGACATCCCCCTTCTAAAGCGAAAACTTGCAGTAGGAAGAGCCTCCTTAAGACACAACCAAGCCAAAAACTTATGCTTTTCCGGGACAAGCTGACGCCAAAGCCAAAACCAATTATCCCGCTCCTCCCAACCAAACAGCTGCTTATACAACCACAAGTAACCATTGCGTGAGTCATAGACTTGGGCAGCAGACCCACTCCAATACCAACCCACTTTCGGACCTGCTTGCTCATCTGGATTGTAAGAGAGAATATTACCTTTCAGATTTTGAGATAAAGGAGAATAAAGAGTATCCAAATGCCACCTACCAACCGACCAAATATCTTGTATCCAGAGATTCGAATCAGAAATATGAACATAATCAATCTCATTAGATAACCATCCTTCTCTCCTCCAGCTAGAAAACCAAAAATTCTGGTTCAAATCTCCAATACACCAAGCAAACTCATCCTTCAATACTTCCCAAGCCTTGCAAAGACACCTCCAAATGGGAGAGTCCTTATTCTTAGGATAACTAAAACAGTCATATAGAGATGATCGGTATTTGGCATCCAATAATTGGACCCATAGCTTGTTTGGCTGCTGGAAAAACGTTCAAACTAGCTTCCCAAGAAGAGCAATATTTACACAATAAGGATCTCTAATCCCCAAACCTCCATATTTTTTTGGAGTAACCAGTACCTTCCAACTAACAAGATTCAATCCTCTTCCATCAACTTGTCCTTTCCAAAGAAAACTCCTCATCATAGACTCCAATTTACTAATGATTCCTTTGGGAAAAATAGAGACCTGCATCTGGTATGTGAAAATAGCAGCGACAACAGAATTAACCAAGCAGAGTCTACCAGCCCAATTGAGTAAACTCCCTTTCTAGCTTGCTAGCCTACTCCGAATCTTATCCAAGACACCATTGAAAGCTGAACGAGTCACCCTAGAATGGCTAAGGGTAACTCCATGATACTTGCCCAAGTCCTGGACAAATTTGATAGAGGATGCCCCAGTGAAAACCTCTTTTCTTGTTGCAGAGATATTCTTGGAGCAAAACGCTTTAGACTTCTCCACATTAATCTTCATCTCAGATGCTTTGCAAAAAGTCTCTAAAACCAACATCACATTTTGCACTTGTCTCTTTGTAGCTTTACAGAATAGAAGCAAGTCATTCGCAAACATTAAGTGGGATATTCTTGGTCCCCCTCTAGAAATAGCAACCGGCTCCCATAAGCCCAAATCAACCTAATGACTAATAAAGCATGCCAATCGCTCCATACACAACACAAAAAGATAGGGTGACATAGGGTCTCCTTGTCTAAGACCTCGGCTAAGAGTAAAGACATTCAGACGATTTCCATTCCAAAGAATAGATAAGGAAGAAGCAGTGACACAATTCATAATCAAATTAAGTGTAGGAATAGGAAAACCAAAGCTCTTAAGGGTATGAGCTAAAAACCTCCAGTCAACTCTATCATAAGCTTTCTCCAGATCAATCTTAAAGGCCAGTGTGCCTTTCTTTGATTTAGTCTTCTTCATAAAGTGGAGGACTTCTTGAGCAATAATGATATTATCAGGAGTTCCTCGTCCCAGAATAAATCCTCCTTGAAGCGGGCCAACAATCTCTGCAAGATGAAGATGAAGCCTATTAACAAGGACCTTCGTGATGATCTTGTAAACTACATTGAAGAGACTAATCAGCCTGAAATCTTTCATAGATACCGGTGATTCAACCTTTGGAATAAGAACCAGTAAAGTCTCCAACATTCTCGGATCAAGAGTAACACCGGAGAATGCTTGCTTAACCATCTTCCAAACATCAAGACCAATGATCTCCCAATATTCTTTGAAGAAGAAAGCTTAAAACCCATCAGGACCTGGAGCTTTAAAAGAGTTCATGTGAAAAATAGCTGTTCTGACTTCCTCCATAGTGACTGGTGCCGTAAGATTATTGCAAGCTTCCTCATTCAGAGAAGGAAGAGGCACATCACCAAGGCAACCCAAATCAACATCATCCAAATGACAGAATAAGCTTTTATAGAAAGACTCTGCTTCTAGACTCAGAACCTCTGGATCAGTTTCCCACACTCCATCCTTGAGAAAAAGGCCATGAATCTTATTATGCTTCCTTTGCGTAAGAGTTTGAATATGAAAGAATCTTGTATTCCTATCCCCGAACCTTACCCACTGCTCTCTGGACTTTTGAAACCATAGAAGCTCTTCTTGCACTAGAGTATTATTATAATCATCAAGTAACTGTTGCTCTTGCTGACACAAATAAATACTATCCACCACTTTCAAACGCTTTTGTAAATAATTAATCTGCTGCTCTAATTCACATTTTTTAACAAAGATGTTACCAAATACCTTCGAGTTAAATTCTAGTGAATTCTTCTGTACTTCTGAAAGCTTGCCATGAATCCCTCTATTACTAGACTGCCATGACTGGTTCACAATATCCCTATACCCAGGATGAGTAGCCCAAGCAGCAACAAATCGGAAAGGTCGATTCCCTTTAGGCTGAGGACGACATTTACAACGCACTAGAATAGGGCAATGATCAGACTGAAGCCTATTTAAAACTTCTGCATAAGCCTCTGGAAAGATAGATAACCAACTACTATTTATACAGACTCGATCAAGTTTTTTTGCCACGTCAACATAATTCTTCACCCTCCTGTACCAAGAAAACTGCCTCCCAATAGTCTTCAAATCAAACAAACCACTATCCCCTAATGAAGTAGCAAACATGTCAGCTTTTTGATGAGAAAATTGACAGCCCTTAGATTCATGAGAAAATTTGACTTCATCAAAATCACCAAGAATGATCCAAGGTCCTTGAAAAGCCATGGATTGTACAACAAGATAATCCCAAAGGAGAACCCTTTTATTAAATTGAGGACTGCCATAAATACCACTACACCTCCAAATTAAATTATCAAAGTGAACTTCAACAATAACACCCTGATCAAAAGCATCAATGAACTTACAGCAAACACCCTTCATAGAGGATAGAAACCAAATACCTCCCTTATGCCCCTCTGCTTCTACTATACCAACAGAGTGATACCCCAACCTTTCTCAAAATAATTTTAAATGCTGAAAAGGAGAGTGAGTTTCAACCACAATAAAAAAAATAGGTCTAAATTTCCTAACAAGTTCCTTACAATGCACCCGGGTTAACTTATTAGAAGCACCCCTAATATTCCAAACAATCATATTTAAAATATCCATAAATAATAGGGACAGAATAAATAAGAACATAAAATCTAAACAGAATCACCAACCTCAATAGGTGGTTTGTCCTGCAGTATTGGCACACTCTGATCCTCAACAATTGCTACCTTCGGACCCCCTGACACTCCACCTGTCATGCTTCCATCTACTAAGGTTTCCTCTGTTGTGCCACCATTTTTATCAACTGGCGAGTTCTGCAAGGAGGAAGGCCGAGGACGCTTCCGTAGAGAAATTCCACGACGTGCAAGAGTTCTGCGCGATGGAGATGGCGCAATTTCATGTTTATCTCGTTTCTCCATCCTAATGCCAATTGATTTGCCTTCATCACCATGCAAATTGGGCCTTGGAACCCTTCACGAACCATACTTGTGCTGCTTTCCATCTTGGTCCTTTAAACCTGATGACTGGCCCATTGTGAATTTTTCCTTACGCAGTACTTGTTGCCAGCCCTCTCCATCATCCATGCATGCCTCATTAACATGACCATCAGGCACGTGAGGAGTCAATGATTCCGTAACAACATCCTTCCCTTTAACAACTCCTAATTTCTCACCCAAATTACGAGGATTCTCACCCAAATCACGAGCTTCTGATTCAGCCTCTTTTTGAATCTCATGATTGTTGTGTGGCACTAGTGTTGGAGCTTCATTATTTTTTCCATCACCAAAGGAATTTTTGTTTTCTTCCAAGGACTCCTTCTCCATGCACAATGATTTATCATGCCCATACCGTGCACAAGTAGCACAAATTAACTGTAAACTCTTGTACTCCACTTCATAAGTCACATCCTCTACTATAATATGTTTGATTACAGGCAACTCAATATTACTTTAAACACAAGCTCGGGCATATTTTCCTCTTTCTGCAAGTTTAGTGGCCAAATCTACTTTCATTGGAACCCCTATTGCAGAAGCAATTCACAGCATTGCTTGTTCCTAGTAGCACCAAATTGAAAGTCCCGAGACTCGAATCCATACCAGCGTTGATCCAAAAGATTTTTCGCATGGCCTAAAATCCACATCTCATGGCTTTACTACAACATAGTGACCGTCTATCAACCACGGGCCACCAAGAATGACTTTCTCACGATCCGCAGCAATATCAAATTTAACCAAAAAATATCCAAACCCCACATCCAACAAATCAAACCCTCCTTTGATGCGACATACTATCCGAAACTTATGCATGAGAGCCGTGTAGCCATAATGCTTATCCAGCACCTTGATCACGATGGCTTCCTTATAAGGTTCAGCTAGACAACTCTTTGCCTCCTTGGTAAAACTGACACTTGGTGGACGAGAATCACCCTGCTTACCTGTCACCGTCGCGATACCATCCCCAGATAAAGACCCTACTAATGCAAAGACCTTAGACTTTTCTGCACCAATGACTTTATCTCTAAAAGAGACCTTGGATGGCTTTTCTAACTCTTCCCGAGAAGAACCCTTCTTAACACTGGATACACACCCACCCACGCTCTCCCCCTTTTCTCTTCCGATAGCATGGCCATTTTTCTCACCGTGTTTCACCCTCAACCACTCACACCTACTCTCTCCTTCTCTCATTCTCCTTAGGTCTTAGACAAACTATTTAAAACAGTATAAAGTTTGCCTAAGCCTTAGGTAGTTAACGTTTATTTTGGTTTTTATATATACTCGCAAAAGTTATTTAGATTTTCATATTGCTTGAGAAATTAAATAAAAATTAATATTTTAAAACACTAACTTAACTAGGATTTTTTGAATAAATAAAATAAATTAATTATTTACCAATATGTATTTTTTTTAAAATAATTATATGTTTTCTTTTTTTAATTTTATTTGTACTGCAAAGGAGAAAAATAAAAAAAGAAAAATGTAAATATTTTTTTAAAAAAATCACATGTTGGTAAATAATCAATTTATATTATTTATTTAAAAAATCTAACTTAACTATGTCAAAAGATTAACTTTGTTGATAGCTTACCAAAAACTATTTAATGATATTCTCTTCTCATAATAAAGATCTTTCTTAGTTCTATTTTTACATCAAACTAGAGTGAGATTCGTGTGCGAGGCGATAAATTAATGATAGTATATAATAAATATTAAAAATTATGTTTTGTAGAATTAAATTAAATGTGTAAATTAAAGTTAAATTTAAAAAGTTTGTAGTACAAAAGATTTGGATATTAGAGTTGCATGTACAAAATGACATTTTTATTTGGTGGTTTGATTTTTGTATGTCTTCTTATGTGGCGCTCGTCCTCTTTTTTTTTTATTGGTTGTTGTTAGAGTTGTTACTTTCTTCTTTCTGTGTAAGTTCTTGAGAAGGCATGTTCTTTATGAATTATTGAATTATATGCACTTTCTATTGTGTTGTTTGTTCCATCTTTGCAAGTATGTTCTTTCGAAATTGTGTCTTGAATTTGTATAATTTTCTTTCTCCTTAATCTCTTGATGGGTATGTGATCTTCGTCTCAAGATATTAGTGTTGGCGAAGTTGGTTCCTATAATCAATGAATAATTTAAATTAGAAATAAAAATGATGTTTAAAATAACTAAAGTAAGTGATTTTTTTTAGTATACCTGTTTTATTTGTTGTAATGGGTGTTGAAATTTAGTATTTTTTGTTAGAACAAATGTCTTGGTAACAAATAGGTGTTAAAATTTAGTGTTTTTTTGTTAGAACAAATGTCTTGGTAATAGTATATTGTTGAGAGCTTTCTTTAAGATTAAAATCATTTACATTGATTCAAATATAAGTGAGGTTGCACAAATTTTTTAATTGGGGTGGTGCTTCAATGTCGTTACTTTTCTGGAGTGCCATTAGATTTGAAGTAGTTGTACCCAACAATTTTTTTGTTTCGCCATCAAATAGTACAAAAGTTGTTGTATCACTTTGATCATAAACCTTTAATTGAATTTTGAACCTAAAATAAGTAGTGGGTTAGTAACTAATAGTTACCTTATTGTTGGATATTGTGGTGTTTGATTACATGTGCCACAAATGTAGTTATCTCCTTTTTCATATGCTTTTTTCATACACTTTTCACATTCAACATAGTTATCTCCATTGAGTAAGTTTGAGATGTTGTGTTGAGTAAGTTTGAGATGTTGTGTAGTTCAGAAATAAATTTTTTGTGCTAAATTTGATGTAATTTGAAGGAATAGTGATAAGAGACTTATATAAGTAATTTAAATAGTATGAAATTTGAATATTTGTAACGTAAAATTTATTATGATTAATAATATTATTATGACATTTGTAATATGGATGTTTATTACATTGAATGAGCTATTTATAGAAATTAATATATTAATTATTGGAGTTATAAATTTCTTGTATTGTTTACAACGGTAAAATATAATAAATATAGGTATATGAATTTAATGTCTTTGTAAGTTACAAATTTGGTTAGACACTATTAATTTTTAATTATTATCATTAGTAATTATTGTATTGTTTTTTTGTATATTTTTTTTTGTTGATTTGGAAATAATAGATGATTTGGCAAAATTTGAGTGGTTGATTCTAAAATTTTGTCGAGTAAGCGATATTGCTGATATGGCGTGAGTAGAAGAAGAGAAATAGCTTAAAAATAATGTGGGTAAACTTATATATCTACTTTTATATATTAAGAATAGATTAATTGTCTTTTTAATTTCAATAACTCATTTATTTTTTTCTACTTTTAATACCCTTCAAATATTTATTAAGTAATGGAAATTATAGTAACAGAAAAAATGTGTTGTGAACTTGTGATTGATAACATTTATTTTTGCATTTTTTTTTCAAATTTATAGATGTTAAATCAAATTTACTACTAATAATAATAATATAAACTAAAAATAGATAATTAATTTGAGAAAGACATACTATATCAATTAAATAATCCCAGTACATCTATAAAAAACGAAGTAAGCATTAGCTTTTTTTTTTTTGCTTACATAATGATTTGGTTTAAATGATAGTGGGTTAGACTTAGGGTTTGATTATTGGTATTAAGTATTTCATTTTTAATATTTATTATTTTCAGGATTTTTTGAAAATAAAATAAAAAATAATAACAAATAAAAATAAAATTTTATTATTTTTACTTTTTTTTTATAAAACCTTTAAAATAAAAGATATTAAAAAATAAAAATAAAAATAAAAATTTTCTCCACACCAAACCTATTCTTGATTTCCAAAGATGAAATAATTTTGGTTACTTTAGCGTGTCAAAGGCGCTTTGGAGAATTTTGTTTATCGTTTTTTATGATCGATTGGATCAGTACGTAATGCATGAGATAACAAGCTAGTGATGACAAAAGGAATTTATAATGATCAGTTAATATATACAAAAAATGCTATTTGACTATTTATATATTAAAATCGGTCATTAAAATCAATTATTAATATATTTGTATATAAATATATATGATTTAATTTATTTTTAATATATATTTATATTTTAATATATATATTTTGATGACTAATTTTAATGTACACGTACGTAACTCTAATATATATTGCCAGTCTTGGTTGGAAATACTAGAAAAGAAAGTGATATAAACCACTGTATAAACTTTAGCCTAATCAGGGGACCCATAATGGGACATTAGACTAACATTAGTGTTCATATTATGTTAAATGAAAATATGGAAGATGCCATTAGCTAGTACCATTTCATACTATTCTTGACTTCTTTGTAAATTAATTAATATAAGTGGACCATATATACTTCTCATGCGAATCCAAAAGCGGAAGAAAATTCAAGCATGATGCAAAGTTATTTCTTCAGACTTCTTTAACGTGCAAGAGACTCCGAAGAAAATCTCTTATTTGTGAGAATGTTTGTGTAATATATTACTTACCAATTACTATTGAGTAATTAGAACTGCACATAAATCGGATAATATTCATATATCTGCGATAATTATTTATATTTAATCTAAATTTTATGAATATTATTTGATCTATAGAGCCATCGGATTGGATAGGATCTGGTCCGCATTATAATAGAATTGAATTGCGAATTTGATAGTGATATTTACGGATCTAATCTCCAGATCCATATATTCGCACATCTCATATAAATAGCATAGTTTAAGAAAGTAAATTCTAATGTGATATGAATTTTAGTGTATTATTTTATGAATTTTATAATATTTTGTTTTTAATTTTTTATGTTGTACTTTAACTTAAAATAATTAAACTTAAATCTTGTGTTATTATTTTTCTTTTGTTATCCAAGAGAACTTTTATTGATAATATTTTAGGAGTAAATAGGCTTAAACAGGTGAAAAAATAGATTTTCTAGAGCCAAAAATAGCCTTAAAACAATTTTTTTGACTTATGCAGATATACCCGATATCCGATCCGATCCGACGAGTGTAGTACAAATTGGATAGAATTATAAGCTATATCAGATCCAATCCGATCCGTGTGCAGTCCTATAAATAATGAGTATTGAGTACTGTTACGTTTCTTTTTATCTATTCTTTGGCTTGTCTTTTTGCCACATAATATATATTTACTCTTATTTTCCTATGCAAATAATAAAATTTATTATTAAATTATCATTTATTATAATTAATTTATAAAAACATTAAAAATTATTCTTTTATTATTTCTCTATTAATAAAAAATAATTAATAATATTATATTTTAATTACTCTTAATTCTAAATTCTTAATAATTAAATTTGTAATGCTACACGTACAAGTATTTTTGTAATTAAGTCTAACTTATCGATATAGAATAAAAATTTTGCACATAACACATAAACTTATTAATATAGTATAGAAATTTTTGCACATAGCATATAAATTTTTATCGCAAATATATTTTGTTGGTTGGATAAGACAACGTTCTTGTTAGTATAAATTTCGACTTATGAAGTAATTCGATTAGGATTTATCGAAATTTGAGAAAGATCGACGGATCAGGCCTCTGGCTATCAAGAAACAATACTTTTGACTACAATAAGAATAATAGTCAAGATCGAGAGTTTAATAAGAAGAAATGGGTCGAAACTAGATACACCATGTGGATAAATTTGAACACGATGCGAGAACGTGGAGTTTGGAGACCAAGGCAAGATAGAACGTACGAAAGCTATTATGAAGATTTTTCAGAGTCAAGGGAAGGTCGTAACCTGAAAAAAAAGAAGAAACTGAGTCGTGGGCAAGATTCTTCAAGAATAATCCTATTCTTAGAATCTATAAATAGAAGAAGTTTTAGAAGAAAACGGGAGGACTTCAATAAAAAATACTATATCATCACACAAAACTCTGTAAAAATTTCTAATCTCAGTGATGCAACGAAAGACCATGAAGTGCATGTGAGTGTTAAAAGCCCCTTTTATTTTATTGTTCTTCATTTTTCTTTCTTTAATTCCTTTGTTTTAAACGTTTCATTGTTATTTTGTTGTTCTATTGATTTTCATTTTACTTTTACACTTTCATGTATTTAAATTTCTCTTTCATTTATTTCGCATATTTTTATTTTATTTGTTGAAATTTGTCACTAATAGTTCGACACAATTTGTTTTCGACACGAACACTAAGTAATTCCCGGATCGAGCTCACTCTTTTTAGAGGAGTCGTATCTGTTCCCCGAACTGAAATCTTAATACAAGCTCGATTCAATACCCTGTCGAAATTGCTAAAAATCGAGTGAAATAATTCTAAATATGTGGTCCTTCAAAAATTTTTATGTTGTACACCAAAATTTTTGTGTTGTACATATTTGTTAGTTAAGTCTCAATATTCTAGACATATGGTCTTTAAAAAATTTCTGTGTTGTGCACCAAATTTTTCATATTGTGCATGTTTTGTTAGTTGGGTTCAGTATCTGGACATAATCTTTAAAAAATGTCTATGTTGTGCAGTAAAATTTTTGTGCTCAGAAATTATGCTGAATATATATAAGAGGAGAAGAAGATGAAAAAAACGCCGATGATGATAACGTAATAGAATGAGGAGGAAAAAGGAAGAAAAGAAATCTAACAAGAAAAGAACATTGAAGAAGAAAAACAAAAGAAGACGACGATGAAAAAACTCACATATATAAGCGTAACTTGATTGTAGGGCTGCACACGGATCGGATCGGATATAGCCTAAAATTCTATCCAATCCGCATTGCATTCATCGGATCGGATTGGATACGATATCCGCATACTTGCAGATCGAATATCGAGTATATCCGCATATTTAAAAAAATTTTCATTTTAATATTTTGTTTGGCTGTTTTTACAAAAAAATATCCAGAAAATTCATTTTTTATCTGTTTAAGCCTATTTACTCTTAGAATATTATCAATAATAGTTCTTTTGAATAACAAAAATAAAATAATAACACAAGATTTAAGTTTAATTATTCTAAGTTGAATTACAACATAAATTAAAAACAAAATATCATAAAATTCATAAAATAACACACTAAAATTTATATCTCTTAAACTATGTTATTTATATGTGATGTGTGGATATACGGATTTGTGGATCGGATCCGCCGATATCACTGTCGAATCCGCAATCCGATCCGATCCGCCGATTCGATGACTCTGCGAATCGGATAATATCCGCAAAATTTGAATCGAATGCAAATAATTACCGCGAATATGCGGATATTATTCGATTTATGTGCAGTCCTACTTGATTGGACTTGGTTTAAAATTTATTTGGCCGCTTAATTTTATTATAATTTAAACTATACGCCAAAGAAACAAAATAATTGGAAATTCATTTGAACTTATAGTCTTATTTCCTGTCCAATAGAGGAAAGAACTATGTGAACACGGTATAAGCAACAAAAAGTGGAAAAAGTAACCTAGTTTTAGATTTTGATGCATACTTTTTTTTTTTGTCGGTGAATTAGACAACCCCCAATCTTAGGTACACAACACACCCACACACTCTTTACATATTTTATCACATTTTTTCTCAATTGCATTCTTTAGGGTTTGAACCCTAAACTTTTGAGATAGGGAGGGGGAGATATGCCATTAGAGCCAAAGCTCATTGGCGATGCATACTTGATATGCCCATAATGCACGGCATGGATGGACTATCCAGGGCTGCGTTTTCCACAACTAAACGTCCCAAAAACGCGTTGTCGTACTCACTTTTATGGTGCTGCATTAGAACATTAATGAGGGCAAGCTTCTAGTTGCAACTTTGAGATAACCACAACATTAATTAAAAAAAAAGGGGAGAGAGAGAAATGAGGTGTTAATAATTCGATACAACAATTTGATCAAATGCATAAATTCTCCACAATCACCCAGGATACTCGGCATCCATGCTGTTGTCAATCGACTCCATTCATACAAGTGAGTTAATAATTCGACGGGCCAAAAAGAAATGAGTGTTAGTAGCTGATACGGAACCCATATTTTCTTTTTATAAGATATCCTTCGACATAATTAAATCCAATACTTGAAGAGAAAGTCAATGGTATTTGGTAGTTGCTTTCTGATTGCGAAAGCAACAAATGAATTCAACGACAGATTGCAATAATAATGCAACAAACTAGATAGGGAATCCCACATATTTCAGAAATTAACAGCAGTCCAAGAAAGCTGTCGTTACCTACAAGTACACACACTACGTGAAATAGGTCAATGAAGCTACTGAATTGAGTGAATTCCCATTAAAAAATTCTGGTTTTTCTGATTCCATATGGATAAGTGAATTTTAAATTTTTATCCAATTATAAACTCAAAGTCAAAGGTACTAAGAAGCTCCTGCTTAAGTTTCAATTTTTTTAATCCATCTTTAGTTGAAGTCTTTGAAAATTACACAAGAATCGTTCACATGAAACTTCCTTCTATATTTCATGCAGACCACCCTAGCTATTATTTTCTATATATAACAGCATTACAACATTTCGCTCTATCTAAAGCCAAGTTTTCCAACAAAACAATGCCTCTTGTTTCCACCCCATATCCAATCTGGTCCATGTACCTCTTCCATGCTTCCCTTCTCTTTTATGTATACTTAGTGTGGCTACAGCTTACAACAGCCGCCGCCGCCACCGCCACCTTGGGAAATGATACTGATTTCATGGCATTGCTTAAGTTCAAAGAATCAATATCTGATGACCCACACGGAGTTTTGACATCATGGAACACCTCTACCCACTTTTGTAACTGGCATGGAGTCACATGCAGCACCAAACATCAAAGGGTTGTAATGTTGAATCTTAAAAGATCTGATTTGCGTGGGATTATATCGCCTTATATGGGCAATCTCTCCTTTTTGAGAAACCTTTACCTCCAAAACAATAGCTTCTATGGAGAAATTCCAACGGAGTTGGGTCGTTTGTTCAGATTACAACAACTCTCACTCTCAAACAACATACTAACAGGGGAGTTTCCTATCAAATTGACAAATTGCTCTGATCTAAGGCACTTAAATGTGTCAAGCAACAATCTCCATGGCAAAATACCAATAGAGATTGGATCACTAAGGAAGCTTGAAAAGCTGAATCTTTTCACAAATAATTTCTCCGGACAAATCCCACCTACCATGTGGAATATTTCTTCTCTTGATGTTCTCTCTCTGGCCTATAATAACTTGGAGGGCAATTTACCAGAAGAAATGGGACAACTTAGAAACTTGTCAGTTTTTGCAGTACCTGGAAACAAATTGTCCGGTACGCTTCCTGCTTCACTTTACAATATGTCATCTCTCTTTTTCATCACAGCTGCAGAAAACCAATTTCACGGCTCCCTTCCAGCCAACATGTTCTCCACCCTCACCAATCTGCAGGTGTTTGGCATTGGAGCAAATCAAATGTCAGGTCCTATCCCAACTTCCATCACAAATGCATCTTTACTTCAAGTATTTGATATTGGTGTTAACAGTTTTGTTGGACAAGTTCCAATTCTAGGAATGTTGAAAGACCTTCACTGGCTAAACTTAAATTATAATAATCTAGGCAATGGTTCAGATAATGACTTGGATTTTACTACATCTTTGGTAAATTGTACCAAATTGGAAAATTTGATTTTGTCAACCAACAAATTTGGGGGTCCTTTGCCCAACTCCATAGGTAATTTGTCAACCCAACTCATTCGACTATATCTTGGTGATAACCAGATATATGGAACTATTCCTGAATCTATAGGAAATTACATAAATTTAATTGCCTTGGTTCTAGAATACAATCAATTTACTGGGACTGTTCCAAATACTTTTGGGAAGCTTCATAAGCTCCAACTGTTAGGTTTGGGGATAAACAAACTATCAGGACAGATACCTAGCTCCTTGGGTAATCTTACTCAATTGCTTCAAATAAGCATTTCAAACAACAAGTTGGAAGGAAAAATTCCACCCATAGTTGGAAATTGGCAAAAGTTACAATACCTGGAACTTTCAGGGAACAATCTTAGTGGTGCTATACCCTTGGAGGTATTCAGCCTTTTCACCTTGTCAACATTGTTGAACTTATCTCATAACTCATTTTCTGGCACTCTACCCGTCGAGGTAGGAACCCTTAATAACCTTGGCACTTTGGATCTATCTAAAAATGATCTGTTTGGAGAGATTCCCACAACCATAGGAGAGTGTATAAATTTGGAATACCTAAACTTACAGGGGAATTCCTTCAATGGGACAATACCTCCATCAATTGCTTCATTAAAGAGCCTTATCCAATTGGATCTATCACAAAACAAATTGTCTGGATCGATTCCAACAGCATTGCAGAGCCTTTCTCTACTAACATACTTAAATTTGTCTTTCAATAAATTGGATGGCAAGGTACCAACAGAAGGAGTTTTCAAGAATACAAGTGCAATATCAATAGCAGGCAACAAGAAGCTTTGTGGGGGCATCTCAAAGCTCCACCTGCCACCATGCCCCAATACTAACCAACAAAAAAAGCAGCATAACTTGAAGCTAGTGAGAATCATAATTTGTGTGGTCATTTGTCTTCTACTGTTGTCAATTCTTACTATATGTTGGAGTAGGAGGCAAAAGCAACTATCATCTTTGATATCAAAAACAACAGACCAGAGCTCGATAGTGTCGTACCAAAGCTTATATGCTGCTACAGAAAGGTTTTCTACCAACAATTTGATTGGTTCTGGGAGTTTTGGTTCTGTGTACACAGGATTCCTAAAATCAGAAGACAGGGTCGTTGCCATAAAGGTGATCAACCTTCAAAGGAGAGGAGCTCATAAGAGTTTCGTCACTGAATGCAATGCACTAAGAGTTATTAGACATCGAAACCTTGTGAAGATTCTTACATGCTGCTCAAGCATAGATTATCGCGGGGAAGAATTCAAAGCACTAGTTTTTGAGTACATGTCTAATGGAAGCTTAGAAAAGTGGCTGCATCCACAAGGTGAAACTGCAGATCGAACACATACTTTGGACCTTGCTCACAGATTAAATATTCTTATAGATATAGCTTCAGCGTTACATTATCTTCACTATGAGTGTGAACAACCTATTGTTCATTGTGATATAAAGCCAAGCAATGTCCTTCTTGATGATGACATGGTAGCTCATGTGACTGATTTTGGATTAGCAAGGATTCTCTCAACAATAAATGGCTCCTCTCATAACCAATCCAGCACAAGTGGATTCAAAGGGACCATTGGATATGCTCCTCCAGGTATGATCATTACCTGAAAACTTTAAATTCTAACATTTCCTTTTCTAAAAAAAACAGGAGTTTTAGACCATTCTTTTCTAGAATGGAATTTTATGCTTGTTGTATTATTGTTGGTATGTTATATCGCTAATCATTGACCATAATCAACGTGTTCAGAGTATGGAATAGGTTCTGAGGTGTCAACACAAGGTGATGTATATTCTTTCGGGATTCTAGTATTGGAAATGCTAACTGGCAGAAGACCCACGGAAGAATTTTTTGAAGACGGTGACAATCTTCATAACTATGTGGAAAGGGCATATCCAGAGAAGCTTTTGGAGATTGTGGACTCAACCTTTCTACTGAAACAATTAGAGAAACCATTAGCAGAAAAAGAAGGCAACATAGTGTCGTGTGTATTTTCTCTAATCAAAATTGGACTAGCTTGCTCAGTTGAATCTCCGAGAGAAAGAATAAATATGAGGGATGTCATTAGGGAGCTAAATGTAACCAGAAACGCATTTCTTTGTGGTTTAGTAAATGTGGAGTATTGTTGACCACATAAATATAAATAATAAATTAAGAATGCATGTTACTTCCAGATTATGGGTCCAACAAGCTATAAAGCTTTTAAATCAGTTTGAAATTTCCATGTAATTGGAAAGTAGTAGTGTTAGGACACCCAACTAGTTCCACTTAGAAGAGTTAATTTCCATAACTAAAAAGGAGTGGATTAGTGAAGAGAGTGGAGAGTTTTCAAATATCCTTTCCATATTTTAATTATTCAATAGACAATAGTTGTATGATTTCTGATGAAGATTGTATACAGCTTATCTTGTTTGTTACCTTTTCATTTTCTTCTCCTACCTAGAGAATATGCTTGTTCTTCTATGTTTGTTTTCTTGAAATAACCTATAACATGAGCTTCTTGTCGGAAGTTCTATATAGTATACACTTATTCTACAATAGAATTACCAGTTCCTATCAAGTACATAATGGAATATCTCTATTTTTACTTCAAGAGTGAAGATTGCCAACTGAGATGCAAATCTCAAGTTTAATATTCAAAATTTAATCTCAAGAATAAGATAGGCCTAATCCAGGCATCTAAGAGTCTTGCATATCGGTATCTAGTGCAAAAAGTGAGCTTATGCGAGAGTGGGAGGAACAAATCCGAGCAGTTAGATATTGCATAAATGGAAAGGTATCTAAGTGATCATCTGACATTTTAAAAAACTTAAAGCCTAACCATCCATGTATGGTTATATGCTCAGATTTGCTCCTCTCACTCTCACATCTAGATGCAATAGGAAGCATCAAAGAGTTAGTGTTGAACCTCAAACAAAATCACTTGCAAGGGATTGTATCACTCCATTGGCCTCCAAAACAACAGGTTCAATGAAGAAATCTGACATGTGTTTACGATATAGTAGATAACAGATAGTCTTTGCATATCTCTCTTCTCAAATGATCTTGAGTTATGGAAATGGCTAAAATAAGACAGTCAAAGAAATGTTTGTTTTAGTTTTTTTCTAACAAAAAGCTTTCCATATAAGCTATTCATCTCACATCTACTGAACAAAACTTCTTAGATGAGTAACTTCTATGAATGATTGTAAACATTTGGAACCTCTGTGTACTAATTATGGTCAGAAGACAGTAACAAGCATATTGATATAATTAAAAAATGTATTATAAATATAAATAAAACCTGATGCATTTCCGAGTGCTTTAGATTACATGTGGTTTGGAACATTAGGTAACAATCTCCACCTCAATGTTGAACTTTCGTTGTAAATAATTTGATGTCGTAGATCCTTCAATATTTGGATGTCCTTAGATACTTGTTATATAGGCTTTCCATAGTTCAATATAGTCAATGCTGCAACTACACTTGGACTGTAGTTAGAATTAGCTCTCATCAAATCTTGTTGAGAAAGGTTGCCTCGTATTCTTTCTGAAGGCAGTAGAAGCTTAACAAACTTTTCAGCTGCCACTATTTGTTCTTCTCGAAAATTGTTATCGTGTATTAAATTCCTGTAGTATAGAGCCAAGACCTCATCAAATGTCCCAGAGAAATATTGTTTTGCAACTGAATAGTAAAGTGCAATGCTTTCATTTTTACACGCATTTTAGCATACACTAAGCTTTTGAGACACATCACACATATGAAATATTTTGCGTGTAATTCTTACATGAGCAACAAGGCTAGGTTCCCTGGTGTGCAGGACCGGAAGAGCGCTTCAGGAATAATAGCTGAATCCAAGAGGATATTGGGAAGTGAAATGTATTGTATCTTAGCTTTGTATTTGATATACCATTCAGTCAAAAAATTGGCACGATATGCAACAACACAAGGTAGACGTGCAAGCTGCAGCTCCACAGCAACAGTCCCAGATGTGCATAATGCAACTCTACTTGCCTGCAATGCAGTTACCTGAAGTTAACTAGGAACAAGTCAAGAATGCAGCCTTATAGGCAAAAAGTGTAAGGTATATGGGGTCAACAAATGAATATTAAAGCTTTGTTAAAATCAATTTATCTATATTCACATAGTTAGTTGATTGTAGCTTTAAACCATTTCCAAGTTCAGAAAATTATCCTATTATGGTCCTGTCTAATATAAAGTAATATTGTAATAATAAGATGAACATGAGAAAGTACCCAGAAGGAATAGATTGAAAACATTATTCAGGAAACATTTTGAGCATAACTACCAGTAATTTGTATTGGCAGGAACAAAACTGAAAATTTCCTATGCTGTCACCAATTATGGTGCCAAGGCAAGTTCAGATTTATGTATTTCTATACTGCACACAAATTTGACAAAGCTGGCTCTGTCAGAATCTGCAATGAGCTAAAAGAAACACTGGAATTGTTTCTTCTTTCCCATTTTTGATAGAAAAATAAATATAATAAAAGATATAATAGAACTGTTGAATCAAGTTTTGGAAATTGCAACAAGTCTTTACAAGATAAGTTCATGAAACCAAATTCCAACGACTTCAACATATTTGTAAAAGATGAGTGTACAAGGGGACCTTACACTAAAGGCATCATATCTCAGCTGAGTCATTCCGCCAGGAATTAAAACAGAAGGAAGAGGCCATCTATGAACAGCCTCAGCAATAAAATTTTCCACATACTTGTTAGGCGCAACATGAATGACTGTCATCATCTGAGGAAAAGTCTCTTTCAGGAGTTCCAATGTGTTTGCAAAGATGGGAAGCATCCGGGTGACTTCTTGTACCCTGCTTCCAGGAAGCAAGCTAATAACAGTGGCTCCTTAGAAGTTAAAGATCAATGAGATTTTACATCAAAATATGATTTCAAAAGCTGAACAAAAAAACTATATATGACTGTAAAAAATAACCTTTAGCCCAATTCTATCAAATATAACGTATTTATTTCTATCTTTTTTTTTCATGTTTTCATTTTTTAAATGATAAAACCCAATTTTTATATCCTTTTCTTTCACACCTACTATTTATTTCTGCAAAGAAAGCAAAAACAAATACTTATCTGAGAAAAAGACTTAAAGTAAAATTGGTGAAAGATCAAACAATATCCTTACATGTGCCTGCACCACAAACACTAAGCAATTGAGAAAAGCATATTGAGCATGTGGATCTTCATCTGATTATCCATACCTGAGGGTATCACATGTTTATTTCGGAAATCTTCAGCATTGCCTTCAGCCCTCCAATCAGGGACTAAGTAATTGCTTCTCTGTGAAAATATCCAGCAATTACTACAAACTTAACTTTACCAAACGACTTAGCACAGTGAGAAAATCCAATACAAGGTTTGCCACATATAAAAGACGAATAAATATATATTTTGATCGATTGAACAATGAAAAGATAAATTATAACACAGTTTTAATTTAAATTTAATGATAAGCAGAAATAAGCTTTATTAAAACTACAAAATAATTGAGTCTTACCAAATTCAATTCTAGAACATCTTCTAGGACTGGATGGCCAACAAAGGTTGCAGACACTCCATTCAATTTACATATTTTATCTTCATTTGGAAGTATGCACAATAGATGATCTACAATTTCTGCTAGCCCTCTGAGTCTTGCTTCGCCTCCTTTCCATGCCCAGAATGATGGTGCTACATAGTGAAAGTGTACTGGCCAGTGTGGTTTTTGCTGATTATATCTAGCTGCAAAGCCATTCCCCCACTTGCATACAGCTTAACTGTCAACAATATAAATGTAGCAGTTTCCCAGCAAGGCAGGGGAATTAGTACCTCTTAGCTGCTTCAAGAACCGGAAAGAAAAGCCTTTAGAGTCTACGGTTAATACAACATGAGGCTCAAATGAAGCAGCTGCTTCTACAGTTTCCTTCAATCTCACCTGAAAATTTTAAATAAGCAATCGAAATTTATGTTCTGAATATCTCCTTTCACTAACACATACATGACATCTACATAACAAAATCCAACAAACAAACCTAGGACTCAATTTCAATGTTCATCTTTAGGAGGTTGATCTAAAAAAATTCTAAAGAATAAGAACATTCCTTAACAGTTAGTGCTAACATAATTACATGTCCTACTTATTTTAAATAAAAATCTAAAAAATTATACTTCATATCAATAAGGGTGAGCCTTAGCACAACAGAATGCTTGCTGCCTTGTGACCTAATATTGGCTTATTAGAATAAGGCTGCTTACATCTGTCCTTCCCATACCCCAGTAGATGGAAGGCTAGTGCGCTTAAGTTTCAAAATTCAAATTAATAAAGTCATAGCAAAACTTCAGCTACTATAAAAAGGTAGGGTACACTACCCTCTTAACTAGAAATGTTGACTATTGCAAAGAAAGCAAGGAAGATAATATTCACACACTCACTCGGATTCTATACAAATGCGGCAGTAGTTCCCAAATTCCCATGACCGAGATATCCTCAATGGGAAAAAGAGATTGCATTCCTTCACTTGACATCTTAGCCCTGAAATAGATAAACATCAAAATGATAGATAGTAACATAAAAGTTAACAGAACTCCAAAATGAGTTCTTCCAAAGAGAAAAGAGAGTGATCGAAGTTACAAATGGAGAAAACGAATCCTTTCACTGATTACAGAATCACAGTCAGCTTATATACAAGTCCCTAGAATGTAATCGTGTAACTAACTATGCAAGCTAAGCAACAGCTAGAAAAGGAAATTTAACTAATTCTAACTAACTCTAGGTTCTTCATCAATATGACTCCAATCATCAATTCTCGATTTGCAGAGATCACAATCAATCATTATGAGATGAACATTTTCAATTTCTCTTTGCTTCTTTTCTTATTGATGATTTAAGAGCGAAGAAAACGGTGTTACCCTCCAACACCAGCAAAGCGAACAGGGAAAGGGGAGAGAAGCTTGAGGGAAGCCATGACACGAGAAGCAATGGAGTCTCCAGAGACTTCGCCTGCAACAACGAAGACCCTCAGTTCCCCATCTCTTTCAGCCATCTCCAACGGCGCTTTAGTTCTTGGAACTGACGAAAACCACAGCGCACTCGAACTGCTTGGACTCCATTTCCTTCTGCACAAGGTTTTGCCAACAGTGGCGCCCAACATCGTCGTCCGAGGGACCACCGTACGCGCCACTCACCGTCGCCGATCACTGGAACCTGCTACCTGCTACCTGCTACCGTTAGATGAGGCCGTTATTTCTGTGTATATATATATATATATTCTTGGATTTTTTATTATAAAATAAAAAATATATATTTTTCTAAAAAAATTATTAAAACTTTATTTTTGGAATTTTTTTTAATTCAAATGCAGTTAATTTCATGTAAAGTTGATAGTTGAGAGCCGCCAGATAAAAATTTATTCAAATTATTCAAATCCTTTGACGACTCTCAATTATCAACTTCACGTGAAGTTGAATGTCATTGGGTTCTCACCTTTTTTTTTTATGTTGGGGCAAGTTTATCGTAACTCCTTGCAAACTCTATAAATTTTATAACATTTATAACAGAGCTGCTACACATCCATATAACTATATAATCAAGTTGGCCCAAGCCCAAATAAAATCAGGCGTATTAAATGGCGTGTGACAACACGCGCCAGACGAAAGAAAGCCCTCCTCTTTCATTCGCACTTCATTATGAAAAAATGTTACATCTTCTTCAACACAAAACCAATACACGAAACCACTCATTCTCTTCGAATCTCTCTCAACATCACTCAAACTTCAATCACATTCTCTGCAGAAACCACTACTGGAAAAGAAACAGAAGAAGATTTTGCAAGCAACAACCAGAAACGAATAAAAACAGCAACAAAGACTACCAAAGATATGAGAAAATTATTGTTCATTTGAAATCATGCAATGTCGCGTTTCTCCTAGTTCCGTTTTAGTTTTACTGGATTGATTTGCTTCGTTTAGTAGATGGAACTATTGTGAATGATTTATACAGTGTAACTAACGCTTGGAATGAAATTTGTTGTTATTTTCGTTCAATTCAGTGGATAGTGTAACTAGGGCTTTAAGATATACATGCTTGTTCTTACTGGTGTGGATAGTTTAACTAGAGCTTTGAAATTGGTTGTTACTATCTTCAGTTCTTTTGCATGGAAGAATATTATTCTTATTGATTGAAAATTGATCATCATTTATTAACCACATGAACGTTTTTCGGTTTGGTGGCCTTTGTGATTTTGGTTCTGTGCATGAATGAGTTTCGGTTTGGTGGCTTGTGGCATTTTTATTGACTTGATTAAGATATACATGCTTGTGCTTGTTGATGTATTGAATGAAGTATTGACCAAAATTTTTCATTACAAAACAGAACAAAACAATATCTCTCTTTCTACAAAATTTTTAAGCATGAGTTACACTTGATGTAAATGAGTTTTGTTTAGGACAATTGACATTAGAGACAACTCTTTCACTTTGATAAGCTATACTACTGTCAAATTGTCTCATTATATTGGATAGATTTCAGCACGAATGGTAGTTAACCTTGATACTTAAAGAAAGATATCAAGTTTCAGTAAGAGTGTTTAAAGAAGCTAATTCGCAAATTTTATTTTGAAAGAACACCTAATTCATGAAATTTTAAAAACTTTTCTTTTGGAAGATGTTGATTTGATTAAGATATATGTGGTTGTTCTTTTTTGTGTGGATAGTTTAACTAGAGTTTTGAAATTGATTGTTACTATCTTCAGTACTTCTTTTGCATGGAGGAATACTATTCTTGTTGATTGAAAGTTGATCATCATTTATTAACCACATGAACGTTTTTCGGTTCAGTGGCCTTTGTGATTTTGGTTCTGTGCATGAATGAGTTTCAATTCGATGGCCTTTGTGATTTTGGTTCTGGTCATGAATGAGTTTCGGTTCGGTGGCTTGTGGCATTTTAATTGACTTGATTAAGATATACATGTTTGTGCTTGTTGATGTATTCAATGAAGTATTGACCAAAATTTTTCATTACATCAAAACACAATAAGAAAATGGCAATAATGAAGGAGAATGCACATTATAACGTAAGCAGATTAAATATATTTATCCGCTTTTATTTGAATAATATCTATTTTGTATTATAAATATATCATCACATTCTGTTTCAAAACTTGCAGAATACTCATTATTGCAGATGCCAAACAAGGCAATAGCAACAATGTACAGAAAAATGAGTCAAGAAAAGAAAGATATAATAGAAGAAATGGGATTTGGTGCCCTGACAAATGTCCCAGAAATGAACGTCTCTAATACCCTGTTGAAAGAATTGCTTGATCGCTTTGATGAAGAGAAAGAATGCTTGAAAACTCTCCAGGAGAAAATATACATAACTCCTCGGAAAGTAGCAGCTGCCCTCGACATAACCAACGGAGGTAATACACTTTCCACTTACTACTTATTTTCAGTTTATTGGTGTCCAGAAAATTAAACTGGCCATTTTGGACTGATTTTTGCTATTAAAATATTGTAGGAAATTATTTTCTTGATAAAGTTGATTACAACAACCTGAATCTAGCAGACAAGGAATGTGCTGGATATGAGTGTAGAAGGGGAGGAGAACCAGAAAATATTCAAGAGAACTTTTGTTGTCTTCATACAAAAGTGCTTCTTGCTCCCCACAACGGTAAGTGTGACCTCCCCAATCCGTAAGCCACCGATCTTTCATGTGGACAACATTCAGGAATGGGATTGGGCAAAACATGTTCTCAACTTCTTGATGAAAGGAGTTGAAAACAAGAGAAAAGAGAAGAAACAGTCTGTTGATGGCTATGTTTTTGTGTTAATGTTGATATACTTCCATGAAACCAAGTTCCCCAACCCGTTTGCACCTGATGCTCCCCCTGCACCGTGGGTGGCTTATTGGACAAGGCAAATGATGCTTGAACAGATTTCATCCGAAGCAACAGAACCAATGATAAATACTCTACTAAAATTTTTCCAAAAATTTGCTTTCAAATGCTTTTAAAATACTCTACTAACTAAATAAATTTCTGTTTTAGGTTATAATTAATTTATTTTTCCTACTTGCAATTGTTAGTTTGTTCATTTGAATATTTTTGCATTAAGAAACATTTTTCTTGATGATTAAATAGTTGTCATGTACTATTCACCATATGAACATTTTTCGGTTCGGTGGGATTGTTTCATTTGGTTCACCGAATTGTTAATGTGTTTTCTTGATGATTAAATAATTGAGTCCTTGTTTCTGTTTTAGGAACTCCTGTATAGAAAGAAAAAAAATAAAAAAACAAAAACAAGTAACTTGGACAAGAAAGAAAAAGGAAAGAAAATAAAAAAGAAAATTGTCGAGACGGATTCTTCTTTGGAAGAGGAAAGACTTTCCGAATCTGAATCTGAAAGCCAGTAAGTTTAATTTTCATATTGATTTCATTTAATTTGTATTTGCTTAAATTTGTTTTTATGCACTTGTTCTTATGTATTGCAGAGAAGAAGAAATAAAAAAACCGGAACAAAGAACAGAAAACAACTACCGAAGATGGTTAAAAAACAAACCAAAAAACCAAATCCTGTGCCGATAGATTCAGAGAGCACAAGCGAATCTGAAAGCCAGTAAGTATTGTGTAATTTCTGTTAGACGTTTTGTTGATTGCATATATATCACCTTTTCTTCAGCAAATGAATTAATTTCGGTTCGGTGAGCTTCTAATTTTCATTTTAACACTTTAATTTAGTTTGGTTTGGTGGTGTCTATCAGTTTGGTTGACTTTATTGTTAGTGTCTTGTCTTCGGTATAAATTCGATGTGTTTATCTGTATTCCAGAGAAAATGAAATCGAGAAAACACCCGTAATTAAAAGAAAACAACCGCAAAGGGTGGAAAAAACACAAGTCCAATATGAGAAGGAGTAAGTTTCTCGAATCATATTTTCTTTTATTAATACTTACGTATTACGTTCCTTGATACTTATTTCATGAACTTTCAGAACTGAACAAGCAAAAAATAATGCTGCGGAAAGAAGAAAATGAGCATTGGAGACGATAAGAGGAAAGAGATCAAAGAAAAGAAATGATGGAGCTCAGTCAACAAACATTGCTCCGGATCAGTTTGACTCTCTAAAGGCACAAAATGAATTCTCTCAGACATAAGATTCAGTTTATTATTCCCGAGTTCTTTTTCTTTCTTTGCTTAATTTTGCTATAACCTTTTCTAATTCCTCTAGATTCAATTACTAATATTTATTTATTTTGCTTAGAGTGACTCTTACAAACTCAAGGAAGCTCTACACCTTCTGTAAATGCCGCGAGCAATACCAGGTAGATTGGTTCACTGCATATTGTATTTTTGGTTCGGTGGTAGCCCAAAAATAAATTTAATGTGTTTCTAGACCTCTACTTTTAATCTTGGTTTCTAATTTTAATTTGTTATCTTTTTTTAAGAAAAATACCCCGGAAAGACTTTTAAAACTCCACCATTGTAAGTTAAAAATATTTATGTTACTCTTTTAGATTTAGTTAATAATTTTTGTTTAATTAATCACAGGAAAAATGTGTTTAAATGTCACTAGAGCTACACCTAATTCTGAGCTACAAATCATTGAGTTTCAACAAGAAACTCCTTCTCAATCTTTGGAAGTGTGAGTTTTTCAATATGCAAATTCCTATTTTTCAAAATAAATTCTAATTATTCAACATTAACTTTATCCTTGTTTACATTCCTTAGACCTCCTCTTGCATTGTCTCTTCCAAGTTCAGTTCAGAAAGAGTTGATGAGGGATGACTTCATCTATGTCCCTCCACAAAAGGAAACACAACAAACTTCTAATAATGAGTAAGTTAATAAATATTTATTCACCACAAGAATCTTGTTCAATATTTACTACTTATACATGGTTTAATTATGGTTCAGTTGAAACCAGAAATGAATTCAATGTGTTTTTGTCTTTGGACTCTCTTCTTTTTATTACAGTTGCCCTCCAGAACCCAAAAAGTAGAGTGTTACAGTGTCTCTTACGAGTTCTGTAATTGAAGACTTATTCAAAGATGACTATGTCTATGAAGTTTCTAATGAAGAGTAAGTTTCACATAAAAATTCTTTTTATTAATTTTAATGGTTGTTATTGAACTGTTTTCTATTTAATGCAATAGTCTTGCCAAAGAACAACAGCAACAATCCCAAGAACCTCCAGTGCCACAGCAATCAGAACAAGAAGCACCTGTTAATGTGTAAGCATAAAATTCTTTAATATCACTTTTGTTTAATATAATTTCGGTTCACTGTAAGTTTGGATTTAGGTTTACTATAAGTTTGGATTTCGGTTCACTATAATGATTGATGTCATTTCTGTTAAATATCATTGTTAAATATGATAATAGTTTGGGATAATTATAGAAATGTTTACTGTTTAATACAGCAGACCTCTGGAACAGCAACAACAACCCTGCGAAGAACCAACAACGCAGCAATCCGAACAAGAAGCACACGTTGATGTGTAAGTTTTACTGCTTATATAAATACCGATAATATTTACTGCTTATACATGGTTTAATTATGGTTCAGTTGAAACCAGAAATGAATTCAATATGTTTGTTGTCTTTGGACTCTCTTATGTTTCTTATAGCTGCCATCCAGAACCCAAAAAACAGGGTGTTACGGTGTCTCTTACAAGTTCTGTTATTGAAGAGTTTTTCAAAGATGACGATGTCTATGAAGTTTCTGATGAAGAACAATCCCAACAACCTCCAGTGGCATGGCAATCAAAACAAGAAACTCTAATCTTGTCATCATTTGATAGGTATGTTACTTGCATTTCTTTAATATCATTTCGGTTCACTATAAGTTTAGATTTAGGTTCACTATTTGTTTAGATTTTGGTTCACTATAATGATTAATATTATTTTTGTTTAATATCATTGTTAAATATCTATCATCTTGCAGTGCTGCTCAACCTAGGCAAAAGGAAGATGAAAGGCCTTCCTTTAGCCTTGGAATAAGTCCACCAGCATCTCAACTAACTCAGTCCTCTCAAGAGAGTGTTTCACAGCTTGAAATCTTGAAAGAGGCGGTGGTAGATTCTGGAGTGACAGCAGCATTAAAATTTGCTGAAGCAACAACTTCAGAGCCATCCTTACCAGCTGCTGAAGTTTACAAAACCCGGGAGAAAAGGATAAAAATCACGAACGAGTTGATTGAAAAGTGTTATCATTGGATGACACATGTGAAACAGACAAGAGATGGTAGCAATGAATATGATGCAATATTTGTCTTGAAACATGATGCACTTTACGAGGGGTTAAGAGAATATTTCATGTCTCTAATGTCCAAAGAACAAGTCCATGCCTTGGTAAATTCTTTCCTAATTGTGTTAACAATAATAATTTTTCTAAACACTTTTATACAATATATCTCATAACTTTTCTTCATGTAGGTTGTCAGTATACATAGCATGATTCTCAACCAAATCAAAGTTCGGCAGTATCAGGAACAAATATATATTGTGCCGCTGGATATTGTGGTAAGCTAAATTTCTTATTCACTACTGATTCCTGTTCTGTTGAGTTCTTTTGCATGAACAAAACTTTTCTCTTGATGATTGAATGTTTTTCATGTTTTATTCAGCATATAAATTGTCTTCGATTCGGTGGAAATGTGATTTAACTGATGTTCATTTTGCAAAATTTTATGTTGGGAACACATGGCGTGGAGTACACTGATAAGAGGACAAACAAGGCTTACAGGTTTGATATTGAGCAGTATGCCCACCACCGCCAGTTTTTTGACAAAAAGAAACTTGCATCGCATCCATTTGTAAGTTGTAATTTCTAAAAATTCTTTGATAATTCTCTTGTTTGTTATTGTTTCGACTAAAATATTTTATAATTTTTTGAAACTTCAGCTATTTATCCCAATTTGTAATGGAGGGCATTGGTGGTTGTGGATTGCTGATGTCAACAAAAGAAAATTCTATGTCCTTGAACCTATCAATAAGCCAAAAAAAAGATATACCTGAATCAAGAGTGCAACTGAACAAATGTGTGGTAAGTTATTCTGTTGTAAATTATTCAAATTATTCTGTACATGAGAGGAGTTTGGCTCACTATTGTTGGTTCTCTTTATTTACTTTTTTTGTCTCTTTCAGGGTTTAATAATTTTTCAGATGAGGGTGTACGCTGGGGCGGAACCCTTAATGGAGGATGGACTGGGAAAGGAAGCAGAGTATATCCAATTAAATGGTCAACGTATAAAGTAAGAATCTTTCTCTTCTATGGTGCTATTTTTAATGTGTTTTATTTTGTATACTATTGATCGTATTATACTCAATTCTTGCTTAGCTATGATTGTGGAATATACGTGATGAAATAGCTCAAAACAATTTACCCACAAAAAATCAAAAGCGGGAAGAGATATAAATATAAAGCTTGGACACAAGTAAGTACTTTCTATATTAATAAACTTCTTTCTTTTCTTATTTGATAGTGTAACTAGGGCTTTGAAGTTTGTTGTTACTCTATTCAATAGTTCTTTTCTATGCAAAAATACTAATTCTTGTTGATTGAAATTTGATCACCATTTATTCACCACATAAACAATGTTCGGTTCGGTGGCTTTTATAATTTTGATTCACCAAGTGAATATTTTTCGGTTTGGTGACCTCCTTTTAATTTGTTCAGGATTTAGGGTTACTGTGATTGCATTTTTACAGTATAAATAAGGCTTTGAATGAAATGTGTTGTTATTTAATTGATATTTAATGTGTTCAAGGTTTAGGGTTATTGTCATTGCATTTTTACAGTATAATTAGGGTTTTGAATGATATTGTTCTTATTTCAGTTGGGTTCATTTCTTATGTAACTAATTCCTTTCAATTGAAATGTAGGAAGAGATTGATAGCTTCAGGTACCAATACGGTCTGCACATTCTGTTGCATGAAATGAACAAAATCAGAGACCAAGTGATTTGGAAATATGAAGCAATAAGACTCCCAAAGCCATCTGCTGCCCTCTCCAGCTCTTATTGTAAATTCACATATGAGGATTTAGATAGTAAATAGAATATACTATAATTGATTGGTTGTAATTAACAATATTTTGTTTAACTTGTTTAAAAAGCAAAAAATGGTTACTTCAAATGTATATATGTCAATATTAATGTAAATGTTAATGTTAATATTTATATTTGATTCAAAATGGATTACTCATCTGAGATGTTAATTTATATATCTCTTGGAACTGGCTGCCTGCTATTTTGTTTTAGGTTCTCATTCATTGCAATCACGGTATTTACCAATACATTACGAACACTAAACGAACACACTGAACTGAAATTAATACAGTGGGCGAACCAAAAATTGCAAACACACTGTACAGAAATTCGGCAAGCTAAACCCTAAACCCTAAACCCTAAACCCTAAAATCCTAAACCCCTAAACCTCTAAACCCTAAACCCTAAACCCAAAATCCCTAAACCCTAAACCTTAAACCCTAAACCCTGAACTCTGAACCCTAAACCCTGAACCTTAAACCTTGAACCCTAAATCCTAAACCCTGAACCCTAAACCCTAAACCCTGAACTCTGAACCCTAAACCCTAAAAGCCTAACCCCTAAAACCCTAAAACCTAAACCCTAAACCCTAAATCCTAAATCCTAAACCCAGAACCCTGAAATCAACCCTAGACTAAGAACAGTAGACAAATCGAAAAACTGCATATATCAATACACTAGACGAATTGAAAAACTGCATATATCAATATAGAATTTCACAAAAAAGTGACTATTTATTAAAGACTAACAACATTCAGAAATTAACCCTGCTATAACCAGGGTGAACCGAAATTTGTTCATGGGTGAACAAAAATTTATATTAATAAAAATTAAAACTTGTACAATCCTCTCTTAGATAATTCATATCTGGCGCATTGTAAAGAGTGGAGCTTGACTGAATCGATGATCCGGAATCTAAAAGGTTCAACTACAAAAGCCATAATTTATTGTATATTAGCAAAATGAACAATTGAATTTTTTAACTAATCAAAAGCAAGTCAATTTTACCTCGCTTGGAGCTGTCTTTTTCTTTTTCTTCATGGCATTTGAGATCTTTTTTTCCAGGTTTGATCCAAGTCTGTTCTTGGGCCGACCTCTTTTTTTGACACGTAGTGGGCTTTGAAGGTCATTCACATTCTTAATGTCGCTTCTTCGTGGGTTAACAAACTTTTTCCTTTGCTTCTCTCTTGATATTTATCCATCTCCACCATGACCATGTCAAATGCTCGGTGCAGAATTCTGGTCAACTCTTCAAACTCGGATGCAAATTCACATATATTGTGCGACTGAAACACCAATTCGTCGAATCTCTTACTTCTTGGCTCCAGTCGAGGTTCATCTTGGCTACTCTTGATGTGTGTGTACCTCCTCTTTGTGTTCTTGCTCTAGTGTTCCAATATGTATTTCAGTGCCATGTTATCCACTCGCTCAAAGCTTAGGACACTTAGGAAATGGTGGCATAATATGCCCCTAGACTCAAATAGCAAGCAATGGTGATTTACATCTCGTGATACTGCGTCGTAGGTGATGACAAACTTGTTGAATGTGGAGTTGGAAACCTGCTCTATGACTTCATATGTTGTGAAACCTAGGGTGGAATGCATTGATCTTGTGATACAGTTCACTTTACCTTTCAATTAAGCTTGAACTTCCCTAAACTTCTCATGGGTATATACATGCTGAAACTGTGCCTCTATTGCTGATTTTGTTGCACATGGTATCACGGTGTGAAAATCTGCAGCATCGAATTCTCTCTCTGCTTACTAGGCAATTGTTGTATTGCTTCACGAATTGTCTCAAGGAGCTATTCCGTGTGATAAACTTGTTGAAAAATGAATGCATGCTCTCGCTCCTTTATGTGCTTCTCATCCCGGCCCAAAAGTGGTGATCCAAGTAAACTGGAATCCATATATGTCGATCCTCGTACAGCTTTGCAAACCAAACCGAACACATAAGGTGTGGTGAACCGAAAATAGTGCATGCTTTGGGATAAAAAGATATGAGCATGAAAATAATTCAAATTGAAATCTTAATTACCTGAAAGCCACTTGTTGCCTCCGATGCCGTACTTTCTGAGAAAATCGATTCAGTTTCTGTCAAATGCTTCTTTTGTGTACGAGTTTCAAATAACATGGCTCATCTCTTGTTCAATTTCATTGTGTCCCTTATATCCATTTAATTTGCTTGGGATCTTCTTCATAATGTGCCAGATGCACCAGTGGTGAATTGTTGTTGGCATGCACAGCTCAATTGCCCTTTAAATTGATGCACATTGATCGGTGAGAATAATACCTTCTGGTGCCTTCCCTCCTATGCAACGTAGCCAACACTCAAATAGCCCTTTGAATGATTGGATGTCCTCATTTTCATCAGCGCGCATCCATTTGAATGATTGGCTGTGGTGATTCAAGCCCACAAAAGAACATAAAACCAAATTGTACCTGTATAAAAAATAAGCAGACGGTGGTGAACCGAAATATATACACGCACTGAACATCAAAAATATATATGAATGAACCGAATACCTGTTTGTGTTATAGGTGGTGTCAAATGAAACTACATCTCTGAAATAATCAAATGCAGCCCTGCTTCTTGCATCAGCCCAGAATGCATGTTTAATGCAATGATCGCCTTCAAGGTTGAGCTCAAAGAAGAAATTTTGGTTCTTCTTTTTTATTCTTACTAGGTACTTCCCAAATTCTTTGGCATCGTCTTCATCAAAAATATTCCGTACTTCCCTTGTGATGTAATTCCTGGCGTCTTTTTCTATAAAACCTAGTTCACGGTGGCTGCCAGCTACTGCCACAAATGATTGGTAAGTTTTGCTCGGTCTAATTCTGGCTTACTCGTGGGTTTCGATGGTGTGATGCATGAACATGCTAAGCTCCCTGTGTTGTTTGAACATCTCAGCCTGGTCTAGACAACAAGGATGTGAATGATTCAAAACAGCTTTGAAAATTGTCCAAAGACTAACATCCTTCATTATGTGTACATCAATTCTAGCCGGACAATTTAACCCAGTGGAAGGGTTTGTCTTCAAAGTTGGAGATATCTTAGATTTCCACCTCCCCTCTCTGGTGCATATAATTAGTTGATTCTTAATCTTGTCTCCTTCCCGAGTCGTGTTCCTTATTTTTGTAGAAAAACTGGTAAGTTTGGAATAATGTTTGTAGAATTTTCCAGCTTCTTCTAGTGTCTTGAAAATCATTCCCACCTTTGGGACAAAATTTTCATCCACAACACAGCTGCTTTGCACGATGAACCGATATCTTGATTATGGTGAACCGAAATCTTGATTATGATGAAAGAATTATATAGTACTTAGGGTACAAAACAGAATATATTCGTCTAATTTTTTTTACTCCTTTCTGCATACCGAACCCAACACATGCACATGGTGAATTAACCCTTTAGTACTTACCGAACCAAAAAGTTACTCACAGTTACTCACACTCACAGTTACATATTATCAATTCAATTTAATTCAATTCAGATATAGATTCAATTCACTTCAAATAAAATTAGCAATTTCATTCCATTAAATTAGATTCAAAATTCAATAATCTAAACCTCATGAAATTGATACGTTTCGGAAGAATTTTCCAAATCGCACTCATTCAACTGATTTGAAGTTGATTCATTCATTATTTCAATTCAGAAGTGCAGATCGAAGAAGAAAATGAAGAAGAAGATGAACGACAAAACTAATTACGTTGAAGTCAATCTAGATCTATAATGCAGAGAAGAAAAATGTGAATAGAGGAGAACAACGAATTTAATTAGGTTGAAGAAGAAGGAGAACATGAAGAAGAAGAAGAAGAACTAGAAGAACAAGAAGAAGAACGCGAACAGAGAAGAAGAAGAAGAAGAAGAAGGTACTTGGATTACGTTATATGGAAAGGTTTACGTTGAGAAAGGTTTACGTTGAGAAAGGTTGATCACGCGAAATAAGGATTACGTTATATACGTTATATGAGGCGCGTGTAAAACAAACGAGTGTGTGGGTGAGGTAAAATGCATGGAGTGGAAGGTACTTGGATACCATCTATGTAATTTTTACATGAATGTAGAGCTTTTTCGATTTTATAAACTTCACCGGTATTTCTAGTTAACTTCAAATTTTAAGTTTTTTTTTTTTTTTTTTTGTGTTGAGGAGCACCATTCTTACTCCATCACTATTAAATATAGCTTATTTCTATGTACTCTTGATCATAGTTGTTATTGTCGCCGGCGATGTTAAAGAAGTCATTCTTATTATTTGTCCAATATTCAAGATTAAGGTGTTGAGAGCATCATTCCTATTACACCATTGTTAAATACAGCTTATTCATGTATACTCTTGTGTACTACTCCTATGTACTCCTGGAGGCGATGATAATGGTTGTGAACTTGCTTCCACAAAAAAAATTAGATTCCGAAAATTAAAGTTTCAATAATTTTTTTGAAAATAAAGTTTTTTTATTTTATAAGAGAAAAAAGTCTAATGCTAAAGTTATTAGAATTTATTATTGAGTAAACTACCATTTCTATTCATGAAAGTTGAAAACACTGACATATCTGTCCATAAAAGATGAAAATTACCATTTATACCCATGTAAAATTGACTTTTGCAAGCAAAATTACCCAAACTCCAAATAATTACATAAAATTTTCAAACTACCCTAGGTGAGTCTCGTCCTCCTCAATTCTTCGTCTATAGCTCTTTCTCTGTGTCACAACTCCTGATCCCCCTTCTCTTCTCTCGCTCACCCATCCTCTAACTCACTCACTCACTATCTGCAACACCTCTATCAGCCGTGAACCACAACTACCGCAGCACCATTTCCCTTCCTTCCTTCTCTCTCTCTCTCTCTCTCTCTCTCTCTCTCTCTCTCTCTCTCTCTCTCTCTCTCTCTCTCTCTCTCTCTCTCTCTCTCTCTCTCTCTCTCTCTCTCTCTCTCTCTCTCTCTCTCTCTCTCTTCCTATCTCACCTCATCATAGCCCAACGACTGTCATCTTCAAAATCACAAAAAAAAAACTAACATAGATCAAATCAAAGAATAAAACATGCATAGATTCAAAATAAAATTCTAATTTCTTAGAACATTCTTTACCAAAAATTATCAATTTATCAGATTTCAAATCACCATTTTTGTTGCAAATAACACAGAATACTAATTCGATTCTAGTAGCACTAGGAGGAGAAGCTTACAAAGACGCATCGCCAGGAGGAGAAGAAGAGGGTAGTGATGCCGAGGGAAGGAGAAGACGAAGACACGATGTTTGGAAGAGAAAGGGACTCAGCGTTGAAGAGGTTATGGTTGCAGAAAATAGAGGACTCAAAATTGCTACTTCCTGAAGCCAGACACCTCCCAAAGAAGAAGAAAAAGAAGGAAGGAGAAGATGGAGCTCGCGGCAGCAAAAGGAGGAGCCATCATTGATGCACAGAAGAGAGAGAAGAACGACAGATAAGAGAGAAACATCAATAGGGAGAGAAGAGGTGTAACACTCTAACTACCAAAGCTCACGCTTCCGGCTGCGCAACTCTGATAGCTCGGACATTACGACGACACTTATACTATTTAATACTAAAATATGAGCCTGTTTAAAAACTTTAAACCGCAATACCATTCCCAAAAATACTTTCGCCATACAACGTACGTCCATACATACCATACAACTTATAGAAACTCATAAAGAGTACATCCATATATGTATACATACATATATATAAATAATATTACAAACATTATCCAGTACAATTCCTATCCCTCTCACAGAATATATCAAGATAAAGGCGAGGGTACAAAAATAATAATCTAAAGCAATACAGAGCATCTCAATAACAAATAATTAAACTCTTCATAACTTCTGCGCCCAAATCCTGAAAGGGGAAAAATGTAGGGGGTGAGAACATCATCCTTGAAAGGGTTCTCAGTAGAGGGTTTTTGGGAATTACTGTAATAGGATACATGAAGATAAACCGTACCAGTGATTAATAACCATCTTATGCCTCTTATCAAAAACAACAGTTTACAATAAAAGTAAAGTCAGAAATCTTTTCTGAAAGAGGAACCGTTCAATTCTCAAAACATCAAAGCATTTCAAAAAGGTTATCTATACTGAACCAAAATAACCTTTCATATCTTATTCCAAACCAGAACCACAAAACCGAAATCAACCATCAGTTCATCTCATTCCAACCACGGCCCTAGGCCCAAACAATCCAACCTTCAACCAAATCACCACAATCCAACAGAGTTCTAGTTGCAAACACAGATAGAAAGATGCAAGCACAAACAAACAGTTATTGCAAGTAGAACAATTAGCAATTAATCACATTAGAAAAACAAGTACAATATGCACACCCAAACAATGTCACATAGATGCATATGATGCATGCCTGTCCCTAGTGGCTGATGATATCATCTGTCGGTTATATAGCCAACCCGACACGTCCTGGTAGCTAACCATGGACAGAAACACCCATCGCGGAGCAAGTAGGTTTGAGCTACAACCCCATTGCTACTACCTGCTCAACCCAGAGCCAGTGGAATAACCACTACTGCGGCTACTACCCAGGCGGGTGTTTAACAGCTCAACCTGGAGTGAGTGGAATCACCACTACTACCGCTACTACCCAGGCGTCACAGTCTCTGACCTGGAGCAAGTGGGACGAACCACAACCCTTGCTACTACCCAGGTATCTCAAACATATATTCATTCAGTTCCAGCCATGGATCAACATCCATCTCAGCCATCCGGCTTAAATTCAAAATTCATAGTCAGCCATACGGCCCATAACTCATTCGGCAATCAGCCATAAATCAATATCATACACAGCCATTCCGGCTCACGGTTCAATCCAAAACCAGCCAATATTCATAATCATACACAACCATTCCGGCCCATAAAAAAAACAGCACTTCCACCATTCAACATCATTAAATTCATAAAACCGGAATTTAAGCCATAAGTTACTTTTCTCAAGCCATTTCACTCTGAAATCAAATTTCAACTCTTTTCAGCCTTGGCTTCAAAGATCTCATTTTCTCAAATCATCTCAGGCTCATAAGCCTAATTTACTCAAAGTGAGTCTCCTTTTGAAAACAAAGCCACTCTCGGCATTCTCTTTCCAAAACTTCCAAAACCATGGCAAGTTAAGGATTTATTTCAAAGTATTCGAAATCACTCATCCAACAATGGGATTTTATAACAAAAGCTTCTCGGTAGAGTCCCAAGTCTTTAGGGAAGGTCATCTTACATCAATTCTTTAAAATTCATTGAAACTCTTAAAATCACGGATTCTCGGTTCAAGTAAATAAAACTGAATTTATTATAAAGTTGAACCATACAAAATCACAAGTTCCAACCCGGTCCAAAAATCAACTCATTTGAAAAGGAACCGGTTCATTTGAATCAAACCACTTTCAGGTTTCTTTTTGGAACCCATTTTTCTAACTCTTCCAAAATGCCTCAAACTTTATTACTCCATCAAAAGTCTAGATTCCTTTGAAATCACTAAAAGCTCCTTTTTATATTGAAATCAATATTAGAGCATCATTCTTTCCTTCAGTAATTCAAACGGTAAAAATAGTTCATTTCTAAATAAGTCAAACTCAAGGCATAAAGTTCACTAAATAAATTAAGCTTGAAAACATCAATATTCTCTTAATAAATCAAATAATACAACTTCTCAAATCCAACCCTTTTCAAATAACTTTTCAAACAAGGCTAGAACTTTGTAGAAATTTCGGCAGCACCTCCCCTAAAACTTGGACTTTTGCCACCCGGTTCGGGTCCCAACTAAACCATTTCTCATTCCTTTTCAACAGCTCAAAACCAGAAATCAATTTAAAGCAAGCTAAATCCAACAATCACCTCAGTGGCGTATCTCAATGATACCATTTCAAAATCAACTCAACATCAATCGATATAACTCATTTCCAAAGCTTTAAAGAAACGGTTCAATAACAAATCATTTGTCCAAAACCAAATCAATTAAAATAAACCAGGCTTAATTCAAAAGTGCATTCGACCTTTCACATCATTGAAATAATTGACTCAATTCAAACCCATCCTCAACGGTTTAAACTCAGATTTCAAATCTTTAAAGAATCAACTTCAAAACATTATATTTCACAAAGCCGCACAACAACTCAGCCAAACCAACATCCATAATCATTCAAGTCAATCAAATAATACATAAGGCAGATACAATCGCCAAATACACAATATCCCACATCAGTATCCATATGTAATAATTCTAATACACAAAACATAGTTTTTGGAAAGCGCCCCTACCTCAAAACGCAATTCCATAATCCAAACGTCTCATAGAGTCCTTTCCGCCTCATCCCGAACTGACGGCAACCAAAACCTCAGCTCCCAGTCATGTTCGCAATAACCATAGCAACACTAATCGCAACATATAATAATCAGGACTCGACCCCACGTTATCAAAACTCGTATTCATTAACTGTACACAACAGAATACTAACACGAGGCCTTCGAAATAGAGATACTCACTAAATTAACGAAACGAAACAGCCGAAACTCCAAATCGACTCGGCAGCGGCTCCGTTAATAAATTCTGAATAATGGCGGCGGTCCAAATTTCTGATAATAGCAGCTGTACAACCATGCAGTGTCAATACTCTTTCCGAAATCCAAAAAGGACAGAAACCGTAAATTAAAACCCTTACCGGAAGAGTTCTCCGGCGACTCGGCACGGCGGCGCGGTTGACTTCTCCTCCGGGAGCGGCTATAACGAAAACAGCAGCTCCTCCTTCCGTTCACAATCCCAGCGGCAGCCACAGCGGTGGTTCTCGGCAGCTCTGGCGGCAGTGGGCTCCGGCAGCTTGCAGGACCCCGAGGCAGAGGCAGACAGCAACTCCGGTGGCCTTCTCCGACGACGACACCAGCCACCACGGGGACGGCGGCGGTGAGACCCCAACGGCGCCGACGTGGCTCACCCACTCCGTCCCGTCGATCTCCCTGTCTCTCAAGCTTCTCTCTGATCGGACCTTGTCGGCGGCGGCCAAAGACGCGGTGAACACCGCGACAGCCACGGTAGCAGCAGCGTCGCAGCAACGGATTCCTCTTTCCGGCGATAAGGACGCAGTTGGCTTCACGACTCCCACTCCCTCTTTGCGCCTCCCTCTACTCGATCTCTCTCCTCCTCGAGTGTGGGTGGCGACGGCAAGACGCGTTGGTGGTGATTCCAGGCCAGCATGGACTGCAGAGGCGGCGCGACGCGGTGAGCTTCCCTCTGTCACTCGCGCAGTTCTGGCGGTGATGCGGCGGCAATGGTGGCGCCCAGCGCACGGCGCGATGAGCTTCCCTCCTCCTCTCCTCATCCGCCACTCAGCCCCTCTCTCTGTTCCGTTTCTATTGGAGGGGTTTGTGTTTTTGCTGCTGTTTTGGGGGGAAGAAAGGGATTTCGGCTACAGCTGTGTATAGGGGAAAAGGGAACCGGGTCGGGTAACGGGTCGCTGGGTTAGGGTTTCATCATTTTTTTTAACCTAGGGTTAGGGGCACTTTGGTAATTTCAAATAAAGTTGGGAATAATATGGTAATTGAAACCCCAAATTAAATCCAACACTAGAGGTATATAGAAAATACTACTTGCTCATCAATTTCACAAATTATTTTCAATAAAATGCCTAAATCTAAAAAATTAGAAATAATATACTTAATTTCTTCATTTTCCAAAATAGCAGTAATAATATTTAAAATATTACTTATCTAATCCAAATCGTATAAAATCCTTATTATTTCATAACTATCAACCTTATACTTTAAATATAGAAAATATTCCAATAATTGTAGAATTGAATAATAACCATAACTTATCTCAAATTCAATAAATCAAAACTTGCCTTAATTATCTTTAATAAAATAATTTCTGAAATTAAGGTTATAAAAAACTATATGATTTGAGACTTGATCATAAAAAGACTTTTCAAAGATTCTGGGTCTTACAAGAGGAAGAAAAAAGTGCAAAGATGGAAGAGAGAGAAAGAGAAAGAGGACGATTAAATAAGATGGAGGAGAAGGAACATGGCTGGAGAGAGAGAGAGAGAGAGAGAGAGAGAGAGAGAGAGAGAGAGAGAGAGAGAGAGAGAGAGAGAGAGAGAGAGAGAGAGAGAGAGAGAGAGAGAGAGAGAGAGAGAGAGGATGGTTGCTGAGAGAGAGGAGATGAAATTGAAGAGAATGAGACTCACCAAGGGTAGTTTGGGGATTTTATGTAATTATTTAGGGTTTGGATAATTTTGCTTGTGAAAGTCAATCTTTTATGGTACAAATAGTAATTTCTATCTTCTATGGATAGATATGTCAGCGTTTTCAACTTTCATGGGTAAAAATATTAGTTTACCCTATAATTTTAGGCATTACTTAGTTATAGACTTAATTTCTTTAGTCTATAAATATAACAACATATAATTCCATATTTTTAAATATTTATGGTTAACTGATAGTAAAAAATAATAAATTCTGGTCCTCCAGCATTTTATATATTTGACAAATGTTTATTTTAACTGAATGACAAATGTCCAATTCAAACTGTAAAACAAAATTTAAATTGGATATTAAGCGATAAGTCAATCTAATTCAAAATTCAAAAATTCATTCTCCTCAAATCTGTCTCTTCACCCTTTTCTCTGCATTTTTATTATCTTTGTCGCTCGCCATCATGACTGACAGATAAATTGCATATTCGAAAAGTTAGTTAATACCAAAGTTTCGCACTGTCACCGAAGCAAACAAAAAAGTTCTGCTCGTGATAAAAGCAGAAGAACTGCCATTAGGGACTTCTCATCCATTCACAAAAACTAAAGCTCGATATGGTCATAGTTACTCAGTAGGGAAGGCTGTCGTGGGTTATGGTTGTCATCGGCAAAAGAATTGCCGATTAGATTCATCATCATCAAGCAACGGAGATAAAAGAACAAAAAGAAATAGAGATAACAATGAGTGGTGTTGCTGCTGAATCATTGTGATTGTGCGAAATCAATAAAACTGAGGAAGTGTTTCTTTAACCATTAAACTTCTCCGAAAATGTGTGTTTTATAAATCTAAAAAACATGTTTAAAAAATTTGTGAGATCTAAATCTTTGTTAGGCGGCCTTATCTTTTTTATTAGTCCGTTACTTTTTTACTTTTCTAATTTATTGCTTTTATTTTTAAAATTTTTGGAAAATTATGTGTTTTTACCTACAAAATCTGAAATTTTACTATATTTGAGGTGAAATTTTATTATATTTAGAGTGATTGCATGAATAAAAAAGTATTTGAAAATCATTTTGTTGCAATTCAAGTGTTGTTGGAGGGTTAACAGTTTTAGACACATTCATTATTTATCCATAAAATGTTTTAATGTGTTGTGGAAAATGATTTTGACATGTGCACCAAATTTTGTGGTGTTTATTTGGTTATCCACGAAAGAAGTTTATTGCAATTCTGAAAATTTTTTGATACTCTCTAACTTCATAGCCTGTGTATTTTGAGAAATATTGTGCATTTATTTTGTGTGCACCAAATTATATCCTTTTTTTTAATCTCTGATGCTATTTATAAAAACTGGGATTTAACCTATACTGTTGCATGTGAAAATTAAAAACTATAAGTTTTTAAATTATTATATCTATTACAAGAGGTCTGGTGATAATTTTATTATTTTGTTGTTATATGTGAATCATAGGTTAGAAATATATTTTAACAAAGATCAAATTTAAACTTTAAAAACATAATTGATTAGAGAGTTTGATATAAAAGACTTGAGACTAACAAAAAAGATTTTAGAAATATAAATCTACTGAGATAAAAGGAACAGAAAAATTTGACTATCACAAAAAAATTGTTTGAAAAAGATCTTGCAGTACTTTAACATGTAAGAATGTAAACTAATTTCAACTCCACTTCTTAGGAATTTTAAATTATCTCCAGTATGTGTCCTAATAATAAAGTAAAGAGGATAAAAATATTTCGAGTATCGTATGTATCAGTGGTGGGAAGCCTTATATATGTCATGATTTGTACAAGATCAGATATTACTTAAGCAGTAGTGGTAATTGGTGCAGAATTTATAACCCACACTTACTAACCGGCAAGTGCACCGGGTCGTAGCAAGTAATACCTTACGTGAGTAAGGGTCGATCCCACGAGAATTGATGGATTAAGCAACAATAGTATTTGATAGGATTAGTTAGGCAAGCAGAAAAGAGTGTTTTGGTATTCAAAGAGCAATAAACACAGACAAATAAATAAGTTGGAAATAATATAATGAGAAGATAGTTAAGGTTTCAGAGTTATCTATTTTTCCGGATTAATTTTTTTTATTACTAACTAATTTAATCATGCAAGATATAATTTCATGGCAAACTATATGTGACTAGGCCCTAATTCCTTAGACCTTTCTAGTCTCCTCTAAAATTCATTAACTGCCAATTCCTTGGTCAGTTAATTCCAATTAAAGGGTAAAAATCAATTTTCAGTTTATATGCCACAAAAATTCTAATTACCCAAAAATAAGGGGATTATATGTCACGTATCACATTAAATTCAAATAATTAAAATTTAGGATAATATGTTTCCAAACTGTTGTTCAAGTAAAGAACTTTTCCAAGTTTTACAAAAACTCAATTAGAACATGGGTCATACTTCCGTTCCACCCATGTTCATAAAATAAAGAGCGAAAACAATTATTGAAATATAAATCAAAGCATGGAATAAATTAGAAAGATCAAACGAATTAATCCATTACAAATAGACAGAGCTCCTAACCTTAACAGTGGAGGATTAGTTGCTCATGGAATGTAGAATGTAAATTTGTATAGAATTCCCTAATGGAATCCCTCTCATCCTTGTAATCCCTCTAATGTAATGTCTAATAGAAGAGAAGTCTCCCCTTTTTTATAACTAATCCTAATTAATTTAAAATCTAATTTATCTAAAAAAATAAAAATAATATATTTTCCTGAAAAATAAGATTTGAATTTAAATTCGAATTAATTAACAGATTTTCAGTTGATGGGTGGGGACCACTTGCTTTGTCCATTCTGCAGCTTCTAATCTGTATTTTCTGGGCTGGAAAGTGGGTCAAAACAGCCCAAAATTCGTAACCAGCGTCATTTGTATTTTTGCAGATCGCGCATGTGACGCATCCACGCGTTCGCGCCATTTGTGCAGATTTCAGTCCATGCGTTCGTGTCAGGCACGTGATTGCGTCATTGCGATTTCTCCATTCCGCGCGGTCGCGTGGGCCATGCGTCCGCGTCGGTCTTCGCTGGTCATCTCTTTGGTTTCTTCTTCTTCTCTGTAGAAACTTCATCAAATCCATCCGAATGCTACCTAAAATAAATAAAATTGCACAAAACTCAAAATAGCATCCATAGTGGCTAAAATATAATTAATTCTTAATTAAACTCAACAATTTAGATGCAAATTCACTAGGAAAAGATAGATAAGATGCTCACGCATCAGTAATAAAGTCGATTTATAATAGATCCGGATAAAGAGCATTGGAATGCTGTTAAAGAGGATCTTAAAATACATCAAAGAGACCTCAAATGCTCCATTATGTTTTGGAGGAGTTAATAGTCAAATTAGTCCCTGAAAAATAAGGTATTTTTCAAATTCGTCCTTTAAAGATTTTTGCAATCAAATTGGTCTTTCAAAGACTACAAATTAATCATATATGTCCTTCAATTACTCTACTCATAATTTTCATCAACGGTTGATGATGTGAAATAGTAATTGATAGCATATATGACACATAACATGTTCAATTAGATATTGACTAAATATGTTTACAAAAATTTATCAATTTAGTCACTAGGTCATATTAGGAATAGGATTTTTGTAATTGGAAAAAAATGACTAAATTAATAAATTTTCATAAACATATTTGGTCAATATCCAATTAAACATATCAGATACTATATATGTCATCAATCTTTGAACAAAATTGTTAATAGAGTGACTCGAGGATAAATATGATTAATTCGCAATCTTTGAATGACCAATTTGATTGAAAAAATCTTTTAGAGATGAATTTAAAGAATGTCTTATCTTTCAGGGACTATATAATTTGACTATTAACCCTGTTTTGGAGGATCAAAACTCATTGTTAGTGGATATGTCAATTCAAACTTTGCAAGTGATCTTGATAAATGAAAATCTACTACATAATGTGTGTTCATACTTGTAAGAGGAACTGTGAGTTGACTATCTAAGTTACAAACTGTTATAGATTTATCTTTCGCAGAAACTAACTATATGGCAACTACATGAGTATACAAGGAAGTTAATTTGGATCAAAAGATTAATGGAGGAACTCAAGTACAATTAACAGAAGATTCATGTATATTGTAACAGTTAGAGTGTCTTGCACATTACAAGAAATATTGTCTTTCATTCAAAAACAAAACACATTGGAGTAGAATATCATTTTATTTGAAAAGTAGTAAAAGAAGAGAGTATGAATATGCATGAGATTCTCACTAAAGATAACTTAACAAATGCCATGACAAAGCTAATTAACACAAATAAATTTGAATAGTACAGATCCTACTATAGTATATTTGATACATGAACAATATGGATTTATAAAATTTACTAAAATTAGTTTTAAGTTGGAGATTGTAAATTTAGTAAAGCTAATTTTATAGGGAAAAAAAACTAAAAAATGAAAAAGAAAAATACTCCTCAGTAATAACCATCAAATTTTGATGGTGGATGGAGAAGAAGATTAGCAACCGCATGTTATGGGTGATTTACATAATAGCGATTCATCTATAAACTAAGCTTTCTCATTTTACTTTTCATCAAGTCGTCCAACAATAATAATAAAAATATTTAAGTTACATAGAGATTTTTTTATTTTTAGAGGTATTCTCCTATATATTTAAAGTGAAGCGTATTCTCCATTTGTGAAAAGAGAGTATTATTATAATTTTCTTGTGATAGAAATAAATTATAATTCTTATAAAGATAGATGTTTAATTCTTTCTATATTTTTACAAATTTCAAGATTTTTATTTTTATATTTTAGTTACGTCATTTATTTAGTACCTAACAGATTTTACAAATTCCCATTAAATTTCGTTGTAGATAATACTACTTGCTTACATAGATATTTTTATCATCCCTAGTTGTCTTGATCATAGTTGTCAAAAATCAAAACCGAATGGTTGATCGAATTGATCAAGTTATTGGTTCATTAGTTTACTAGTTCAACCGATAAATCACTGATTGAACTAATAGAATCGGTCCTACGTAAATAAAAATATAAAATAGTACAAAATTGAGTAAAGTAGTAATTAGGTTCTTCAAGTTTTCGACTTCAGATTAATTAGTCTTTGAAAAAAATAAATTACCAATTTGGTCCTCCACGATAGCAGACGGTGGACATGTTATGTCTCTCTATTTATTTATCATGTAAAATTTAATGGTGATACTTATATGTACTGTTAACTATTGTGACGTATCTATTTATGAAAGATTGTTATGTAGATAACAATTTTTGAAGCGAAACTTCACCTATTTTAATAGAATTCGTAATAAATAGAGAGCAGTTAATAAATGTTATATAAAAATTCGAAAGATAATGGATACTTCATTATCCAAAACTATATCGTTTTCATGCTTATATGACAGTAACGAGACATGCATCATTGTAGATAATGAAATATACGGGCAACTTCGTTTTGTTTCGCACTATTCATTGATGAAAGGATATGCATGTCCACTGTTTACTATCGTGGAGGTCCTAAATAATATTTTTTTCTTCCCGGACTAATTAATCCTAAGTCAAAATCCTCGAAGACCTAATTTCACTCTATTCTAAAAAATTTAAAATAAATATTTTCACTAATATTTATATAAATTTTAAAGAATTATAAATTAAAAAAAATGAGTATAAATCTAAAAATAAATTAAATAAGTATAAAATAATTTAATTGTGTATGTATATAATATAGATAATAATTAGCACACATTTTATTAAAGGAACAAGTAGCCTGGTGGCACAAAATGGCATGTTGGAAGGTAGTTAGAGAATACGAGTTCGAACCTTTATCCATGAACACAGGAACACCGAGGATCCACAAGGTAAAGGAGTACAGGAGTAATCGCTGAGTTCCTGTAGAATGCTCTGGGAGCACCGAAAAACTCGGCCAGTTCACGAATTTGTATCGAATTGGCTGATTTTGGCCTATTTGTGATGAATCATTCGATTTTTGGCATTTTATTTGCATTTTGGTCCATACTTTTAATCAAATTGACTAGATTATCAATTCATCGATTTTTTTGTCAAATCGATCGATCCGGTCAAATTCTTATCACTGTGGTCTTTATATTGGGTGATTATTGTTGTTCATATATTGTGCGGAGTTCTTTTTGTTATTAGAACGTGTTAAAAGAAGATTTAAATTAAATCAACCTCTTTCTATACTTTGTTATGTCAAAAGAAAAATCTAACTATCATTTTTTTCTTCCAAAATGACATGATTTATTATATGATCTAGTCAATAGAAATATACAAAGGTTTACATTTTTATTACCGTCTTCGAAAATTATTCTTATTAGATGAATTATTTCTTCAATTGTTTTGAGTGATATTTTTAATATCTATTAGACAAATAATTTTTAATAGTTTTTTTTATTTTAATTTTTATCGGTATCTCTTAACTTGCAGGCTAAGAACTAATTCATTATGGATCATGTTCGTTAGTCGGCTTCCGAACAGGTCGGGTGGACAGAAGATGCAAAGATGGATAGGTGAGGATGTCTTAGTCCTGGTCGCACTGATGGTGGGTCTGCCGAGCTGGCGAGCACTTGTACTGGCGAACGGACGAGGGGGGGGTGCCACCTGCAAAGACACTCCGACGCTCAAGTCAGCAATGTGCAGGCGGGCAGAATAATGGGGTGAGAGAATGTGACGTACCTCGGGGGAAGAGCCAATCTTCCCCTTATATACATGTCAGTAGTGGGCCCCTTACGTGACAGGCCCATATTCCCAAGGACGCTGTCCTGCAGCACGTGTGTGATCCGTACAGGACGCGTGTCCGGGTCGGTTGTAGGGCGCGTGCCCGGGTCGGGTGTTACACGGTCGGCCCAAAGCTGGTTCTGGGCCGGGCCGTAACAGTGCCCCCACGCGCCAATGGTAGTCGTGGGAGCTACCAATGGCGTGTCGTCTCGCATCTCGTCTGGTCGGTCGCTCGTGGGAGGACGTGCCCCCAAGGCGCGTCTCTTGGTTGCTCAAACAACCGTTTCATCGCCTCGTTTCCTGCGCCGAGCATTGAATGCTCATAATGGGGTGAAAAACCCCGTTTGAAAAGACCATTTTGCCCCCAGGCGTTTCGCGCTCTGGAGGCAGCTTTTAAACGAGCGGTTTTGGTATTTCTTCATTTTATGTACTTTTTCCGCACCCTCTATTCTCCCTTCCCCCTCCTTGCTACAAGGCTTTGCTGTGGTGCCTCCGTTCGGGTTTCTTGCATTTTACCAGATTCAACTCCATCTTCCTCTCATCAATTCAGGTAATTTTTCCTGATCATCCTCCCTTTTATGCATTACTTCTGCATGCTTGTTATTTGGTTCTTTTGATGTTACTGCGTAGCCTTAGTTGCGAGTAGACGTGTTAGGGGGGAAGTACCATTCTAGGGTAGGCTTTTTCTCGTTCCTTTAGTCTTCTAGTCTTGTTTGCCGTTAGTCGGGAAGTCGTGGGGGGTGGTGTTTGTTTCGGCCTGAGCGACCGATCTCTTAGACTAACTGGATGGTACCCCCATGTAGGTATGGCCCGCACGGTCTCCCGAGCATCCGTTAACCCTGCGGCTTACGACCAGTATGCTTGGGTCGTCTCAGATGTGAGGGATTCACCCAACCAAATGAGCGAAGAGGAGCTCACCGAGTTCCGACAAGCCGGGTATCTGTGTGGCGGGACTGACGAGGAGGCCAATTATGACGCCTTCGTCCCGGCTGCTCACGAGCGGTTGTATGAAATCAACTTCCAACCCCGCCAGGTCGCCGACTGGATTTGGTTCTACAAGGCCATGTTCACTCAAGTCGGAGTTCGCATTCCGTTCTCAGCCTTTCAAATGGCGCTCTTAAACCGAATTTCTGTGTCACCGTCGCAGTTGCATCCGAACAGTTGGGCTTCGATCCGCTGTTTCGAGATGGTTTGTGAATATCTCGACCTGCCGGTGTCCGTAGATGTCTTCCTCTTTTTCTTCACCCTCACAAACCCTACCAAGCAGGGGAAACACAGGAAAGGGTTCATGTCCTTCCGGGCTGCTCAGGGTCGGAAGATTTTCGGCTTGTTCGAAGATTCTTACCATGGGTTTAAGGACAAGTATTTTAAGGTCCGTCCGGCCAAAGGTCGCCACCCCTTTTGGTTGTCTCTGGAGGGGGTACGGCTCATCCCGACTTATTGGAGCTTCGGGGCAGGAGCCAATAGTTTATTAAGGTAGTTTATAAAAACATGTCGGCAGAAGATCAGCAGATTGCCGAGGTGCTAAACGCGGTTTTTGGGAAGAACCCAGTAAATCCCCACCTCCTCATGGGTGATCGGGATTCCGGTCGTAATTATATTTGTGAGAAGCTCTTTACTTTACGCTTTATCTTTTTCCTTTCTTGTTGATATTATGTGACGACTAACCGACCTTACTTGTTTTCCCGCAGTGGATATGTCGGCGTCCGTGACGGGTCATCCCGACTTGTTTCAAACTTTCCTTGGTGGTGGCGACGATGAGGAGAGTGACGAGCAACCCGCCTCCAAGGGACCTGATGCTCCGGAGGACAAAGACGCTCCCGAGCAGAAGGCCGCAACCGATGGGATCGGGACCTCGGCTCAGGGCGCCTCGGTTGAAGGTGGCAAGGCGGTCCGTGTTTCTCCCATCCGTGAGGTTGTCGGGACTGGGGGTTCGATGCCCAATCCGGATGATGAGGAGGAGGTGGTGGAGGTCTCTAGCCTGAAGAGAAAGAGAAAGAAGACATCCACGGCGTCCTCTAGTCCTGAGGGTGTCCTTACCGTCATGGAAAGGAATTTCGATGCCAGCAACTTCATAGATACCCAACTCATTCCTGGCACTGAGGAGTACTTCCATGAGTCTTCCCTTGCCGGGCAGGCGAGGTGGATGTACCGAACTCTTCTGCGGGGCGCCGTGATAGCCCGGAAGGCCGAGTTTGAGCTATCCGGGATGGAGTCTCTCCGTCGGAAGTTGGACTCCGCTGGGAAGGCCAACAATGAATTGAAAAGTGAAGTGGAAACTCTCCGGGAGCGGTTGACTCAAACTTCGGAGAAGTTGGATGCCGCCGAGAAGAAAGCCACCACCGCCGAGCAGAAAGCTACTTCCGCCGAACAAAGTTAACAGCTGCCGAGAAGAAACAGAAAGAGTCGGACGCGACGATTGAACGTCTAGTCGAGCGTGAGATGGCTCTGGAGAAACAGGTCGGCGAAGCGCAGAAGCGTACGGCCGAAGTCGAGAAAGAGAAGCAGGCCGCGGAGGCCGAGCTGGCAACGTGGAAGGTGAAGTATAAAGATGTCGTTAAGCAGGGCAAGGCTGCGATCTTGGGTACTGAGGAAGCCCTCAAAGCTCAAATTAAAGTTGTTGCTCCTGAGTTCGACACGTCGGCGATTGGTGTCCGCAAGGTTATTCTTGATGGCAAGGTTGTCGACGTCCCCAAGAAGTGAATTTTTTGTTTACAGCCTTTCGTGCAGCCGCTTTGTTATGACTTGTAAACTATCTTAGTCTTGGCCGTTTTTGACTTGCGAACAATTTAGCCGTTTTATTTTGGCTTGTGATTAATGACCATTTTAGCCGTTTGCCCATGTTGTCGTGATAAGCTTTTTATTTGTCTGAGTGCGTTATCATTTCTAACCGTATTGGTTTATACTTCGTCGTTTACTCGCTTGCTCGTGTTATCGTTCCTATTAACCGTTTTTGGTTTGAAGTTGTTTAGACTGGCGGCCCGTGGCCTTTCGTGTAGTTGTTTGTTAAGACGTTGATTGACGACTTCCCGGGGTGATCAGTCCCGGGTCGCACGTCGTTGTCAGTCACGATGGGACGGTTTATCTGAAAAACTTAGATAGAACATGGTGGAGAATTTGCACAAGTATATCTTATTCGGTAATCACATAAAGGATTTGAAAGTTACTATAAATGACGGATTGACTACTTAGCTAGATTAGCCGGCATGTCGTTCCGCCTTTTAGGAGTAGAATCTTCTCAGGTTGTCCGCGTTCCATGCCCTCGGGACCTCCTTGCCATCGAGCCTTTCTAACTTATAGGCTCCTTTTCCCATCACCTTTTTTACTCTGTAAGGGCCTTCCCAGTTCGCCGCTAACTTGCCTTCTCCGGGGGTCGGTGGGCCGATATCATTCCGTCTCAGGACGAGGTCGTCAGGCTCAAAGTCCCTCTTGAGCACTTTGGTGTTGTAGCGCAGGGCTATCCTTTGTTTTAGCGCTGTTTCCGTCAAATGGGCCATTTCCCGGGCTTCATCAATCAGGTCCTTTTCTACAGTTTCCTCTACTCCTTTCAAAAGCAATCGCGGGCTCGGTTCACCGATCTCCACGGGTATTACTACATCCACCCCGTACGTTAGTCGGAAAGGGGTTTCCTTGGTGGAGGATTGCTCGGTTGTCCGATAAGACCAGAGGACCGATGCCAGCTCGTCGGCCCAAGCACCCTTTTTGCTGTCCAACCTCTTCTTTAGCCCCGAAAGGATAACCTTGTTGGCGGACTCCACTTGTCCGTTCGTCCGAGGGTGTTCTACCGAAGAGAACCTTTGCCTTATACCTAGGCCGTTGAGAAATTCTGTGAACTTTTTGTCAGCAAATTGTGTGCCGTTGTCCGAGATGACGACTTCCGGTATCCCGAACCGTGTTATCACCTGCCTCCACATGAATTTTCTGCAATTGGCTGAGGATATGCTAGCCAATGGTTCGGCTTCTATCCACTTGGTATAGTAATCAATTGCCACTATGAGATATTTGACCTGCCCAGGGCCGACAGGGAAGGGCCCTAAGAGGTCGATTCCCCACTGAGCGAATGGACGGGAGGTCGTCAGCAAGCTCAACTCGTTTGCCGGTGCCTTGGCAAAGTTGGCGTTCTGTTGGCACTTTATGCACTTTTTGACAAACTCTTTGGAATCTGCCATCATCGACGGCCAGTAGTACCCAGCTCGGATCAACTTCCTTGCTAGGGCTTTTCCTCCGATGTGGTGCCCACAGCAGCCCTCGTGGACTTCCCTGAGGACGTAGTCCGTTTGGTCGGGGTGTAGGCACTTCAGTAGGGGCTGGCTGAGCCCTTTTCTGAACAGCTGTCCTTGGATGACGGCGTATTTGGCCGCTTCTCTTCTTAATTTCACTGCCTCTTTTTCGTCACCAGGGACTTGGCCGTGTTCTAGGTAGTTGGTGATGGGGTCTAGCCACGAAGGACTTAGGGTTGTTATGTGTAGTGCAATTGCAGGTTCTCTCGTCATGCCTTGGATGAGAGACCGGTTTCCCTCCCCTGGCTTCGTGCTGGCCAATTTTGATAGGAGGTCTGCTCGTGTGTTCCTTCTCTGGGTACATGCTGGACCGTGACCTCGTCGAACTTTTGGCTCAAGCTTTTGACCTTTTCCAAGTACTTCTGTAACAAGGGGTCCTTGGCTTGATAGCTGCCGTTTACTTGGGAAGTGACGACTTGGGAATCGCTGCATACTTCCAGCCTTTTTGCGCCGACCTCTGTTGCTAGGGTCAAGCCTCCTATGAGGGCTTCGTATTCTGCTTGGTTGTTCGAGATGGGAAACTCGAATCTGACCGACTGTTCGTATACGACCTCGTTTGGACTTTCTAGGATGATCCCGGCTCCTCCGAAGGTCTGGTTGGAGGCTCCGTCCACATGGAGCTTCCACCGTGTACCCATGTCTTCGCCTGGGTCTCCTGTTACTTCAACCAAAAAATCCGCCATGGCCTGCGCCTTGATGGCTTGCCGGGGCTCGTACCGTATGTCATATTGAGAGAGTTCGATGGACCAAGTCATCATTCTTCCCGCCAGGTCGGGTTTTTGGAGAACTTGCCAGATCCCTTGGTCCGTTCTGACGACCACTTGGTGACTCTGGAAGTACTGTTTTAACCTTCTCGAGGAAGTCAGGAGTGCTAAGACTAGCTTTTCCAACTTGCTATATCTTAACTGTGCTCCTTGTAGGGCCCTGCTTATGAAGTAGACCGGTTGTTGGGTCCTCCCGTCTTCCCGCACTAGAACTGCGGCCAGGGCTTCGCTTGTTATAGCGAGGTACAGGTACAGTGGTTCCCCGTCCCTTGGCTTTGCTAGGACAGGAGGTGCCGCTAAGATTTCCTTGAAGTGTTGAAAGGCTTCTTCGCACGCGGGTGTCCACTCAAACGTCATCCCTTTCTTCATGAGATTGAAGAATGGCAGGGCCTTTGTCGCCGAGGCCCCGAGAAACCGGGAAAGTGATGTCAATCGCCCTGCCAACCTCTGGACGTCCTTGACACAGCCCGGGCTCTTCATCTGAAGTATTGCCTGGCATTTCTCCGGGTTGGCTTCTACCCCTCTCTGAGTTATCATAAATCCCAGAAACTTGCCGGCTTCCATGGCGAAGGCGCACTTGAGGGGGTTCAGCCTCATACCATGTTGACGGAGGGACGCAAACACAGTTGCCAGGTCGTTCAGGAGGTCGTCAGGTCGTGTTGTTTTTGCCAGGATGTCGTCCACATAAACTTCGACCGTTTTCCCTATGATGTCGTGGAATATTCTGTTCATCAGCCTTTGATATGTCGCCCCTGCATTTTTCAAGCCAAACGGCATTACTTTGTAGCAGAAAGTTCCTCCTGGCGTTATGAACGCCGTTTTGTCTTCGTCTGGTCGGTGCATCGGTATCTGGTTGTAACCGGAGTAGGCGTCCATGAAACTCAGATACCGGTACCCCGCCGCGGCGTCGACGAGTGCATCTATGTTGGGGAGGGGAAAGCAATCTTTGGGGCATGCTTTGTTAAGGTCAGAGTAGTCCACGCACATTCTCCATCTGCCATTGTATTTTTTCACTAATACCACATTTGAGAGCCACGTCGAGTAGTCCACTTCTCGTATGAAGCCTGCTTCTAGGAGGCCGGCCGTTTGCTTGGCTACCTCCTCTGCTCTTTCTGCCGACATCTTTCTCCTTCGCTGAGCCACTGGTCGTGTTTCCGGCTTGACGGCTAGGTGATGTGAAATGATTTGTGGATCGATGCCCGGCATGTCGGCTGGCGTCCATGCAAACAGGTCCTTGTTGGCCCTTATCATTTCAATCAAAGGCTTCTTCAACTCATGTGGGAGGTTCTTGTTAACGAACGTGAATTTTTCCCCTTCGTCACCGATGCTAAATTTCTCCAGGTCCCCTTCTGGTTCCGGCCTCGGGTTGTCTTCTACTCTGGCATCGAGGTCGGCTAGGAATACGCCAGATGCTTCCTTGGACTTCTTTCTGAGGGAAAGGCTGGCGTTGTCACAAGCGACCGCCGTCTCGAGGTCTCCCCTTAAGGTCCCTATGGATCCATCATCGGTGACGAACTTCATAACTAGTAGCTTGGTGTTGATTATGGCTTCGACGTCATTGATTGTCTTTCTTCCCAAGATGATGTTGTAGGCTGTGGAGTCTCGAAGGATCACGAATTCGGCCATCGCCGATCTTCGGCCTTGCAACTGTCCTACCGAGATCGGTAGGGAAATGACTCCGTCTGGTTTGATGAAGTGATCGCCTAACCCGATAACCCCGTGCTGGTGGGTCGTCAGGTCGGCATCCTTCAGCCCTAGTGCGTCGAACACGTTGCGGAACATGATGTTTGAATCAGCCCCGGTGTCGATAAGGATCCGTTTGACGAGGCCGGTTCCCACTCTGGCCATTATGACCATAGGAGGGTTTTCCGGGGCGTTGCTGAACCATTGATCTTCTGGGTCGAAAGAAATGGACGGAGGTTTCTTGGTACTCTGCACGGGTGGAGATGAGATCGCCAAAACCTTGGCGTCCTTTTTGTGTGCCGACCGGGATTTTGGTGCGGCGTTCTTTGCCGTTACCACGTTTATCACGGTGAGGCCATGGTCCCCGCCTTCGGGTTCCTGCCGCCGCCTGGTCGAGCGCGCCTTGGCTTCCTCATCTTGATCGCGATAACGCCTTCTCGGCTCCCTGATGAGATGGGAGAACGCGGCTAGCTTTCCTTCCCTTATCGCCTGTTCTAGTGCATCCTTCAGGTCGAAACAGTCCTGTGTTTGATGGCCATACCCCTTGTGGTAATCACAGTAAAGGTTCTTGTTTCCTCCTGTTCGGTCCTTAAGTGCTCGGGGCTTCGGGAGGATTCCCTTCTCCGCTATCTGTTGGTAGACCTCCACGATGGGGAGAGTGAGTGGGGTGTAATTGTTGAATTTCCCGACCCTGGGGAATGGTCGAGGTGCCCTGTTTGACGCCTCTTCCCTAGCTTTTTCCTTTGCTCTCTCTCCGTCGACGGGCTGCCGTGCTTGGCTGTAACCGGACTGCCGTTTATTGGCAGCCACGACTCGGCTGACTTCCTCGTCGTTTATATACTCCTTGGCCACTGTTTGGATTTCATGCATCGTCCAAACTGGTTTCGTGGTGAGGTGTTTCCGGAAGTTCTCGTTGAGGAGGCCGTTCGTTAGGCAAAGACTGGCCACTGAGTCGGTTAAACCGTCAATTTCCAAGCATTCGTCGTTGAACCGATCCAAGTACTTCCTCGTCGATTCTCCTTGTCTCTGGGTTATCCCCAGAAGGTTGATGGGGTGCTTAGCCTTTGCTATTCGTGTTGTGAATTGAGCCAGGAAAGCGCGGCTGATGTCTGAGAAATTGTAGATAGAACCTTGGGGGAGGCCGTTAAACCATTTGATCGCTGGTCCTGCTAAGGTCACCGGGAAGGCGCGGCATCTCACTTCGTCGCCTACCCCCTCTAGATTCATCCTGGCCTCGAAGGCCGTCAGGTGTTCTAGAGGGTCTTGAGTTCCGTCGTACCTCATGTCCGTCGGCTTGTCGAAGTGTTTCGGCAGCCGGACCTCGAGGATAGATCGGTGGAACGGGGTGGCGCCCATTATCACAGGTTGTCGTGTTCTTCCGTCTTCGCGACCTCTTGTCGCTCGATGGGTCGGTCTGCCTCGGGAGTAGATGATCGTGTCATTTCGTCTCCTCATTATGGGTGACTCCTCCCGCGAACTCTCTGCTTCCGTCCGCGGGCGGCTTCGGTAAGAGTCTTCCTCCTCGCTTCCGGGAGACGGGGTATAGCTCGGATCGGTAGAGCGTCCGTCCCGCTCCCGGTCGGCAAGCTGCCGCTCCAGGTTCTGGACTCGGTGGCGCAGCTCTTGCATTATTATGGCGCTATCGCCGCCCGTTCCTCCGAATGGTCGTGTCCCCGTGCGTCGATGGGGGGACCTTCGCCGCCCCCCTTGCGAGGCGACGGAGGCTGCCCCCTCCGCTCCGGCAGCCCGGCCTTGGTCGCCAAGACCCAGTACAGCTTCCATTTAGACGTCCCCACAGACGGCGCCAATGTTCGTTAGTCGGCTTCCGAACAGGTCGGGTGGACAGAAGATGCAAAGATGGATAGGTGAGGATGTCTTAGTCCTGGTCGCACTGATGGTGGGTCTGCCGAGCTGGCGAGCACTTGTACTGGCGAACGGACGAGGGGGGTGCCACCTGCAAAGACACTCCGACGCTCAAGTCAGCAATGTGCAGGCGGGCAGAATAATGGGGTGAGAGAATGTGACGTACCTCGGGGGAAGAGCCAATCTTCCCCTTATATACATGTCAGTAGTGGGCCCCTTACGTGACAGGCCCATATTCCCAAGGACGCTGTCCTGCAGCACGTGTGTGATCCGTACAGGACGCGTGTCCGGGTCGGTTGTAGGGCGCGTGCCCGGGTCGGGTGTTACATGGGTCGGGTCGGCCCAAAGCTGGTTCTGGGCCGGGCCGTAACAGATCAAAATTTAATTTAGATATTTATTACTAACCAATAAATTACTGCATATATAAAACGGAATTCAAATCCCCAACATCTATTTAAGTGGACTAGTATTTTAAATATTATTATAAAATAATTAAATACCTATAACTTATCTTTTAAAAAGCAAACTAATCCTTCGTCTTAAACACTGTCAGAATTAAAGAGTGGCAAATGGGCCTAAACTTGTCGGGTCGGTTCACATAATTTGCCAAAAAGGTAGATTGGACTGAAAAATTGATACCGCCACACATCAAAAGTCCGCCTAACTCGCACTTCTTAAACCGTGGACTTTGGCGGGGCAGGACGGGCTTCCTTGGCGGGCTCGGTGTTTTTTTGGCCAAGGGTATTTTTTGCAATTTTTTGGCCCAAAACCCAACTTTTTCCAAAAAACTTGATTTATAATTATGTTTATTACATATTTATAATTATAAAAAATTTAATATTTGTGAATTTAGAAATTATAATTTTTTTATATCTTTAAAAATGATAAATTTATTAAAATAGTTGTGAAATTATATATATTATTTAATACTTAATAATAAAAAAAAAGAGGAGATTTGGTGGGCTTGACTCGCTAGCCCGCCATTAGGCGGGGTTGGGGTGAAGTTTCAGGACCGCCTCATTAGGCGGGGTGAAGGGGGCCAGCTCGCCAAAGGACAGACTTTTGACAGGACGGGACGGGTTTCTCTGCTTGCCACCCTTAGTCAGAACCAAAATATTTAATGTAATATTTTTTGAAATTAATTTGAATATTTAATCAAAAATAAAAATTTTTAAAATTACCATTTACCCATTTTAATATTGCTAAATTGCCATCTAGTCCTCTATCCTTTAATTAGGAGTGTTTGTTGTGCAATTTAGATTGATTTTATGTCAAAAAATTATCCGATCCAAACATTAAATTTTAGTTACGTTGCGATTTAAATTTGATTGAATTTATAATTTTATAAATTTTCAAAAAATAAATGTACATAATAAATATCAATATCAAATCTTAAATAATAAATAATGACATAATAAGTTAAATAGTATTTTAAAAAATCCATGATAATAAAATAATAAAAAAATTATAAATTAGTTAAAATAAATAAATAGATAAATTTTATGTTAAATTCATAAAATATTTATTAAACAATAATAATACATAAATAAAATAAAAATATATAATAAATTAAATATATTATAAATAAAATTTTAAATATAATAATAAAATAATATTATTGTTCCGAGGGTTATCAGAAATTGGATCGTGTTTGGGCTTGAACGTGAGGTCCGAGTTGTTTGTAAGGAGATGGAGGGTAGTACTTGCAAAATACTCCAATGCCTAAGTCAGTAAGGGTCTTAGCAGGTTTTAGTGTATTAGAATTTAAGTATACATGAGAGTATCAGTGTATTTATAGGTGATGAGCCAATAACCACCATTGGAGTAGTTCCACTCTTGGTGGTGGATAATTGTCCCTTTTATGTAGGGTTTGTTGAGATCCCTCTTCCGGAAGTGAGGAGAGATATTAGGGGTTGGTTATAACTCCTTCAGAGATGAAGGGTGTTCCTATGCAATACTTTTGTCTAACTTGTGAAGAGATCGGTTATGGATAGCTGCATTTTGGAATTTCTCTGTTTTTGAGCCCGACTTATGTTTTGGGTCAAGTATGAATGAATCCAAATCAGTGCCGAGAAGTAGAATTATCACGTCAAGTTTTTTGGTGCCTTCGTTCTCAAGTTGGAAGCCCGACGTGATTTTGGAATGCCAACTGTTGCGTCTGTTGGCTTCCTTTCATGACACGTGGAGTGCCCTTACATGGGTAACCGTTCACATTCTTTAAAAGAGGGGAGGAGTTTTTAAAGTTTTTTCCTTGGGTCTTTTAAATACTCATTTCCCTTTCTCTTTCTTTATTTTTTGTTTCTTCTCCCCTCTATGAAATTTGCGCTCTTTCCTTTCTCAACAGTCCTTCCTCCTTCTCGTATTGGAGTTTCGTTCTTTCTCTAAAGAATTTTGAAGAACGTGGGGCTTTTCTTTGAGGAAATTTCTTTGTTGCCCTTGTCGCACCATTATCTTTCTTCGGCTTCTTCAAAAAAGAGGTTAGCTTTCTTTTCTGCTTTGTGTTGTGTTTCACTATATTAGGAATCATTGTTTGAATGTAGAATCTTTGTCAATGGGCCTGTGACTGTTGATAGTTTCATTAGGGTAATTTCGTTGTACTTTTGTTGTTGTGTTGTCATGATCTTCTTTGTATATTAAGATGCCCATAAATTAGATTGCTGTGGCTTTTTGAGAACAATGTCATTTACATTTTTTTAAAGATACCCCCTTTAATTTGTGTTTGTTTATTATTTTGGTCAGTGAAAGGGGTTTCCCTTATTTCGACTGGTAGTGACAACTTCTTTTTTGTAATATAGGTATATTTCTTCTATATGTCTTGCTCGTTCCCCTAAAAAATGTCTTCTAAGATTCCTGAAGATTTGTTGAAATGGGTAGACTCTTTGATTTTATGTTCAGTTCCTCTATTTGATAACATTTTTGTAGAGGAGTTCCATAGGAACCATAGGATCTGTAGGTCTAGAGAGGATGAAGTAAAATACGAGATAGTGGCCTCTAACCCTGAAGACCGAGTTTGTTTTAGGTGAGTTGTTGAGTCTAAAGCATCTTTTTTTTCATGTATGACTATCTTTTTACCCGAATTGGAGTAACTTTCCCTTTTTCCGACTTCAAAATAGAAATCATGTCTTACTACAAAGTTGCTCCTTCCCAGGTACATTCGAACTCTTGGGGGTTTATGAGGATTTACCAACTCGTAAGCCGTGAGCTCGGCTTTTCAATTTCTTTGAAAACCTTTTTTTATCTTTTCCATCTTACTAAGCCTTTCAGAGCTTCGAATAAACAACAATGGATTTCCTTCCGAGCTATTAAAGGTCAGAAGATTTTCTCTATTTTTGATGAATCATTTCACAATTTTAAGAACTTTTTTTAAAGTCCGTGCTGCCGAGGGACACCACCCCTTCTGTTTAAATGAAAATGATGAGCCTCACTACCAGTTATATTGGATAGAGGCTGCCCCTGTTGAGAAATATAGGTTGATAGACTTGGACGAAGTCGAGGAGGCTGTAGTCGAGTTCTTCCGAGAGGTTTGAGGACGGGCTCCAAACCTTGATACTAAGAAGTTCCTTCTTGGAACACCAAGTTATGTCAATACCGAGCTAGGTAGTTTTTATTGCTGTTTATAAACAACTGCTTGTTTCCCCGACTTGTTTGTTGATATTTCTTGTTCTTTGTGCAGAAAAAATGAAAAGTGGCTCCAAAGCGGGAGGCCGGATACTCCTTCTCTGACTAAGTCTGATTCGGGTACCCCTTCTCGAAACAAGTCGGTAAAACCTCTTCCTCTTCCTCCTCCTCCTCCTCCTCCTCCTTTTGTTACTACCCCTCATGTTCCTCCCTTTTTCGAAACTAAGTTCAGTGAAGAGAAAAACCTCAGAATCCAGTGGCTCTAACGTTTATGACACTGGATTTGATGGGGTGAGTTTTTGCGAGAAACACATCCTCCCTCAGAGCTATATTGCTATGGATGATGTTTCCGTCAAAAACCACCTCCAGTTCTTGATTTGATGTGGGATCCAAACTGCTATGTATGCTCTACTTTGCTAAAAGATTTGGAGTGGACTCCTTTGAATGCTACTCAGCATTCTTTGGAAATCCTTCAGGCCGAGGTGGTCTCTATTCGAGAGGCAAAGAAGGGACTGCGGAAAGAGAAGATAAGGCTGGAAGCCAATCTTTTTAAAACTCATGAGAAGGAGAAGTAATCCTCGGCTTCCTGTGCTATGGCCAAAGGGTTACTGAAGAAGGGGAAAGAGAACTATATCCAAGTTTATGGGGAGAACTTGGATTTGAAGGAGGAGGTAAAGCGACTTAAAGATGAGTATGCTGACTTAGAGGAGTCAGTTGCTGAGGGTACAGAGGAGGTGTTTAAGGTTTTGAAGAGCCAAGTCTAGGTTATTGCTCCCGATTTGGACTTGCCTCCTCTTAACCCTGACATGGTCGTAGTTGATAGGAAGATCATATGTCACCCTCGTCATCCCACCAACTCTGAGCTCAAGAATGCTGGGTAGCATTTGGTTGAGTCTCCTACCCCAGAAGTCGTTACTTTCAAGGAGGCAGTACCGAGTTCTTCCCCTCAGTCAGAAGTCGTCCCATCGAGGAGAACCTTCCGACTTCCTCCGCCAAACCTGATTCCTTTGTAGCCAAAGATCAAAATCCATTTATTGGCCATGTTTAGTACTTTTATTAAGGCCTGGCTTGTGGGACCTTTTATTTTATGTTTTTGTGTATACTTTTGCGTACTTTTGTTGACTCTGGTCCTTTTTAAAGGATCTTAACAACTTTTAGTTTTTGCTTTTGCCTTAGGATGATTGCTTTTATTGTATAAGTTGGACAACTCATCTGTTATTGAGCTGGTTTTATGACTATTTATGAGGCTTTTGCGAAAGCCTTTAATAAATATCATTTTCCTTAGGATTTAGATTAAAAAGGATTTTCCATTACTTAGTTCGAACGACCCGTTTTGTTCTTGGGTCATTTTTGTAACTTAAGTTATTTTTGCGATGCATTTTATGTTGCTCGGATGTTTTCCGACTACTAAGTCATTAGTAATTTTTTCCGAGCTGGCATGATCATCATTTATAGCCTCTTTACACCGACTTGTACCTCGTCACTTCATCTTGCCGACCATATAGGTCGGGAAACAGATTTTCGCATTTTTTCAAGTTTAAGTCAGTGCGTATCATAGAAATAACAATGGAATCTGAAAGATATTTTTATTAATGAAGAGTAAAAAATGCTTTACTACTAAGGGTGATAACTTTCTTGCCCCTAGTCCTCACTTTGATACTTCGTTAAAACCCCCTCCAGAAAAACCCTTTTCGGGAAAAAATCTTAAAGCCATGAAAAAGAGTACATCAGGGAGCAAGGTGCGCTTCTAGCTATAATATCTCTTTAAGTTGCATGCGTGCCACAACCTTTGGAGCTCGACTCCATTCAAGTCGGACACTTTGTAATAGCCTTTTTCCAAGACTTCAGTCACCTTGAAAGGTCCCTTCTAGTTAGCAGTGAGCTTTCCTTTGCACGACTTGTTTACCCTGATGTCATTTCTTATCAGGACCAGGTCGCTTGTAGCGAAGCTTCTTCGTATGACCTTCTTATTTTATCTGGCTGACATCCTTTGCTTCAACGCTACTTCTCTTATATGGGCTTATTCTCGGATTTCAGGGAAGAGTTCAAGCTCTTCTTTTTGGGCTTGAACATTCCCAACCTCATCATAGAATCTGACTCTTGGACTTTGTTCATTTACTTTGATAGGGATCATCGCTTCTATTCTGTATGTAAGTCGGAAGGGTGTTTCCCTAGTCGTGGAATGAGGGGTTATTCGGTAAGCCCAGAGCACTTGTGGGAGCTCCTCTACCCAAGCTTCCTTTGCATATTGCAACCTCTTCTTCAGTCCAGCTAATATGACTTTATTAGCTGCTTCTGCTTGTCCATTAGCTTGGGAATGTTCCACGGATGTGAACTAATGTTTGCTTTTCATACTAGCTACTAATTTTCTGAATATAGAGTCGGTCAACTGGGTACCATTATCTGTGGTAATGGAGTGAGGAACTCTGAACCAAGTAATGATATTCTTGTACAGGAATTTCTGACTTCTTTGAGCTATTATAGTGGCTAGTGGTTCTGCTTCTATCTACTTAGTGAAGTAATCCACTCCCATAATATGATACTTAACCTGTCCAAGGGCTTAGAGGAAAGGTCAGAGTAGGTCCAAACCCCATTTTTCAAAGGCCATGGAGAGGTTACGCTAATTAATGAGCTCTTCGGGGGGAGCGATATGGAAGCTGGTATGCATCTGGTAAGGTGGACACTTTCTAACAAAGTCGATCGCGTCCTTTTGTAAGGTCGGCTAGAAGAATCCAGCTCGGACCAAATTTCTAGCTAGAGACCGTGCTCTGAGATGGTTTTCACAGATGCCATTATGTACTTCCTCTAAGACTTCTTCAATCTTGTAAGTCGGAACACATTTCAACAAAGGTATGGATACTCCTCTTCTGTAAAAGACATTTTTGTACCAAGGTGTAGTTTTGTGCTTTCCTCTGAATTCTCTTGGCTTCCTTCTGCTCCTTGGGAAGGATGTCGAATTTTAGATATTTGATAAAGGGAGTCCACCATCCGAGGTTTAAGCCGGAGATAGGTAGAATGTTCGACTTGTTATCTGACTTAATAACTGAGGGCTCCTTGAGAGTTTCTTGTATCAAACTTCTGTTATTTTCTCTTGGTTTGGTACTCGCCAATTTAAAAAAGGCATCTGATCTGCTATTAAGTTCTCGAGTTATATGTCGGACATCGGTATCAAAAAATTGCTGAAGATGCTCAAATGTTTTCTCCAAGTATCTCTTCATATTGGGATCTTTTGCCTGGTACTCTCCATTAATTTGAGAAGTTACTATCTGAGAATCACTGAAGAATACCACTTTTGGTTGCTCCAATTTCTTTGGTGAGTTTCAGTCCTGCAATCAAGGCTTCAACCTCGGCTTGATTATTGGAAGCAGGGAGTTCAAACTTCAGAAAAAGCTCTATTTGACTCCCCTCTTCATTGACCAGTATAATGTCCGCACCACTTCTGACCATATTGGAGGATCCAGCTACATAAAGATTCCAGGTCGTGGAGTTTTTATTCTTGTCACTTGTGTATTCTGCTATAAAGTTGGGAGGCATTGAGCTTTGATATTTGTCCGAGTTTCATACCTTAAGTCGAACTCGAATAGTTCTATGGCCCATTGTACCATTCGACGTGCTATGTCCGTTTTCTGAAGAATCTGCTTCATGGGTTGGTTCGTCTAGACTCTTATGGTGTGCGCTTGAAAATAAGGTCAGAGCCTCCTAGATGCCAGGATCAAAGCGTATACAAATTTCTCTATTTTTTGATAACTTAACTATGGCCTTTGTAAGACTTTACTAGTGAAATAAATAAGATGTTGTCCAACTTCATCTTTTTGTACTAGTGTTGAGGCTATTGCCTTATCAGCGACAGCTAGGTATAACACGAGCTCTTCTCCTGTTTCTGGCCGGGTAAGGATAGGTGGTTGACTTAAGAATTTCTTGAATTCTTGAAAGGCTTCTTCACATTTAGAAGTCCACTTGAATTGGCATCCTTTTTTACGTAGTGAGAAAAGTGGCAAGGATCTCAAAGCCGATCCTGCTAGAAATCTGGACAAGACTGGAAGTCGATCATTCAACTGTTGGACTTCTTTCAAAAAAGTCAGACTCCTCATCTCTAAGATTGCTCTACACTTGTTAGGATTGGCCTCAATTCCCCTCTATGTGAGCATAAATCTCAAAAAAATTTCTGCTTCTACTGCAAAGGTGCATTTGGTGGGATTTAGTCTCATCCCATGTCTTCTTACGGTGCTGAAGACTTGTGAGAGGTTGGACAGGAGATTTGCCTCATCCTTGGCTTTTACCAACATGTCGTCCACATATACCTCCATTAAGTTTCCGAGGTGAGGTACGGACATCTTGTTTATCAACCTTTGATTTGTGGCCCCTACATTTTTTAATCCAAATGACATGACCACGTAACGATAATTCACTCTGGGTGTGATGAATGATGTCTTCTCCTGGTCTGACTTGTACATCGGGATTTGATTTGATTGTATCCCGAGTATGCATCTATGAAGGATAAGTATTGATATTCTGAAGAGGAATCTACCAAAGCATCGATATTGAGAAGGAGATACGAATCCTTTGGGCAGGCTTTGTTGAGGTCGGTATAATCGACACACATCCTCCATTTTCTATTTTACTTTTTTACCAACACCACATTTGCTAACCATGTCGGATACCTGACTTCCCTGACAAATCCGGCTTCTAGTAGTGCCTAAACTTGCTCTTCGACCACTTGAGCTCGTTCTAGTCCGAGTTTGCGCCTTCTCTTTTGGACAGGTTGGAAACCGGGATATACCGCCAGTTTGTGCGTCATGAGCTCGGGGTCTATTCCTGGCATGTCGGCGGTCTTCCAAGCGAAGAGATCAGAGTTTTTCTGCATGAGTTTTACGGGTTCTTTCTTTAAATCTATCCTTATATTAACTCCTATGTTGGTGTTTTTTTCGACTTCTTCTCCGATTTAGACTTCTTTGATCTTCCCTTCAGGCTGTGGTCGCAGTTCACTTCTTCCTCAGACTCTTCCGAGCTTGATCAAATTGACTTCCTTACCTTTACCTCGTAGATTCAAACTTTTACATTGTAACACTTTCTTGTCAGCTTCTGATCTCCTTTAATGGTAGCACATCCTGTGTTGGGAATTTCATGCAGAGGTGAGAAGTGGAAACAACAACTCATAGTCAGTTTAGAGTTATCCTGCCAATTAGGGTATTGTAGGCTGAAGTTACATCCATGACAATGTAGCCGATGTTTAGGGTTTTTTACTTCAATCCCTTCCCAAAGGTAGTATGTAAGGAGATGAACCCTAATGGTCTAATCGGCGTATCCTCTAACCTGAAAAGGGTATTCGGGTAGGATTTTAATTCCTTTTCTTCCAATTCTAACTTGTCAAATGCAAGCTTAAACAGTATGTCAGTTGAGCTTCCTTGGTCCACCAAAGTCCTATGTAAAGCATTAGCAAGTATCATAGTAATTACTACAGGATCATCATGCCCATATGCAATTCCCTGCGCGTCGTCTTTTGCGAAAGAGATGGTTGGGAGGTCGGTGGTCTCTTCTTTGACGTAATAGATCTCCTTCAAATATCTCTTTCGAGTCGACTTCTTCGTCATCTCTCTTCCTCTTTCTATGGCCATCCGACTTTTTCATGAGATATCTATCTAACCGACCTTCTTTACCCAGTTTTTCTATCACATTTTTTAGTTCGTAACAGTCATTTGTAGAATTCCCATACAGCTTGTGGTATTCGCAATACTCATTGCGGCTTTTCCCTTTTTATTTTTGATTGGACGCATGGGGGGAGGGAGGGGAAGCTTCTCAGTATGACAAATTTTTGTGTAGATATCCACGGAAAAACTCGTAACAGAGTGTAGTTGTGATATCTGCTTGGTTTCGTCGAGTTAAATGCTTCTTTTTTCTTGGGCTCCTTTTCTTTTTCCCGTGCCGGATGAGGATATCCTAGTCACCAATTTGGTTCTCGTAGCCTGAAATTTTCTTTCATATTGATGTACTTTTCAACTCATTTTTGTACATTACTCAATGAGGTCGGGTGTCTTTTTGAGATAGACTGGGAAAAGGGACCTTCTCGGAGACCATTGACCAATCCCTTTATTACTGCTTCAGTGGGTAAGTCTTGGATTTCTAAACATGCCTTGTTGAATCTCTCCATGTAGTCTCTGAGGGATTCGCTGACTTCCTGTTTGACTCCAAGTAGATTAGGTGCGTGCTTGACCTTTTCCTTTTGAAGTGAAAACCGTGTAAGAAATTTTCGAGCAAGGTCGTTGACACTAGTAACCGACCTAGGTGGCAGGCTGTTAAACCATTTCATGGTCAACTTTGTTAAGGTTGTCAGGAAGGCCTTGCAGTGAGTAGCATCTGAGGTGCAGCCAAGTACATCTGACTTTTAAAGTTACTTAGGTGGTGCCTCGGGTTGGTCGTCCCATCATACAAATTCATGTCTGGACTTTTGAAGTTTCTAGGAACTCTCGCCTGCATAATGTCTTTGGTGAAAGGATCTTCTCCTCCCAACGGGGTGTTTTCTCGAGTTGTATGTGAATTCATGCCTCAGATGTCAGATTCTAGCTTTGAGAGCTTTTCTTCTAGCTCTCTTCGCCGTTTAATTTCTCTCCTCAAATTTCTCTCTGCCTCCCGCTGTCGTTCTAACTCATGTTCTAGTTGTTCGAGTTGGCCATGATGTCCATGTAGCAGCCCCATGAGGTCGGTGGAATGGGGTTGGTCTTCTCCTTCCAGGTGACAAACCTCAGAGAGGATTCTTCTATGATGATGATCACCTGAGGTGCCTTCACCATGTGGTTCCTCCATTCTTGGAGGAGGTACCACGAGGGCTTGGTCGTTGTTAACCGTGTCTTAGTACTCTGGATCTGACTCCGACGCTGTACGTCCGTCTTCGAGGTGATCGCCGCCATGGAGTGCTGATTCCCAAGTCTCCGACAATGGCGCCAATATTCCGAGGGTTACTTGAAACTGGATCGTGTTTGGGTTTGAACGTGAGGTCCAAGCTCTTAGTGAGGTGGTTTCCGACTTAGCCTGCAACAAGCAGCCGTCGTCCGAGTTGTTTGTGAGGAGATAGGGGGCGGTACTTGCAAAACACTCTGATGCCTAAGTCAACAAGGATTTTAGCAAGTTTTAGTATATTGGAACTTAAGTATACCTGAGAGTATCAGTGTATTTATAGATGATGAGCCAATAACCACCGTTGAATTAGTTCCACTCTTGGTGGTGGATAGCCATATCTTTTTTGTAGGGTTTGTTGAGATCCCTCTTCTGAAAATGGGGAGAGATATTAAGGGTTGGTTATAACTCCTTCAGAGATGAAGGGTGTTACTATGCAGCACTTTTATCTGACCTGTGAAAAGGTCGACTATAAATAGCTGTATTTTGGGCTTTCTCTATTTTTGGACTTGATTTATATTTTGGACCAGGTATGAACAATTATGTTATATTATATTAAATTAAATTGAATCAATTTTAAAAAATAAATCCAAATTCAATTCAATGCAATTTTTTAAAAATTATAATTTTAATTAGTTTTCTATTTGAATTAAATTAGATGAATAATTTAATTTAAATGGTTTTAGGTTTGACCGTGTGAACAGCCTACCTTCAATGAATCCATTGCATTTGCATGATATTTACATTTTCCTGCTGCTGAAATAACACTCCGGATTGTCCATTTCTCTTGTGGGGCGCCAAAAACCATTACTCCAAAAGGCCAAAATCAGCGAAGAGGCCCTTTTTTTACTCTCTCTCTCTCTCTCTCTCCAACGCAAACGCACCGAGATAATCTTGCTGACGCAAAGATTCAACTTCTCTCAAGCTCTGTTTTCTCTTCGCCGACCCAAACATAAACGGAAGAGGAAACAGGAGAAATAGTAAAAGGGAGACCGGGGGGTTTAGGGTTTTGATTCGCTGCCACTGCTTCCATTTCAGCATTCGGTGGGCGACTGGGGTGTGCCCCCTTCCCTACCATTGAATCTGCTTTCTCCGATTTGCTGCGAAATTAGGGTTCGTAGTAGCTTTTGGGGCTAATTGTTCCGTCGATTCCGAGAACAGTGAATAAATCATAGACAAGATGTATGCTGATCGGGTGGACAGTGGAGTCAGGAGATCCGCCAAGGAACGCCTTAACGGAAACACCGTCACTGATTCTTCACGGCCGCAACGGCAAATCACCGGCAAGAGGTTTGTTTTTCTTTTCATTTTCCCCTTTATGCTGATAATCGTGTTCGTGGATTTGGCTTGTTCTTGGAACTCACATTTGGGTAGTATAATTATTAGTGCGCATTAATTCCACCATGCATGTGCTGCTTGTTAGAGGCTATGGTAGAACAAGGGTCTGTTTCAATTTGTATCGTTGCCAAAAAATTTGGGTTGGGGAGAGAGTAGGGTTAGCTTCGGCACCCACTCAAGACTTACAATGAGGGATAAAAGAATTGACTGAAGTTAATGCAAAGTATTGGGCGTTGCTTATGTTCTTAATTGTACGTCTCCTTGTGGACTCGGTGTGTTTGGATTCAAGTGAATGTGGAGGCAAGTGAGAAGTGTATTTGATTGGGTCTGTGAGGGAGGGGACCTGCTTGAGTTGAAACAGGCATTTGCTACTCACTGGAATTGGTGCTGTTTTGTGGTACCTTGATGGGATGCTTTGAAACTCTCCGCCCTAAGGCTTAATTCCTTGTAGACATTGGTAGAGACCGGTGAGGATTTGTACAAGGATTGTCTTTGGGTTACATTACTCAATTGGCTTTTGGTTACGCCACTTTGTAAGGTCACATGGTAGTGGAATAAACTAAATTTAGCAGACTTGTTTGCCAATGTAATGTTTGATTGATGTAAAGTTTTAGTGATGATATGGAGATTTTGTAGCTGCCAATGTTAATTCAAGGTCCTGTAGGAGAGAGCTCTAATTATTAGGTTTTTCTGTCAATTTACTGGCATGTGGAGTCATGATATGCTATTTCATTTACTATTTGTAAATGAAAGTTAACAGTAATAGCTTCCACCTAAGTCTCAATAGGAAATCTCACATGGTTAACATCATTACCCTCATACTAACACGGAGAACAAAAACCACAAAAGGATATCTTAGCTCCTCCCAACAGAAAGAATGAAGTCTATGCCTATTCAGACCATTCGCCGAGGTGCACCACCAGTTACCATTGTCAAGTGACTTTAAGAGAACTAAACGAGAGAAAGAACAACTAGTACCTTCCACTTGCTTTGCGACTCATGTCCCAAATTAGCAGCATACCTCATGAAGCTCCATGATAGGGAAGAAAGGCATAATCCATATGTATTAATTCCCAAACTTCTTAAGTTCAAGTTTTCATAGGATTCTAATTTAGTTCCTTAAAGCATAAGTATATGAGGTTAAACTTTTAGGATAACTTCATTTTCATTTAGTTCATTCAACTGCGTGGAAGGTACTGGAGTATTGTTGAATATCTCATGTTCCATCGATCTAAAATTCTTTTGCATAAGTTAAATCTGCTTCCATAGGATCATTTTTATTTTGCTGGTTAAATTTGGTGAAAATGATATTCAGAGCGTGTATTGAATGTCTTTTAAATGGTAGTTATGCGGCTTAAAGATAAAGAAGAAGAAAGATGAAATAAAGTCATGAGAATTTAGAAGGCTGACTGGCGGAGAGATACTGGCTACTGCCTTTCTGTCTCCAGAATGTTCTCTATTTGACTGGATAGTTATAACTGCTTCAGTTAGTTAGTTACATTGTACCTCCAATGTTGCAATTTCATCTTGGATGTTTGAATGCTTAACGAAGGGAAAACTTAATGATATATTTATGGTCATTACTTTTGCAGGCAAAGGCAAGATGACAAGTGGGAACATGATCTCTTTGATGATGATGATGGATCCCGGATCACTAGTATGGATTGATTATGTTATTATCATATGCAAGTATAAGTTGCCACTCTTGTTGGATTCCTGTACTTCTTTTTTGGGTTTTAACTTCTTTTTGTTAATGGCTTGTGAAGATCGCAAAGTTACTTCTCATGATCTTCGTCTTAAGCTTCAAAAGAAAGGTCTTCAACCGGCAACTCAGAGTGGAAGGAGTTCTGCTCCAAATGTGCGGGATCTTCGTGAAAGGCTATCAGGGACAATGACTGTGCAACCTAAAAACATTGATCCACCAAAGTCAAAGGTGGTAGCCAAACCAAGCAGTAAAAGTGTCGGTGTTGAGGCTCCTGCAGTACAGGCCAAGAGACCATCTAATTCAGTCCCTAAAAAGTTGCCACAGAAGGTATTGTTATTTTCTCACTAGAATTTGATGACAATTTTTAGCTAGTGTACCTCTATTGTACTTTATGGGTTACAAATATTTTTGGTAAACTACATGATAATTAGTTTCATGGGCCAAGAGCATTAGTGAATTGATTGCCATGGGGGCTATTATTTTTTCTCAATTTTACATATAACGGCGAGCCATCTTTGATCTTGGGGATGTGATATAATTGTTGTTGGGTTGTAATGTTGCAAAGAAGCAGTCAGTGTTCCAAGTGGAAGAAGTTGAAAGTGCATGAAGCATTGGCTTTATTATGCATGCAATTGACGCAGCCTGATTCTTCAGTATTCTATTATTCTAATGGAAGTGAGATAATAGTAGCCATAGGTGCTGAACTGTTAATACGTTTGGTGGGGTTCATTTTGTGTTTAGTCATGTACATTCACTCTAAGTGGATGAAATTTCCTAATGTATGTTCAAGGAAAAACCAAGTTAATTTTGTTAAATTTGGTTTGCCTGTTCCTTTGTTATGTAATTATTTTTTTTCTTTGTTAATTAAAGGAAAGTAACGAGATATAACTTCTTGCCATACAGGCTGATATTTCGGTGGATGATTTCTTGCAATCATTGGGTCTCGAAAAGTATCTCATAACATTTCAGGCAGAAGAAGTATGCTCTGCATCTACTTATATCTTTTTTGCCTCATTATGAAAGTCTCTTGTTGAAAGTAACTGGGTTTTAATTTGACAATAAGAGTTCATATTGACATATAAAAGCTGTTTCTTCAGGTTGATATGGCAGCCCTTAATCATATGACTGATGAGGATCTCAAGGCCATGGGTATACCAATGGTATGCATCAAACTAGTCTGTTTCTGTTTCTTGCAGCAATAATTTGCGGTAGCATCAGTCATGTGGACTTGTGTAACTTGAAAATGGCATCTTTTTATATTTTAAGGCCCTTTTGATGTTAATGTTGATCCAAATAGTTTAGTTAGTTTGTAAACCTAAATCCTCATTAGTTAGTTTATCTGGTAGCTGGTGAGATTAAAACCCTAATTGGAACACACTAAAATGGAAATGATCTTGTCCTTGGGGATGGCTGTAAGTTTAGCTTTCAAACTTATTGTTCATTGCACAAATCAGAAGTAGCTGACTGTCATTTGCCTTGTAATTGCCCATAAAGGGTGAAGTAGTCAGATTTGTTGTGTTCCTAGAATTTTATGGTGCCATAATGATTTTTCCTCTGGAAAGCTAGGTCCATTAAAGGGCAGTGCTTCTGGTTGGCTTAATACCATGAAATCACATTGGCTCATCATTTATTTTTGTGATTATGGTATTATCACTTTGGTCATGTTGGGTTTTAGCTCCCTGATAGTGTATGTTTCAGGTGTTATTATGTAGTATACATGGTCTGCTTTTTACCTGAACACATTATGAACATGCTTTGTTGGTTCCAGGGGCCAAGAAAGAAGATACTTTTAGCGCTAGAGTCAAAGGTCTAATATTGATACTCTAAGCTTGAAGCACATGTTCATGGAATGGTGGTGGATTGATCAGCGTCTGAAAGCCAAGTGTAATAGCATAGCTCTTTTGACTGTCTTCAATTTCTTTTGTAATATTATTTCCCCAAAATCTTAGACATGAAGCAGGTTAGTTTGGAGTTATGTTGGCAAAACCTGTCAACCTTTTGGAGCTTATTATACATGTGCCTATTAATGAATGCATTTAAGGGGAATTTGCCTTTAGAATTTGTCCAAGATTTGAACCTAAGAAGTGCACTTAGAAAAATGATACTGACTGCCTGTTTTCTTTTGCATGTTGAGTAAAAAATGGAAGAAAGAAAATGAATTGGAACAAAATGAAAGAAAAAAAGGTTCATGAAAAAAAGCATTATTATTATTATTATTTGGGTTTGACAAAGTATGTAAAATGATATATTATTGTAAAATACAATCTGATATAGTTGGTAGTTGTTGGAAATCTATCTATGGAATTCGAGAACTGGAATTTAACCTTGATTGGAACTAATTAATTAACAATTAAAATTATGAAATTTTAGTTTAAATTTATTTTTTAATTTGTACAAAGGGGAAAATGATTAAAATAAAAGATTAAATTTAGGGATAAGTACTTTTTTCGTCCCCAAGGTCTGGGGTCAAAATCAAAATCGTCCCTGATCTTTTTTTGTTATTAAAATCATCCTCAACGTTACAAAATGTTATAAAATCGTCCTTTTCTACTTTTATTTTTTTGTTTTTACCAAATTACCCTTTATTATTAAAAATTTATAAAATAAAATAATTATAAAATAAATAAATAAAAAGAAGAAAAGGGGGTGGGGGGGGGGAGTCCGCGAGAAAAGGGGAGGGGGAGGAGGGGGAAAAGAAAATCGGAGGGGAAGGGGGGCCGCGCTCCACGCCGTCCGGTCGCACCGCCGTCGCGCCGCGCCCCACCGCGCCTCGCCGCCAGATCCGCGCCTCACGCCGTCACCCATGGAGCCACGAGCTGCGCCGGTCACCGCTGCTTCGCCGCCGCACCGCACCGCATCAACCCACCACCACTTCTTCTTCTTCTTTTTCTTCTTCTTGTTATGTGAAATCTGTGAATTTTCTGTGAAATCTGTGAAATTTTTGTTGAAATCTGAATTTTCTGTTGATGATGATGATGACCGTGAAGAGTGGGTGAGGGGTGGGGGGTGAAGGAGTGGGTGAGGTGTTGAGGGGTGGGGTGGGGGAGGAGGCAGTGAGGGGTGGCGGGTGAGGTGAGGGTGGCGGGTGAGGTGTTGAGGGGTGGGAGGGGAGGCAGTGAGGGGTGGCGGGTGAGGTGAGGGTGGGGGTGAGGGTTGAGGGGGTGAGGGTTGAGGGGTGGGGGTGAGGTGAGGGGGTGGGGGGTGGGGGTGGTGGTGAAGGTGGTGGTGGTGTCTGTGGTGGTGGTGGTGGTGGTGGTGAAGGTGAAGAGGAGAATGATGATGATGAGGGGTGGGGGCAGGGGGGGATGGCGGAAAGGGGAGGAGGGAAGGGGGGGGGAGGGGGAGGAGGAGGGAAAGGGGAAACCGGGTGTGGGATGGGGTGGGGGCAGGGGTGGGGGAGGCGGGAAGGGAGGGGGAGGGGGAGGAGGAGGGGAGGGGAGACCGGCGGTGGGGGTGGGGGTGGGGGTGGGGTGAGGGGTGGGAGGGGGGTTAGGAGAATGATGATGATAAGGGTATTTTAGTCCAAAAATTCGAGAAATGATGATTTTAAAGCGTTTTTAAACATTGAGGATGATTTTAATAAAAAAAAAAATCGGGGACGATTTTGATTTCGACCCTAGACCTTGGGACGAAAAAAGTACTTATCCCTTAAATTTACTATTGACATAAAGTATTTGATTTAAATTATGTAATAGTAGTATACAATATCTCATAAAAGACCAAATTTACAATTTACAATTCGACTTTTACTCATGGAGAAAATACTTTGTATGGAGTTTGATTTATGCTGCTGTGTATGGAATGAATTCGGGAGACATCCTATTTTGAATTTTTCATCATTATGATTATGATTCATGAAAACTCAAACGGTAATTTCGTCAAGGTTACTGGGGATGCTGCATCTCTTGGCTAATTTCTTTTCTTATAGATTAAACGTGTGTGTAGTATTTTGTTATCGGAAATTTCGATGTTTTACTTTGAGATGGAGTTAATTTTTTTTAAGTTAATATTAATCAAATTAGACCATCTGATTTGTTTGAGAAGGGAGGACAATCTACAAATCTTCTCACGGTATCTCCCAACTCGACAGTCAAAAATTAATCAGTTGCGGATCTGAGCTTCATTTAAGGATCTGATACTGGCCAATGGATTGCTGCATGTACAAGATGGAGGATACACTTGCTTAAGCGGACGAGTGAGCTGACCACTCGACCAACCCAAATTAGTTTTTGAGAATTCGATTTTAATGTTAAAAATTTTTACATTTTTTAAATTGAAAATCAGACCGTCCATTTATAATTTTTTTTTAAAAAAAAACTTGAGTATGATTTTTGGACACTACCGTATAACCAAAAAGAAAATCGGCGCATCCAATTTTTTGAACTCCATAGCCATAAAAATCACATCCTCTGCTTTAATTTTTTGTGATACACAAGCACATGGGACATATTTTCTAAAAATAATAAGCGGCATCTCTTTAGCTTAAAATGTTTCCATATTTATTCAATAAAAACTGCATATCTTTTAAATAATATTAATGTATAAATTATTCACTTAATAAATTATTTTTTTAACAACAATTTACTTAATAAATTGTTCTGCTTTGTAATTATAAAAATATTGAAATCTGCCAATACTTTCTCATACATTGCACCCATTGCACCATTTGTGTAAGTTTTTTATTGCTATTTATTCGGTTCTCCATCCAATTCAAGATAAACAATAATATGAACAACGATGTTCTATCAACAAAGTAAGCTGAGTTCATTCCCAAGCTATTATTGTTTACTAACAATATTCAATACTTGACAAACATATAAGTTCATTTTTAACAATATTGGGAAGCCACTTAATTTCTTGAACTATTTTTAATTTTGAATGATAATCACTAAAAATAATAAAGAAAAGATCTAAGTACTTAGAAGTCCAAAGAAAGGATTTGTGATTGCAGAATTCAACACAGCACCAGCTGAATTTAGTAATGCTATATCACACTTTTCATGAGGTAGATACAAGAAGTCACCGGTTCTTTCAAAACCACAGAGTTCAAGAAACTCCACACCTCCATTCAAACTTGCAACTCTTTCCTGTTTAAACATTGTAGCGAAAAAAAATGGATCACTACTCCTGAATCTTGATGCTAATTATTGAATATTTGAATCCTAATTTAAGCATGGTGATGATTTTGTTGATGTAGATGCTGCATGATGTGACGAAATTCTATAAGGCTGCTTTAGAGACTAAATTAAGTTTTTGTATTATGTTTGATATAAAATATACTTATGTCTGAGTATGATATTTAATTTAGGATAAATATAAAAATTGTGGGATACATTTAGAATTTAAAAAGTTAAATGAAAGTATTTTTAAAAAAAATATTATTAAAATTTTCGTCTCTATCCCAAAAGATTTTACTCTCTGTTATTCTCAGTTTCTAGAGATATTGAAAGAACTGAAAAAATTCCGAAATTTTAATTTCAATATCTAACCACCAATTACAGTACTAAATCCTAGTCCCCAAATTTTAGTCCAAAACAAATGCTACCTAATTGAATTATAATAGAATCTTTTGAGAGTAGTTTAATGTGATGAAGTTCTCATACTTGGAATAATGGATTGCTTAGTCTGATCTTCCTGTACTTTTCCTCGTTTGGATTCTTGACAACATTTCGAACATAAATTGAAAGTGTTTCGAAGGCCTTTCTGACTCTCCCATGCTCGGCCTATAAAGAATTTCAAATTTGTTAAAAGAATTGGGGAAAGAAAAACTTACAAAACAACATTGTAGTTCAGTTCTATGAAATACATGTTATATTCTATTGATAATCTTGCAGGTTAAGTTTGTTTATCAAGAACACCTATAACACAGCTATGTCATGAATATTAAATTATTAACAACACAAATATTGTCTAACTATGTATTAAACAAAATCATTTTTCTCTGTTTTATTGGTAAACTAATCCTTGGAGTGTTAAAAACTTAAAATGATGGTTTATTCAAAACACATCTGTGTAGTTATAAGAATAGTTATGAACAGAATGATCCCTTATTAGATAAAAAGCTGTAAAAAATAGATTTAATTATTCTATTGGTTTCTATAGTTTTACTAAATTTGTAATTAGGTTTTTATATTTTTTTTCTTTCAATTAAATTCTTATATTATTTTTAATTTTGTAATTAAATACTTTCATGTCAAAAATATTAAAATTAACAGAATATTTTTCTCAAAAAATATGTGGTCAAAAATCTACTTAGGTTCTTAATTATAGATACCTTTAATTTATAGAAAAATATTCAATTAACTTTAATATTTTTTTACACTAGGAATTATTTAATTATAAAATTAAAAGTAGTATAAGAACCTAATTAAAAAGAAAAAAATATAGCAACTTAATTAAAAATTCAATAAAATTATAAAAATCAATAAAATAATTAAACTTAAAAAATATTTTAAATAAAAGAATATATGAATGATTCACCTGGTGTTTACGCTTGAGAGACCTCAAACATTCCCTTAAGTAATCAACCTTTTCAATTGTGGAAACAGGTTTTGGATTCTGCAATATCTACCAACATAAAAGACACACAAATGTTTAGTATAGATAATTCATGTTCTGCAACAATAATAATTTAGCTTCCAAAAGCAATAAACATGCCCCTGAACCTTCAAAGATATATAATGTTTGGTAAGGGGCATTGTTTTCAAACATTGTTCACATTTGGAGGACTAGTAATGCATTTCTTTCTTTTAGAGACTTAAAGGCTGCGGTTGGTTGTTAGAACAATACAAGACAAGAACACACAGAAAATAAAACACAAAAGATAGAAATATAAAAATTAGTGTTTTATATTTTGTTTGATAATAAATTAAAATAAATTATAAAAATTTAGTTTATTCTCATTTTTTTATTTAAAAAAATTTAAAAAAAATAAAAAATATAATTATAAAAAAATAATAAAAATAATAAAAATTAAATTTTATTTTTTATTAATATTTCTATGTTTTTTTATTAGAATAAATACAAAATATATTAATTTAATATTTCTAGACATAATATTTTTATTTATGTCAAATATAATTTTATAATTTTGTATTTCGTACTTATAAACAAATAGAGTCTAATTGTCAACATTATATCATCTTTTGATGAGTTAAACCCCAAAATGGTCCCTGAAATTGGCATCGTGCACTAAAATCGTCCCTGAAATTTCAATTGCACCAATTACGTCCCTGAGATTGAAAAAAATGCACCATATTAGTCCCTAACCTATTTTCCATTAATGACGTGATGACATGGCATGATGACGTGGAATGTAAGTGACACGTGTCATTTCATTATTTGGCCAGGTGTAATTATATGATGATGTGGTGATCAGTGACACGTGGCATGCTGACGTGGATGGTTGTGCCACGTGTTGCAATAGTATTCGTCCACGTGTCATCCATTATGTCATCGTTGTATATGCACTAAATTAGTCCATCACTTTGCATTAAATGACTCATTTTAGTCCCTGAAATTAAATGTCGTGCACCAAACTAATCCCTTCACCAATTTTTTCTCATTTTTTTAAATTTAAAATTTTAATATTTTGGATACACTAATTTCAATTCTATTTTTTCATATATCGTTTAAATACAAGTGCTTTCATAAAAATTTTTAAGATTTTAGTTTTAATTATATAATTTTTTTAATAATTTAACATTGATAAATTTTGTAATATATATGTATGTTATTATAAAAATAATTATATGATTGATTAGGCACATTTTTTTCATAAAAAACATGTATTTTTAACAAGAAATTAATAATTGAAATAAATATTTTTTTCTTATGAAATACACGTTTTCGTTATGTGTAAATGAGCTAGATCAAAGGTATTTCAAGCATCCTCACTACCATCTTTGACCTCTGCAGTCTAGACGAAAGAGGTCGGAGACGGTAATGAGGGAAGTTTGAAATGTCTTCATGTCAACTCCAAGACGGCGGTTATTAGGGGTATCCGCAAGAAAAAATTATTTTGTAGAAGTACTGAAAGAGGTCGGAGATGGTAGTGAAGGTGCTTGAAAAGCCTTCACATCAACTCCAAGGCGGCAGTTAAGGTATTCGCAAGAGAAAAAATATTTTATAAATACACTTTTATTTGAAGAACATGTGAAAAATAAGAATTGAAATTAATGTATTCAAAAATATTGAGAATTTTGAATTTATAGAAAAAATGAGAAAAACTGGTGAAATGACTAATTTGATGCACGACATTCAATTTCAGGGACTAAAATGAGTCACTTAATGCAAAGTGAGAGACTAATTTGGTGCATATACAACGATGACATAATGGATGACATGTAGACGAATACTGTTATGACACGTGCCACAAACGGACACGTGACCAAATAACATTGTGACACGTGGCACAACCATCTATGTCAGCATGCCATGTGTCACTGATCACCACATCATCATACCATTACACGTGGCTAAATCATGAAGTGACACGTGTAACTAAAAGTTCATGTTATCATGCCATGTCGTTAATAAAAAATGGGTCAGGAATTAATATGGTACATTTTTTTTAATCTCAAAAACGTAATTAGTGCAATTAGAATTTTAGAGACGAATTTAATATAGGACGCCAATGTCAGGACCATTTTAAAATTTAAGTCTTTTGAGGGTTAAAATGAAACTTATCTTAATTTATGATACCTTATCTTGCTGTTCGAAAGTAGTAGCAGATGATCTGACATTGGCTAGGCCATCTATAGGCAATATTGATTCATGCTTAGATCTTCTATTTATCTGTTAATATAGAGAAATATAACTAAATTTGTAAGTTTTGTCCATAATGGACAATACCCAGAATAATATTGGCTGTAAAGTAATAAACAAGTAAATATATCTCGGCTAAACTACCAAAAATATATTCGAATAATTTTGTCACGAACAAAAATACATCTAAATTTTATTATTAACAAAAAATATCATTAAATAATTTAAAAATACGACAAAAATATTTAAAAAAATTATTTTTTTTTGTAAGTAACCAACGATTTCTATATTTCACAAATCGCTTATCAGCTTATGTATTTGATATAAAATTTTATAGAAATATTTAGATAATTATTTAAAAAATATATAAAAAATGGGATAAAATTTGATCTCTATATTTTCATTTTATTTTTTAAAAGTATTTTAGTTGTTAATAAAAAAAATCACAAAAAATATATACTTAGTAAAATGATCAAATTTTAATAATAAAAGCATCTCATTTTTCTAATCATGCTTGTAAAAAATCGCATCAAAATTCAATTTGTAAAATATTTTTTGAGAATACATATTTTATGTTGGTCATTTTAGTCGTGTTTTTAAATTATTTAAGAGTATTTTTATCGATAACCAAATTTGAGTGCATTTTTTGTCAACGACAAAATTATTCAAGTGTATTTTTAGTGGTTTACCCTATATTTTAAATAAAAACCAAACGATTATCAAAATTGGAAAATTTAAAAGTCTAAAAGCATAAAGATTTAATTGAAGTTAAACTGGGAAGAATAAACTAATATAGTTATATAAAAAATATATTTTAAATAAAAAAATTATTGTATTTTATTGTTTTAAATCGGTTGTCTTCTAAAAAACCAAATCGATTGAACCAGTTTAACAACTTTTTGACCGATGTTTAGTTTATATTTTCTTCGAACTGATACTAATACCCTAGAAGTGGATGCAATTTACTAAAATTTCTCGTCTTTTTATTAGCTGACATTGGAGAGCAGCATTTGACATAGTAATGATAAATTGGGAACAAATTTTAGCTTTAGCCTTTAGGTAATGATAATAGTGCCAATAATAGCTGGGCTGTCCGAGACTTCAAATAATATGAGAAGGAAATTTTCCATTAGTGTCAATATTTAAGAAAATTAGTTCTATTATACCTTGTCCTGTTGTAGTTTTTGGAGAACATTTTCCCTTGCCTTTTTCTCTTCTTCCTTTTCTGCTTTTCTCAAGGCTAAATTCCTGACAATAAAATAGGACATAAAAGTAAAGGGGTGTTTGTGAGCCGGATTTAAGTAGACTTAGATCCGGTTTTAAAAGGACATCGAGTCTATTTTGATTCGATCTAAAGTGATCCAAAAAAAATTAAGTTAAACCGAATCGATCTGATGAATCATTAATATATACAAATTTGTAAATTTTATATATTAAAATAATAAAATTTTACTTTTAAAAAATAAATTTAACAAATGTTAGATCATATTTATATCAAAATAAATTATTTTAAAACAAAAATAATACCGTATAATATAAAAAATATTAATTGAATTATAAAAATATAATATAACATTACTAATTAACTCATATATATATATATTGTAAAGAGAAATTTTGGATGGGGTCGAATAACTCGAAGCAAAATTCAAATCCGACCCAAAAATAATACCGGATAAAAATAAAAATATGAACTCGACAAAATATGTCTCGAGTCCGAGCCAAATTTCGGACCGGATCGGATCTTAAACAACCCTTAGTCATAAAGTAAGAAGTGAAAATGTTTGAAATTATCAAAATTTATTATTTTTATTTTATTTAATATATTTTATAATAAATAATATTAAATAAAATAAATTTAAACTTTTTTTTTTCTAACATTACCAAAGTAAGAATAACTATTTTTTATTGCATATAAAAGAAAGAAAACTTTTAAATATTAAGATACCTTTGTCTTGCATTTTCTTCAGCAATTCGCTTTGCCTCAAGGAGTCTCTTACCTGCTTCAATCCTCTCCTGCAATAAAGCAATTAATTTTTTTTTTTTTATAAAAATCAATGCTGCCATGTCTAAGGTTAATTAACGAAGACATAAGACAGCAAAGAAAGCCCCAGAAAATCTCCACTTGTGGAAAACAACAGGTTCTAGTGCCTAGAAAATAGCTATTTCGATCATGTTGTGTATAGAAATATATATTTGACATTTCATAAAAAATTTTATTATACTACTGTAAACAAGTTTGATTATTTGTTTATTTCAAATTTAATTATTCTACTATGACACGTATGATTATTCTGATAACTTATTATTTAACATCTAATAAATTGGATTGAATTAGTGAGAGCTGGGAAATATTAGCTAAATTAATCTGTTGATCCTTTGAGAATAACACATGTGAGTTAGGAATATATGTGGAAAACCGTTGCTAAACATGATAATTTTCATAGTAAACCTTGCCACCTGAATCATATTGTTTGACTAAATCATATAACGGTTAACAATATCATCTTCACATAAAAATATCTTAAAGTAGCCACCTTCAAAATTTTCCTTCCCTCATAAATTGATCAATTTGCAATATGTTTCCCATAAAACATTGGAGGATACCTAATAAGCTTGAAACCCTAGGTCTGCAATAATGTGGATTTCTTGTAAACCAAGATAAACTTGAAGGTAATTGCAAAATTTTGTTTTTATTTTTATTTTAAATACCTTTTGTTTTTACTTTCAATGTTTACTTTAAAAAAATTTGAAAATAAAAATATTAAAAATAAAAATAAACACCAATTAAAACTTAATATTCTCAATTTGCAATGTGTTGTGTATTGTAATTAAATCTTATGTACGTGGAGTTTAGGACTACAAGTATAACCCAAAATCTAGTATTTTTATTAAAGTTGATAGTATATTTGTAATCGAGAAATGTTACAGAGTCATCAGAATTTATTATTTTTTATCGTCACTTAGTTATCAACTCAATTCTTTTAGTCTAGTTCTTTTAGTCTACTAATTCAATAATATACTTTATCCTATACTTTTAAATATTAATAACTAACTAATGATAAAAAAAATAAATTCTAATGATACTCTAACATTTTTATTTATAACCACTAATTTCGACATTTCACTGTTGGATTTGGATTTATTTAGGTAACTATTCTCCATTGACACTAGCTAGTAGCTACAATCATGGTTCAACCTCATAAAGCAAACATAAGGTCAAGTCTAGAAGATGAGAAAAAACAAATAATAAATACAACAAGAACAATTTAAGCATTGTCAACAGTGTATAGGGTCGGTAATATGGATCAAACGTTGGGAAAGTGGTTTTACCTTCTCCCGTTCTCTCTCCAATCTTTTTTGTTCCTCCTCTTTTTTCTTATGCTCTTGTTCCCTATAATAACAAAAAATTAAATGAAATTATGAAGAGAAAACTCAGAAATAGTTGATTAACAAAGAAAGGGAAATAAAGAAATTAAAAGAGAAAGAAAGCGATTAAGAAAGATTAAAAAACCTTAACTTCTGAGCTTTGATTCTGATTTCTTCCGTGATAGGGAAGGATTGAGGAGAATCAATATCAATGTCTACATCTACCTGTTGAAATTTAAACAATTGAGTTAATTAATGATAAATGTGTTGAAGCTTTCTCTCTCATTTGCTTTATTTGCAATAAATGAATTCTATATCATAAAATTGAATATGGTAACATAAACAAATTTGGATCCTTTAAATTTTGAATTTCACTTTAGAGGATAAAATATAATCTATTACCATTTATTTTATATAGGTAGAACTAATAAAAATAGAAAAAAGAAAACATTCAATAGTAAGAGATCTCACTTTATCTTCTAAAATAAAAATCTAAAATTTCGAAAATCCAAATTCTTCAAATGAATATAACTTGTAAGAAAAAAAAAATTAAATACCAGTGGCATCACATCAATATCAGGGTCATTTTCGTGATCAATTGTCCAATGTATTGCATCCTCTAAGTTCTTGTTACCTGGTGAAGAAAAACATCCTTGTTAAGCCCAAAGAACGTTGTCAAAGATATATATATTTACAAGAACATGATTTTGAAGGCATGTAATAATATAAGTAAACATCTTTTTAATAGATATATAAAAACTGCATGTGTCTTGTGTAAAAGATAACCACTTGATGGGATGGATCTCGTAAATAAAGATGATTTTATTTGATATATTTCACTAAATTATTTAATATATAATATGTATTCATATTTTAACTATAATATGTGAAGATGTTTTTTATTTAAATAATTAATTAGTCTTAAAATACGAAAATTAATTTAAGTCATATTTATTATTTATGACTATTTTGATTTATTAAATCACACATGTAGAGTATAACAAAATGAGTATTATCTCAATAATATAAAAAATTTTAGAAAATTATCAGAATTTAATATTCTTTATATTTTTAGTTATCAGTCTAAATTTTTTCGGTTTAATAATCTAATCACATACTTTTAAACATTAATGACGAACTGATGGATAAAAATAATAAATTTGAATGAATTTCTAACATTTTTCGTAATATTTCTATAAATAAATTGACCTGAATAATAAAGTGCCCGGGTGGCTTGTGACCGTGGAAATCCCATTTCTTCAAGGTCTTGAAGCAACATTTCATTCACTTTTGGGACAGCCATTGTATTTCTATCAATAGAGTTATGTACTTCAACCGAAAAAATAGTAATAAAAGAAAAAAAAAATTATGAACAATGCAATGTTTTAACTTTTAACAACTGGATTTAAGATAAACATTTCAGTCCGCGTGGGATTTTGGAACCATAATACAACAATTAAAAAAAATTAAATGGTAAAAAATATACCGTATTCAAGTGGAAGGGTGTGTTGGATGGTGAAAGAAGAGGAGAAGCTTAAGAAGCTTATGAAATGGAAAGCTCAAAGTATAATAACACTTCCATTGGGTTCAAGGAACAAAGAGAAATTGAGAAACCTAAACACCACCAAGTTCGAGGTTCTTCTGACTTGTCACACGTTTTTCTTTGTTCAAACTCATTCTTATTCTTTTCCTTTTGGATTTGTTTTCTTGCCTGCTAAGGAAAGAACCTTGTGCCAAAATAATTGACATCCTCGTATAATACTAATTTTTTAGTTAATATCAACCAAAATTCTTTTTAATTATAAATTTTATACCATAAATTCTAATCCTAAATCCTATATTCTCTAACAATAAAGGTTAAAAAAGTTGGTTCCAACAAAAAAGTTATCAGATATTAACTACTTAAAAGGTAATTTCTTATAATTTTTTTAATCAAAAGACTTTTTCACTCTAATCAAAAGAAAATATATAGTAGGAGCAGATAAATAAACGAAGCTATAGTAGCATTGACCTAAAAGAAAAAGAAAAAAATTTCTGAAACTAGTTCTTCAAATATTATTTTTAAACGAGTTTTCAACCATCTATCGGATTTCACCTGTATTTTTTTAACCAATAGTCAATTTTGTACTCGCATTATCAATGGTTGTTTCTATATGACAGATGAGTGTCCAAAATAGTTAATTACTAGTATTTTTGCTCGTAATAATATTACGAGAATATAAATTTTTTAAAATTATGGTTTACTTTGTTCTGAAAATATATATTATGCGTAATACAAAAAATTTATAAAATCAAACTATTTTTATAAAAAAAATTTATAGATTAACAAAAGTTTCTGACTAAAAAGACCCAGATATCTATAGATAAAAAATTAAATAATAAGATTTTTAATTATTATTTTTATATGAAAAAGTCTAATTTTTTATTAATAATTAATATTAATATTTGTTATCTAAAATTTAAAATTATTTAACGTGTATACTTTTACATTTAATTAAGTGTTAATTGTTAAGTCTGTTGTACAAATAGAAATAATTAATTTTTATACTTGCTATTTAAAAATAATATTTTTTCTCTATATATATAAAATTATAATTAAGCATAAAAAAATTATACTGATAGTTATAAAATTAACTCAAAATTAATTTTTTTAAAACAATTAAATCTTGATTCTAACTTTTAATTATAACATTTGTATCCAAATTATATGTAATAAATATTTGAAAGAAGAGAAATGATAATATAGATTAGAAAGATAAGCGGTAAAAATTTAAAACTAAATAAAAAACTAAAAAACTATATATATAATAACAATAATAATAATATTTTTTATTTAAATTATATTATTTTGTTAATTTTGTTTTCTGTAGAAGAGAAAGATAGAAAAAATAGAGAATGAGAGAAAAGAGAGAGAAAGATAAAGATGAAGAATGATAGTGAGAGTTTATTAATTTTAAAAGAAAAAATTTTATTTTAATTGTAAAAAAATATCGGATGAGATATTTTAATTTGTCAAATTACTAATATAAAATATAAATTATATATAGAGTAAAAATAGTAGAGAGAAATAGAAAAATGGAGAGAGATAGATGAGTGAATTTAGGAAGGGAGTTTATTAATTTTGAAAAAAAATATTTTCTCTCAATTTTAATAAGAGAGTATTTTAATTATTAAATTAAATAGTAATATATGATACATAATATATGTATATTTTAATTTCAATTTTAATATTTTAATTTTAATTTTAATGCAATTAAAGAATGTCATGTTTCATATTTTGATTGTCAAATTAGTCATTGATATTAATAATGATATATAAAATAGATAGAGTGGTTGAAGAAATGAGAGAAATAGAAAAAAGAAGATGGAGGAGGAGAGAACTCTTTAATTTTGGAGGAAAATATTTTATTTTCATTGCAATGAGAGAGTGATATGTGACACATTTTGGTTGTAAAATTAGTAAGAAAGATGGAAGAATTTTTTAATTTTGGAGAGAAAGATTTAATTTCAATTATAATGAGTGACATGTGGCACATTTTAGTTGTAAAATTAATAAAAAAAAAAATTCCTTAATTTAAAAAAAAAATTTAATTATATTAAAAGAATAATATATGACACATTTTAATTATAAAATTAAAGATATATAATAGATTTTAGAAAATTAATCATCAACGATCTTATCTTTGACAAATTGAAGCACAATATCGGAAAAACTTCTAGAATATGTTTGAACATAAGGACAAAACTGCTTAGTATAGTCATCAAATAGTATGCAAGTAATCTCAATACTAAAAAGTTTTAAATGTCTTTTAATCAAACATTCTCCTTAAAAAAATGTGTCAATATTCTAATATTTTGGACTATCTTATTTTCTTAGTATATTAGTGCAGTTTTGATATTGACTGTTGCCGATGGATTTTTTTTTGTACATTATTTCAAACCATGACGACAAAATTTTATAAAAACTTTCTCAACCATCAAAATCTTTTGTAATTGTCTTTTATTTAGTCAATCATGTTTTGCAAAAATTTATCGTATAGTTAAATTTCGATTGAATTTCAACAATTATAAATTTTACCTTTAAAGATGGATTAATTTCAACCAGTAACTTTATCACTTTTACAACTATGTCTGAATTTAGTTTAGTATGATCATAAAAAATTGTCGTTCTGATGCATGTGTGACTATCATTGTACCGCCTAATAATCTAACAAAACTTTCTCCTAATAAGATTAATACTGATAAGTCATTCGCAACTTATTCTATATTGTATACACTTAACATAAAATGTGATTGGCTCAAATTCATCCGTTCGATAATCCACACACTTACAAATAATATAATATTTAATTGCTGCAGTCATATTTTCTCTAAAACTAAACTCTATACCGATGACAAATTCACCATCTGTAACAATAACAAGGTTTACACCAATAATAATAAAAAATAATTTAGACTTACTACTACTACTACTACTATTACTAATAATAATAATAATAATAATAATAATAATAATAATAATAATAATAATAATAATAATGCATACAATAAAAGGATAATAATAATTATTATAATACTAATAATAAAAAAAAAAGACTATTTACCTACATTGACAAACTCAAAAAATTTTGGTGCATATATAGCTTTTAGATTCAAAGGTGCATGAAAAAAAGGCTAGTTCGCTAATGTATTAGTTTGTTACGTCTGCAACGTCATGCTCAATTATAATATCATTTTCGTCCACATCTTTAGTTGGACCAACAATATGATAAGTGCTTTTAAATTTCTCTTCGTTTTCAGTGTTATAAACTGTCCAATCGATATTAGGTTCCAATAAATCAACCTCAACTAATTATTCAAACTTAACGTATAACTCGATAATTGACACTTGTGCCTGTGTTTGCTGGTAGATCGAAAAGATCCTTGCATACTTACATTGTCAACCACATACATTATTTAAAATTAAACGAAACCATCAAATTCTAACACAGACTGACTATAAAAAGTATTCGTGACTCTTTTTAATACTTGATTATCAACACATTGACAAAGTATACTCTTAAATTTTTTATATATTATTACAAAAGAAATAACAACATCATATGCATTTTCACATATAAAACTCACACTTTCAAATATTTGAAAAAAAGTTGACTATTATAATATATTTTTAAACTAAAACTTTCTTCTATTTTTATTCTCTTACTCTCTTAATGAAATAAAATACTCTCACACTCACACTCAATTTAACAAATTCTTTCTTCCTTTTATAATATTCAAGGTATATTTTTTAATCTGAAAAATACAATGCACTCCCTTTGTAATGTCAATTCGCTCCTTGCCTATTGACAATACACTCTCTTATATTGTCAGTTTAGTATTAAATTAATACAATAAAAGGCTAATGATAATTATTATTATATTAATAACAATAAAAAAGACTATTACTTACATTGACAAACTCAAAAAATTTTGGTATATTTATAGCGTCTAAATTCAAAATGTGCATAAAAAAAGGTTTTTCAGATAGATGTTGGTTTGTTAGTGCATTTGTCACGTTTGTAACGTCACGCTTAACTATGATATCATCTTCGTCCATATCTTCAATTGGACCAACAATAATATGATAAGTGTCCTCAAATTCTTCTTCATTTTCAGTGTTATAAACCATCTAGTCAATGTTAGGCACCGATAAATCAATCTCAACTAATTCTTTAAACTCAACATATAACTCGATAATTGACACTTGTGCCTGTATTTGCTGGTAGATCGAAAACATTCCTTACATACTTGTATCGTCAACCACATACATTATTTAAAATTAAAAGAAACCACCAATACTAAAACAGGTTGACTATATAAAATATTTATGATTCTCTTTAATATTTAATTATCAACATATTGATAAAATATACTCTTAAATTTTTCATATATTATTACAAAAAGAATAACAACATCATATAAATTTTCACATGCAAAATTCACTCTTAAATATTTAAAAAAAAATTTGATCATTATAATATATTTTTAAGCTAACACTTTTTTCTATTTTTATTCTCTTACTCTCTCAACAAAATAAAACACTCTCACACTCATACTCATACTCAATCTAATAAACTTGTTCTTCCTTTTATAATACTCAAAGTATTTTTTCTATATACTGACAATACACCTCTTTTATATTATCAGTTTAATATTAAATTAATATAATACGTCTCCTTTGTATTATATTTTTGTATTTAAAAAAAATCTTGCATTCTTGTTAAAGCAATTTGTCCCCTGTAAATTATTGGCTCCAAGAAATTTGCAAAACACACCAACATCCAATAAAAGAGCATTAATCCAAAAATATTAGCCCCGGCCCGTAACATACTAAAATGCAATCCCCATAAAACGCAAAAATAAGTAAAAACCCCAAAACACCCTTTACGGCTCTCCCACTGTCTCGTAAATTCTTTGTTCGTCTCGTTTCTCGCTCTCCGACTCTCAGTCTCTCACCCTTCACTTTTCTGTCTAATTCTCACTTGCCCTAACGCTGCCGCCGCTGCCACCATCCATCGCCGCCGTAAAGTGCGAAGGCAGGCAACTGAATCATTCACCGCCACCACCTAAAACGGCAAATAGTCAGCTGGATCGCCTCCCGCCGGCGTACCGCCGTGGTGACTCGAGGTTTGCGGCCACCGTCGCCGCCGCAGCACTACAACTGTGGTGTTGATGGCGGAATCACTATAGAATTTAGTGACTCAGTGTAGCTTCGCATCGCAAATGGCTCTTCTTTCTCGGAAAGGGACTCTTTTTCTGCTCTTTCTGTTCTCGATCTTCTTGTTATCGGCATCAGCATCTAATGGTTCGGGAGAAGAAGAAGAAGAGTTCTGGGAAGAGCTGCTACTGAAGCCGTTGCCCGATCGCAAAGTGCTCTCACATTTTCACTTCCAGAATGAGGCTCCTCTCTCCGATTCCTTCGCCCGTCACCATCACCTCTTCCCGAAATCCATCGCTCAGCTGGTGCCTGCTCACTTCTTCCACTCTTTACCTTTTCTTTCTATAATGATATAACAAAAATTTATTTTTTGAGAGTTTTTGCTGGGATTTTGATATTGAATTATTGATACTGATGCTGATGACTCAAGTTATTGAAAGTTTCTACGTCACGTAACTATTGTTGAAGTTTGTCAAAAATTAAATGCTTGATGTAAAGGTTGCCAAGCTTACTCGTTTCGTTAGTGTGAATAATTGATTTGGTGATTATTTATAAAGCTGTATTTTTGGTTATGTATTGTCCTTATCTTCTCTGTGTTGAGTCAAATTAGCTTCTTTATGATAAAAAAAAGAGTAACAAAAACAAATAACTTGAGCAATAATCTGATAGAGTGTGCAGAGAATCAAGAGTTCTGCTTCTACTGTTCCGGTGTTCTTGTTCGATGAGAACATGCCCTGCATATGAGTGATCATTTGACAAAGAGACTTGGAAGGTGAAAATCAAGAGGGAGAGAACAATGACAGCGACTTATCTTAGCTTTAAGGATAGAGAATAAAGTTTTAGTTGCTTGATATTGTCTTTGTAATATTAAGTATAGTAAGATGTGAGTGCCCTGTGTTTTATGCTCCACATAGTTATATAAGTCAGAAAATTCACTAATGGGACATTTCTTGGGTGGAGCAGAGGGAAATTTTGGAGTTTGTTGATGTTAGAAGTGCCTTTGAGTCTGCAATGTTATTGAAGAATCATGTCATTATGTGGAAGAGCTGAGAGTCACTTAGATAGCCCCTCAATTAGTACAAAAACGTTTACATATATAAAGTACAAGCTTAAAGTTGTATGCTTTTTTGTTTTTTCTATTTCTAGGCCATTTAAGTTCATTTTGATGGTTATTATTATTTTATTTTTTTTGTAGTAATGCATGTAATGTAAGATACCAAGTATTGTGCCTCTAACTACAACACAAACTTTACCTGCTAAAACATTAAGCGTTAAAGCAATTGACATCATATTAAGGAACCTTGGTTATACTATGGTTTAATGCTTTTGTTTGTTCCTTTCAGAAGCATGTCTCTACCAACTGTTGTTTATTTTTACATTCTGATTTCAATTTATTTTTCTGATTATACTAAATAACATGCGAATTAGTGTTGGATGGACAGGTTAAGAAATTTCATATTAAAGCCATGGAGTTATCATTCACACAAGGTCGGTGGAACTATGAAAGGTGGGGTGGATTTGATCCAATATCAAGCCATAATGCAAAGCCTCCTGGAGTTGAATTGTGGGCAGTCTTTGATGTTCCTCCACATCAAGTTGATGCTTCTTGGAAAGATTTAACCCATGCACTGTCAGGTCTGTTTTGTGCTTCAATCAACTTCCTAGAGTCTTCCACCACTTATTCTGCTCCAAAATGGACATTTCAGTCAGCTTTAGGTAGTTTAAGATATGGGACTCTGCCACGAGAAGCTGTCTGCACTGAGAACCTTACACCTTGGTTAAAACTCCTCCCTTGTAGAGACAAAGCTGGACTCTCTGCCTTAATGGATAGACCGTCTATATACAAAAGCTTTTATCACTCCCAGCGGTTGCATTTAACACAAGCCAAGACTGGTGCAGATCCGAAAAATTCAAGAGTTGTTCTAGAGCAAACACTTACAGTTGTACTTCATCCCAATATTCTGACTGGTGGTACTAATTATGTTAGTGAAGCAAAGATGCAACCAAGTTGGTCTCTGAGTTCAATATTTGGAAGAAAAATCAATGGAAAATGTGTTCTTGCCAAATCAAGTAATGTTTATCTCCAAGTTGAGAGAGGTCTGGTTACACAACTTGAGAATCTCCAGAGCAGTACTGCTACATTTGCTGCCAATGGCACAAATCTTGATGATTTTGGAAGGAATGTTGGCTTTGAATTATCTGTTAATCCTGACAGGGTACTTAAAGAGGTGGAAAAGAGCTCCTCCATTCTGTATGAATATCCAATCAAAGTGCACAAAGACAGTGAGCAATTTGATTTAGGCATTACATGGAAGCATCCTGTTATTTGGTCAACCCCACATGCGCCTTTATATGCCAGTAGGTTTCTAATGGGCAGTGGAAACGAAAGGGGTGCCATTGCAATATGCATGAAGTCAACAGAATCTGCTCAAGGGTTAGTTGCAGCCAATTATGTTGACCAGAGATGTAATTTTCAAGTTAATGTTCTTCAAATTGTGCCTTGGTATATTAAGGTGTATTATCACACTTTACAATTATTTGTGGATGAAAAGCCTCAAGTACTCACAGACTTTGTTGAGAGAATGCGTGTTTCACCTTCTGAAGACAAAGTATCACCAGGGTTGATGGAACTGGTCCTCAAATTGCCCTGTGAGGTTAAGTCAGCAGTATTGAATATAGAGTTTGATAAGGTTTGCTCATATTTTTATTAATGTTTATTTTTCTTCTGAGTTTTTGCCTCACATTTTGTTGTTTGACATACATCAACCTCCTTGCAAGTTAAATTAGAAAAAAAAAACCCAAATTGTAATATGGAAATCAATTAATGATTATTTTTCTTGGTAAATAATTAGGCTCGGATTTCCGGAATGTAATGAATGAATGCAATATATTATGTGCTTTTAATAATGTAACTTTTCATAATTGGAACTGATCTCTTATCTCAGCTTTGTCATCAAATGCATTTGTGCAATGTTCTGTAGGAGCCGATCAGTTGGGTGGTTAAAATGTCCGACTTCTATAATTGATTGAATCTTTAATCAGTAGGGATAGCTGTAGCGCATGAAAAATATATAAATAAACAAAAGTACCTAAATATACTTCAAGTAGAGCATAACACATAGTGGTTATGGGCATAAGTAGTGTATTTTGTGTGTCCCCCTTGATTGACTTCAGAAGTTGGTAGAAGCTATTACTTGATTTTTTTTTCAGTTTAGACACTTCTAGGATGGATGAATTCTAAACAATAGTTTCATGGTTAGATAAACTTGGTCTTTGACTGCTTTTTTCTGGTGTGAATAGGGCTTCTTGCACATTGATGAGTACCCTCCAGATGCTAATCAAGGATTTGACATTCCATCAGCAATAATAAGCTTTCCTGACTTCAATGCTGGCCTGCAATTTTCTGATAACTCTCTAAGCAAGACCCCAATGTTGTCCAAGTTACAGGTTAATTGAATTGCACTCTTGACTCTGGTACATAAAAACGTTTGTTTCATATCTAATTCTGAATCTATAATGCAGGAAAGGAGTCCTGTTATCTCATACACGGAAGTTTTGCTTGTACCCTTGACAACCCCGGACTTCAGTATGCCTTATAATGTCATAACAATTACATGCACAGTTTTTGCATTGTATTTTGGATCTTTGTTAAATGCACTCCGGAGACGTGTTGGAGAGGAGGAAAGGCGCCTGAATGATAAAGGTAACACTCAACTTTTCTAGTTTTTACATCCTAAGACACAAGTAACGTAATTTCGTATAACTATGGATGAGCCCTCTACAAATCATGCCTGTGTAATTGATAAAATGATAGGCGATGTGGCTTAAGAGCCACAAAATGCGGGGGTTTTGCTTTTCCTTTTATTATTTTTTAATTTTTTTTTGGGGGGGGTAGGGTTGCGTTTTTTTTTTTTTTTTTTTTGAAAGAATGATGCCCTAGAGCATGAGGCTTCTGCTATTTTGGGTTTTGGAAGGATCAAACGGATGTAATATGCTTACTGCCATTGATAGAGAAGGTGTTTGTGACTGGAATCAGTGATCAGTGCCAACCTTTAGTTATAAGGAAACGTAATAATTAGTGAAACCCGTCTTAAATATTGCAACACCTGCACTTTTATTATATTCATACTGCATTTTACAGCTTACATGTCTAACTTTCTATATTACTTCTCCCAATCCGCCTCTTATTTTTGTGTGTAATTATTGCTTAAAGTTTCTGATGTGTCTGTATCTTTCTATTTGTAGGCGGAAAGAAAGACGCGCTTCTTAATCGAGTACTAGGTAAATTATCTTCCAAGTTCAGAGGGAGATCATCAGTGTCCTCTCAGCCATCATCATCGTCGTCATCATCCCTCGTTAGCCCAAAATTGATTCTTAGAGTACTGTTAGTTGCAGGAATTGCTGTTGCATGGCAATACTACTCATAACTAGGTACTACTTTCGGTGTTAAATTATGTACATTACAAGCCTTTACTTCCACTGCTAAATGTACTTCATTCATATATCTATGTTTCTGTTTGATCAAGTTAACGTTTGTACATCACCAAATTGATTGTATCAAAATTTTGACGATTGATGTTAATTTTGATTATTATGACAAAGTAGAAGTCACACTACCTTTTTTGCTGTTTTGCTTCTTTGTACTAGTGTTGTCATTCATCATGGGTAATGTTTCCCATATCTGGCAAGCAATTTTTTCTTAAATATGATCATGAAAGCTTGAGTAATCAATGTTTAATCTCCATTGATTTCACATTTTGTCACAAAATTAACAAATGATGTGAAGCACACCATTAGATGTTAATTTAAAATCTTTCTAATTAAAATAAAATCTATTTATATACACCATTCAGAGAGAGAGAGAATTTACAGCATTCACGTAACAAAATACAACGGCAGCATCCAAAAATGACTATGCAAAAACAGTCCACTGCTAATAAACATATATTGTATCAAGAGGTATAGAAACCCACAGAATTTATCTCGTCCTTTTGCACTGAGCTGCTACAATTGCATCATCATCATCTCTAATCCGCTTCTGATTCTTGCTCGTCTGACTGCATGTGAATGGGCTGCGAGAAATGCCGCCGGAGAGGTTATCCCCTTTATCTTGAGTATCTGGGGGAAGTCCTGCAGGAAGTCCTCCAAATGTGTTAATATTGAGGCTTTTGTAGATGAAGCTTGCCACAACCATGAGAGTATGAGACAATGCATTATTAGACATTTGGGGAAGAAACCAATGCTACAAGTTTAGTAGTTGAGGCATGATATAAGCATTGAAACAAAAACAAAACTATGTCTGGAGCTGAAGCTACGAAATAATGTATCTTAAGACACAAATTTAGTGTACTACTTGTTCTAAAAGGTGGAGACATGAAAAGCAGAATTTTTTTTACGGGTCAAATATAAAAATAAAAACTGACATTTGTTTCTTGGTTAAAAGATTGATATTTTGCCCATATGAAACGAAAACAAATGCACCCTATATTTAGATATGACCAACCCTGGTGAATTTCTCTTTATGAAAAAGTAAGCCAGTTAAGACAGAGAGGAGAAAGCAGATCAGAACAAGAACATGCCTGACTTCTTGTTATCGCTCTTCAATTTCTTAAATAAATTGAAACCTTCCAACGGTTGCTTTCTCTTGCAGCATAGGTCATCCAAAGTCTCACCTTTTTGTAAAGTAAATAGAAAAGCTTAAACAAAATTAGTCACAAGAAAAGTTGAAAATATACCATCACATGGTCAAACATAATTCGTACTGAACTAATCATCCAAATATTTTATTTATTTACTTAACTCAATTGCTCTTTGGTTCTTGAAAAGAAAAGATCAACCCAATTCTTAGTCATATATTATTCTCCACAAGTCTCCTGAGACATACCTGAGTTGCCATCTTTCAACTTCTTATTCCATTGCAAGTTGAAAGCTTCCAATCGAGTCCTTTTTCCACTACAAGAATTCTCACTTTCAATCACTTTACCATTCCCATTTTCAAAATCTTGAGGTTCATGTTCTCCTGCGAGTCACAACATGAGTATATAAGCAGAAATATGGAGCGATGGCGAAAAAGCATACTTATGGATTGCAATTTCAATTTATAACAATGCAGATCCTAGTTAAACAGACAGATTACCAAAGATAATAAACTACACAAGTATTTATCCACAAATAAACTGATGCTGACTGATTTGGTAGTTGATTTTTTAATTATCAGCTGAATTTTAATGTACACGTAGCATTTTTGCTAAAAGACATCGTCACCATCACATTGTCAAGACAGAATTTATAAGAAATTAATTTGATTTATGGTTATAAAACTAAACAAATTGATCGGTTTGAAACCTCGTAGACCGAATCGATTAGCGGTTGAACTCAAGCAACGAATTGATTATTATCAAAAAGAAAAGGAAAAGGAAAGTAACATACGCTTGTTGGCAAGTTTACAGAACTTGCCGGTGACAAGAAGAGCATCACCGAGGTTGTTCCCAGTGGAGAGTCCTTTAGAAGAGAAAAAAGATATGAGAGACTTCCAAGTAACAGAGCAAGAAATAAGGTCCACTCCTCTGCTTATGAAGTGACCGTTGAGCTTCAACGTTGACGGCTCTATCCCAAAGGCTTTTGCTATGGCCCCAAGATCAATCTTGTTTTCGTCCCAAGCAATTATGTTTGCTACCTTTGACAATGAAGGGCATAGAAGCTTTATCTCTCTGGGGTTCTTCGACATCGCAACAAGCAATCTCAAATGTGATATTTATGTTACTGAAGGAGTTTGAGAGTGATTTTCTGACTTGATTAGTGTGTGTGGTAGTGTCACTAGTGTGTTCTAAGTTCTAACTTGCAATTGTTTCCAGTTTTGAGTGCCAAAGGTTTCTGTTTGTTTCTGGAAGTCTCTAAAACTCTAAAGCTGCCATGCGTGGATCGGTTTATGTGGATCGGGTACTTTGTTATTTAATTTTGAAGCCAACGGGTCCTTTATTATCATACATTAAAAAATGATGTGAATATCCTAATTCATTCTTTTTTTTTAGCTCCTTGAAAAAAGTTTTGAATCTTTTATTTTTTATGTTTTTAAAAAATATTATATGTTAAGTATTAAAAAAACAATTAAATAGATAATTAAAAAGATGAACAAGTATTCTTAATTGTTACTCTTATATATCCTCCCTTTTAAAATAAGTAGTCTTACTTTAAAATAATTTGTAATAATTTTTATATTAGATAAATTAGTTTTAATAAAATTATTTAAAAATTAAATTTTATTTTTTAAAATACTGTATTAGCTCAGTATTTTTTTTTTAATTACAAAGTCCTTAATTTTTTCTCTTATAGATTAAATTCTCTCAAATTTCAAAAGATAAGAGATTAATTTATTAAATTTTAAGAAATTAATTTATTGATACAAAAATTGGTAAGGTTTTTTTTAAAAGATAAACAGACTTAAAAATATAAAAAATATAATCAAATATTAGATGTACTTAAAAAAATTAGATATAGGAATATGATGTATTTTTTGTAAATTTAATTAAAAAAGATATTTTATAGTTAAAATTTGATAATTTTATACAAAATGAATTCTATATTTTACGATTATTTAAATGGTTGATAATTTTATAAAAAAAAGAATAAAGTTAAAACAAATTTTTTACTTTGATTTTTATACATATATTTAAATATTTTACCAAAATTAAAATTAAATGTACAAATGTTTTACTAAATAAAAATCCGTTTATCATTTATTAAAAAAAAATTTAAATATTTTATCATTTTAAATTTTTAGTATATTTTTATCAGCATTTAATAGGAATTCGTGAAATTAAATTTCAAAATGGTTCCTGAAATAGCATCGTGTATAACATCTCGGATTTTTTTTTTAAATTAAGTAATTAGTTATTTATAAGTTATCATATTATATTGAGATTTTGTTTTTAAGAAATCTATTTTTTATAACAAGATAATTAAATAAAAATTATGATTATTGAAGTTTAATTTAAATATAACTTATTTTATTAATTTAAACTATTTATTAAAATTTTTGATAGACAAAAATTAAGTTAATTTTTTATAGTTATTATTATATTATATTATCATTATTATTATTATTATTATTAGTTACTTCTTTCTTTTGGCCGAAGCCATTAAAAAAAAAAAAGAAGAATAAAGAAAAGCCAAATGTGGCTCATTTACAAGTATTATATATATATATATATAATAATGTCATTAAGGACTAAGAAAGAAAAGAACGTGGCTTGCATGCTATTATACTTATATACTCATGACACTTAATAATACCTCACACTACAAACTATCATTCATTAGCATCATTTTCTTTTATCACTTTTATTCATTATAGCCGAACTCTTTAGAAAGAAAAAGAGAAATAAAGGGTCGTGGCTTATATTTCTTTTCCTTCATGCATCACCGAACCAACTTTGAAAGAAAAAGAGAGAGTAAGCCGTGAGTGAGAGGAATCAGAAACCATGGAACCTTACCTCTTTTGAGTTCGATTTCTTGCGATCCGTAACCCCAATAAAAAATCTAATCCGATAAAAGTGTTCGTATCTTCCTCCTCTACGTATTGGCGTTACCTTTGTCCGATGGAAATTGACGGTGACGTAGCTCCCCTACCCCTTGAGCTTGGCCAACTGGAATTCTAGGAGGTACGGAGGATTCCAGACGTTTTTTCCTTCAGCAGCACGGTCAGAAAGTTTCTCTAGAGTTTCGAGTATTTCGATTACGTACGAAGGTAGGGTTTTGGTAAATTTTCATCGGTTAAATTGATATTTGATAAGTGAATTGATGTCGTGATTACTTGTCGGTTGAATTTATATTGATATTTGTGATAAGTTTGAGGTTTGGAGGGTTTAAGTGCAGCCAGGAACTGAGTTATTCTGATGATTGTGATTTCTGGATTACAGTAGGATAATTTGAAAATGTTAAAATTTGCCGGTTTGATTTATTGAAAATGATTTGAAAAGAATGTGGAAAATAGTTTGGATGGAACCCGAGAAGGGTGGCAGAGTCCGAATTTTAGGGGAGGTGCTGTCGAAATTTTGCTATAAATCTTAAGAATTGATTTGAAATTTATTTAGAAGAAAAAGATTGGATTCGAGAAATGGTATTATTTGATTTTTGATTTATTTTTAAAAAATACTATGTTTAAGTTTGATTTGAAAATAAAAAGGGGGATTAGTTTTGGTTTAAAAGAAAGAGAGAAGATAAACCGGCACGTGTGACTATGAAATAATTAAAAGGTCACAAGAGGGTGACGGAGAGTAAATAGTTATAGTGTCGTTGTGAAAAAGTTAAGCCGTGGGCTTGATGTGTGAGTAATTGTACAGAAATCCCGTGTATGGAATGCTTCCAGGAGAAAGTGGCACATGCTTCAGCTGAGAATCAGCGCCTGCAAGTACTTGCAGAGGTCATGTTCGGCATACTTCAGCTGGAGAATCAGCGCCTGCAAGAAGTAGAAACTTGCAGAGGTTATGCCGCTGGAATGCCTTATCTGACTTGCGAGTCGGATTGCGTCGGACGCGGGTCGAAACCGACAAATGAGCTCATTACCTGCGATAGGACCAGACATGCATCATCCTTGTTGTGCATTTGCATTTTATTTGATATGGTGAAATTATCTGTGATTGTCTTCCTGTTTGCATTCCTCACTGTTACTCTGAATTGTGGTAATTAGATGCTTCTCTGTAATTCTTGTATAGTTCATTGTGAATTACTTGAATTGTGATAACCCTGACTAAACTAACTACCCTCGATCCTACTAAGAACCCCCCAGTTCTTACCCCTTTTCTTCCTCCCCTTCAGATGGAGACCGGAGTTATATTTTACGAGATGGACCCTCCCTATATATACGAGGATATTGTACAGCATAGGTTTTATGTAGTAGCTGCGGAGATTAGGACTCGTATGTACATTCTGCGTGATCATCCTTTCCATCACCCGATTGACACTCCACAGTTTAACCCCGACATGCCCTATGAGTTTCCACTGCAGTGGCTCTACCTGGATGCTCCATTTCACCCGTTTCATGATGGGCCGGTGCCTCACCAGCATCCCGATCAGCCTGCGGATCAGGCAGACCCTGAGCCTGAGTCCATGGAGGAGCATTTTCCAGAGCATGTACCGGAGGAGGACATCCCAGTGGAGCAGATCTCAGTATCTTCATCCGAGCCATCTTTTGAGGAGCCGCTTATCGCCTCTATTAGTGGACCGGCGAGTGCTGGTCAAACCAGTAGCACGAGTGCCAGCGCCCCTCCTGAGATTATAGAGATTTCCGATGACGAGGACGAGGACCCTGAGGAGTGTTCTGATGTGGTTGTGATCTCCTCTGACGATGATACCTGAGGCCTGGGAGCTGCAGTTGTGCCTTTTGATAGTTTTTTTTGTATTAGCCTAGCTTTTGTGTTATTCTCTCACTTTTGGTTAGACTCACTGAGAGAGTAGGTTGTACATTTGACTAGGCTAGTTCGGGCGCCAGCTTAGGGGTTTTCTGTATGAACCAGGGCCCAGAGTGTTGATTTGTACATATATATTTCTAAAGGGTGGTATGCTAACTTATGATATATATATATATATATATATATATATATATTATATATATATATACACACGACAATACTTGTATGCTTATGCTTGTGTATGTTTAATTAGTTGTCCTTGCAAGTTTTCTTATAAAAGTTTATCCAAAACTCGATAGTACGCTAACCCGATTACAGGCTTAATAATACATAGTAAAGGTTTCATGTGAACAAGTTGGTGACACTTGATTTCTAGTATGATCATGACTTACTGGGAATTGGATCGTTACATCGTGCACTAAAATCATTTCTGAGATTCCAATTGCACCAATGACATCCCTGAGATTTATAAAAGTGCACCACGTTAGTCTCTGCCCATTTTCCATTAACGATGTGATGACATGGCTTGATGACGTGGGCTGTTAGTAACACGTGTCACTCCATGGTTTGTCCACGTATAATAGTATGATGATGTGGTGACCAGTGACACGTGGCATGCTTATGTGGATGGTTGTATCATGTGTCACAATGCTATTTGGCTACGTGTCCGTTTATGCCACGGGTCGCAACCGTATTTGTTCACATGTCGTCCATTATGTCATCATTGTATTTGTCCACCAAATTAGTCCCTCACTTTGCATTAAGTGACTCATTTTAGTCCCTGAAATTGAATGTCGTGTACCAAACTAGTCTCTTTACCAGTTTTTTCTCATTTTTTTCTATAAATTCAAAATTCTCAATATCTTTAAATGCATTAATTTTAATTCTATTTTTTCACATGTTATTCAAATACGAGTGTTTTTATAATATATTTTTTCTCTTGCGGATACCCCTAACTGCCGTCTTGGAGTTAACGCAAAGGCATTTCAAGCACCCTCACTACCATCTCCGACCTCTTTCGTCTGGACTGAAGAGATCGGAGATAATAGTGAGGGTGCTTGAAGTGCCTTCAGTCTAACCCATTACACACAATGGAAACGTGTATTTCATAAGTACAAAAAAATATTTATTTTAGTTATTGATTTCTTTTTAAAAAATACATATTTTTTTATGAAAAAATGTATATAATCAATCATATAATTCTTTTTTTTTATAATAACATACTTATATATTACAAATTTACCAATGTTAAATTATTATAGAAAAAAATTATAAAATTAAAACTAAAATTTAAATTTTTTTATGAAAACACTTGTATTTAAACAATATATGAAAAAATAGAATTGAAATTAGTGCATTTAAGATATTGAAAATTTTAAATTTTGAAAAAAAATGAGAAAAAATTGGTGAAGAGACTAATTTGGTGTATGACATTCAATTTCAGGGACTAAAATGAGTCACTTAATATAAAGTAAATGACTAATTTAGTGCATCTACAATGATGACATAATGGACGACATGTGGACGAATACTATTGCGATATGTGGCACAAACGGACACATGGTCAAATCGCATTGTGACACATGGTACAACCATCCATATCAGCATGCCACATGTCACTGGTCACCACGTCATCCTACCATTATACGTGGCCAAATCATAGAGTGACACGTGTCACTAACAACCCTATCTAGCCATGTCATCACGTCGTTAATAGAAAATGGGTCAGGGACTAATGTAGTGCACTTTTGTCAATCGCAGGGACGTGATTAGTGCAATAGAAATTTTAGGAACGATTTCAGTGGACGACGCCAATCTCAGGGACCATTTTGGGGTTTAACTCGGAGTTCATGTCACCTAATTCGTTGAAAAAAATTTAAGGCAGGTCCGCATAGCTCCCGCCTCCCCTGCATTCTTTTTCTTCGTGCTTCACTGCTTTGTTCGTTCTTCAGCCGGTCAGCCACCTGGTACCAGCCAGCCAGCCTTTATTCCCTTCTTCCCTTTCTTTCTCTCCTGCCCGCCAGCCTCACAAGTCACCACTAGTCCACCACGATTCTCCATTAATCACCGTCGTCGTTCATTACTAGCGGAAAAGCCTTTTAGCAGGTAACTGGTAATTTGGTAAACCTTGATTTTAATTCTAAAAGTCCATTATTGTTTTTAAATTATCATTATTGTTGTGAAATATGGCGGTGATTGAATAAATATTTTTAAAAAATAAAAATTAGAGATAAAAAGCGAAAGCATGATAAGAAGCAACTTGTCACGGCCTTGGACATTCTCCAACGCTAACGTGCCGACACTTGAACTTACTCAACCTCTTGAGCTAAGACCAAGTCAGCTTAACCCTCAATACTTAGCAAGAAAGCTAAGAACACAAGAGAACACAAAAGAAATGAAGCTTTGGTGGAAGAACACTTTATTGCTCAAGTGTTTGTTACAAATAATTCACACATGACTCACACTAACTCTTACCTCCTATTTATAGCCTTCCACCTCCTCAATGGATGGTTAGGATTATATCTAATCAACGGTCCAGATTAATCATCTAGAACCTTCTTTACAAATATCTATCCTACCACTACTTTCTAAATAATTCTAGATTCTTCCATACTACTCTTCATACTCCTATATACATCCACACTCTTTTAGAATACTCTATGATCTTCTAGAGTCTTCTAGAACCTTCTAGGGTATCGAAACCTTCTAGAACATTCTGGAACCATCTAGAGCATTCTCAAACACTCCAGAAAATTATACAAACACTGTTAAATCTAACGTTCTAAAATTTTCCGTGACAAGCTACTTTTGTCTTGTTATATTTTAATCAATGTTCTGAAAATCGGACCGGACCAGCCGGTTGAACAAAAAACCGACGATGAAAACGGTCCGGTCCGCTACTAATTATCGCTCCCTCGTGAACTGCTGTAAAACCTCCGAATCGGTTGTGAACCGACAGGTTGAACCAGGCCAGTAACTGGCCTGTTCTTGTTAAACGGTGTCGTTTTGATGTTTAAAAAAAAAAAGAAAAAATCATGGTTCAGCCATAGTTGTTAGAACCGAATCAGTGATCAAACTGGTCAAGCTACTGGATTATATGGTCACTGATTCAACTGGTGGGTCACGGGTTGAACCGGTTGACCTGGTCCTATGTAAATAAAAAATAAAAAATAGTCAAAATTTTAAAATTAAAATATAATACATATTCTCACTAACATTTTAAGAATATCTAACTATTATAAAATAATATGGAACAGGAACAATAAGTATTTTATTAATTTACTCTATCATAAATATTTTATTTTATTTTTATATTAAAATAACTATTATTTTTAAATTTTAATAATTTAAAAATTAATTTATATCTATTATACTATTATATACTATAAGTATTTATTGAAAAATAATATTAATAAATATTATATAATTATGAAAAAAATAAGTGAGTTTATAATTATTGTTAAATAAAAATATAATTAATTTAAGAATGAGTGAGTTTATAGCTAAAATTAAAATAAATTAAATAGAAATAAAATATTTGATGAAAGATATCTATATGTATTATAATTTACAAATATATTAACAAGAAGCATGACAATTTGGTGGCTGTGAATGGCATTCCTCTCATTGAGGATAGGGGTTCAAACCCCCACTTAATTCAAGCATTTTGAGAAAATTTTAAATTTCAAACGGTTCGGTCGGACCGATCTTCACCGAGTTTGACCGATTTTTTACCGTTTCACTCCGGATTTGACCCATTTGTATCAATTCTCTGTCTTATACAATTCAAGTATCGGATTGGTATAGGGTTGGGTTCATTGGTTTTTTGGTCGAACTGGCCGGTCCAATTTTAATAACTATGGGTCCCCCCAAATCGTGAAACACTATGACCCTCTGAACTCTGAAGCAAAGTTTAAAATCACAGGTTCTCCCTACAAGGGATCTGCCGCAATGCCGCCGCCGTCCATGTTGTTGGCGCTTCCGCGGCTTCCTCCTTTTGTTGTCTCAAGCTCAGGCCTTCTCTTTTAGCTCGGCATCCCCCTTCCCCTGTCCCTGTCTCCGTCCTCCGTGGCTTCTTTGTTCGAGGCTTGGAGCAGCTCACTGCCATGTCATTGCTCGCCGTCATTTCCCAGGTCGCCGTTCGTGTCTCTGTTGAAGGTTAGTGGCACTGCTTTCACTTCGTCAATTCTTCTCTTCCTTTTATGCTCTGTTTGATGATTTTTAATGTGAAATTGTTAAATTGCTAATTTTGTGCTGCTGCTCTTTTTTTAATTCCTGAAATTTTCTTGCTACTACAAAAAATGGAAATTAAATCATTATTGGAATTCCTGTTTAGGGATTAGGGATAACTTGTTGCTGTTTTGTAATGTTTGTTGAAATTTCAAGTTTACTTGTGATTAGAGACTACTTGTTGCTCTTTTGTAATGTTTGTTGAAACTTCAGGTTTAATATGATTAGGGATTACTTGCTGCTGGGATTATTTGTTGTTGTTTTGTAATGTTTGTTTCTGAATGCTAAAAATGAAAATAAAATCAAATGTTGTTTGCTGTTGAATGATAATTTTTATTATTGAATGCTGTTGGTAATGGTATTTTTGATTGGATTTATCCTTTGAGAGCTGTTGTTAGTGTGGTCTGCTGTTTTTAATTTTGTGAATAATTTATTAATTTCAGTTATGGATAATTGTATTAATTAAGAAGCAATTGCTGATAACAATCTACTAGTGCTAACAATAGTCGGTTGAACCGGGAACCGAAAGTCTTTGTGGTCCGGTCCAGCAATAGGGGTTGAGGAAGTATTGTTCTGAAAACTGTATCGGACCAGCCAGTTCAATCAGATTAACCGGAAATCAGTCACCAGAGCAATTCGGTTAGCTTCAAAATCTGTCTGGCAAAAAATCGGTCAAAAATTGGTCGAAGTGGTGGTTAATCGGTGAATCGACCGGTTTTTTAGAGGTCTCCGGTTTTGGGAATCCCCTCTAAATGGCGCCGTTTTCACCTTAAAAACCTAAATATTCTACCACCCGCGTCCCACTCCTCTCCTGTCCTCTCCTCTCAAAATTTCAAAATTGATAGAACGAACAAAAATAAAAAGAACCCTAGCAGACTAGCCCGCCAGCCCCGTAGCACGCAGCCACTGCAGCCGCCGCACCCACCGCAGCACGCGCACCCACCTTCCCCGCAGAACCCACAGCCATCGCATCTCCTCTCCTCTGTTCGAGCGCTCTCTCTCTCTCTGTGTTCGCTCCTCCGTCGTCGCTATCACTTTCCTTCCTCTTCGCCGCCGGTAAGCCAGTGATAGTAGTTAATTAGTTATCTGTGTACCATTTCTCCTCTGTGGCCCTCTTTATCCGGTGCCCCCTTTCTCCAACTAATAATTGTGTTGCTGGTTTTACTTTGGAGTTTTGTTACTAATAAATGAGCTCCCTCTGATAATAGTTAATTTTGTTTAGTTAATTTTTTTCATAATTGGTTAATTGATGATTATATGATGAAGCAACTATACTATGCCGGAGCAAGAAAAGTGTGGGTTCTGACTTCTGAGTACATTGCCATTGGCGTGCTTGCCGGGAGGTAGAACTGCAGTAGGAGGATCTTTAAAATTGTGTTCTGATATTGTCAATGGAGAAGCTCAATTATTCAATGGTCAATTAGCATCGACTGTTAGTTCTTTGCAAGCCGCACTTTCTGGTTCTACCTTTCAATTCATTGATTTCTATGCTGCACTGCTCAATATCATACAAAATCCTTTTAGTTCAGGTTAGTGTGGCTCTCATGTGCTATTTAATTTGGTGGCAATTGATAATCACCAATCATGTATGTTTTAAGTTAATTAATCATTTCAGGGTTTATAAATGTTGCAAACAGATATTGTGGGACTGGACTGATAGAGATTGCATACACATGTAACTTAGCCCTTTCAATTCATTGATTTCTGTGCTGGAATCAATTCCGAGTTGTTTATGCTATGATTCTGATTTTGAATTGTTTATGCTATTTTTTCTGATTTGTTGATTCTGGTTGTTTATTTTTCTGATCTGAGTTGTTGAAGATACTGTGGTGCAGAGCTATGTTGGAATTTTTCTTTATTTATTTTGATTTTGCTGATTGACTTATTTATGCTGATTTTTCTTATTCCGATTTGTTATTTATGCGCATTTTGATTTTTATTAGTTATAAATTTTATGTTTGAAGATGTTTGTGAACTTTTAATGATAAATTATGGATAATTTATTAGGTAAAATTGTAAATTTTTAAATTTTATTAAGTTAAAAATCATTAATTTAAATATTTAAATTATATATTAAATTTTTAATCATTTTTATTTTATATTTAATTAAACCGGTTGAATCTCGGTTGAACCCCAGTTGAATCCTGGTTGAACCCTTGAACCATTGAACCAGTCACTCTACCGGTTCACTGACTGGTTCGGTTCTCGCAACCTTGTGAGGAATACGCCCAAGTCCCAACACCCTTCTCCATTTCTCCTCTGCACAAAATTCCCTCAAAACTCAAAAGAAACCCTAGCCATCTAGCCTCCACCACCGCTGCCGCCGTTATTCTCACTACCACTGTCCGTCACGCTCAGGACCTTCCATCGTCATCTGGCTCCAACCCTTCTCCTCATTTACCAATTGCAGCTGCTTCCTCGAGCTTGGCGTGCTCCAACCCCTCATCCTACTCAGCCGCCCTTCGCCCCCTTTCCGTCATTGTGCTCTCGTCGCCTGGTCGCCGTCTTCCGTCGCGTTCAACCGCTTTCCCTCATACTTTGCTCAGATCTCCTGATTGCCTGATTCTTCCATTTTTTTTTTTTGGGCTCGGACCACTTTGAATGATTATTGATTAACTCTGCTCATTGTTGCTGTGGTCGTTGTTTGTTCTTTTTAATTTTTGTTCAGAAACCAGTTTGAATGATTATTGATTATCATTGCCGCCTCTGTGCTCGTTCTTCATTTTTTTTGTTTAGAAACCACTTTGAATGATTATTGATTAATTCTGCTCATTGTTGCTGTGCTCGTTCTTATCTACTCACTGCTAGTGCTCGTTGTTTTTTTAATTTTTTGCTCAGAAACCATTTTGAATGATTATTGATTAGCTCTGCTCACTGCTGCTGTGTTCATCCTTCTCTGGTCACTGCTAGTACTCTGTGTTCTTAACTACTGTGCTTTCTGTGCTGTGCTGTTGGAAAAACTTGTTAAAATTATGTTGTGATGTGCTTTTTTTGTGCTGTGTTGTGTCTCCCTCACTGCTGTGTTTTTTTTTGCTCAAATCCTTGTTAAAATTACGATGGTGTATAGTTAGTTGGCAAAGCTTGTTAATCTTTCATGAGATTTGTACAATGATGATATTCCATGAGCTTTATTGAGCTTTTACTTGTTCATTGTAATCAGTTTATCCTCATTAATCTTTGTTAATTTTTGTGCTGACAATCTTATAAAAATTGTGCATAAATTATTGTCACTGTGTTGATGAGTTCAATAGTGTGATATAATGAGTGATAAATTATTAATAATTGATGAGAACAAAAGTTATTAATATAGTTTATGAATTGTAATTATGTATGACATTTTGAGGTTTAAATTAAACTATAATTACGTTTAGTGGATTTATTTATATTTTATATTTTACTTTCTAAAACGGTTATTCCAGTTGAACTACGGTTGAACTGATTAAATTAATAAACCAGTGAACCAGTAATTAAAATGGTTCGATGACCGATCCGGTGTTTAGAACCTTGGTTAAAAGGCAAAATTATTTATTTTCTTCGTATAAAATTTACATTTCAAGGCTCAAATTTTCCTAGCATATGGCTAAGATATTTGAATTTAGGAGCGTATGAAAGTAATTCGAAAATTGATATTAGGGTGCATCAGTATTCAGTAGTAATGTAAAGAGAAGTTAGTTATAGGATATCTATCCCTTTCAGGAGCTGCTTTGAGTGTATATTCTTAGAAGTAATTATTTTTTGTGAAACTTTATCCAAATTGATGCGTTAAACTTGAATTTTTGCGTTACAGTGCGAAATTTTGTTTGTACATGTATGTAACTGAAGTACCTTGTAGCTCTTTGAATTCCGGTGGAGCGAGGGAATTGTACCTGGCTACGCGCAGCATATTGCTACAGTTCAAGTTCCTTGTTCCCTCAGTTCTTGATGTTCATAGACCTTTTAGGTCAAACTTCAACCATTTGCTTATTCATAAAAACCGGATCTTCTCAGCACAGGTATATGGATTGATTGCAAGTTTGTATTTCATTTATATAATCTTTTTATTTACTTATTCATTTGCTCCATTGATTTTTCTGATACATTATGTAGTTGATCATTAATAATGGAGTAGTACACCAAATAAAGTTTATGTTTTGTTCAAAGTGACACATTTTATGGATCTCCTAAAAATGGCTAGTTCTCTGTTCCATTTAATATTTGGCTTCACAGCTTTATTTTTATTTATATGTATCAAATAAATTTCAATTCTATTGTGTTTCAAAAAACTTTTAATAATTTTTTGGTTTTCCGTTAATTATTTTTTTGGGGGGTATTTCTTTTCCCTTTTCTCCCTTAATAACTACTCAGGTTTTGGGTTTACTCTTTATATTGACTCGTTCAGATTTATCCAAGGTTTTGGTTGCAGTGCCACACCACAACACCATCCCCTATAAGGTGGTGAGCCAGCTTCTTGCCTCTTTGCCAAATCCACAATAAGAGCTTTGCAACTCTGAAACCTTTTTGTCGGTTCCAATGGAGCAAGCTGAATTGGATACCTCAAAACTACCGAGTTTTCCTCCTTACCGCCGATCACACTTACGCAGCGAAACATACCTCACTCTTACTCGAATTTTCTCTCATCTTCCTGCCACACCTGGTACGTTATTTTAAATCAAAATGTTTCTTGTAGCATGTTCTTTTGGTCAAGTATTAGTTGTGTTTTAAAAATTTGCAGTTATTCTTGTGCTTTGGATCATATGGTTTTTGTATTTGTTCTTTTTTTGTTATGTTTTTTTGCTTAATTTGATACTATTTTAACCTCTTTGCACATTTTTTCCCCCTTAATCCAATCTGAATTTTGGTAAATTGAACCCAAAAGTGTACATTTTACTCATCAAGTGTTGTCTCTACTTTTTTAGCTTACCTATTGCTTGAGAAATCATGGAAGTTTGTTTGTGGATAGGGATCAATTTCCTGTTGGTTTCACTTTGATTATACACTTCTTCAAATTTATTTGCCCCTATCATATTTGTTTTAAATTATGGTTATTTCTCTTCCAAGATAATGGCAACGGTAGAAAGAAGCCAGAAAAAAAGGAAAAGGGACCCGGGTTCCCTGAATCTGTTGGTTCTGATTTTATACATCCCAAGAATGCTGTCCTGATCAAAAGCATACAGGAGTTTGACGAGACTGTTGAAGGGACTGGAAACAAGGGCAGGGTGTGTGTTGTCAATGATATTGTTTTGGGTGATATAGAGGAGATGATGGGAATAGAGGAAGTTGAGGATACTTCGAGGACTCTGCTGCAGGACAGGTGTAACGATGCAGATAAAGAGCAACAAAGGATAATGGATGAGTTGGAACTGGTTGTGAATGGAACCCAAAATATCATTTGTGATAGTGGTTTAATCTCTTTGAGTGCAGTGTCAGGTGAGGAACAGAATGGCAGCAATGCAGCTGAGATGCAAGTACAAGGCTCAACGGATTCTCTTCCAAATTCTAAAGAAGCTGAAGTTGAGAAGGTAGAGCTGGATTATGAAGATGAAAGGCTGCTGGATTATGATAATTTGGAAGATAAATGTAAAATGAAAAATGAAAGAAATTTAGAAAAGTCAACTTGTGTAAACAATGCATCAATTTCTTCAAATATTCAGATTGAAAATGAGGACATAGAAGAGGGAGAGCTTGTTGGAGACCTTGGAGTGGATTGTAATTCATTTGACATGCCTACTGCAGATTCCTTTATTCCTCAAACAAACATTGATGAGGTTCAGAACCCCGAAAGTATTAATATGGGGAATACAGAAAAAGAAGGTTTAGGCAAAGAAATAGGTAGTAAACTGGTTACTGACGTGCCAATAAATTATGTTCAAAATCCAGTCTTGCACAAATCCATATTGGAAGAGGACTCTGACCAAGATCATGGAAACCCTGCTGCATCAGAGGTATGATCTTTACCTGGGTGCAATACCGCTTAAGCCCACTTCTACGGCATTAAATGACAATCATTCCTTATTTTTATTGATAATGTCAATTAATTTCTTAGTTTTCACTGATAATAACGAATCTCATTTGACAACAATCATGACATGATCACCCTTCCGTTATTATTTTTTAAGTTTAGCAATTTCAAAGAAAGTCATAACAAGTTATGTTTGTGCCCGGACCACAATGTGATTCAATCTCCATTCCATTCCCATAAACCTCAAAAAGTAATGTGTGTATCCGAAAATTGGTTCCAGTTCTCAGTTATCATGAACTTTGTTGATTTTTTTGAAACTATTTAGGATATTAAGCATTATTAATTTAAAACTGATATTCTCTATACCTATATATAAATAGGATTTGAATTCAATACCATTGACATTAAAGATCTTGCCATCTTGAGTATTCTCATATTGATTACTATTTTACACATTAACAATAAAATAAATAAAAAAGGTAGATTAATAGGCACTTGTATTGGCTTAAGATTATGGTTATTCAGTTTTCTCTTTTGTTCAATTTTTTCATCAACAGATGGTTGATGTCAGCTGTAAAAAAAAGCGTGGCCCTGGTTCTGTTGAAAAGAAAGCGAAAAAGAAGGTATTCTTCTAATATATTGAGTTCCCATCCTTTTATGTCACCTCAATGTTAGTCAATTTTACATTATTTGGATAGAATAATTCATAAACCTGTCTTTTTAACTAGTGACTGATCCCATTCTTTCTTGAACTTAATTATGTAGAGAAAAGAGCGGAAAAAACGGGCAAAAAAGAACAAACAACTTGGTGTTAAAAGGTTGAAGTTGTCTCTAGTACAACAGAAACCAAAAACCATCTCTTATTGTCGCCATTTTCTTGTTGGAAGATGCTATGAGGTTTGTTGTGTAACAATAAAATGTTTTTTCCCCCTTATACTTGCATCGAGTTGTTTCCATTTTCATTTTTTTTTCGTTTTTCATATTTTACTGTCAAACTTTGCATGAGAGCATGAGAAAATTTTATATGTGTTTTGATACTATAATTAACTGTGATCCTAGATGATAATTTTGATATTCATTTCTTATAACATGGCGACCTGCTCGAGGTTCATTTATATTTGGGACTAATGGTAAACACATTACATGGTAACAAAATCCTATGATGAAATAGATGTTTTGTTATGCAAGATTTCTATATTAGAAAGTTGAGTTAGAAATTCTGTAAAATTTCCTCATTTCCAGTATTTCTTTTATGTGACATGAATTGACATGAACCTTTGTAAATTTGTGCAATAGCATGCCTGTGATTGTTTTATGGGTAGTATATTTTTGTAATTAATGCAATATATGCTATATTTTTATATTCAAAATTATAATATTATTTTGGCATCCTTTGCTTCATCTGATACAAAAATTTGGCAGGGTGACAAGTGCCATTTTTCACATGATACGGTGCCTTCTACTAAATCAAAGGTACTTTTCTTATCTATGAGTTACTATCTATTGATTTTTCATCAAGTCATTTCAGGACTTTAGAAATATCCTGTGAACTAGACTTTCTAACTGATGTTGAACGATATTGATTTTGAAATTTCAGCCATGCTCCTTTTTCGCTCGTCACTCCTGCATGAAAGGGGATGACTGCCCTTTTGATCATCAACTCTCCAAGTATCCTTGTGTTAACTTTGTGTCCGGAGGTTTTTGTGTCAGAGGTGATGCATGCTTGTTTTCGCACCAGGTACCACATCCACTCTATTACTTCCTGTAAAATGCTTGTGTTTTCAATCCAAATAATGTTATTGTTAGCATATATAATTAGGATAATTAGGTTGTGCATTATGTGTTAGCTTTGACGAAAATTCCCAAAGGCAGCAGGTATATAGGCGCAAGAGGTTCAGAGACAGTTTTGTAATTAAGCAGAATCAGGAAGTGGGAGAATTGAGTGCCCTGTTTCCCTTTGCTTGTTTCTAGTTCTCTTCTATCTTCCCTTCAACTGTGATCTGAGATTCTAGACTCATCAGTCTGGATGATACTATACTACTACTATTCTGTGTTTGTGGTTTCTTGCATTATGTTTTTGGTGAAACTGTATATTCATATGTATTCCATTGTTTAATAGTTAATACTTAGTGTCTATGTAATTTAGCCTCTCCTCTGTAGTTGAAACACGCATTTTAAAAGCCTTTCTCATTTTTGAATCTCAATAGTTATCATCGGTAATTTCAGATGCATGTAAGTGTATTATTATAATTTTAATTATTCTCACTTAAAATGGGCTTTATTGATGCAGTCACCAGCCAAGGAAGATTTTGCTCCAGCTTCAAGTGTTCACAACCCAGGAATGAAATCTCCACACTTTTCAGGAAACACAAATTCCAACATGCCACCTAACATTCATGGCAGTAGTTCTATCCAACAAAACCATTTGATCAATCCTCCAAGAGTTCATTCTGACATCAATTCGGAACATAAAGCGACAAACACTGTACATAAACAGCTTAAGCTTGCATCTAAAGGAGTTAGCTTTGTCGATGTTGCAAAGCTATCGTTGCCTTCTCCTACTACGCCAAAGGAAGGCACGACCAAAATTGGCTCATCCTCTTCTGACCAACGTACATCTGGAACAAATCAAACCTTGGTTGAAATTCCAAAGAAATTGCCAGCTAGGATTCCAAAGGGAATTAAATTTCTTGCTTTTGAGAAAGATGCTGTGTGCAGTTTTAAGAGTTCTGTCAACTCCCTTGTAATTGGGGAAAATAGTATTGATTTTCTCCAGAATATAAGTTTCAGTTTGCTTGATCATACTAGTTCATCCTTAAAAGATGCAACAAAAGGAAGGGTACCACCGACTGATTTAGTCTCCAGTGAGATTTCTGGTAAAAATCAATCCGTGGCAGAAAGTATAAAATTGAGTTTTCCAGGAAAAGCTTCAATGAATGATGCTTCAACTGGTTTACAAGGTAGCTCTCATGTGGATGACAACGGAAGTAAACCAGTCCAAGAGGCAAGTGGGGCATCTGATTCTTTTCAAATTTCCACAGCAACACCGTCGCCATTTATGCGTCTGGTTTCTCCTTCATCTTCAGAACAGCTACTATCTAGAAAGGAGCTCTTGTCGACTGTATTGTCATTTGCAGCAGAGCATGAATCAGTTATCAAGGTGAAAGATTCTGCTGGCACTTCAACTGCATAATTGGGTGAGAACTGAGAGTAAGGAATACAGTAATAGCAGTTCAAGGTAACAAGGTTGTTAGAATCTTTCATTAAGTGTATTTTGGATCTTATAGAATCAGTTAATGATATGATAGTTAATTGTATATATAATGTAATTTATATGCATATATTTCATCGTGCTTGTATAAACTAATCTTCATCATGTAGTCTAGACTTTCCGTGTTTTTCTTCTTTTTCTTTCTTCTCACATGGCATCGAGAGTCAAAAGCAAAATTTATCACTTTGTGGCAGTAGAGTGGAGTTGACCAAGGGTTAGAAATGGATTGGATTTAGGAATAAAATTAGAATTAGAAAAAGGGGTTTAAAAAATTATGGTAGTTTTTTGGTGTTAGGATTGTATGGATTTGATTTATGATGACAGGTCCATTGCAGGTACACTCTTAGACTCTTATGTAGCCATTGTTTTCTGAGACTGAAATTGAAAGATTGGGACTTAATATTGTATTTGGTAACAAAGGTTAGAATTAAAATTTCAGCCTCTTCAATATTTTGAAAATATAGAAAACTGAAATTTTAATAATATTTATTTCCAAAATTATCCTCATTCCCATTCTTCTTCTTTGCTTTTGGTTTTCGGTCCCCTCTCCTTTTCTTTTTTGTGATCTCTTCTTCTCCAGATATTTGGGTGCCCTTCATCAAATATGAGAAGCCTTTCATTTTATGACTTCAATAAGATATTCTATTGTTCGTTTTTAGCATGAAAAATTATATCAACTTGTTATCATAGATTTGGTGAATGCTATACTCACTATGAAGGGTTGAGAAAGCCATGAACGCCACCAAGAACAGCACAAATAGTGGAAAATAAGGGGTTTTCTTTCTGCGGCTATTGCTCCACTTCCACCTCTGCATGGTGGTACAGTCTGAAATTTTGATCCAAAGGATATTCAAAAAGAAAAAAGAAAAAAGCATATAACAACTGAAAATGAAAAAATCAACTTTAGATTTATGATGGGTATAATATGTGTTTGATTCAAAGATAGTGCATGTGGCGGTAGTGATGGATTGGCACCTTTTAAATTTATTAGAATTGGGACAAAAGACATTTGAGTTGTGTTGTCATAACTAGCTCTTCTATGTCCTTTATTTTATTTTAATGGAAAATACTTAAAAATTGAAGGATGTTAATAACAACGAAGAAATTTGAAGAGAAAAAAAGGAAGAGGAGAATGAAAAAAGAAAAAAAATATTTAAATAATTTAGTTGTTTTTGTCTCTGTATTTATTTTAAATTAAATAGGTTATTGGGATATATTTAGTTCTATATACTTTATAGTTTATATCAAATATAATACAATAATTTAATTTAGTCATTGTCTCTTGGGCTGCGTTTGTTTATAGAGACAGGACACTAAGATAGAGACACAGAGACACAAAATCGTGTTTGACAGAAGAGACATGGGCATAGACAATGTGTTTAGAGACACTGAATTAGTGTATTTTGTGTCCATCTTGACAGGAAGGACATAGAAACACTAACAAGGGATACAACTTATTTTTCAATTTTTCTTTCATTATTCTTATTGATTTTTCATAATTATATTTTTTATTATTATATTTTTCATCTCAAATTTTTTGAATAAAAAAAATAAGAATAAATTGAATTTTTATAATTTGTTCTAGTTTATCACCAAACAAAAGATAAGAATATAAAATTTTGTGTTTCTGTCCATCAATGTCCATCAGTGTCTTGTCCTGTCTTTTTTTCAGAAATAAATGTAGCCTTGATGTTTTTGTCTCTGGTCCAAATGCAATTTTAGTTGTTAGGTGTTATATATCCTCACCTAACTCATTTATCCTATTTCTATATTAACATCTAACTTATATTTATTCAATATTCTTTTTTTCCTAAATCCTATTAAATGCTATTATTTTGCAAAGAATTTCCATAAATATAAAAATTTAGTTATAAAATCACTCAATACATATTTATATATGATGCTTCAAATAATTTATCCTATATATTAATTAGTAATAAAAATCATCAAATATTTCATTGACTCCGTATACTTTCTCTTTCATAATAGATTAATAAAATTTGTCATAATAAATTTTTTTTATAAATATTAAAATATGTATTTCTAGAAAATTATTTTTCTGTGTTTGTGTAATAGAATTCGCTACTCTACTTTATATTGCTATGAAACAATTATTGTTTCAATGATTTTTAAGTCCATTAATTAAAAAAAAAAGATTTTCAAGTTTTCTAATTTTTTCTCAAATTTTAAATTTTTAGTAAAAAATTACACACGTAATAAAACATAGGATATTTATATTCGAGCTACAAATACGCTAAATTAAGCCATTTTTCGGGTGCTTAATTTTCTTATCAGTTATATTTACATATTTTCAAAATTTAATTGAACAAGTTACATGATCCCACAAAAATAGAAAACGATCCAAGAGATGTGCAGTTGAGACACTAGTACTAATACATAATGTTTCTTATTCTAACTATGATAGTGTTTTATAGTATAAGGAAGAATTTTAACTTGGAATATTATTGTTTGAGCGATTTTAGTTGTTGATCTCAATCTATTTAATATATTAAAATTGAATTTTTTCTCCAATTAATAAAAGTGAGATGTCAATTTTTCATGAACTCTTTTTTTTTTTTAAATGAAAGCACTATTCTCTCTTTTAAATTTATTTAAAAAAAATATTTTTATTATAATTATATTACAATTAGCATTTAATGAATAATGCATAATTATACTAATTTAAAAAAATATTTTTATTATAATTAAATAAAACTAATATTTAATGCATTATCAACTAATAAAAATGAGGTGTTAATTTTTTATTATAATTATATTACAATATTATAATTATATTATAATTAATATTTAATGAATAATACATAATTATACTAATTTAGAAAAATATCTTTATTAAGTATTATTTTGGTCTTTAAGATTTAAGATTAAAATCGAATTTATCCCCAACATTATTTTGGATTTAAAATCGTCCTTAACGTTTTGTTTGATATTAAAATCGTTTTTTTAATAAAATTTTTAATTTTATTATTAAATTATTCTTAATAAAAAATTATAAAATAAAAAAAAGAATGGGGGTGGGAGAAAGAGGAAAAAGGAAGAAGGGAAGATCAGGGAAAAGAAGAAGAGGGAAAAGGGGGGACGCTGTCCGTGCCGTCGGGAATTAGAATTAGAGGAAGAGAGAGTTCACAAAAGAATTGTTGTTTTGTGTGTTGTTGTATTGCTGTTTTATGTGTTTTTTTATTTTTTATTAACATGTATATGAGTGATATCACCACTGTAAGTTAATTATTTATCCTTTTTCTAGTTCATAATATCTTGCAATTGCATTTGTTTGTAGAATGTGGAGTAGCTGACAACAACAAAGCTTCAAATCAGAATAATATAATAGCGTCTTGTAATGTGAACAATAATTCTAACTCTAAGATGGTCACAATCAAATTTTATGCACAAAACACATGTAATATGGCACTGTAATGCATCATTTGTACTCTATTTTGAATTTTTGATTTTTGAATAATCATTGATAAGTTGTGTTGTTAAAATTATTGATAAAAATGGTTTTGCTATGCTTTTGTTGTTGTTTTTTAATTTTTGAGTCTACTATTTTTAAATTTTTGTTGATAAATTTATTAATTTTAGGGTTTAGGGTGATTATTTATTGCTGTTTTTTAACTTTTGTTATTGTTAAACAAATTGCTTGAACTGAATTGTGTGTTTCAAAGTCCTCTGAATCTTGAATTCTTTTTCAAATTAAAGGTTTTGACATTAAAAAATTGCCCTTTTTAAGAACCATTTTTTACAATGGGACTATTCAATATCTCTCAGAAATTGAAATTTCATAATTGCTTTAAATTAAAAGAACTTATTCCAATCACAAAGACCAATGAGGATGTTCTTCCAAAATTGGAGGTACTACTGCCAGCTAACTTGTCAAGACTTATATTTGTAACTATAGACATGACATTGAGATGGTCTTTTCTAGAGCAAGTAAATATATACAGGTGTCACTTGTTGAAATCTTTACCATTTTGCAAGGACAAAGAAACAAACTTAAGATCCATTAGAGGTGAACAAGGATGGTCGAATGAGTTGAAGTGGAGACACAAAACTCAATACCAAGATATATTTCTATCCTCGAATGAGCTTACATTTTAGCCATATTTCTTCATGGTTTGCATTAATGTTTTATGATGAAATAAAAAGTGAGTTGTGCTTGTGCCTGTTGTATTAGGATGTTTATTTGTAATTTAATTATTATTTTATTTTAAAATAGTTTTTTTTGTTGAATTACGATTGGACCAATTAGATCAATAAATTAATAAATCAATAATTAAAGTAGTTTAATAATTGATCTGATTTTTAGAATTATGAATTTTTATATAAATGCAATCTTATTCTACCCGTAAGTTGAGAATATCCCAACTCTAACTCTATCATTCTTAATACGCGTGTATCTAATCCTATCCGTAGATACCAGACTCTACTTGCAATTGACAAAAAAGATGTAACATTATTATAACTTGATGATAATTTAAAATAAAATTGATTTTTATGTAAAAGAAAAGCGTATTAAATTATCAATTAATAATTTTCTTAGTGGCTAATAATATTTTATATTTAGTGAGAGATCATTGATTCAACATCCACATGAAACATATTTTTATATAAGTATATAATATATACATATATAATGTGCAAGTTGGATGGGTACCTGTGCTTAAGGTACATGTTGCCACCCCTATCTCCACTCCTCCAGCTCGGGGTGTGTACATGGTTCGATCCGAATCCAAACACTTTAAGAGCTAATTTGATATGATTTTTACAGAATTTAGGATCGGATAAGAGTCTCAAAAATAGACTCAGTTATCATTTAGGACTAAGTCCGGATCAAGGCGAACCTAACTTCATCCAACTCATATGTATCCTAAGGAGATTAAAAATGGTATATATACTTTAAATTAATTTCAATATTATGTTATATTAATTATAAGTTTATTATTTTATTTTAATTACACTTGTTGAATTAGAAAATAGATCAAAGAAGCATGAAATTAAAATTTATAGACAAATTCAAATTCAAATATAAATATTAACTTCTCGATAATAAATATATTTTTTTAATAAATAAATATATCAAAATTTGTTTGACATAAAAATTTATTAAGATTCGAACTCCATCAATTTAGATTCCATTTTAGTGTGAGCCAAAAATAATATAATTTTATCATATCTAAGACCAAATAAAAATCTCAAATTAATTATTATTTAAGATCAAATCCGAATCAAGTCAAGGCAGCTTCACTCGACCGTGTACACCCTTACGGCCTTACCTTACCTCCAGCTATAAAAGCAACTTAATAAAGACTTTAACAAACCCTGAGACATTCTTGTGAGATCTGCAGCGCCGTTGTGTTCTCACATCCATCTCCATATCTTCCATGTAAGTTGTGAGGTTCGTACCGTCCCATTCTACCTTTCCCTTTCTTTCTCTTCGACTATTATTGTTTTAGTCAATTGATATTGTGTCTTTTGAGTGCGTTTTGTATTTTCAAAAAGAAAAAGAAACTGAATGTCGCACTTTATCTTGGAGATTAGGTTTCACTGTGTTGTACTATGTAATTGTTGTTGTATATATATATATATATATTTGGCTGTGTATGATGAATATTCCTGTTGTTATTAAAAAATAAGTGAAGTCATAAATAAGTCAAAGAACTTGCTCATCCTTGTACTAGTAGCCTTCAAGCATTTGATACTATATAAGTTATCAATTAGAATATGAAATTTAGCTTTAGTTTTGTATTTTTTTAGTAAATTTGACAGCGTTAACGAAAAGAGGAAGTATAGGGAGCGAATGGAGTATCTATATAATGTATACAATGGGAGTTTAGGGATGTTCGATTCAGTAGGATATGTTATCTAAATGGTTATTATAGATAGTATGGATATATTGTGTTTGAAAAATTATTAGTATTTTACTCTCGATGTTTATTTTTTAACTCATATTAGACCAAATAAATAGCCTATTGTATACATTGTACAAATATTCTATTGACTCCCTAGTGAAATTCTAATGAAAATTTTTGGAATTTAATTGATTTATCCAGTACAGTCATACCTTTTTTATTCATGTATAATACGTGGAGAGCTCGTACTGTTTGTTGATTTTCCTGACTTTGTTCTATTAAGCCCGACGTTTTTGACTGGTTAAGGATGTACTTTTTGTTTTTAGAAATTGTCTAATTGGATTTGTCTTTTAATTTGGTGCATAGATTAGGTTGTGGAAGCTTTTTCATGATAGAAATGGTTGTCAATAATTGATCATCCAGCAACTGTGATTTCTTTGATTAAAGGTGAGAACTTTTATTTTTAAATATTTCATATCTTGTTTGAAAAATGTGTTATTTAGATATTATTTTATTTTGTTTCTTTGCATAACATGTTTTTGTCTTAGTATAATGTCAATCTAATTAAATGATGTTTCGTACTTTGATACTTACGGTTAGATTTACATGTTAGTTTCAGTTTATTGACAAAATGAATTTGACATTGTTTTTGTCATTTTATTTAGTTTAATGTTGATCGTAGGAGAAGTTGAGGATACGTGGTAGCAATGTAGATAAAGAGCAACAAAAAATAATGGACGAGTTGGAACTGATTGTGAATGGAACACAAAATATTATCTGTGATAGCGGTTTAATTTTTGAGAAAAAAACGGCAACATGGCCATGTAAATTTGTGCAGTAGCATGCTTGTGATTGTTTTATGGGTAGTATATTTTTGTAATTAATGCAATACATGCTATATTTTTATATTCAAAATTACATATTATTTTCGCATCCTTTCCCAGGGCGACAAGTGCCATTTCACATGATACACCAAAGTTTACTGTAATGTTTATTAATATAAATTGGTTTCGGCATATATTTCTAGATTGTATCTGTCATGTGCCTTATCCTCAACCAGACAAATGATAAAAGGTTTCAAGAACAAGTATATTGTCTCTTCCGATATTGTGGTAAGTGTTACTTCTACGCATTTTGGGTGTATTCTCTGTATTCATTTGGGTGTATTTTTTAAGTTCAATTGGGTGTAAATTGTGTAGTCATTTGGGTGTATTTATAGTATTCACTTGTGTGTATTTTCAGTATTATATTTGTTGTTTCACAATTCTTGCAGAACATGGCCATTTCGAAGCACCCAAACGGGGAATTCATATCACCTAAAACCAATAAAGAATTCAGGGTGGAAGACTACCCAAGTTTTATTCCCTTCATAGATGCAAAAAAATTAACTTCGCATCCATATGTAAGTTTTCATTTGTAAAATTTGTTAGTACCGTTCTTTACTTATATGCCAAATAAAATAACACAACCTTATTATTTTCAAAGGCGTTGTTAACCTTTCATTTTTCTTCTTGTTTAGAGTTCCGATTCAAGTTTTTGTGGCAGTGTCCCAAACAACCATTGTGCCGGAATTTTAAGAAACACCTGAGACAGATTTTGAACCAACCCCTCTTCTACAAATTGAAGGAACTACAAAAACGTAAGAAATAGTATTATTTGTTTAGAGTTTGGGTATATATTGGGTTACAGTTCGGGTGTATATTTGGTAACAGTTTGGGTGTATATTGTTCCTGAATAGTTTTTTTTTACGCTATGATTAATTTGTGTGTAACTGTGCAGCACTCTTGAACCCCCCAACAACTTGAAGAAAGCACACCCACGCTTCCCCAGCTCCAACTAAAATGTAAGTTCATCAGACTGAAATCAATCTTTGCTTATCATCCATATATTCTTATTCTTATAATACGTTATACATGATGACGCAGTTATCCAGCCGCAGAAGACGCTACTGCCCTATTGATGATGGCACGGACAACATCGTATGTTTCTAGAACAGATCAGATGCCATTATTCAGCCTTGGCCTCACTGATTCAAGCTAAGAAGAAGCATCAACGCAGGAGGGAGCGTCAACGCAGGAGGCAGAAAGGGCAAAATCTCCAGAAGCTGCAAATTTGTTAGAACAATTAGAGAATTTGGTAGAAGTGCCTTTTACCAAATCAAAGGTACTTTTCTTATCTATAAGTTACTATCTATTGATTTTTCATCAAGACATTTCAGGACTTGAGAAATATCCTGTGAACTAGGCTTTCTAACTGCTGTTGAACGATATTGATTTTGAAATTGCAGTCATGATCCTTTTTCGCTCGTCACTCCTGCATGAAAGGGGATGACTGCCCTTTGCTATATTTTTATATTCAAAATTATCATATTATTTACGCATCCTTTGCTTCATCTGATACAAAAATTTGGCAGGGCGACAAGTGCCATCTTTCACATGATACAGTCCATTTTACCAAATCAAATGTACTATTCTTATCTATAAGTTACTAACTATTGATTTTTCATCAAGACATTTCAGGACTTGAGAAATATCCTGTGAATAGGCTTTCTAATTGCTGTTGAACGATATTGATTTTGAAATTGCAGTCATGCTCCTTTTTCGCTCGTCACTCCTGCATGAAAGGGGATGACTGCCCTTTTGATCATCAACTCTCCAAGTATCCTTGTGTTAGCTCAGTGTCTGGAGGTTTTTGTGTCAGAGGTGATGCATGCTTGTTTTCGCACCGGGTACCATTTTCACTCTATATCTCTTCCTGTAAAATGCTTGTGTTTTCAATCCAAATACAAAGGTTTTCGTTAGCATATATAATTAGGATAATTAGGTTGTGCATTATGTGTTAACTTTGAGGAAAATTTTCCAAAGGGCAGCAGGTATATAGGCGCAAGAGGTTCAGGGATGGTTTTGTAATTAAGCAGAATCAGGAAGTGGGAGAATTGAGTGCCCTGTTTCCCTTTGCTTGTTTCTAGTTCTCTTTTATCTTCTCTTCAACTGTTGATCTAAGATTCTAGACTCATGAGTCTGGATGATACTATAATACTTCTATTCTGTGTGTTTGTGGTTTCCTGCATTATGTTTTTAGTGAAACTGTATATTCATATATATATATATATATATATATATATATATATATATATATATATTTGTTTCATACTTAGTGTCTATGTAATTTAGCCTCTCTCTGTAGTTGAAACACGCATTTTAAAAGCCTTTCTCGTTTTTGAATCTCAGTTGTTATCAATCGGTATTTTCAGATGCATGTATGTGTATTATTATAATTTTAATTATTCTCATTTAAAATGGGTTTTATTGATGCAGTCACCAGCCAAAGAAAATTTTGCTATGCCTTCAAGGATTCACAAACTAGGAATGAAATCTCCACACTTTTCAGGAAACACAAATTCCAACATGCCTCCTACAAAACCATTTAATCAATCCTTCAAGAGTTCATTCTGACATCAATTCGGAACATAAAGCAACACAGTACAGAAACAGCTTAAGCTTGCATCTAAAGGAGTTAGCTTTGTTGATGTTGCAAAGCTATCGTTGCCTTCAACTACTACGCCAAAGGAAGGCACGACCAACGACCAAAGTTGGCTCATCCTCTTCTGACCAAAGTACATCTGGAACAAATCAAACCTTGGTGGAAATTCCAAAGAAATTGCCAGCTAGGATTCCAATGGAAATTAACTTTCTTGCTTTTGGGAAAGATCCTGTGTGCAGTTAAGTTTCAGTTTGTTTGATCATACTAGTTCAACCTTAAAAGATGTAACAAAAGGAAGGGTACCACAGACTGATTTAGTCTCCAGTGAGATTTTTGGTCAGGAAGTATAAAATTGAGTTTTCCAGGAAAGCTTCAATGATTGATGCTTCAACTGGTTTACAAGGTAGCTCTCATGTGGATACAACGAAAGTAAACACCAGTCCAAGAGGCAAGAGGGGAATTTGATTCTTGTCAAATTCCCACTGTAATACCATCGCCATTTATGCGTCTGGTTTCTCCTTCATCTTCAGAACAGCTACCATCTTGAAAGGAGATCTTGTGAACTGTATTGTCATTTGCAGCAGCGCATGAATCAGGTATCAAGATGAAAGATTCTGCTGGCACTTCAACCTGCATAATTGGGTGAGAACTGAGAGTAAGGAATACAATAATAGCAGTTCAAGGTTGTTAGCTCCTTTCATTAAGTGTATTTAGGATATTATAGAATCAGTTAATGATTTTTTTTTGGTGTCTAAATATGGAAAGAAACAAAGAAGCTATATTTGTTGGAGTTACTCTTGGCACCATATCTAGCCATCCAATCCACAGCTCTATTTGCTTCTCGGGATACCCACTCAACGTGAACAAGTCAAGGACGAGATAAAAGCTCTTGAATCTTGTGAACCAAATCTGTTAGTTCAGATGTATACCCACTTGTAAGCTCATGCATGATTGGCAGAATGTCAAGGCAATCCGTTTCACATATAATATCCTTCAAACCGCAATCCCAAGCTAAAACCAGCCCCTTCCAAGCAGCAAATAATTTACATCTGATGATAGACTAGGGGGGAATGCTTCCAGAGCAGTCCGAGATCCAATCTCTCTTAGAATCTCTAATAATACGCCCAATTTTCGCTAAATTTGAGTCCAGATACAAGCTTGCATCACAATTAACTTAAAACTATTGCCTATCGGTAGTTCCCAACACAGGCAATTTCGGAGAGACCTAAAGGTATTGTTTCGTTTTCTGTAAACCTGTAAGTCTTTTGGCGGTGATTCTAGCCAAGGTAACAACCTTGTGGTTTGTCCAAAAGTTGTCCGTATTGAATAATCCGTTAATGATATGATAATTAATTGTATATATAATGTAATTTATATGCATATATTTCATCATGCTTGTATAAACTAATCTTCTTCATGTAGTCTAGACTTTTCGTGTTTTTCTTTCTTCTCACATGGCATCGAGAGTCAAAAGCAAAATTTATCACTTTGTGGCAGTAGAGTGGAGTTGACCAAGGGTTAGAAATGGATTGGATTTAGGAATAAAATTAGAATTAGAAGAAGGGTTTTAAAAAATTTTGGTAGTTTTTTTTGTTAGGATTGTATGGATTTGATTTATGAAGAAAGGTGCGTTGCACATACACTCTTAGACTCTTACATTGTTAATAATATTTATTTTCAAAATTATCCTCATTCCCGTTTTTCTTTGCTTTTGGTTTTCTTTCCCCTCCTCTTCCCCAGATATTTGGGTGACCTTGGTCAAATATGAGAAGCCTTTCATTTTATGACTTCAATAAGAACTTATATTGTTCTTTTTGCATGAAAAATTATATTAATTTGTTATCATAGATTTGGTAAATGCTATACTCACCATGAAGGGTTGAGAAAGCTATGATAGTCGCTAAGAACAACACAAATGGTGAAAAATAAGAGGGTTTTTTTGCCGTTATTGCTCCACTTCCACCTATGCATGGTGGTTAAGACTGAAACTTTGATCCAAAGGATATTCAAAAAAAGAAAGAAAAAAGCATATAGCAACAAAGTGAAAAGTCAACTTCAGATTTATGATAGGTATAATATGTGTTTGATCATTGATTCAAAGATTCCATTTGACGGTAGTGATGGATGGAGACCTTTTAGATTTATTAGAATTGGGACAAAAGGCATTTGAATTGTGTTGTCTAAACTAGCTCTTCTATGCCTTTTACTTTATTTTAAGAGAAAATATTTAAAAATTGAAGGATGTTAATAACAAGTTAACAACCAAGAAATTTTAGGAGAAAATAAAAGAGGGAGAAAGGAGAAAAAAAAGTATTTTAATAATTTTATTTATTTTTATAATTATATTTATCTTAAACTAAACAGGATATTGAGATATAATTTAATTTTGTAAATTTTATGCCAAGTATAATACAAAAATTTAATTTAGTCTCTACTTTTATATTTCTATCTTTTAATTTCAATTTCTCTTTCAAACGCAGCTTTAATTATTAGGTGTTATCTATTCTCACCTAACTCATTTAACCTATTTTTATGTCAACATCTAACTTATATTTATTCAATACTTTTTTTTCCCCAAATCCTATTATATGCTATTGTCTTATAAAGATATTCCGTAAATATAAAAATTTAGTTATAAAATTAGCCAATATATATTTATATATTTATATATGATGCTTCAAATAATTCTTCCTATATATAAATTAGTAATAAAATCATCAAATATTTCATAATAGATTAATAAAATTTGTCATAATAGAATAATGATTTTTATAAATATTAAATTTGTATTTCTATACAAAAAATGTTTTTCTGTGTTTGTGTAATAGAATTCACTACTCTAATTTATATTGCTATGAAATAATTATTTTTTTAATGATTTTAAAGTCCATTAATAAAAAAAAAGATTTTCAAGTTTTTTATTTTTTTTCCAAATTTTGAATTTTAAGTAAACAATTACACAAGTAATAAATCATAGGATATTTATATTTCAGCTACAAATTCACTAGTATTAAGCCATTTTTTGGGTGCTTACTTTTTTTATCAGTTATATTACATATTTTCAAAATTTAATTTAACAAGTTACATGATCATACAAAAATAGAAAACGACACAATAAGAGATGTGCAGTTGAGACCCTAGTACTAATACATAGTGTTTCTTACTCTTACTATGATAGTGTTTTATAGTATAAGGAAGAATTTTAACTGTTCTTGGAATATTATTACTATTGTCTATTGTTTTAGTGATTTTAAGTGTTGATCTTGATTATAAAATATATAATATTAATTAAAAATAATAATTAAAATTACTTAAATATTAATATTACAGAAATATTTATTAAAAACATTTTTTATATGATATTGTTATACTGTTATTAGTGTTAACTTTAAAGATAATTAACTAATTTATTAATTTAGTAGTTATTTTATTAATTTAATTAAATAAATGTTAAAAATTTAAATATCATCTTAGGCATGCTGTCCGATTAAAAATATCATGGATAATTTTTTTAAATTTTATCTTTTACTGTATTTTATAATTCCAATTTTATCCTCCACTCCACCAGCTATAAAAGCAACTTAATGAAGACTTTAACAAACCCTAAGACATTCTTGTGAGATCGGCAGCGCCGTTCTGTGTTCTCACATCCATTGCCATATCTTTCATGTAAGTTGTGAGGTTCGTACTGTCCCATTCTACCCTTTTCTTTCTCTCTTCGACTCTTACTGTTTCTTAGTCCATTGATGTTGTGTCTATGATGAATATTCCTGTTGTTAAAAAATAAAAAGTGAAGTCATAACTTATAAGTCAAAGAACTTGCTCATCCTTGTACTAGTAGCCTTCAAGCATTTGATACTATATAAGTTATCAATTAGAATATGAAATTTAGCTTTAGTTTTGTATTTTTTTTAGTAAATTTGACAGCGTTAATGATAATTTTTGGGATTTAATTGATTTATCCAATAAAAGCATACCTTTTTATTCATGTATAATACGTCGAGAGCTCGTTTCCTGTAGTGTTTTTGTTCTATTAAGCCCGACGTTGATGACAGGTTAGAATGTTCTTTTTGTTTTTAGAAATTGTCTAATTGGATTTGTCTGTTAATTTGGTGCATAGATTGGGTTGCGGAAGCTTTTTCATGATGGAAATAGTTGGCAATAATTGATCATCCAACAACTGTGATTTCTTTGATTAAAGGTGAGAACTTTTATTTTTAAATATTTCATATCTTGTTTGAAAAATGTGTTATTTAGTTATTATGTATTTTGTTTCTTTGAATAGCATGTTGTTTATCTTAGTATAATGTCGATCTAATTGAATGATGTTTCAGACTTCGATACCTACTATTAGATTTACGGAGCCTGCTACACATTGGCCCAGTCCAAATAGAATTCACGCGCATGAAAAGAGATAACATGGCGCGTCAAAATCACGCGCTCAACACTCAAACGGTTAGGCAGACTCTTCCACTTCTTCCACTTCTTCCACTTCTCAAAGCGCTTTGAAAACAAGGAAGCCCTCTCATTTTCGAGCGAAAATTAAAGTTCAAAATATACAAATCGTTATTCGAAACCTCCATCAAAACACCATCAAACTCTCCGTGAAGAATCTGAAGAGAAAACAAAGCAACAATACTCAACATAAGTTCATTAAGATTCTTGTATATTTTACTTTTCTTCTACGTTGTTCTTCTAGGGTTTACTATTATTCTTGCTTCTTTGTTACACTGTTCTAAGTTCTACGTCGTTCTTCTAAGTTCTACGTCGTTCTATGTTGTTGTTCTAAGTTCTCCTGCTATTGTTGTTGATTTTTGGGGGTTTATTCCGTAGATTGGGGGTGTATACTGCTTAACCTTGTAATGTGGCTTGATATTGAAGCATGGTTGAGTGATATCTGACTGATATCTATATGGATGTATTTGAATAATATCTATGGGTGTATCTCACTGTTATCAGTGGGTGTATCTTGCTGATATCTTTGGGTGTATCTGACTCATATATATGGGTGTATCTTACTGTTATCAATGAGTGTATCTTATTGTTATTAATGGGTGTATCTGACTCATATATATGGGTGTATCTTACTGATATCTTTGGGTGTATTTTTCATTTCAGAGAAAATGGCAGCAAGAAACCAAACAAAAGACCTTAAGTGTGCCACACATCTCCTGAGTGATAAGTTCAGAAACATGACTGAGGAGAAGAAGGTGATTGTGAGGGATCTCGGATTCGGTGGGTTGATGCACATCCCACCACTAAGGGTGAATCACCAACTCTTAAGGGAGCTGGCAAACAACTTCAAACTTGGGGAGAACAGACTGAAGACAGGATATGGTTCTTTCCAAATAACACAAAAAAAAATAGGTCATGCGCTTGGCATCAATGCAACAGGTAATTAGCTTAAAATTATAGGTGTATATTAAGTTGTTGCTTGGGTGTATTTAAGTTGATGCTTGGGTGTATTTGAACCGACTTGGATACTTTGTTGTCTTCCTTTTTGTAGGAGATCTATTTTCTGAGAAAGTTGAGTATAAGAAACTTTCTGATGATGACAAAATAATTTATAGAAGATTCTAGGGTAAGACCCTCAAAAGTCTTACCGATGAAATAATGGAAATCGGCGTTGGCAACGAAGAGGAACGCCTGATGTTCAAGAGGATATTCATCCTCTACATACAGATGGCGTTCCTTTTGCCAACGACGATAAACAAAATATCGCCCGTGCACCTGGCCCCAATTTTTAAGATGGACGGCATATCGGAGAGAAACTGGAGGGGGCATGTTTTGACCTTCATGGTCAAGGGCATCACAGACTACCAGAAGAAGATGAAAAAGACAATTAATGGCTGCCTTTTCGCCCTGATGATAATCTACTTTCATCTTTCAAAAAATAAAGGCAAGAACAGGGCTGAAAGACCACCAAAGCCCTGAATTGCCAACTGGACTAAGGAGCAGTTGGTGGAAAGAATGACTGCAGAAAGAGAGGAAATTTTGGTAAGTAAACATAATAAGTTGGGTGTATTTTATTTACCTGATTGCTGCTAACTAAAATATCTCATGTTTCAGGGGATTGTGAAGATGGTAGAGATAAGAGAAAAAATGAAAAAAAAAAGAAAAAAAAAGAAAAAAACAAGAAATCAGAAAAACAAAAAAAGGAACGCGAGTCCAACATCGTCTTTGGAGATAGAAACTACTGAAAGTGACACTTCTACCTCTGAGTCTGAGGCTCAAGAAGACTCAGAGGATTCAGGAAGAAAACACCCCAGCAAAAAGGGGAAAAAGTAAGTACCATACTTGGGTGTAATTTCTTTTTCGAGTTGGGTGTATTTTGTTTGATCACGTTGGGTGTATGTAGTTTATTAAGCAGGGTGTTTTTCGTTTGCTGCGTTGGGTATATATTGTATATTCAGTTGGGTGTATCTCGTGAATTCATTTGGGTGTATTTTTAGTATGTTCTAAATGATGATTATTTGCCTTCCAGAATGGACTCCAAAAAAAGAAAGCAGAGGCAAGAGGAGTCAGATTCTGATTCAGAATCTGAATCTGAACCAAGTGATGAGTAATGTTCTGAAATTATTACTCATTTATTTTGGCTTCATTATAAAGATTTCGTGTATTAACTGAAGTGTCTATTATTAACTTATAGGAGCGAAGAATCATCACCTGCGGAGAAGGAGAAGAAAAAGAAAAAAACAAAAAAAACACCAAAAAAGTAAGCACTTCTTTGGATAATATTCTGTGATAAAATTAATTTTTTATTTCTGATTGGTACTCTTTTTTTTTCAACCAGAACACAACAAAAAAAGAAAAAAGTTATTGTGGAGGATTCACCTCCTGAAGAAGATCAATACTTTGACGGGTACAGTACCTCGTAAGCTATATTACGGTCTATCATCGTAATTATTTTTGTCCATTCGGTTGGTTGTATCTTGTGTATTCATTTGGGTGTATTTTATACCTGTATCTTATTTTGTCTGAATAACATGAAATCTGTTTAGACTATCGGCTGTGAACTTGGGAAGTGATGATCATTCCTCTCAAGGACGCACAAAATAGAGTAGTGTAAACCAGCCGTCACAGAGCATGTAATTTCTCTTTCAAATAACCGTTACTTTTGTTCTTCTATTACCTTCTACTTCTAATTCTGTATATATTTTTTTAGAAAAAAAAGCCCTTTATTATTTTATTCAAGAAAAAAAAGGCAGCAAAAAAAAAGTAAAAACTGCAAGTATGTAAGTTCTCAAAAAACAAAGCCTGTCTTCTTTTTGAATTGTTCGGGTGTATTTTTTGACCTTCTTTGGGTGTATTTTAGGTTGAGTCCGACTAATTCGAATATGATGGTTGTGAGGGAACAAACACCGTCGGAAGCGCTTGCAGTGTGAGTTTTCCAAGAATATTTCAACCTTATAACCTTATTATTTTCAAATACGTTGTTAACCTTTCATTTTTCTTCTTGTTTAGAGTCCCGATCCAGGTTTTTGTGCCGGCATCCCAAACAACTACTGAGACAGATTTTGAACCAACCCCTATGCTACGGATTGAAGGGACTACAGAAATATAAGAAATAGTATTGGGTGTATATTTGTTTAGAGTTTGGGTGTATATTTGCTAACAGTTTGGGTGTATATTGTTCCTGATTAATTTTTTTTACGCCATGATTAATTTTGTGTAACTGTGCAGCACTCCTGAACCCCCCAAACAACTTCAAGAAACCACACCCACGCTTCCCCCAGCTCCAACTAAAATGTAAGTTCATCAGACTAAAATCAATCTTTGCTTATCATCCGTATATTCTTATTCTTACTCTTATTCTTATACATCATGACGCAGTCATCCAGCCGCAGAAGACGCTGCTGCCCTGTTGATGATGGCACGGACAGCAACCTATGTTCCTAAAACAGATCCAGGGATGCCATCATTCAGCCTTGGATTGACTGATTCAAGCCAGGAGGGGCGTCAACGCAGGAGACAGAAAGGAAAAAATCTCCAGAAACTGCAAATTTGCTAGAACAATTAGACAATTTGGTCCAAAAATTAGCAAGCAGTGTGGCGAAGGGAAAAAAATGAAAGTCCACAAATTCAGAGGGAGACTGGGGGAGAAAGTTCTGCAAAGTTTGAAACTCCTGGGGGAATAAATCAAATTCCAGATGATATGAAACAAAAGTTCTACATCTGGGGGACGAGACTGAAGGAAGACGCAGATGGCAATACTAACGAGTATGAGGAGATGTGCACTCTGATTGGCCAAGGAGAATACATTTTGATGAGAATGCACCTTGCATCCCTCCAGGCAAAAAGTGATATAGAATCTCAGGTAATATTAGAATAACATTAATGTTTTTACACCAAAGTCAACTACAATGTTTATTAATGTAAAATTGATTTCGGCATATATTTCTAAATTGTATCTGCCATCTGCCTCATCCTCAACCAGAAAAATGAAAAGAGGTTTCAGGAACAAATATACTGTCTCCCCGCCGATATTGTGGTAAGTGTTACTTCTACGAACTTTGGGTGTATTTTCTGTATTGATTTGGGTGTATTTTTTAGGTTCGATTGGGTGTAAGTTGTGTATTTTCAGTATTTCATTTCTTGTTTCGCAATTCTTGCAGAGCATGGCACTTTCGGATCACCCAAAGGGGGAATTCATATCACCGAAAATGAAAAAAGAATTCAGGGTGGAAGCCTACCCGAGTTTCATTCCCTTCATAGATAGAAAAAAATTAACTTCGCATCCATATGTAAGTTTTCGTTTGCTAAATTTGTTAGTACGCTTATTTACTTATATGCCAAATAAAATAACACACTGTTGAAATGTGGCAATCCTTCAGATTTTTGCTCCTGTTTGCCACTCGGAGCATTGGTGGTTATGGCTGATAAATACAACAAAGCGAAAATGTCAAATACTTGACCCGCTACACAAAAAAGCTCCAAGCAATGAGAGAAAGGACATTAATAAATTCACTGTAAGTTGTCTCTGTCTTCTTTACTTTAATAGATAGGTCTATTTCGTTAGTTGTGTTGGGTGTATATTGTCCATTCAGTTGGGTGTATCTTGTCCATTCATTCGAGTGTATTACTGATTTGTTTTGGTATTTAAGGGATATGTATTTTCAAGATTGATAACATATGCCGGCAGGGAACCTCTGGAGAAAGGGGAGAACGAGAAGAAAATTAAAGCATCATATGTTAAAATATCAGGCCAAAAAACAAGGTATAAATTTGTGACTCTGAACATTAAACTTTCCTAAATGAGATTTGTAATTTATTTTTTTCGTTTTCAGCTATGACTGTGCTATCTACGTTATGAAGTGGCTTGAGTTAATTGAGCCGGAAAACATCAAAAGGGGAAGTATGAATGGGATAATTGGCCACAGGTAACTGTCTTTAGAACTATATAACTCTGTATTACTTTACTGAATTAATATTGCTGTTTAAACAGAATATACTTTTTAATTGTAGGAGGAGGTGGACCACTATAGAGTGGAGTATGCTTCCCGGATACTATTCAGTGAGATGAATAAACAGAGAGATCGGGCAATTAGAGAGAGTAGTGCTATAAGGCTGTCGAAGCCATCCTCTGTATTATTGAGTCCGTTTTGTCAGATTAATTCTGCTGATATAGAAACTGGGTAATCCAACTGCTGGGTAGTTTGTAAATTGAACAAATGATGTAAATATTTGCCATTTATCAACAACTTCTATTCCATGTATATTTTTTCCCATAGTTAAACTATCTGTGCTGGTAAACTGTCTGTGATATATTCAAAAGCTGTATTACAGGTGGTAAAATATAAAGCAAAAAATCAAGGCATATATAAACGCTAATTATAAACTGTTACACCCAACGCAAGTCTAATAATACACCCAAGATTGCATAAAATATACATCCAACTGTCTGTGCTGTATTCAAAATGTATGAATTACATGTACTAAAATATGAAGAAAAACATCAAATGAAATATACACTCATAACCTGCGAATTTTTACAGCTTTTGTTCTATATGTATCTATATATATGTCTATATGTAAATTGTGAATTAACAAAAATACATCCAAAAGAACAGTGCTTTTACACCCATATTCTATAAAACTATACACCCAAAGAGTTATCCCCTGCTGCTGGTACCCTGAACTGATAATTCATAACGTGTCCTTGATATTGGCTGGAATTTGAATACGTCGCTGATGCAGCATCAAACAGGTTTATCTGAATATAACACTCACACATTAGCTAAACTATTAACGAGAAAAATAAACTCAATCGCCACAAATTTAAAGAACATTACTTTTACCTCGCTTAAAACTTTCGTCTTCTTCTTCTTTGTGGCATTTGCAATCTGTTTCTCCAGCTTTGAACCTAGCCTATTTTTTGGACGTTCTCTTGTTCGAATCCTTGGCGGGCTTTGAAGCTCGTTAACGGATTCCAAGTTGGCGTCTTCGTGGGATAAAGAAGATGTCCCCTTCCTTTTGGCTTTTAATGCTTCCATCTCGGCCATGACTTTATCGTACGCACGGTGCAGAATGTAGTCAGCTCCTCCGATTCGGAGGCAAATTCGTAAATATTTTGCGAACGAAAAACCAATTGGTCGAACCTCTTGCTTCTTGGCTCCATTAGTGGCTCGTCGTGGCTGCTCTTGATGTGTGTGTGTCGCCTCTTTACCTTCTTGCTCCATCGTTCCAGTATATATCTAGGGGACACTTGGCTTACTTGTTCGAAACTTAACACGCTTAGTGCGTGACGGCACAGTATCCCTCTCGACTCGAATAATAAACATTGGCATTTTACCTCGGCTGCAACTGAGTCGTAGGTAACCGCGAACTTGTTGAATATTGAGCTGGAAACTTGTTCTCTGACTTCGTATATTGAATAGCCTAGAGCGGAATTCTTTAATCTGGTGATGCAATTCGCCTTTCCTCTGAATTGCACTTGGACTTCCCTAAACTTTGCATGAGTGTACGCATCTTGCAACTGAGCTTCAATGGAGGATTTGGTTGCACACGGTATGATCGTATGAAAATCTGCAACATCTGATTCTCTCTCTGCTTGCTCCCTGCTTCCGAGGCAATTATCGTATTGTTTGACGAACTGAATAAGCGAGCTGTTCCGGGTGATGTACTTGTTAAAAAATGAATGCATGCTCTCGCTCCTTTGTGTGCTTCTCATCCCTGCCCAGAAGTGGTGATTCAGATAGATAGGAACCCATATGTGACGGTCTTCGTACAGATCTGCATAATACACCCAAACACAGACTGTAAAATACACCCGAGAGAACATACAATTTACACCTCTACTGTAGATTTTAAAAACACATTACCTGAAAGCCACTTGTTATCTGCAAGACCAAAATTCAGTAGAAAATCGTTCCAATTCCTATCGAATGAGTCTTCGCTATGAGAGTTCCAAACAACATGGCTCATTTCTTGTTCGATATCGGCATGTCCCTTGTACCCGTTTAATTTGCTTTGAATCTTCTTCATGATGTGCCAAATACACCAGCGGTGAACTGTTGTTGGCATACAGGCCTCTAAAGCCCTTTTCATTGATGCGCACTGATCGGTGAGAAACCCTTTCGGAGCGTTTCCTCCCATGCAACGAAGTCAGCATTGAAATAACCATTTGAATGATTCAATTTCTTCGTTCTTCATCAAAGAGCATCCGAGAAGTGTTGACTAACCGTGGTGATTCACCCCAACAAAGGAACCATAGACCAAATTATACCTGAAACAAATTACCATGGTCCAGAATGCAAAATCATTAGGTACACCCCAACAAATGCTTCGAATACACCCAATGAAACAGCCAATATACACCTCTGCTGTGGATTCGTAAAAATAAATTAATTTAGCATCATAAACAGGGACAGTTTGTTACCTGTTTGTATTGTAGGTGGTGTCGAATGAAATGACGTCTCCGAAATACTCAAAGGCGGCTTTGCTTCTTGCATCGGCCCAAAAAGCCAGCTTAATCGATTGATCCTCCTCGAGTTCGAGCTCAAAAAAGAAATTCAGATTCTTCTCTTTCATTCTTAAGAAATATTTCCCGAATTCCTTTGCATCTTCTTATTCGGAAACATTCCGCACTTCCCTGGTAATGTAATTCCTCACGTCATTTTCGATAAAATTTAACTCGTGGTGACCCCCGGCAGCCGCAACAAATGATTGGTAGGTTTTGCTTGGTCTGATACCGGCCTCCTCGTTATTCTCTATCGTACGACGAATGGACATACTTAGTTCCCTGTGCTGTTTGAGCATCTCTGCTTTGCTTGGACAGCAGGGGTGTGAATGATCCAGCACAACCTTTGAAATGATCCAAGCACCGACATCCTTCAATGTGTGTATATAAATTCTTGCAGGACAGTTTAAACCGGCTATCGGATTGGTCTTCTCGGTCGGAGATATTTTAGATTTCCATTTTCCTCTCTGCTACATGTAATCAGTTGATTTTTAATCTCGTTTCCCTTCCTATTTGTGCACCGAACTCTTGTAGAGAAACCTGCAGCCTTGGCGTAGTTCCTGTAAAATTTTCCAGCATCTTCAAGGGTGGTAAAGGTCATTCCGACCTTCGGAACAAGCTCGTCATCAACAACCGAGAGAGGCTGCACAATACACCGTGTCAGAACTGTGAATACACCCAATCATGTCTAATATGATACACCCGAACCGCAACAACTCAACTACAGAATGACCTTTAAAGCCATAAACTGTAAATACACAGGCTGCAAAATACACCATGTCAAAAACTAAAAACACACCCAATCATGTCTGATATAATACACCTGAACAACAACAACTCAATTAAAATAACAAAAAACCAGTAAAGTGTAGATACACTCACACTTCTAGCTAAAATACACCCAAAGAAGAATTGATCTACACCCGAGCGTCTGCTATAAATTCCAGGTAATTAATCACAACTAATACATTGAATCGACAGATTCATGTTAACGTGTTACTTTCACAGTCAATGTTCAGCAATTTTTCAACTACACAATGCTATACAAATTACTGAAAGAAAATTCATACTAATCCTATGTAAATCAAACCTCAGGAACTTCGTTAGATTCAAATTCATAATCCACTTCGCCTGGATTCAGCTGACAATCTGAGGTTGAATGATCCATTATCTTCAAAACGAGTTCAAACTTTGATTTCAGAAAACAACAAATCAAAATAGAAAACGAAGCTTGAGTTGCAGAGAGAGAAAAAGGTAACGTAAACGAAGAACATACCAGTGAGAAAAGGAGAGGAAAAGAACGATGGAAAAGAAGGAGGGAAGACGCGCGAGAAGAAGAACAACCAAATCTCAAAATAACGAAAACGAAGAAGGAAACAAATATTTTAAATTTGGTAGTTAGATATACGCTGGATGTTATATAGCGCGTGTAATCAACGTACGTGGAGCAGTGCGTATTTTGATTTTATTGTTTAATGAACTTGTAAAGCATACAAGCCCTAATGGCTTGTATGCAGAGCTTTTCCCTTTTTTGTCAATGTGGATTTGAGTTGTGGTCCTTTTGTCGTCTGTCTTTGGGCTCTTCTGTCTCTGTCTTTTTAATTTTTTTCTGTCACCTTTGTCCCCTTTCTATCTCTCATTTCTGCCCGTCTCAATCCTCCCTTTTTGATTTTTTTTAAATATTTGAACCAAAAAAATCGACACACTCTTACCTTCTACATTAGATAGAAGTTTTTCAGAATTTTTTTTATGTTTTAGTGACTCATTAACGGTACAGATTCGGTATGCGGGACATGTTTGTGGCACCGAAATGGCAAAAACTTATTTGGTTCACCGGTTGAAATGAAAATAATAGGTTAGTTAGTTTAGCAAAATATTTTTTTTGTGGCGTTCTATAGTTATATATTGTGTTATCATCTTAGGCAGAGTCGTGATTCGATATGTAAGATGGCAACTACATGACAACCCTCACACGAGACCTGTAACAACCGCCTCTCACTTTTTCAAAAAAATCAATTTGAAATTTAAAAATCAACTAAAGAGATAGGCTTAAAATTTTAAATTTACGGATAGGAATTTAACAATTGTCGTTCTTTTGATTTTAAAATAACTCAGTCACACCTATTACCAGAAATATATAGATAAGAATATACCAATAAATAGAAGATCACCATTCTCAAACACTAATTTTTCTCCTTCTCTTTCTATAAAAATATTTTGTGGCGAATGTTATGATGCTTAAAAAGTGGTGTCTATTTACTAAAAAAGGTTAAAAATCAATATTTAATTTAAAAAATATAAAAATAAATTATTTTTAAAAATTCAAAACTTACCACAAAAGGTAAGATAGACAAAAGTTAGGCAATAATTAATAGGCACCGTAGAACTTCCCATATTTTGTATCCAAACACAAAAGTCACCCTTAAAAAAAATAGGGAATTATATTTTGTTACTTGCATGCTTGGTATGCGTTATGTTCTATTTTATTATTTATCATCTATATTGCTGCAATATGATGCTCTTATACTTTTATGATGATTATGTGTTTTATAGTATTATTTCCTTTTTTTTTTCTTACACATGCATTATGTTCATCATTCAAGTAAGAAGGAAAGAACAAAAGTAAGCATTGGTAATTTTTATTATTTCCACAAAAAACATATTGTGCATACATATTATATCCCTTACATTTTATGTTCAACGTTCAATTCTCAGTTATATTTGTTCTGTTATTTGTTCATAAAAATAGTGTAAACAACACACTTTAAATTGGAGCAAGCAACTTTACACACATACTAGGAGCTCCAAAACATTGGCAAGAAAAAAAAGACGAAGTGGTAATAAGTAATTATATTTGCATTGAGATTTTGATTAATCTTCCTGAATATGGTGTTGTTATTTACATAATTGTGTGTCGATATCAATTATATAGGAGAAAGAACAAGGAAGGCCCGTTGGTAGAGGAGAGTTGTTTATCATCAATCATAAGAAAAAGAAGGGCTTGTATATCCATCCCGATACGCGTATTGTTAGTGTAAGTAATGTCTGAATATTTTAAACATAGATTACCGTATATATTATGCTAATTTTAAATCATACCTTTCCAATTTTTTGTATACTTGTTGGAAGAACTGCGAATGTTGAGAGGTAAGATGAATCTTCTAAGTACTTTCACAAAATGATTCACTAGTACAAGTTCTTGGAAAGGAGTATCCAGGACGAGTTCGTGCCTTAGGTATTAGACTATGTCCTACCCAAGTATTTGGTAACGCTGCTAGACAACCATTGGTTTCTAGTGAGCCAAATCAAGAGTATGAGTAGAGGATTGACAATTTGACTTTTAAGATAGAAGACTAGGCGAAGAGACCATCGATAGAGAAGGTTTTGGAATATATAATCCAACAGCATGGAGGCAATTTGTCAGCTGACGTTGTAGCGCTGGATTATTTAGGCAGTACACCGACCTTGTTGCACGCAAGGCCATCTTCATCTGTCAACCATGATCCGCAACAAAAATAATGACTTTCAATTAATGTTATCAGACATTATTGAATTTAAGTTGGTTTAGTACTTTATGTTTATTTTCTTTAAATTATGAAATTTTACTTTATATGAAATCATGTACTTGTGGCAATCTCATTATATAAGTTTTATTTGCATATATATATATATATATATTTTCTTTAAATTATGAAATTTTACTTTATATAGAATCATGCACTTGTGACAATTTTATTATATAAGTTTTGTTTGTGACAATTTTATTATATAAGTTTTGTTTGCATATATATAATTTGGTTTGAATTTTTATTTGTTTTAAACATGCTATTTTAAAAGAGACAAAATAATAAAAAAAAGTTAGAATTTTAATGGAAATTTTGAATTTGGTAATGGTTTCTAACCGTTGCAATATTAGCATATTGTATGTTTTCCAGCATTAAGCGGCGGCCGCAAAACAAATGTCATTTTCAATTCCTGTCATTTAGTGGCGGTTTGTAACTGCCGTGACACCATTTTTATTACGGGGAGTGCTACGTAGCCAAAAAAAAGAGTATATTATAGATATAGTACAAACTAAATTTCACTCTCATGATAAGAGAGTGTACTCCACTTGCTTATCAATAACATACTTATCACCGTTTCTTCTTCTTCATTCCTATAGTAATTAATTTCATTCCTAAAATTAATTTATGCCTCATCTCAATCAAATCCCTAAAAATCTCTCATCAACATTTAATTTTAATAAAATGCAATTTCAGTCCAGTAAATTAACATCCAAATATACGAAGAAATTACATAGAGTTAAAGATCAAAACTTTTCTCACCCTTCTCATTCCTTCCATAACCCCAGAAACCAGGAAAACGAAAAGATGCAGGGAGGAGAAACCCAGCAGCAAGATCATCGGAGCATTCTATAGCACTGTATCCGATTCATATAGGTATGTTATTTAGTATAATTTTTCCGTTAATTGGCATGTTGAGAGTACAGTATCTGTTGTTGCATGTGGTTGGAGTTGATGTTAAGGATGAAAGTTTTGATTTTTATCTCATGGTAATGGGTTTGGGAATAGGGAAAAGGGAATAGCCGAAAAAAGATCACGTTTTGGGAGTAAAGATGAAGGGAAGGTAGCAGAAAAGGGGTGTTTTCGTTGTTTCCCGGCGCGTCTGTTCTGCAATAACACGCCGTTTCGTGTTTCGTCCTCTAATCCCTTTTTCTTCTGCGCCATTCTCGCACCCAAGGTTTCAACGCAATTTCCAGTTCTCACTTTCACAATCTCATCTTCACCATATTCGCATTCACTGGCGTTTTTCCTCGGTAAGTAAAACCCTTTTCTTGCTCACTCGGTTTCTCTTTTTGAGCTTTGGACTTTGATTATCTGAAAGCTTTTTCTGTGAAACTCATTGAATCGTTTTGCAATGTGAATGACATGCTCTGATTATATGTTACAGTATATGTTACTCTTGAATCTTGATACTGTGTGTTAGGTGGAGTTGTATATTTTTTTGTTTTTATTTTAGAAGAGAATATTTCCTCTTAATTGATTATGGATATTGCAAGACACCATTCAAAAATTCTTGTCGTAACTCCTCAATGGGATTTGGTGTATCTTTCATGGATGTTATACAATATGACAATCTATTTATGAAAAGACCTTATATCAATATTTTAATTCCCCATTTTCTATGAATATTTTTTTTAACAATTGAAAAAAAATGCTATGAACTTGTTTGGGTGCATTGTGATTAAGCATTAAAATCAGGCTAAGTCAAACCGTGATAAGTAGACATTAATTTTCTGGTGTGTCATGGTTCCCTGATTTTTTATATGTTATGTGGTTTGAATAAGTATTTTTCATACTTGGTGTTGTGCTTTCTTTCAAGAAATTAATACAGTGACAAATACGAAGCAGCCATTTCGTTCAAGTTGCCTCCATAGTTCAAAAGTCTCCACTGGAAAAGCTGAGCATCTCATAGCCTTATCTCCGACTCCTCTAGGTATGTTATCTAGTTTTATCTTGCTATTAATTATGTTTCATGTGTGTTAACGATGTTAACGATGAAATTTTTGTTCTTTATCTCACTTTGAGGGGTTTTGAAAATGGGAAAAACTTGCAAAGATGGTATTTTGGGCTGGAGATGAAGAGAAGGCACCAAAAAAGGGGTTTTTTTTATCATGTGTGTCACTTAGATTATGTATTTGTTAGTAGTTGACTAATTATGGTAGTTAACTATGGTGGGAGTACATTAGGAGCACTTAAAGTTATTGGTAATTTATTAATTTTTTTATTCATGTGAAAGAAAAAAAATCCTTCTAGATACGGTTCAATAGAGATGTTATGCCTTGATTTTTTTTAGTTTGAATTGCTTTAATTTTATAAAATGTTGAGTTGGAATTTTGCATGGAATTTTTTAGTGTGAACATACATACATATATGACTATTTAAGTAATGGTATGTAGTTAAACAAATTAAACTGATTTTTGATTAGTTACTTCCATTTTGATTTGGTTGATCTTGTGACGGTTTAGGAGCTTGATAGCAACTTTATGACCGGTTGATAAATTTTGAGCAATTCTAACCTTATCAAAACTCTCCAAGTCCAATCACTTTTCCTAACTTATAATTCCAAACAAATATTTTTAGACCTCCATCCATTTCTTAATTATCTCCACTACTAATAAAATCAAATAATCATAGAACCCTCGATCACCAAAGAGAGAGACAGAGAGCAGTAATGAATTGGGGAAGGGAAGAATATAATAGACAATGATGGGGACTAATAAAAATTGTTGTCTATATTTCTTCTTATTCTTCCACCATCAATGCTTGTATCCATCAGCATAGAATAAAACACAAAAATTTTTATCATTTTCTATTCTTTATTAATTATTTTTAATGTTAGATATAAAAAGAAATATACAGAAAAAATACAGTACTTGTAAATGGTACGTATAACGTTGTTTATTTTCCTATATGAAAGTATGGGTTGTGTAATTTGGGACCATTCAAATTAAATAACATAAATTACTATTAGTTATATATATATATATATATATATATAGTCAAAATATATAATTACACCTTCTGAAATAAAATAAAGTTTATTTACTCTCTATAATAATTTACATGATGTTAGTTACTCTACTTTCGTTCCTACTTTTTATTATTTTTTATTCATTTTTTATTTTTGATTAACTTTAACCCTTGTATTGTTATACATTGCTTAGCGTTAATGTTAAAACATTTAAACTTGAATCTGATATTTATTTTAAGTACTAACTAGGACAGATGACTTAGATTTTGTCAACGAAATTTAAAACTCCCTATAATAAGTTCAGTAATTAATAATTTATGACTTATATATTCATTATACACCTAAATTGTGTTCTTTGCAATTCTATACATTAGAATTTGAAAAAGAATACAGCTATTTAAATTTTTTTGTATGCAAAAGAGCAGGTTTGAAGTGTGCCAAAGGGATCTGACAAATGGGTTTGGGCATCGTGATGTCTAATAAATTATAAACAATAATAATATTGGCGTATCTATGCTATTGATAAACATGTTGGTATGTTAATGATTAATTTAAGTGAGTTATTTGAGTATATATAGCAGTTGTTTGTGAACAGGTGTTCGAAAAACAAGAAGTAGCTATGGCTCGTACCAGGAGCAAAAAAGAGACACAGAAGAATAACAATCCCGAAAGAAGATCGCAAAAAAAAATTGTTGGACCAAAAAAGGTACCTTGGATGGTTAGCGGTGAATTAACTGTAAACTTGGGATATTGTGTTTTGATAGTAAATGCTAAATCCCACATTCTTCTTCGTTGTTACTTTGTGCTGATTATGAATTTTTGTGTAGAAAACACTAGTATCTAGGTGCTCGCCATGTTGCATGACTTCAGTTATGAAGCAATTAGACTCAGGCGCGGGCAGAGAGAAACTAATGGAGGTGCAGAACATGGGACTTGGCTGGCTGCAATATGTGCCTGAATGGGCTGTCAACCAAGATATGATGGTTGCATTAGCATCATCATATAGTCGGGATGAGAATTCCTTGATCGTCGGAACAAGAAAAATTCCCATATCAGTTGAATTAATTGCACGGTGTTTTGGACTACCGAACCATGGTACGCAATTCTCAAATAAAATAGGGAGAAAAGGGAAAAAATTATCCACAGTACTTTCGTTGACTATATGTTTTCGGTTAAATTAGTCATTAAATATTTGGACTGCATCGACTCAATTTTGTGCTTGACAGGGGATAGTTTCAAAAGTCCAAAAACAGCAGCAGGGCATCGACTTGTTAACAGCTTCACAGGAAAGACACAAGCAGATTTGAAAAGGGATGTTATCACATGCTCGATGCAGTCCGATGTCGATAGAATCAACTTCCGGAGACAGTTCATCATGTTGATAGCCAAGTGTTTCTTCTTTCCCTCGCCGAAAGCCACTGTTTCAGACATACATATACGCGCTGCCATTGATGTATCGAACCCAAGGAAGATGTATTGGGCGAGGTACATTTATGATTTTTTAATTGAGGGAGTTCTGAGGTTTCAGGATGTAAGGAAGAAAACAGTTGATGGATGTATGTTCGCATTATTGGTGAGCCATATATCCCTAACTTTTGATTTGTTGTTTGTTATTTTATAGTATACCTTGTTTATAGCAATTACTATAACTTTTAGATTATATATCTCCATGCTAACAAGCATGGAGATTTAGGAAGATATAATGGGAGAAAACCGTGGATCAGAGACTGGTCGCTTGTTGATCTGAAGAAGATGGATGAAGAGGAAAGCACATCTCACTCGGTGAGACATAAGTGTGAAAGATATGTTAATCGGATCATTGCTTTTAAGCTCTAACGTGAATAAAACTTATATGTTGTCCACTGTAGGGGCTTCTAAATTTAATTGGAAAGATGTATGGGTCACCGAAAAAGCACAATCGTGTATCAAAGAGAAGATGCATCAAGAAAGAAAAAAACAAAGTCTGATAGAAAGACTCGTAAAGAAGCTCCCACGGTAGATGAAAACGAGACCGACATACCGGCTGACCATGCATCACTTGCTGAATTTGATCAACAACCTTCCAAAAAAAGGCAATTCAAAGATTTATTACTTTTGTTATAAACTTTTATTGTTCTAACCTGTGTCTTTTTAATATTATTATAGTATAAATAAATATCTTTTAGATTTTGTGTCTTTTTAATCATATATAAAATTTTACCATGTATAGAGTAATTCATTATTTATCTAATTTTAGAAGTGTGATATTGATGCTGTAGTTGGTAAATCTATATTTTAAAAACTGTTGGAGATACTTATTTTGAGCATGGCAATAGACCTTACACATGTAAATACATCTTTTCCTGTTTTAGCATTAATTCCATAACATAATAAATTTGATGACTATGTGTCCTCTCCTGTTAAGTAATGCCAATACTAGTGACTTTAAATAGTATTACGAATAGCTAAATCTTGTCTCATTAGTTTGGATGTTATGTATATAATACTCCTGATGTTATTCGTGTGGCTCTCTGGATGTTAACTGATTTAAATTACGGAAGTTATTGACCATTCTGTACTATACTTGGGTATACTAGATTTACTTGGTTGGATTATATTTGTGCTAGGTGACCTTTTTAATTATCACTTATAGTTGTTCATTTTTCAATTTATTTAAACAGAAAATGTAGCCAAGCTTCACAAAACGGATGCATTGAGGGGGATAAAGTGTTTATGAACAAGACATGTATCAAAATGCCTATGGGGGAGGAGACATTGGCCGACATGCCACTGGTAAATGCAACAGATGATAATGTTAAGGACGGGCATTCAAAGGAAAGGCAAGTTATTGAATTTTTAGTTATCGTATGAAGTTTTAATGCTTTAACGTGCCTCATTGTAATAATATACTAGCATAATTTTTTTTGGGCAACTGCGTTGACATAATTTATCATTATATTTGTTTGCATATAACATTTTACCATATATAAAGTAATTTTAATATACGTTACCTACGTATAATATTGTGCTTATTTGAGAAGAATGGCAAAATTAGGGGTTGTAACTGGTATATTTATCTTGAATTGGAGTTTGATTATCTAATATTTTATCATTTAAATTCGGATGTTATGCGTGCCTCATACCCGATGTTATCTTTCTAGCATTATGGTTGCTAACTGGTTGGCAATGTGGATGTTACTATCCATTCTTTACTTTATTCTGCACGAAGAAGCTTTGGGTAAACTTTAGATTTAACATCATTTACGAATTTAAGCGTACTACATTTACTTGATTAACTCATATTTGTATCAGGTGTCTTTTGTTATTATCACTTATAGGTGCTCAACTTCTAATTTATTTAAGAGTCCCAAAACAGGTCCATTAGGGGGAATACTATGAGTATGAGGTGGACATGTCCTGAAATGCCCAAAGGGGATGAGACAATGTCTGACACACCTGTTGAAAAACGGAATAGATGATAATGTTGATGAAGGACCTTCGAATCAAAGAGGCAAGTTAGATAGATGATTTTAACAATAATACGAATTATTGAAGATTATAGTAGTTGCATGACTCTTTTACTTGTGACTCTTTCCTTCTTTTGAGGTGAAATGTTTAATCAATAATAGATGTTATCCATATAATCTTATGCTGGTTACACAACTTTCTTTATTTTAGTTTTGGCTCAGATAAGAGCACTTAATTGTTAATAACTGTGCAGGGAATCCGGAGAGCTTGCAATGGTAGTGTATGTTGCACCAGAGGACCCAGCTCAAGTAGACTTTTCAATCCCGTCATTCTCACTTGGCATCACTCAGATGCACATACCAGACTCACTGCCCAGATCTCCGGTAACAAATGATCAAAATGCGACTCCGAAACCTGAATCACCAGAAAACATAAAAACAAAAGCTGTGGTGGACACACTAATGCCATCTGGGGGTGTTGCACGGCCGACAGGTGATGACATGAACAGGATATACAAGTGGGTGACAGATTGGAGGGGTGCAAAGAATACCACACTTGCGTGGATTCGCAATGGCGATGATGTTCAGCTGCAGCGAGCGGATCTTCAATCACTGGGATGGCGTAGAAGAGTAAGCGATACGGTAAGAGCAAACAAAAACTGTAATAAATTGCTATGTGTGTTATGCATTAAAGTGCCATGAAAATGTAATATTTACTCTATTCAGGTGGTTGACTGCTGTGCCATGTTCAATACTTCGAGCAACGCAAGGTTTTGCACGCATTTACTGTATTCCACCGAGACTAATGGTTAGTACAATCTTTCCTTACCCACTTAATATTAATTAATACCATAATGTCTCGGTGAAGGATACTCTAAATTATTAGGTGTTTAACTAATGCAAAATGGGTTTACAGGCCATAATATTGACTGATGATAACATTGAACGATTTGCGGGACAAACACTGGTTTTGCCCCTGTTCTTAGCAATTCATGGGCCGCGGGCAGCACTGGTTCGATGCAGAGAAAGCGAAAAAGTTGATTATGTCAGTAATTTATACTTACTAATCCACACACAAAATCTATTTTTCATTACAAGAATATGGAAAAAATAACTATATACTAACATGCTTTATTCAACGATGAAGTGGTTTGTTCCAGTGTGCCGAGATGATCACTGGTGGCTATATGTACTCCACCGGAAGACTGATAACCTATGGGTGTTAGACTCTATGCACAATGGCCCACACTCGGAGCGCCGAGAGAAAATAGATAAATATGTAGTAAGTGAGAATAGATTTGATGACGCATATTTTTTCGGGTGTTAGGTGTTGCCTTCCATGTTTTTTTCTTCTATTTTCCTCCCTAATTTTTTCTCTCTGGCTTGTCAAAGGGCTTTCTTCTCCAAGAGTTGGCAGCAACTGTAGACTCGAATGTAGTATTCACAGCTGAGGGCTATGAATGTTGCTATGAAACAAGGCTCCAAAAATAGCCTAATGGGTAAGTCTAGAGGTGAAAACAAAGAAGGGATTAAAAAATTAACCCACACAAATTTAAATATGTTGGCACGACTTTTTGTCATTTGTGTTGCATAGGTGGGACTGTGGTGTATACGTCATTAAATGGATGGAAATGTGGGATCCAAAGAGCTTGACAGAGGATGAATTGAATATGCCTATTTGGACGACGGTTAGTGAAATCCAAAACATATGTTGATGCTTATTTGCGTATTTAATAATTGATAAATAACTCTTCTTGGATGAATTCTACTTATGCTGGCTGGATTTATATTTGCTTCTTTAGTGTATTCTATACCAAACACAAATACATCTGTATGTGACCACAGGCCCAGCTGCAACAAATTCGGAAAGAAATTGTAACTGACATTCTAATTTGCAAAGACAACGTCTCTAGGAGTGAGGTAGATGGTGTACTCAATGTACCATGTCGTCATGTGGAGGATAGGGGAAAGAAAAAAACTCTTGAAGATCCTTGGACGAACCCACGGACAAGATCACTGGTTCGAAGGGCAAAACTGGCTAAGAAAGCTAAACGGAACTATAAGCCATAAATTGAGATTAGAGTTGGTCGGTGTGTGTTTTTTGTTAATTGATTTCAGGATTTAGAGGTGTATTTTATATACAGATGGATGTTATCGGATATAAACCAAAACCGGGTGCATCTTTTTTAAAGGGAAACCTATATTGGGTAGCAGGTTAAATATATTCACAAACAATTGATTAGGACTAGAGTTGCTATGTGTATTTACGGTTGATATGCTTGCAGAATTTACGTGATTTTATCATAAAATATTTGCGAAAGGTTTTGGATTTGGACTGGATAAAAAAAATACAATAATTCAATATCCCAGTTAATATTTATGTATAAAAATTGTTTTTAAATTGTTAGTTTATTTTTTTATACATGTTTGGCTTGTTTTTGCTCAAATCGAGAACACGTTGACTGAATTTTGAATTATCTTTCCAATATACAATTATCCATGCTTAGGCAGCTAAAAATATTTATGCCAAGCAAAAATGCTCGATCGTGGATGTTATTCTAATAAATTAAAGGATGTTATTGGATGTAAATAAAATACATGTCTGGATATGACTTTTTGATGTCTAATTTTTTAAATAATAAAAGAAAGACCTTATTATGTACAGATGCTTTTGGATATTCAAATTTAAACTTCATGTATTGGACCACATTATCGTAATGATTAAATTATCAACTAAACATTTATTATTTTTAATATTAGTAACAAATAATAACGGTACAAAGTTGTTAAACTCTAATGCTTATGATATGTAGTGATGTTAAACTCGAATCCTCCAAGAATGCTTCCTGTGAAAAAAAAATTTAAAAACAAACAAAAGAGGAACAATTAGTAAATGGACATGACATTAATGCTATGAAAAATACACTAGGTACACATACACAATTGTTCAGCGTTATGGAATGAATTCAATAGTGATATGAAGGAGCCAGAGTGCATAGCCAAATTGTCTGTCATTTCTGAACAAGCTGGTTGCGTATCTTTGTAGGAAGTTGCCACATTTGTAGGAGATGGTTGTGCATTACCATTAGGTCTCTTAACACACAAATCATATTGAAAGATAACATCATCACTTATTATCCATTCAACCAACTTAAAATAAACAAATAACGTGAAAAGGGGGGTAGATCTCATATTTACCTTGTTGTGATTGTGAGTGTTCTTGTTTTTGCGTACCCTCTTTTTAATAGATTTTTCCAGATCTGCCCCAAGTCTGGTGGAAGTTGGACGACCTCGCGTAGGAACACGACGTGGGCCATGTAGCTCATCCATACTAACGGGACACTCATCATGCGTATGTGAGTAAATCGCACTTGGTACATGTGCAGCTTGATGCTCGAATTCCTTGTGTTCTCTGAGCTTCTCCCGAGCACTGTCCATGGCATCACGCAATATAGCAGCAACCTCTGGAGTAGCCACAAAATCCTGAACGATGTTGTAAAAATCAAAACATAATTGCCTAAAAATTGTCATGCTTTCATCAAAACGGTCCATGTCAATGCTACTCCTGATGTATGTGTGTCTCCGACTAACATTCTTACTCCATCGGGATAGGATGTATTGTGAGGACACTGCTGTCACACGAAAATGTAGAAGAACAGCAAGACTGTGGCAGCATAGAATACCATTCGATTGGAACATAAAGCAATCACATTGAACGTCTGATGATTGCGAGCAATACACGACTTGGTATCTGCTGTACACTGACATGTCAAACACCATCTTTTTGTTGGTCAACTTCACAAACTATACTTGTGCCATGATGGTTGATTAAGGAGATGTCACAATCGGTCTTTTTTATAAATTGATCCTGAACGTCTCGAAACATGGAGTTTGTATATTCTCTCTGGAACTGCTTCTCTATTGGTGAGCTGGAAACACAAGGGATAATACCCCTTAAATCAGCAGCGTCACACTCAAGCTCCTTTTGCTCCTTGTCTATAACACAGTTTTGGTATTGGCGAACAAATTGCAACAAAGAGCTCTTACTGTTTAAGTACTTATCAAAAACTGAATGCATGCTCTCACTACGCTGTGTGCTCCTCATGCCAGCCCAGAATTCGTCCTTGAAAAATACTGGCACCCACATGTGTCAGTCAGCAAACATATCTGTAAATGAACAGGAAAAACCAAAAAATGCAAAAAAACAAAAATAGCGTCGGTTAACCTCTAAGTGCAACATCCATAATGACTATAAAATAACATCTATAAAGTAGCCACACAGAGGCAGCAAGGAACCAGAAGATTATACTACCATTTAGCCACCTAGAATTGTGGAGGTCATACTCTTCAATAAAATCGTGCCAATCTCTCTCAAATGAGTCCTTAGATTTGGATTCAAACACAATCCTCTTCATGCATGTGATGAGCTGATCGAAATGACGGTAACCTACCAGCTTGTTTGGTATCTTGTTTAGGATATGCCATATGCACCATCTATGGCGTGTGTGTGGTAATGTGGTCTCTGCAGAACGCATCTGCAGCGATTGGTCTGTTATAACACATATAGGGGCCTTACCCATACACTTCAACCAAGTACGAAAAAGCCATTCGAATGTACGAGTGTCCTCATTCCGCAATAATGCGCACCCAAGAAGCGTAGATATCCCATGGTGGTTGACACCTACGAAAGACCCAAACGGCATGTCGTACCTGAACAATGAAAATATAAAAACATGATATGTAGTGGAAACTCCAAATGCCGTGGATGGAAAAAAGTCTAATTAAGTACAACAGAAAAATAATAATTCCATACCTATTAGTCTTGTAAGTAGTGTCAAACGTCACGACATCACCAAAATATTCCCATGCAGCTCTACACCGAGCATCGGCCCAAAACACATTTCTAATGCTATGGTTTTCGTCCACATCTATTTCAAAGAAAAAGTTTGGATTGAGTCCTTCATCCGTGAGAAGTGCTTAAGTAACTCTTTTGGATCCGTCTCATCCCCGGAAATGCGTAAGTGACGACTAATGTAATTTCTAACATCCTTCTCTGTAAAGGTGAGGTTGGCAGAGCCACCAACTGCATTGGCTAGTGCCTGGTACGTCTTACTCGGTCTAATGCCAGCTTGGTCATTTTGCTATATCAGGTCCTTCACATGCATACTTAGCTGACGGTTTGCTGAGAACATTCCAGATAGCTTCGGATTAAGCGGGTGTGAGTGGGATACCTCTACTCGAGAAATTCTCCATTGCCCTGTCATTTTATCTAATGCCAAATAGCAACGGGCTTTGCAGTTTGTTGAGGCCACTGTTTTCCTTCTCTGGAGTGCCTTTACACGGGATGTGCGGTATCCATCTCTGTTACAATGCAAAGCTTGATTAACAACCACCCTCTGATCGTTTATGGTCTCCCAGCCGGTGGTTCTTATTTTGACGACAAATTCAGTCCTAGCCGCATATCGGTAATAATATGCACGCGCATCTTCTAATGTGCCGAAGCACATTCCCTCCTCGGGATCTACCTCCTCGTCACCAATGGCTTGGTTTATGACCTGGAAAAAAAACAAAGAAAGAAAAAAAAAAACAAATGAAACTCTACATAATAGTTAACTATACAAAAGTGGCTAATTTCACTATCGAGTATAACAAATAAAACACAATACTATACTTTTAGGTCCTAATTTCGTTTTATTATGTATGTTAACGTAGATGTTAACTTCATGTAATTATTTTTGGATTTACGTATATTTTTTATTTTTTTAATTAAATTCTCTATTATATTTTAAGTAATTTAAAATTAAATATCATAAAAAAGTTATTGTTCATCAAAATACTTATTTCTATGATTTATCTCTCATTTAAATTAAAACACAAACAAGAGGATGAAAACATCCATGTCCTAACGTTTCTTTTGGAGAACAGGCGCAATGGTTGCTTATGTGTTCCAATAATAATAATAATAATAATAATAATAATAATAATAATAATAATAATAATAATAATAATAATAATGATAATGATAATAATAATAAAAGATATCAATTATCAAAGGCATAAACGACAAAAAAAAGGCATATTTATGAAAATGAAAGAGGAATAAGACGGAAGACATAATACGGACCATAGCTTCTATTTCTCCAGATTTTGTTTTAAAATCTTTCAAATAAATTTTCTCTAAAAAGCATTTTATTTTAAATAGTTAGATTATAGAATAAGTCCAAAGTTGTTTTTCAATATTTTTATTAACTCGAATTTTGATTTAAAAAATTATTTTGTAATTCTTTGGCAAAATTAAAGGTAAAATTTACAATTTGAGAATTGAATGAAATTCTAAATTAATTAAAATATCAATGAATGCTATGTGTATGAAAGCGTGATGATATATGATAGTCTTGGTTATATTGTTTGTGATGATGCTAAAACTTATTTGCCGGTGCAAATATTTTTTTTTTTGAGATAAATAGCAAACAAATAATGATCAAGAATGTTACGCATATAACTAAAGTGCTAAAAAATACATAAAAAAAATAATCCGAGTTATTACCATACCTCATCAGAGCTAGTGTAGTTTTCTATATTCTCAAAAATTGATTGACTGGCAACAATTTCATTGGGTGAGTCCGTCTATTGTACAAATTCTTCAACACCTTCTGTCATAGGTACTGTATTAAGGTCGAAATCAATTGCCATACAAATTACAATGATAAAAATAATTTCTTGTAAAATTTCTTGGCTTATACACTATTGTGCTTGCAATGGTGTTATTCTTGTGATTTTTTAATGAATATGATTGAATTAACATAAAGTATATATTAGGATAGGTTTCATGTTTCATATCTCAAATAATTGATGATAAATATCATAACGGACAAAGAATCAATTGCAATTATTTAATGTAATTGATATTATAATTACCGTTCTTAAATATAATTATTATTAATCTTTATTGTATTTTTATATATAAAAATCAAATTATAAAAAGGAATATTAAGTATTGATTACAATAGTGCCTAATAAAAAGGATATGATTTTCTAATTAATATCATTAATTAGCGATTTGATAAGAACGGTGATAAGTAGAATGAACGGTGATAAGTAGAATGATAAGAGAGTGAAGTAAAAAATAAAACTGTTATTAAGTGATATAAATGAAGTAAAATATGGAAAGTTTTGGCTGATTATGGCTGAAAAATTTTGGTTACCAAACTTTTTCCTTTTATTACGTGGTGGTTATTCTAGTGATTAGCTAAAATTGCCGTTAACTGTTTATCCACAACTTATCTTCTAGTGTTTAGTTTAACCGCCGTAAAATATCAGTTGTGTTAGAGTAAAACCTCAATAAATTGGACCATTCAACATTCAAAAGGAGTTCGGTAGTTGAAATTATTGTTGATTTTATCCTTTATGTTAGGATTATGTTATTGAATTTACATGTTATAGAAACATACTAAAACCTAGTTTTGTTTATGATTTTGTAAGATAATAATTGTGTAAAATTTGCTACATATATTATGTTTTGAAATGCAATGTTAGAATTGGTGGGAATTTTTTAAAAAAATAGTGAATATTTGATATTTAAATATTTGTATATATATAGTTATTATTTATAAAGGAATAATTTCCATTCAACATTCAAAAGGAGTTCGGTAGTTGAAATTATTGTGATTTTATCCTTTTGTTAGGATTATGTTATTGAATTTACATGTTATAGAAACATACTAAAACCTAGTTTTGTTTATGATTTTGTAAGATAATAATTGTGTAAAATTTGCTACATATATTATGTTTTGAAATGCAATGTTAGAATTGGTGGGAATTTTTTAAAAAAATAGTGAATATTTGATATTTAAATATTTGTATATATATATAAGTTATTATTTATAAAGGAATAATTTATCTAATTAAAAAATCTAATGCTACTGAAATCGTAATCGTTTTCTGTTATCCTTTTTGTAATGATTTGCAAAATATTGATATCATCTATTGTTGCTAATAGCAGCAGTTATAAACCTTTGTGAAAAATTGTAAATTTCTAACGGTAGTTAGTTAAAATTATCAGCGCTGTTTTACCGATGCTTTATGTAGTCACATTTGTAGAATTCTGTGGATGACAACTATTTGGATTTGAAACGACCTTCCAAAAAAACTATGTTTAATTTCTATCTTCCCTGAGTGATATGATTAGTGACAAACCCAAATATCTTAGTTATGAAAGTAAAAAGATACTAAAATAAATTTTATTAAACTAACATTGCTATATTTATATTTTGAAACTAAAATTATATATAACTATCCAAAAAATCTAGATCTATATATAAAAACCGAAAAGTATATTAATTTAAAATAATAAAAAATCAATTGAAATAGTTTCCTCTCTTTATTCTAAATAATTAAATATTATATTTTATATATTTTTTTAAATTTAATTTTGATATATTATGAAATTAAAGAATATTAATTAATAGATAAATAACATTGTGTCTTATCTTAAACAATTTTTCAAACAAAAAATTAATAATTTCACTTATATTTGGAAAATTAAGTTTCAACTTAATAATTAATTACTTGGTTAGTTTTAAAAAATATATTACCAATATTTATTAATGTTAAATTTGTTTATGTATCTATTTATAATTTTGACATTTAAAATAAGGTAAATATTATTTCATGTTAAATTTAATAATATAAAATTTCTTTTAACATAAATTTTAATGGGGCAAAGATAATATAAGAAAGTAACATATATTTGTCTATATGTACTTGTTAATTTGTTTCCAAATTTTTAGTGGCGCAAGTATCCCCTCATCTTTTTCGCCAATGAGTTATAGCTCAAACGACATAATTTTTCCATACTTATTTAGACCATCTCCAGCAGGGAACTCATCCCAATCTCTATTTATGGCCCACTTGTCATAAAAAATAACTCCACATCAGCTTTTACGTCATAAACAATAAATAGAAACTCAAAGCATCTCTCTTCCTCATTAGGAGGAACTAACTTTAGTCCCTGTTGTGATCCCACTTAATTAATTAATTAATTAAAATACTTAAAATTAATGTATTTAATTTTTCAATAATATTTTAAATTTATAAATTTAAAAATAATTCACTATTAAAAGATATTAATATTAAATAAATTCATACATGATAATAATACACAATATATAATTTGGGATTACATTAATTTGTAAAATTACTTAATACAAAAAAAAAACATAATTAAGCACTATAGTTGACGACAAGCATTGTGAAATTGCCATATGTGTTCAATTAAGTCCTCTTTCAGTTATTTATGTTGCTGCCTATTTTAAACTTAGGTATTTCTTTGATTATTATTTAATTAATTATTATTTAAATAATTAATATAAATTATTAATTAAATAGAAATATAATTATTTATTATAATTATTACTAATTTAATTATTATTTAATTATTTAATATAATTATTTAATTATTTCAATTTTTATATAATTATTTATTTTTAATAATAACTTGCTATTACAATAAGTCTCTCTAGATAGGAATTCTTTCTTCTTGAACAGTGCACTGAAACTCAATAATGATATGCTCTAATGATAGATTCTCCAAAGTGTCAGAAAAAGTTAAATGAAACCGACCGTTAAAAGTGTTCTTAGAAATTACAGATTTGAATCTCTTTATTTTTGGTAAAAAAAAAAATCCCGTCTTTCTCAGCTAGATCCGTCTTAGGATATGATTGCTATTCATTTTTTTCCATTTCAACGAACAATAATTGGCAAATAAGACAAAAACAAATCGGTTTGCCAATTGTTTTTATTCTGATATATTTCATTGACCTCAATTTCAAAGGTGCAAGAAAAACAAAATACTCAAATTGATGAATTGTTATTACAAAGAATATTACAATATGAATAGTTGATAAAATTAAAGAATTAGAAATAAGATAATCATAAAGCAATTATTTCAGCCCTTTTTATTAAGAACTGCAAATTGTAAATTTAATTGTAATAGTTCAATTTTAACACTCCAAAGGAGGTGTGGGATTCCTCTTCCTATCAGTACAATAGTCATAGATCATGTATCTTGTCTTCACATTTTCATATTGTCTTTGTCTTACAGGATCTAGTTGCCAAAAGCTTGGGGTATTCCATTGGTACTTATGAGAAGCACAATGTTGAATATCTGATGAGTCTTGAAGAACTTCACAGCCTTTAACATCAAAGCTTTGAAAATATGCTTTGAAAGGTGCACTGCTCCAATTTATTTTGGTTCTGCCTCCATCTGTTGCCCAACTATCTCCATCCCACAAAGATGCTTGTATTTGCATTGGCTTTGTTGGGTACCTAACTCCAACATTGCTCATGTTCTTGAATACCCTAATGGGGATATTGTCCACAAAAAATCTACAATATTCCATATATAATTAGATAGTGTATATAGAGTGATCGATTAATTTAAAACATTGTCTTTTATGATTATTTTATTTTCATTTATTGGTAAATATTTAGTGTTAAAAGCCATAATATGTTTTGAACCCTTAATTTAATGTCTAATAACATCATTTATAATTATTGATTAAATTATGGCGTGCACAACCACGTTTACTTATTTCTCATTGCAATGAAATATTTAGTAGTTGTCTCCATATTTAAATATAAGATGTTTAAAATAAATATTAATTTAAATTACAAATAATATTAATAATGAGTTGATCTTTCCAGCGATGAATTATGTATGAAGGTTGACAATCAGGTTGTTGTTGGCACCATATAAAATATGTTATTTTCATTCTCATAAAAAATATAAATTATGTAACTTAAAAAAGAGTCAAGGTCAGTAATAATGATTATTTATTTATTTATTTATTTGGCTTTTCCAAATTTGTTGAAGTGCTTATCCTCAAGTGCTTAACTTTACATAAAAGTAAAAAATAGAATAAAATAAATTATATTTTTGTCCAATATTTTTATGTCTTTCTTAATAGAAAAAAACATAAAATATATTATAAATAAGTATCCTAAAAAAATAAAAGACTGATTTAAGTTATACTAAACAGTTAATTTTATTATTTTTTTGTTATACTCTTAAAATTCATTCTCTTTCAACTTTTCAAAATTAATGTCAAATTTTTAATTGGGTGTGTTCTTTTTATTAAGATTTCTTAATATAATTTCTTATTTCAAATGTATTTTTTTATTTTTATTTTTATTCAATTTTTTATAAATTATAAAAATTATTTAATAAATACGTAATGTAACTGTTCATCTCATCACACCATTTTATGTTTAGGATGAGATTATTGGACGTTGGACAATAATTTTAAGAATCTTACCATTTACATCTTTATTGTCAAGGATAGACAAAAAGACGTGAGTTTTTTTTTTTAGAATACTAAATTTTACTTCTCAAACAATCCATATCCATGTTATTTCACGAGAATTAAATAAATAAAAGAAATAAAAGATAAATTTAAAGAAAGAATTTTGGTTAAGAAGGATGAAGAAAAATGTACCAAATTCATCGTTTAGAGATAGTACGAAAAAAAATTGAAAAAAAAAAATCTTTATAAGGTCGTTATTTGATTTATCCAATCTAATTTTTTTCAAAAATCCACTTATATAGAATAAACCAAATTTTTTTATTAAACTAAGTAATAACATGTGTTAGCAATTTAAAAATAATTTCATGTGAAATTAACTGTAAATGAATTTCTGTCAAAAATATATCATGTCATATTATTTTTTAAAATAAAAAAATTATACATTAAGAAATAAAATAATGGTTTTCAAACCTTGTTACTTCAAAAAAATTTTCAAATTCACACATAGCATAGATGACATAGTAAAATCTCACATATAATTATTTTTGTATGAAGTTAATGTTTAAGAATTATTAGATGATTTAATAAATTTAATTAAATTATTATTTAATTATTTTTAACTCTCAACTTTATATAAAGATATGAGTTTTATATACATTAAGAGAGTTATATCTTACACAATTTGATGTTGGTTCCAAAGAATTCTGTAATGGTGGAAATCTTGTGTTGGGTCAAACCAAAGGTGTAACCTTTGCTCTCTGTTCCCTTGGCCTTCTGAAAATACATTGGTTTGTAATATGTACGGCTTCCCTTTTTTATTACCCAAGAATTCGAAGTCTAACTCGTCATGCTTGCTTCCTTGCGAAGTCATCTGCACATCAAATCGTAAGTGTCGTAAAATTATTCATTTTAAAAATTTAAATTAATAAAAAAAATATGTAACATAAATAATTATATCTTTTACAGTAAGTATATTTATATTGAGTATATCCTTAAAATTATTAGCACTTAATCAAGGCAAAGGTAATATGTAGAATATTGTTTTTGAATTGGTAAACTTTATTTAAATATTAGTAAGATATTACTTTTTTTTAATTGCTCAAATCATAGAGTTTTAATTCCCATAAAGAATGACATTATGAAAATATCATTACAGAACTTACATAGTAGGCTGTGACAACTCCTCCAGAATCGCCTCTTGGTACTTTGATCCTTAGATGAAAGAATCCAGAGCCATAGTTCTTCTTGGATCCAAAGCCAGATCCTTCATGTTTGATAAATTAAATTGAAATCAGCAAAAAAAAGTTTACTAGTAATTTTCTAAGGTGAATCTCTAGCTGAAATTATGTGATATGACAAAGGGCATTCATTGTTTTTGTCATATTTACACAAGCCTCTCTTAATGCTTTGTTCATGAGGAAAATGTTGTATATCATTAAATAATATTATGTACATATTAAAAATGGACTATTAAATTAATTATCATATATATATATGTATATTTTATATTTTAATATATATTTTATATTAATAATTAATTTAATAATTAATTTTTAATATATACATAATTGCATAAAATATTGAACATATTAGAGTTACATTTTGCAACAAAAAGATGAAGTGTAGCATCATTTATTTTTAATTTTAGAAAAAAAAAGAGAGTAATGGTAGAAGATCAACAAAAAATTTTTTTTGTTAATATTTTTAGCCATTAATTTAAGATTTTTAGGAATAATACTAGAGAATCAGTAATTTTTTTTGCCAACATTTTTATCTATTAATTCAAAATTTGTAGTCTAGTAGTTTAATAATAATATACTTTTAGCCAACACTTTTAAATATTGTTAACCACAAACAATAAATTCTGATGATCCTTTATCATTATTCGAAAAAAAATTAGTTTGTATCATCTAAACTTTTAAGAAAATCAATGTACTTTTTAACCTATTTTCTAGTTATATATATCATTGGTATGTAATGGTATCTTACCATGCAAGTATATAATTGCTTTGTATATATCCCTAAATAATGGCAAGGCAGTTGAATAATGAATAATTACTATGGTTTGGTAAATAACAAAAAAAAAAAAAAAGAGAAGGTATAGTTAAAGTTCTAGCTTATGAGTCTATAATCTATGAAAGTTCTAGCTTGTGAGTCTATAATCTATGGGATCATAATAATTTATTGACTAGAACGTACTAATAAAGACAATTTTCATTATGAACTCTTGCTTAATAATCAGTTCAATGAAAAAGTACTACCAACACATAAAGAGCAATTGAGTTTTGCAATTAGCAATTGATGGATTATATATATATATATATATATATATATATATATATATATATTTGGTAATAAGATGTTGATATCTCATCAGCTAAATCATAACTTGTAGCTTGGAAAGTTAAATTCCAAGTGGAACTTAATCAGTATAGCACTCTCCATAATTGAAATTGAAGTATATAAGAAAATTGATACAATTAGTGCAATTAACACCTAGATGCAAAAAACTTCCGTTAGTGCAATAATGCAATTAACATCAACAATTTTTTTTTAAATAATCAATTTCTCAGCATGCAGTCTTTTAAATTGCGGTTTATAATAGTAATTGTCGCCCTAATAAATTCGTTAGTTAAAGAAACCACAAAAGTAAAAGCAAGTTTCATATATATTACCCTTTGTGAGAAGAAATAATAAGCAAGAAGAAGGAAGTTAGAGTATTAGACTTGTTTGATGAAGAGGCCAAAATTAATAGTTAATTTTATGTAAGGAATTTAATACCTTTATGTAGTTTTTATTTATCTAAAATTCAATGCAAATCACATTATATATGTAAAAAAGAATATTTTACGATTAAAATCACAATATATTATTAATTTTATATATGTTTTGTAGGTACTGAATTATATAAATAAATGTAAATAATAATAAATCTAAACTAAAAAATGATGCATATGCAACTAAAGCATAGGAAAATGCATGATTTATTATTAGTATAATAACTAACCTGAAGAGTTATCCATTAAGAGCTGAATTTCTGTCCCTTGGTTTAAGGACACAACATGATTATCACCCCATATCACCTTGTAATTTTGATCAAAGCTTACTTCCCTGCTTCTTCCTCTAGCAAGGACACCATCATTAAAGTAGAGAACAATAAGAAAAACAAATACTAAAGAACTCATATATCTAAGGAATTGCCTTAGCTAGGGTTTAATTTGGACCCTAAACTCTCAAGATATAGATGTTTAATTAGTTATGAATATATATTAATATATTGGCCTTTCCTAGTTCCTCTATATATATATATATAGAAAAGCATAAAAGACCATGAATCCCATAATTGCCCTCTCAATAAGCTATTGACTTATCAATAATATTCTCCATAACAAACCACATCATTATGATGGCTTAGCTTGCTTTGGAAGGAACGCTGGTAGAGACTTCAAGTGCCTTCACATAGTCATTAGTTTTCTGTTAAATTCTTGATTAAAATGCAAGTGATGATCAAATTAAAGCATCTAAAAATCCTGAAAATGTATAAGGTTGATAATATTAATTTTTTTATAAATTTATACAAAAAGTCAAGTCAATCATTATACTACTACATATAAATATATTTTTGGGTCATATGGCGGCACTTCAAAAACAATAATTTTAGTTTGTTAGGAAAACAATGTATTTCAAAAGAATAATACATTGAATATCAAAATATGTCTATATATTGTGGAAGCTTATTATACAGAATTTGGGCTGTGTCTTATGAAAATATCATGCCACATTTAGACCCTCAAGTTTTTCATATACTGCCCAATATAGAGTGAACTAACAACTTGGCCCTGTCTATTTTTAAGAATGACAACGTGATTTCTCAAAATAAAATCGATCTGCTTCGGTCTCTGTCTCCATTCCGTCACACAAAATGGTCCCTGTGCATTTTTCTCCAAAGAGATTTGATGGAAAACACTGAGCTGTCTTGTTTGACTATCAAATCCAATTAAATTTATCTAAATCTAATAAAAACTACTTTCATTCAACACTTCACTAATGTAAACGAAACACCTGCTTCACAGAGTTTTGCGTGCCGCGCTCAAAAAATATGAAAAATGATTCCTGTTCTTGCTGAGTTTGGCCGGTATATAGCTCGTCTGTCGATAAATGTCTTCAAACTTCTCGTCGGGATGAGTTATACGTCGGCAAGAAGAGAACAAGGGGTGAGTACCTGCGAAAGACACTCCGACGCTCAAGTCAATAAGTGTTTAAGAGATATAAGAATAATTCTATGAATATAGAATGTAAGACATGAAATAGAAATCATCATGTGTTGTATATTATACTAATTCTATGAATATAGAATGTATATAGAATATAACTAGAATGTCCGGTGTATATAAAAATCGGTCCTTTTTATAGGCATAGAGTTGATGATATGACTGTTGATCATTAAGTCAGAATAATGGTTATTAAGTCGGTAATGAAGGTGTCGGTTACAAATAAATGATAATTAAGGCCGAGTTATAACTTATAATGAACAATAAAGACCGAGTTATAAGGTGACGAATCATAGCACCCAAGCTTTGTCTGCCGATCATATGATTCAGGCTAAGCTTAGAAAATAAAATGATTTATAGCTCGGTTAAAAGATAAGTGAATAATGATATGGTGAGCCCCAAGCTTAGTCGGGTTATTATGTCGGCACTTATTCAAAAAATAATTGAGTGATAAGAGTCATTCAATCAAGATAATTGTATGGGGGATACTTCTCTGCTTAAGAACAATTTTAGCATTTGATTGTATGTGAACTGAAAAGTTCAGAGATAGATATCCATTGACGGAATTGATTGTATGATCCGAGGATATAATGGTTAATTGTCTTGGAAATTTTTTCGGCCCACAACAACTTATTGATAAATTTCTCGCTCAAAGCAATTAGGTATTAAATATTTACAATTTATAGTAAAGGTCTGGCATGAATAAGATAAATTGAGAAAATGAATAGGTATAAAGTCGCAAAATATATTGAGTAATATATATATTGTAAAAGTAAAATAGTTCAAAGTAAAAAAATATACTTTGAAAGTTGATAATTGTAGAGAAGAAGACAACATATATGAATGTCATACATGCCAAATGTGAATATCTGAATTTTGTTTTGTAGGTCATACTTTAATTTGATAATAAAGAAATAAGATATATAATAGTTATTGAATTATATATTTAGTATAATATTTCTAGCAGTTATAGTATGACGAAGGTGTCAGTTACATAATGAATGATAATTAAGGCCGAGTTATAACTTTTAATACACAATAAAGACCGAGTTATAAGGTGACGGATCAGTTTCTATCTTTGTGCGTCTCTTCCTTTTTTTTCTATTAGTGCTACTGTTATGTTGCTGCACTTTGTTTTTATTTTTTCTTCTCTTCTTTTTCATTTTATTGCCGTCACTTATTTTTTTCTTTTTTTTTTCTTGATTTTATTTTTTCTAAAAGAGTAAAACAAAAAAAATTATGAAAAAAGAAGAAAAAGATGAAGAAAAAAATATGAAAATGAAGGAAAAAATGAAACACAAGATGAAGAGAAAGAAAAGGAAGAAGAGTTTTGAATTGTGTAGAATTTATTAGAAAAATAACATCAAAATTTTTTAACAGTAACACATAAATATCTTAGTTTTTGCACCGAAATTTTGCTACAAAAAGATAAAAATATCTTTTTTAATGCTACATTTTTTTCTTCTTTTTTTCTTTCTTTTCTTTTTTTTTTGTTACTTCTACTTCTTCTTTTAGTAGCATTACTTCTCATATTAGACTTGAATGAACATGTTTGTACTATATTGTATGTAATTTTATTTAATTGAATGAATGTAGGTTCACGTTTATTGGATTAAATTTTTAGCAGAAATAGACCGAAATATTTTTTCTTGATTTTATTCTTCTCAATAAATTTAAACAAGAATAATTATGAAAAAATGAAACAAGAAGGAGAAGATGAAGGAAAAAAAGATTAAAAAAAAGATAGGATGAAGCAGAAAATGAGAAGGAGGAGGAAGAAGAGTTTTGAATTGTATGCACCTTATTTAAATCCAAAATGCATCGAAATTCCTTAATGATAAAGACACATAAATAAACTCAGTTTAAAACAAATTAGAACCAGAATGCATCGAAATTAAACTCAGAATGTACCAAAATTAAATCCAAAATACACTGAAATTACGATACACAAATATACTCGGACCAAAATAAGTGTACCTTATTTAAATCTAAAATATACCAAAATCACTTATTTAAATCTAAAATATACCAAAATTACTTAATGATAACGACATACAAACAAATTCAATTCAAAATAAACACAGACTAAGTACATATTATTTAAATCCAGAATTCACAAAAATTAATTAATAATAACTACGCACAAGCAAATTCCTCCTCATCCTTCTTCTTCATTATTATCATCATCTTTTTTTTTGTTTATTTTTTTGTTTTATCTTCTCATAATTCTTCTTGTTTTATTCTCTTAACAAAAATAGAAATAAAAAAACTCAAATAAAAAGAAGAAACACATAATGTTGTAAAATCACTCAGAAAAGGAGAAAAAAAATGCAGTAATAATAACAACAATAAAAGAACGATGATGAGAAGAAAACACATAATAACAGATTATGATAATAACGATGATGATGGTGATGAAAGAAGAGAAGATAGTGGTGATGACGATAATAAAAGAAAAAGATTACGAAGGAGGAGGAGAAAGAGAACTTGCATGACAAGGGTGAAGCTGAGAAAATTTGAAAAAAAATGTTAAAATCCACATAGAAAAGATAAAATAGTATGTAAAGATAAATTAGGTTATAGCAACTTGATTGGATAATAAATTTGGATAGAATTTTATTGTTTTATAAATAAGAATGGAGCGAGGCAAGAATACCCGCCCCCGATACCGACTGTCGCCATCCCTTTTATATTTGTACCAAGTCATTTTGTTTTTAAGGTATATATGTGTGCAATTAGCGACTCAACCATATTGCAATGGAGGCTTTAATGATCTAACCGGTGTAAAGGCATTTAGGTTTTGCAATTCATTTATCTCTATTGATGAATCCTATTTGTACAACGTAACTAATATAGAAGGACTTTGTTGATGAAACCCATCTTGTCAATTGTATTTGCAAGAATGGAGGGAGAGAGACAAAAGAAAAGAAATCCTTAGTAATTTTTAATAGGCACAAGTGAAGTGATAATGGAAGTGGATGGAAACCACCGAGTGTTCATCATGTATACTACTTGAAAAAACCAAAAAACTCATCAATGTAGCATACTTCAAGTTAAGATACATAGGGGAATTTCCTAAGGTCAACCAACTTAGGGATTTGTTTGCAAATAAGTTTAAAATCCAATAGAAATTTAAAATTGAACTGTATTAGAAAAAATTTAAATTGATACAATATAAATTATAATTAATTTAATAAAATTAAATTAGATTGTAAAATAAAAATAATATTAATTTTTATTTTTTAAATTGGTTTTTATTTTCTAAATCTATCTAAATATACTGTAAAATCTAATTTTATGTCATTCGCAATACAAACAAAATAGTTATGAAGCATCTCGTTTGAATGATATGTTTTAAAAAGATACAAATTTTTTCTTAAACAAATAAGATATGCATGAAAATTTTCTTTATTCATCCCATTAACAGTCTAGTGAGATGCACTCATAATTATATTATTTTCTGTGCCAATAAAATAAATAATAAAAAAACGTAATTTTTTGTGAATACTGAGTACATGTATATCTGTAAATATTATTTTTATTTTATTTATTTAAATAAAAAATTCATTATTTTAGCCCTATTTATTAAGAACCGTAACAATAATAATTAGAAATTTAATTGTAATAATTCAATTTTGACACTCCAAAGGAGGTGTGGGATTCCTCTTCCTATCAGTACAATAGTCATAGATCATGTATCTCGTCTTCACATCTTCATATTGCCTTTGTCTTATAGGGTCCAGTTGCCAAAAGCTTGGGGTATTCCATTGGTACTTATCAGAATCACAATGTTGAATATCTGATGAGTCTTGAACTTCACAGCCTTTAACATCAAAGCCTTGTAAATATGCTTTGAAAGGTGCACTGCTCCAATTTATTTTGGTTCTGCCTCCATCCGTTGCCCAACTATCTCCATCCCACAAAGATGCTTGTATTTGCATTGGCTTTGTTGGATAGCTAACGCCAATATTGCTCATGTTCTTGAATACCCTAATGGGGATATTGTCCACAAAAAAGCTACAATATGCAAGATTTTTTTATTATTGGCAAATAACATCATAATATATATGGCTAAATTTTTTTTTCTCAAATTAGAAATTTTTATTCAAATATTTTTCAAAAAAAAAAATCTATACAACTTGTTGAACTAACCATAATAGCTAGTATGAGCCTAAAAATTAAGGTATATAAATAAATAAATAAATTAGTTTGTATAATCCACATACTTAGATGGTCGGATGACCTATTTTGACAATTCTATATTTGATAACAAATAATTTACATAAAATATTTGTAAAATTTGTATTAAAATAACTGTTATCAATTAATTATATATTTAAATTATTTTTTAATTAACAACAAAAAAATCTTAGTTATTAAAAATATATTAATTTCAAAATAATATCTATTAAAAAAATATCATATCAATGTTATTTTCTAAAATAAAAAATTGTAAAACAAGATATTAAAAAAATATTTTACATATTTTTTTACTTAAAACAAATTTCAAATTCGCATAGCATAGGTTATATCTTACACAATGTGATATTGGTTCCAAAGAATTTGGTAGTCGTGGAAATCTTGTCTAGGATCGAACCAAAGGTGTAACCTTTGCTCTCTGTTTCCTCCGTCATCTGCAAATACATTGGTTTGTAATATATACGGCTTCTCTTCTCTGTTACCCAAGAATTCGAAGTCTAGCTCGTCGTGACTGCTTGAACTTCCTTGTGAACTCATCTGCATTTTAAGTCGCAAGTATACTATGATAACGCTAGATAACCAATATTTTTTTATTGTAAAAAGACAAAATTGGTTAATGTTAATTCAAATATATTGTGGCCACAGTACTAATAATGTACTGTTATAAGGTGGTTTTTACCATAAAGTAGTATATATTTTTATACTTTATTTTTTTGGTGACATATATTTTTATACTTTATGAAAGATATATAAATAAATAAAACTGTGATTGTTTTTAAATTGATAAAATTTATTTGATTATTAATAACTAAAATATCACTTTTTTTTATTGGTTAAATCATAGAATTTTAATTACTATGAAAAAAACATATGAAAATATAATTACAAAACTTACATAATAGGCCGTGACAACTCCAGTAGAATCGTTTCCAGGTACTTTGATCCTTAGATGAAAGAATCCGGAGCCATAGTCCATCTTGGATCCAATTACAGCTCCTTCATGTTTAATAAATTAAATTGAAACCGGCAAACAAGACAAAATGTTAGACAGTAATTTTTAGTATTTTTCGTTATTATTTGACTAATATAAATATTAAATAATTTTTAATAAATAAATTTATTAATTTATACGTGTAAATTTTAAAAAATATACATGTAAACTGTATTAATTTATGTGTATAAAATTTCTATAAACATGAGTGTAAATTATTACTTACTATGTAATAATATTGCTAAAAAATAACAAAAATGCAGTATAAATTCCATCATTAATTTGTAGTTGAAGGGATGTACTCTATCTATTTAGGACATGGAAAAGGGACAAGAATATTAATCAATAAAGACAAAAGTCAAAGTATTAGACCGGTTTAAATATTTGATAAGAGAAGTTAAAATTAGTTGTTAATTTTTTTACGTAATATTATATGTTAATGGCGTAGCTTTTATTTGTCTAAAATGCAAATACAAATACAAATCACATTACATATAAAAAATATAAATATATGCAATATATATATATAAAAGAGGGTTAGGAAGCATAAAAATAAATTTAAAAAAATATATTTTAAACTAAATAATTAAAAAAAATATGCATGATTTATTAGTATAATTAAGTAATTAACCTCCTGAAGAATTATCCATTAAGAGCTGAATTTCTGTCCCTTGATTTAAAGACACAACATGATTATCACCTTATAATTTTGATCAAAGTTTACTTCGCTATTTCCTCCTCTAACAAGGACACCATCGGTAAAGAGCACAATAAGAAAAACAAATATTAGAGAACTCATATCTATGAAATTGTCAGGTAAGGTTTAATTTGTTATGAATGTTATTGGCCTTACCTAGTTCATCTATATATACATGCAATTTGACTACGTAAACATATTCCATTTAATTCACCATAAAACTAACGCGTGTAAAATGGAGTTGTAGGAGCGATGTAGGGTGGAAAGCTAATCATGACAAAGAACAAGAGTGATTAGTAATTAATAATATATTAATTTTTAATTAAGTAAGGCATGTTATCACTGTTTAATGCTTTAATATTTGTTTACTGAAACACGGAATGTGAATGAATATGGGAGTACACAGAAATACATAATATATATATTTTGTGTATCTCTTTAAATTTATGACACATAGGGGTGGCAACGGGGCGGGTAGGGGCGGGTTTTTGCTCTACCCGACCCCGCCCCGCTCAACAAAAACCCGCATCGAACCCGCCCCGCTTCTACCCGCGGGTAGTAAAATGTTAAACCCTAACCCACCCCTGCGGGTACCCACCCCGCCCCTACCCGCCCCAATAATTATTAAATCCAAAAAATAAAATAAAATTTTAAAAATTATATAACCATTATTTACATTCATAACTTAAATTAAAGTAAAAATTTAAATATGATACAATATTATTAATCATTTTACTAATTATTTTATATATATTACATATATTATATATTAAAAATATATATTTATATATCTATTATATATACCGGGGCGGGTAGGGGCGGGTTTAACCTAAACCCGCCCCGCCCCGCCCCGCCCAAGAACCCGCCTCGCTAAAACCCGCCCCGGTGCGGGTGCGGGTAATTACCCGTCCCGAACAGGTAGGGTCGGGGTGGGTACCCGCGGGTTCGGGTAGTGTTACCACCCCTAATGACACATGAGACATAAGTTATGAGTTATAAATTTTTATTTTTTTATCTTTGATTATTTTTCAAAATTTTAACTTTATCCTCAACCTAAACTTAATACCTCTTATTCTCTTTTCTCTCGCAAGTTTCTGTTCTTTTTATTTTCACACTTAGCCGTGTGCTGTTATGAACTTTCTCTTCTGTGTACTTGTCATCTTGTGTTCTAGTGTGTCTATCTATCTTCATCACGTATTTTTCATTTTTCCTTTACGTTTTGTCTCCCTCTATCTTTTCATTTGTTTTACAGATTATATTTGTAAGCCGAACGTTCACTGGCCTTTTCTCACTGTTTCAATTTCTTCGATTTTTATTTTATTTTTTTCTTTTAAAAATAATTGATTAATTAATTATTGATTTTAATTTTTTTTAATTAATTGTTGAGTTGATAATTGAATTAGAGTGGTTGATAATAGTATTTTGGGTTGAGATTGAAAATTAATTATGATAATAGTGGAAAGAAATGAGAGTGATGGTGAATTGGTGATGATGGTGGTGAAGTAGTGATTATAATTTGAAAGGTAAAATTGATATTTTATTTAGACTATTGTGTCTTATGTAACATTACTAAATACAATAAAAAAAATTTGTATATCTTTGTATGTGTATAATTATGTATGTATATATGTATTTATGTCTAAAAGATATTAACCAAACACTATCTTAAATACATGAAAATAATGTTAAAAGAGTAAAGTATCGTTTTTGCCTTCAACATTTTGGGTAAGTTCTAAAGTTATATCTAACATTTCAATCGTCCTATTTAAATCCATAACATTTTAAAATTGGTTCAATGTTGTCGTGCCGTTAGGGATCCGTTAAAAGAATTGATGGCAGGATAAAATTGAGACGATTTTGAAACGTTAGGACTTAGGAACTTAAATAAAACGAAAACGTTGGGGACAAAAACGATACATAAAAATAAATTTTAATTTTATCCTTCAATCAGTGACGGATTCAGAAAATTTTGATGGTGGGGGCGAAATATATAACATTAAAATAATTTTTATAATAAAAATATTACGTTTATATAAAAAATTAGCTATCAAATAATCTACTATAAATTTGTGTATAAATACATATATCATTTAACTCATTTTTAATATGTATTTTATATTTCAAAATTTATATTTTAAGATTTATTCTGTACAAGTGATTATTTTATGTATACATAATATAATTATTGTTATAATTATATTTTGTTATTGTAAAATATGATTATGTTTCAAAAAATCTAATTACAAATTAAAATACTAAAATAATAATTTAAATAATAACATATAATTTAAAATTTAATTTTTTGTATTTCATATTTTAAAAACCTTGACAATATAATTAAAATATCTTTTTTTGTATATATCGTTAAACAATTATTTAAAACTCAACTTTCATGCAATTTACTCTTGATGATATTCATAGTTGAAAAAGTTCATTCAATTAGTGTAGTTATTATAAAAAAAAAACTAAAGCTAATTTTAAAAGAAGAAACACAAATGGATAGATAATATTCTTTCGAGTCGATTTCTAAAAAAAACACCAATCTTATTTAAATTTGAAAATTGATCATTATAATGAATATCTATATGAAGTTCTCAAATTGGCTATCAAGTGTCGAAAGTTGAATAAAAAATTATAATCGGGTCAAATTTAATAATTTAGTGGGGGCAATAAACATTATTATTATATACTACTCAATAAAATTTCAAATTGTAGTGGAGACACTTGCACCCCACACCCACATAAGTGAATCCGTCCCTGCCTTTAATAATATCAATTTTTTACCGTATATAATATTCAATTATTTTTTAATCACATCTAAGTAAATTACACTTAATCACACTACTTTAATTCTAAATAAATTTTTTTATATTTTTATATTAACTTATATTATATACAATAAAAAAGTGATATTATTGAAAGATAAAATTAAAATTTATTTTTATGTATTGTTTTTGTTCCCAACGTTTTCATTCTATTTAAGTCCCTAATGTTTCAAAATCGTCTCAATTTTGTCCCGCCGTCAATTCTGTTAACGGATCTCTAACGGCAGGACAACATTGAGCCAATTTTAAAACGTTAAGGACTTAAATAGGACAATTAAAACGTTAAGAATAACTTTGAGACTTACTCCAAACGTTGGAACAAAAACGATATTTTACTCATTATTTGAAAAAGGATAACTCTTAGAATGAGTTATTTTTATCATGTTTATAGTAAACAATTATTTTGGTTTTCATTCGGATCCTTTCTTTTTTGCTATGGGCCAAGTCAACAAGCTGATTCGACTCAAAACATCCAGCCCCGCCACCCGATACGACATCTTCAGTTGAATCTTTGGGGCGGTGCTCCATGGATGTTAGCTAATGGACCCTTGTCGTGCTTGATGCTTCGCCGTCCTCCGCCATTGTCTCTCGGCGTTCGACATTGCTCTTCAAAATCGTCTTCCCTCTAAAGCTATCAACGCTACCCTGTTCTTCTGATCCGTGTCTTTCATCCCTTAGTCATTAAATGAGTTCCAGCGATACCCATTCACTGTTTTTCCCACCATTGCTCATTAAGCAGCCTAAGCAATTGTGTGATACTATCACTCGGGTATGTCTAAAATACATAAATTAATTTAATAATGGAGTAAAAGATAGAATAATTTAAATATATTGTTGTATGGTATATTATGTACAGATATGGACCTACAAGTGCATACACTTGCAAAACGTAGGTCACGATTGGCTTCGAAGGAAGAAAAACAGAAAATGGTTGCTTGCGTTTTGTAAGGATGGACAACCAAATATTAAAACGTCTCCTCTATCTCCTGCATGTAGACTAAAGTCGCAATTTGTTCATATTGGGAGATACCAAACATGACCTGTGTTTGACAGAAAAATAGCTTGCATGTGCGACACGTGTAAGGAAAAGGGTGATAGGGGTCTTTATAACGTGTGTTGCATTTGCTTAGAAGGCATGTAAGCACACTTTAGCCTTGTATCATTTCTACGTTTTGCTTTTAAAAAAGAAGAAAACCTAGGAAGAGGAAGCAGGTTGAGTGAGTGTGGAGTAAAATTAGGAGTTAAGTTTTAAAGTAGTCTATGAAGTTGCATTTGAGTTTTAAAGTAGTCTATGAAATTGCACTCGAGTCTCAGAGTAGTCCCTAAAATTAATAGTTAATCAATTTTTTCTTCGAATTTGCACTCTGAGATTTATACTAGTCCCTAATGCGTTTTCCATTTATCAGAACACTGAAAACGACGCCGTTTTATATTTATAAAAAAAAAAACCCAAGTCTTCCCTTTCCCAACCCGAGCCCCTTCCCATTTCCTTTTCCTTCCCCTTTCTCTCTGTTGTTGCTTCTCACTGGCCTCCGTCATGATGCCGCGCTGCACCTTGTCGCACGCCCCCTTTCCCAACCTAGTCTTTTACACTCTTGTCTCATCTCTATCTCTCTGCCCCTCCCTCTTCTCTTGTCTCCTATCAGTCTCCCTGATCTCAAATTAATTCCTCAATTACCTTATTCTGTTTTTCTTCATACACAATCAATTATCAATTTTCATAGATGAATTAACTAAACATTCTCATTACTCATCAATACACACCATTTCAACAAACTCAATTTAAAGTCATCTTCTACTTAAACTACAAATCCATTTATCAAGTTCAAAATTTTATGCAACCAGTAACAAAATAAACTCTATTGCAGTAAAAAAAAATTGAAAAAAAGAACCCATACAAGAGAAAAGGTAGAGAAGAGAGACTAGGTTGGGAAAGGGGTAGCACCATAACGGAAGTCGGCAAGAAGCGGTGGCAGAGGTCTCAGGTTAGAGAAGGGAAAGGAAAAGAGAAGGGCCTCTGGTTGGGAAAGAAGAAGGGGAAGAGGAAGAAGAAGGGTCTCAGATTGAAGAAGGAGAAGAGAAAAGGAAAGGAAAATTGGGGAAGGGTTGGGAAAGGAGAAGGGGAGCGCGTTTTTCTTTTTCTTTTTTTAATAAATACAAAGCGACATCGTTTTTAGTATTTCAATGAATGGAAAGCACCTTAGGGACTAGTATGAGTCTCGGAGTACAAGTTCCAGAATAAAATTGAGTAACTATTAATTTTAATGATCAATTTGAGGCTCGAGTGTAACTTTAAGAACCACTTTAAAACTTAAATAATAGTTCGTAATTTTTTATTATCTAAAAATATATTATTAAATATTTGGATCATTTTTAATGGATATGTTTAAAATAAATATTTTTTTGTATTTTAATTATGAATAAATTTATTTATTTGTGTTGTTATTAGAGTTATTAGAAAATTTTTGGTATATAAGTTAATTGTTAGTTTGATGATGATGATGATGATGATGATGATGATGATGATGATTAATTAGTAGAATGTTATTGTTAGTATAAGTAACCGGAACATACAGTTATTATTACCGTTATTATTGTTATTATTCTTAACATATTATTAACTACTACTATTATTATTAAGTTTTATTACTCGGTCAATTTTATAGTTATACTAAATTTTTAATTAAGTTTTTTTATTTTTTAAATAGATCTCTATATTAGATCAGATTTTGTAACTAAATTTCTATCGTAATAAAAATATTTAAATTAATAGAATATTCTGTTAAATTATACAAAATATTAAGTCAAGTATTAAACATATTTGTTTTGTTTAACAGAATATTTCATTAATTCTAACATTTTTGTCACGACAGATATTTAATTATAAAATCTGAAATGGTATAGAAATTCAATTGAAAAAAAAAAATAAAAAATCTAATTAAAAATTCAATAAAATTATAGAGAACGAAAGAATAATTAAACCTTATTATTATTATTATTATTATTATTATTATTATTATTATTATTATTAGTAGTAGTAGTAGTAGTAGTAGTAGTAGAATAATATTAATAATATATAAGTAATATATTATTGTTCTAAATAATATATTAATAATAATATGTTATTAATATATTGTTAACCAAACTTTGCAATAACTTACAATATAGTTGAACTTGAATTGAACTTTTACAATAATAGACTTCACATTTATCAATGAGTCTGCTTCAATGAACAACCTAATAGCATCTGCAATTGTGTATGAGTCCAACTTGGCATGATCTTGTGAAATTGTCCTCATCATGTGTGTTTGCTATTATATCTCATAATCTCCTAACAACCTTTCTTTCGAGTAAAGCTAACTCGGATAAGCCAATCGCATCCTACACCACACCCCTTACATTTTGCATAGAATATCTTCGGCTTGGACTCATACATAGTGTAATCAACTCCTCTAGAGATAGTATAGCTTTTGATTGCAAAGATCACCAATTCTCTAGAACCAAATTCTATTACGACAATAAATTTATCATTTTTTGCCGCAACATTGCCTTCACCTACGACATACAAACCACCGCTAGTCAGTCAAACCTAAATAAAGAAATGGTAGTGGTAACTTTAATTAATAAACATAACATACCCATATTCGCATACTCAAAAAAATTTCGAGCATGCATGGCTACGAGATCCAAAATTCTCATAAACGACGGAACACCAAAGGGGTGCTGGTTTACAAGTGCATCCACTTCATTTTTCACTGCTAGATTGCCTGCCTTGTCTCCGTCATTGTGTTCGTCATCGACTTCGTAGTCGGCTTCGAACTCCTCTTCACTGTCGTTGTTACCTTCTTCCCAATCTATATTTTCGAGCTCATCCATATTCACCTCCTCGCCAACCACGTCTAGCCCCATATGCTGTTCAAATTCAATGTATAACTCTATCGTTGGCACGTGAAATCAGGTTTATTGATAAACATAAAACTTCTGCTGGATACATGCGTCGTCAGTGATGGACATTATTTGAAACTAAATCAGCCCACCAAATACTTGTATATGATTTCTGTATAAAATTTTGCTCACCTTCTTTAAAACGTGACTTTGTATGTTCTCACAAAGACCATTTTACAACTCTATAAAATTCATGGTGCATGGAATAGCAAAGGAAAATAGACTTTTACAAACAAAAGTCACTCCTTTCGTATGTGTTTGGTATAATCTCACCGTTATAATACACCCACAAATTTATAATACATTCCATAATGTCAACTTTACCTAACCCAACTTTTTTGACGCTATTAATTATAAAAAAATACACAAGTACAAAAGAAAGAGGAATGGGGTTTGGTATGAAAAATGAATAAAAGTATTTATAGGCAAGACAACTAAAATATTTTCTTCTATACAAAATGCATGCTGAGTTTTGCAACTTTCAAAAATAAATAAATAAATAAATTAAGAAACATAAAACGCAACCTGTTTTTTGTTTTTAAAAGAAAAAACATGAATAAAATGCAACCTGTGTTTTGCAAGTTATTCGTTTAAAAAATAAAAAAAAAAACGCCAAATATAACCTGCGTTTTGCATGCTCTTAATTTTAAAAATTGAAGAGAGCAAATTATTACTTACATTTTGTACTGACATTATATCAGTGTAATTATTTTATATAGATTTATTTTAATATCAAACTCTAATTTTTTCATATAAAAAAAATTAGCCTCTAAAATAAAAACAATAATTATATATTTATTAAATGTGTTATATTTTTATAGATAGTTAGATTTTATTAAATATAAATAAAAAATTACTGTAAAATAAATATTGATAGATCACAATATTCATTTTAATAAGTGAATATAATCTTTCGAGGTAATACAAATATTCATTCCATTTAAAATTAAAAGGAAAAAAAAGTTTTGACCTTTTAATTGAAAGATAAATAAATTTTTAACTAATTGAAAATATAAAAATATTCTTCAATTTTTAAGATAAACATTTAAATTTTTGTAAAAATTTATTTATTTTTATATATTTTAAATAAAAAAATTAAATATTTCATATTTTAAAACATAAAAATTATTTTTATATTTTTAATTAATTAAAAATTTATTTATTTTTGAATTAAAAATTCAAAATGACATTTTTTTCTAAAATTAAACGTTCACTTTTGAAATTTTATTTTTCTGTAAATAATTGCCTATTTAGTTAAGGAGACATCAATTTTATCCTTTTAGACATATTATTAAATTTATCAACTATCTTGTTCAATTAAGGAGAGTGCTAATCCATCTCGTATCTGCTACATTAATATAAAAATAATTATTTTTTATGTGATATTATGTAAAATTAGATGTAAATTAGATTTACATGTAAAATAATTTTATAGTCGTTATAAATATAATTGAATACAAGAAATTTAATTTATGGGGCCTGCTACACATACAAGTAAAAAGGCTGTACAAATTTTACAAGTTATCGGCCCAAACTTCATTAACACGCGCATTAACTCATTTTGAATGGAGCGTAACTACACGCGCCCCACTCAAACGGTTCCTCTTCGTCTTCTTCTTCTTCTTCTTCTCTTCTTCTTCTTCTTCTTCTTCGTCTTTGTCTTCTTCTTCTTCCTCTTCCTCTTCCTCTTCCTCTTCTTCTTCTTCTTCGTTTTTTTTTATTTTCATAGTTTCTGAAATTCTTCTTCTTCTTCTTGCTGCACGTTCTTCTTCCTCTTACTCTTCTTCTTCTCCTTTTCTTTCGTTTCTGCACGTTCTTCTTCCTCATTTTCCTCTTCTTCTTCTTCTTCTTCATTTACGTCTTTTCTCTCTGTTTTCTCGTTTTTTTTTCGATTTTTCATGGTAAAATCGTTTTTGAAGAAGAAGAAGCAGCAGAAGATGAGGAGGAGAAAGAGAAAGAGTTCTGAATTATGCATAAGATGTAATTCAACGAATTTTGGGTGTATTTTCTTAAATCCTTTGGGTGTATTTTCTGTAACCCTTTGGGTGTATTTGAGTGATATCTGATTGATATCTATGGGTGTATCTGACTCATATCTATGGGTGTATCTTACTGATATCTATGGGTGTATTTTTCATTTCAGAAAAAATGGCAAGCATTACATAAATACACCCAAACGATTACATAAAATACACCCAAGAGATTACAGAAATACACTCAAACGATTACATAAAATACACCCAAGAGATTACAGAAATACACTCAAACGATTACATAAAATACACCAAAGAGATTACAGAAATACACCCAAACGGTTACAGGAATTCACCCAAACGATTATAGAAATACACCCAAAAGATTACAGAAAATACACCCAAAGGATTTAAAGAAATACACCCAAAATCATGCATAATTCAGAACTCTTTCTCTTTCTCCTCCTCATCTTCTGCTACTTCTTCTTCAAAAACGATTTCAGAGCTTGATGTCAAAAAACAATAGAAATCGAGAATAACGAAGAAAGAAAATAGAGAGAAAAACACGTAAATGAAGAAGGAGAAAGAGAAGGCAAGAAACAAAAGAAAAGAAAAAGAAGAGGAAGAGGAAGAAGAACGTGCAGCAAGAAGAAGAAAAAGGTACAATGAAAATGTGCCGTAACAGTATGTGGAAAAACTAACGTCAACGACGAAGAACAAACCGGAGGAGAAAAGAACGATCGAAAAAGAAGGAGAAAAAGAAGGGATGTAGCGCGTCGTACGTGGAGCAGCGCGTAATTTGATTTTATTGTTTAATGAACTTGTAAAGCATATATGCAGAGCTTTTCCCTTAATTTATATATTTAAAATTAAAAGTAAATCCCAACATGGATTTGGTGAGAATAGCTAACCGAAGTAGAATTCCGAAAATATCCCTACCCTAACATCAAACGCCAATAGGTGTGCTTCCAGCACCTCAGCCGCGTTCGTCTGCGTATCCCCTCCGACGCCGGCATCCTTATCGTCTCCGTTGTTTCCAGGTGAGCTTGATAATTTTCTTTTAATATCTGTTTTTTTTTTTCATTTCGTTTTATGTTTGAGGTAATTTTATTGTGTATGTAAAGATCACGTTCATGCATCAGGGAACCGAGTTCACTAATTGTAGACAATTTGAAAGAAATGAAGTATTTAGCCATAGTTTTTTCAATTAGAGAAACATTATAACTAGAATTCATGTCATGTAATACGAATGATTTTTGTGTTTTTGATACTTTCAATTGACTAGTTTTAAGACTTCATGGAAGAGGGCTTCTTATGGATAATCAATATAAGTTACAAACATTTTACATATTTTAAGTGGTCAAGTATGTTTTCTTCTTTTGGTATACAGTAATTTGGGATTCAGATTTGTATCTTACTTTAATTTGTGATTAAGACACTGTATTTTGGGGTTGAGATATGTATTGCACTCTAATGTAATTTGTGATTGATATTTGTATTATTATATTTAAGTTTGATTTTAGGACTGTGTTATTTTAATAGAAACTTTTGTTATTTCATAAATGGAATTTGATTTCTTTTTAGTCTACAGAAAACCAAACAAACTTGTTTTGAAGAAATGGACTTTATTGTTTCAATACTAATAGCTATTTGTTCTGGGTTTTGACAGAGAGAAAGACGGTGATTGTGAATTTCAGTCTTAAGCTAAATGGGTTGTTATCTTAGATATGGCAGACATGGAGTTAAGCAGGTCCTTAGATTTAGAGATGCTAGTTATGATAGTACTGCCGTAAATCCAATCTGGTATGCTTCTCAAGGACTTCGATACATGAGGAAGCTCCAAGTCATCCTCACCTCTGTAATTGTCTCTTTCTTGGGTCTGATGTTTGTTTTCTTGATGGATTCAATTCGATTTACTGACATATCCAATTTCCTATCTAAAGGACGTAGATAAGCTGGGAAAGGCTGGTGATACTGTCAAAGTTGCCCCGGGATATTTTCGCAACCACCTAATGCCAAAGCTCCTTGCTGTCCCTAATATTGACAAGTTTGCTCATCTCATAAGCGAGCAGCGCAAGGTTTTTTAGAGGCTTTTACCCCGTTTCACTTTGACCTCAGTTTTGCTTTATTCAACTATGTGATTACTTGGTCAATGCCATTTATCATCGTGTTTATTTTTTTCTATTTTTTCAATTCTATGCATTGCTATCTACTCGAATAGCATGACGATAATATTGTCAGATGGCATTGTTAAAATATCAGCATCCTTTCCCTTTCCATCTGTGTTTATGTAAATGCATGTCTTGTGTACATTGTCAACGATTTATGCTTCTGACCTTGGCACGTAAACAATTGCATATTCATATTGCCAACTCTTTTGAACTTTCTCTACCATCAACAGTCATTAGTGCTGCGTTTTCCATTCTTCAGATCTGTCAGCCAATTGAAGGAGAAGAACAAAAGGATGTTACAGTAATTAAAGAGTCAAAGAAAGATATGATGAAAGAGTATGAAAGGGCTGCGCTTCGTCTTGATAAAGCTAAGCTGGTTTGTAGTTTACTCTTAAAAGCTTTTTACTGCTGTTTGGAACCAAATGCACAATTCTTTTTAAGGTTATCATTTAGCTTTTCTAGTTATTTGATTTTAGCTTAACTGATTACAAAGGAATTACAACAACAACAAAGCCTTGTCCCACTAGGTGGGGTCGGCTAAACTGATTACAAAGGAATTATTTTGAGAATTTTCTTTTTATGTGCTACTGGTTCAAACTTCAAATTTAGAGTAGGTATTGTGATGATACTCCCAAGTACATAGTTCGTAAAGGTTGTAAATTAGAAACATTTACTTCTATCATGTTAAATCTTTCATGTAGATAGATATATGGCATTTTGATATGGATTTGCGTGTACTGATAGGTCTTGCGGAGATTAATTGATGTTCAAAAAGCAAAGGCCCGTGCATCAAAAGATGACCCTTTGGAGTTACGTTCACCTATGACAAAAGATGCTCTTGTGGCTGAGGTAATGCTTTCTCTGCACTAGTCAAATGTTTGATAGCAACATGAAAATAAGAAACATGAATATAGCATGTTAACAAAAAAATCCAGTTATTTTATCCCCAAAAACAAAATGCAGTTAGTATTGATGGTTCCCTTTATTTTATTTTGGATATTTTATACGTTTCCTACCATTATGATTTGCAACTTGGTCTGTCCAATGGTTCACTTTAGTTTGCCTGTGTCTTTGGTATGAACTACAATAGCTGCAGAATTCCTGTGTACCTAATCATCTTGATGTGATATTAAAACCATTATGTACTCCCAAGTCTCCAACATCTCTTTCCATCCATGAAAAGAGGGTTGGGTTAGGTTAGGTATGTTAAATCCCGTCGTTTTCAATTGAGAACAAAATAGGTAGACCTCATTGTGCTATCATGGTGGTGGTGTGATTGAAGGTGAGATAAAATAGAGTCTATCTCTATACTATGGCAGGAATCCCTATTGATTTCATTGAAAAATTGGAAAAGATTGAAATCTTAAAGAGGTCTGAGAGTTTGTTCATTCTTACCAATCTGATCACTTATCTTTGTTTCTTACGATTTTTTCCCTTCTTCTCCCTCCTTGCCACACAGGCAAGTTTGTTGACGTCCAATTCCTTCCTTTGCTCCGTTGTCCTTTATTACCTATGACCTATTTTATTTCGTTTACTCTAGTAAATTGTGGACACTTGGTAATAAATAGTTTCTTTGAAAGAAGTCCATGCTTGCTTGGATAGATTACCACTTCTATCTGCTCATCTGTTTGAGAATGGTATACTAAACTATATATACGTCAGCAATATAGATACCTATTAAAACCTCGTCACTTCCATCTATTCCTATGCAACACTAATCACATAAGCTCAGGCTTGTGCTCTCTCTCACTCTCAGTCTCTGCACATTCTAATTCAACAGTTGAAAGAACTCTCTTAGTTTTAGTTTTTAGTGTTTCTGCTGCAAGACATGACTGATAAAAAAGTTAGTTTCTTATGAAAGAAAATTAGGATCTGCATAAGTTATGGGGTTATTGTATTACTTTCGACTTGATGAATAAAAAGCTCTACATCCATATTTAATTATTTATACTTTGAGATTATAAACATGTATATATGTCAAACTTTAATTTCAAGTAAAGATTCAATTTGGTCCTTGAAATTTGTGGATCGATTAAATTTTTTCCCTAAATTTTTGGTGACCAATTTAATCCCTGAAATTAAATAATGTGACTCAATTTGATTCCTCAATCATTATTCCTTTGAGGAAGTGATGATGTGGTGTTATTGACTAAAGGCCAAAATGACATCATTTTGTGTCTTCCTCTCCTTTTCACTTTATCTTTGTACACATTCTCTCTCTTTCTCACCACCACCTTGACCACCATAACCACTACCTAGTTCTAACCATTCACCTCAGACCCTCAGGACCCCATCTTGGTGTCATTTGGTGATTGGGGTTGAAGAGTAGGAGGAGGAGGTGGTGCTGGCGGTGAAGAGGAGGAGGCGGTGGTGGTGTAGGTTTATGAGGGAACAACGTTACGAAATAGTAATCGAGGGACCAAATTAGTTACAAGTTTTATGTGAACTAAATTGGGTCATCGAAAATTTGGGAGATCAGTTTCAGCTGAACCCCAAATTTCAGGGACCAATTTTGAGTCTTCATCCTTTAATTTCATTTTTTCCCCTCTACTTCTGACTCTTAAGTGCTATGGTAATTTTAGGTGGCAAGACAACTATGTGTGAACATTGCACCTGAAAACCTACATCTCCCAGTGCCTTTAGCAACACTCGGAGAATATGAGGTGCCGCTGCGTTTACCAAGGTCCATTCCTTTGCCAGAGGGCAAGCTTAATTGGACTTTGAAGGTTAAAATTAGGAGTAAGTAGATAAGTTACTAGGCTTGTTGAATCTGAGTAATAAATCTTGACAGTTTTGGTGTATGATGATGGATTGATGTATTGAGATTAATTCATCATTTATATCGAGCATCACATGGTTATGTTCATAACCAATTTGAGAGGAAGACAAATCTTTTATTGAAACTGCAGATACTTTTTCAACCATCTTCCTATTCCGTTACCACCAATTTATGAGAAATGCCTAATTTTCATAGAGGATATTTAATGTGTATTCTAGGTACAAGTTTAATGATTAGTGAATCAAAAGACAATACAAATTAACTTTTATGTTTGAGAAAAATTAGGGAATCAAAATCCCAATCCAAAGCTTTTGTACCTACTATTTTTGCAAATGCTAATGAGTTTGAGCTGTGGCATAACAATTTAGTTAGGTCACCCTCCACAAAGATTGTTGATCTTTGCTTGTACTCACTAAATATTTCATATCAGAATATGTTTCATCTTCTTTGTGTGATTCATGCTCTAATTCAAACACATCAATTGTAATATCAACTTTCTACACACAAATTTCAATCCCAGACATTGAACTCATAGTATAGAAATTTGAGAACAATCTTCATCCCTTTATTTGGTAGACTTTTTCTAGGCGTAAATTTTATAAATTTAATTGGTATGCACTAATATTATAATTAAAAAAGAAAAAAGTCAAATTCAATGACTTAAATGATTTCAAATAATGGATGAATTATATAATTAGATGACTAATTGTATGTTATTTCGAAGAACAAGAGAAGGGAACAGCCTTTTGAATTGATAGCTGAATATAACATAGTTGAACATTTGCTTATAATAATATTAACCGTGCATTAACAAAACATTAAGGAACAAAATACATGGGATTAGGGAGCTTAAATGTGCGGTTTCCAGGAGAATTTCCTTGAAGATCACTCCATTGATCACCCACATTCCCCCATATCCGGTAACCTTCATCTTCTAATTGCTTCCGTACCTCTGATTTATACTTTACTGCACTTTGCCCTTTATTTGCGGCGGTCCTGAAAAGGGTCAAAATGTGTATGTATAATATCAATCGATCCATTTAAGAGAAAATTTCGCTCTGATCCATTGATGCATATTATTATTATTGTTGTCGTTGTTATAAAACATTTTGCAAAATTTAAGTTTCTAATATATTTATTAATTTAATTTTGATACATTATCAATGTAAAATAGGATTACACGTATATCAAATCAGGTATGTCACATCAAAAAAATTATTTTTTCTATTGATAGACAATTATATAAAATATTTTACACTGTTAATATATAAAAATTAAATTCTATATTTATTATATCTTTATTAAAATAAAATAAAAATCAAGAACTTTTTCCTATAATTACTATAAATCTACCTTGTCTACCTTCAATGGACATTTTTCACAAATGTTACAAACAAAAGTCCATACTTTTATATTTATCATTCCTTCAACTTAGTATTAAATTCATTTTAATAGAAAAAAATAAAGTTTCTTTCAATTTTGAACTTCTATTCTAATGGTACATGTCCTTAGGAAATATCAGCTAAACACTATTATTAGTTACCTCATGACAAGTCTTTGATAGCCAATAAAGCCTTGATTATGCAAGTTGTCCCTAGTGATTTGACCAAGAGTCTCTTGGTCTCTTCCGGTGAGCATAATCACTTTGAATCCTTTATCTATTAACTTGTTGAACATCCCTAACACTGATGGAATTGCAGTGCACCACCCTTTCATTGCCCATGCCCTGAACCCTGATGGATCATATGGGTCACACCTGTATATATTATTATTATTATTATTATTATTATTATTATTATTATTATTATTATTATTATTATTATTATTAAAACTACGTAATCAATTCTCTTTTGCCCCGATGGCTATGTGATATGGCAAAGGAGCAATGAGGTTGCTTCATATAATAACGAGATGATGATACTGAGGGTTAGATTTAAACTAAGTAGTAAGTTCTTATTTTTCTTAACATGCTTTAAGTGTTGTTTTATTTGTACCCTTCATACTCCTCTCCGCAGAGGGTCGAGCTTTGAACAAATTATATTAAAAAAATGGGCTATTTAATTTTTTGAATTTATTAAGATATTAATATAGTTAAAACACATTTTTGTATAAATAATTAACTTTTGAATGAATAAAGGAAAAAAAAAAGATAATGTGAAGAGTGATGACGTGATGTGAGTCAACACCAATAAAGTAAAGAAATGATGTAATTATTTAAAAGATAAATTATGATTTTTGTCTTTTTTTTTAATATTTATGACGTTTAATTTTATTTAATTTTATCTCTAATATTTTTTATTTGTATTAAAATTATCTTCAAATATTAGTTTCATCTAAAATATTAAAAATAAAATTAAATATTAAAAATATTTAAAAAAATTACAAACATAAAAAAAAAAAAACATACTTTTACTATTATTTAATTCAATGCCGACAGTGCATGTGTGATTTGTTAATGCAGGCCTCACAGGAAACTTTACCATTTTTTATGGTAAAATAATTTCGTGTTTTATTAGAAAATTCCATTCTTTATTACTGCTATTGGCCCTGATGTCTATCTCTGTTTTGATCATAATTTTTAATGAAAATGTTTTTGATAAAAAAGAAAACTTTTTCGTAGAAAAATAATTAAAATTCTTATAAATACAATAAATTACCGACTATTAGTGTATTTTTATATATTTTTTCCTATTTTGATTACAAACACAAATCTGTTTTAATTGTATTATTTTTGAAATTTGATTATATATACTACTAATTTGATTAAATTTTTATAGAATTCGATTATAAATATGAATACAGAATTATTCTATTCTATACGAACTACTGATAGGTGATGACTTCTGGTTTTCATGTAGTATACTCGTAAGTTATTATTAGTTAATATTATAATATTACGAGTATTAATATAAGTATAGATAAATGATGTTTGTACTATCTTTTATTTTCTCTTCACTTTTTATTAGTTACTTTTAATACCAAAAGTAAAAATTTTTTAAAAAATACGAATAATAATATAAGTAAAAAATTTATTTTTTTATATTTTATAATTTTATCAAATTTTCAATTAAGTTATTATATATATATATATATATATATATATATATATATATATATATATATATATATATATATATATTTTTAATTGAATTCTTATACTACTTAAATATTTTTTAGTATAAAAAACATATAAATTAAAGATATCTATAATTAAGAATTTAATTAGATCTTTAATTACATATTTTTAAAAAAATTCTATTAATTTTAATATTTTTGACGTAAAAAAATTTAATTATAAAATTTAAAATGGCATAAGAACCCATTAAAAAAATTATAAAAACTTAATTACAAATTTAATAAAATTATAAGAAATAATAGAGTAATTATACCTAAGTAAAACGTACCCATATTTCTTGCTTTTGTAATAAAATAAGTTGGAGATGCATGTGTCATCAACATCCAAAATCCAAGCATCTTTAGAATCACCAGCAAGTGTTATGGTGCTCACAAAGCTCATAGCTTGTTCCATGATCAAATCCAAGTCTTGCTCATATTGGCCATGGATCATGTAATTCTCCACATATTGCAAGCACTCTGTTGGGACCGTTCGCCACGGCAGCACATTGTTCGTCTCCACTCCTAATCTCCAACTCAAGCAAAAGCTTCCATTAATAGAAGAGCTTGAAGAAGAAGAAGAAGAAGAACCATTATTGTTATTGGTGCTTTTGTGGTGTCTTATGCACATTGCCCTTGAGAACATCATTGCCAACAAGAAAAGCACCAAAAACCTATATCCTTGCTCCATCTTTAATCCTTATTATACTTTATGTCTAAAGAAGAGAAAATTAAATTATATAGTGAATTATATGGGATAGTGGATTTTATATGAAATAGGATAAATGAGAAAGAAAGTCCTTTAGTGCTTCCTTAGCTTGAAAGAATTAATGGCTTGTAACTTATAGGAGATAAATAAGCTATAAGCTACAAAGCACCACACTTTCTTGAGTTGTTGTGTTTGCATGTCAAACACATTTTTGGAGACAATACTCATCGATATTTGTTTGACACGCGTATCTGTTGTATCCAACCGTATCTTAATAAAAAATAAAAAAATTTTTCGAACACGCTTTGACAGACCTAAATATCATCATGTGTCAGCATGTCCAATCTTATTCTTAACATATATTCTTAAAATAAATTTAAAAATAGTATATATTATTATTTATTAAAAAAACAAATATTTTATATACTTTATATAATTAAAATAAGACATAAAAAATAATTTTTTTGTTTTAATATCAAGAAAAATATAAAAATATTACTACGATTTATCTAAAAAATACTTTATATTTTATATATATACGTGTTCCTGTGTTATATAAGATTTTAAAATTCATGTATCGGCGTGTCCCGTGTCGTGTCATATCTTGTGTCCGTATCAGTGTCTGTACATCATAGGCTATAAGCTATGTACAGTAGTTCACTCACTTTATTATATTTATCAAAAGAAGATAAATAAATAAATAAATAAACAAATAAATAAAGCTAAGAGAAACATGATTTCTTTTGCTGAAAACCAATACAAAAGTGCATGTAATAAAAGGTCAATATGAAAAGTATGTTGGATGTATGTTTTTCATTTTTAATTTTATGATGAAAAACTTGAGAAATAATAAGTAGTTATCTTATTCATAAATCCTCTGAAATATTTTTTATTAGTAATGATTTTTCAAGATTTTACATATTTAAAAATATTTACTTGTTACTTTATTTACTCCTAATAGTTAAAAGGGTGTATATTAGAAACCTCAATTTAACTAGGGAATTTCTTTTTTTCGACAAACAAAAAATTCAAACAATTTTTTTTCCTTTTAGCAAGAGAGCGATAAAGAAAGAAGGAGAAATTAAAGTTGGTTAAAAATTGGTTCCAAAGTTTTTATATATTTAAAATATATTCAGATATGTGATAAACCCGTTTTTTTTTTTTTTTTTGAAAATATCAATGAGCTAGCAAATGATCGTGAATTCTCAAGTGCTAATATTCTAACCCTCGCTAATAATATTTTCTACGCAAAAGAGTGAATTACTAGTAAAAAAAAAAAAAAAAAAAGAAACCAAACAGGACATTGAATGCAATATCTAAAACAAAAAAGTTTTATTTGAATCCGGCCCTTGAATGTATTATATTTTGATCGATATATGTATAATTGGCGTGATGCATAATCCGAATTATTGAAATAAATTGACATTTCTACTAATAAAGAGAAGTAAAATTATAATTGGGGATAATATAATTTTCGTAGGTATATTTCCACCACTCAAATTAATAATTAAATTAAAAGTATTATTTTAAAGATTAAGTTATTTTTGTTAACTTCTATAATTTTATTAAATTCATAATTAAGTCTTTATATATATTTTTTAATTAGATTCCTAAACCAATTTTAAATTTTATACTTAAGTTCCTACTAACGATAAACATTTTTTATAAAGTGTTCATTTATTATTATACCCATTCTTTGCGGTGGTTACGATGGAAAAAAAAAAAAACATAGAATACAAAACGAGTGATGGAATTGAGTTTCTCCCATGATATAAAACAGCATAGAAAAAGGAGGGAGAAAAGAATTTTTGGCTGAAGTATGACAAGGAAAAAAGAGGGCTATTTTGTCATTTTAGAAAAAAAGTTGGGTCACGTTTAGAAATTTAATAAATATTTATAGTATCTTTAAATTTGAAAATGAAATATTTCGCTAACCTAAATATTTTTGTCATGATAATAAGAATTTAATTATAAAATTTTAAAATTTAAATGAAAAAAAAATACAAAAACTTAATTGGTGAAATTATAGAGATTAATAAAATAATTAAATTTATTTTAAATGAAGTATATAATAACCACATAATAATAAATTAATTAATATATATGTATAACGTATGATGCTAATAATGGATAGACGAACAATTATGTTTATATTATATTCTTCATATAGAGGCAATCTTAATTAGAATCAGCACATATATTGAAAGTAATTTAAGAAGAAAACACGTATTTGATTCAATATGTCATCTATATTATTAAAATGCAAGATCCAACTTGCCTAAACTCTAGGAGAAAAATGTTAGAAATGCACTTACACTACTATGAGAAGCTAAGAAAATTGTGTCCAAGCACCATGTAAATCAATGAAGTTGCTAAGCTATTTATAGTGAAGTAGAGTCAGTAGGTAGAGGCCATAGGATAAGAAAAATAAATAAATAAATAAAAGGGTGGAAAATTAAAAACATAAGGTTATGGAACGAAGGCACTAGTTCTCTTTCATAGAAGACACTAATGTGAGCATATTCAAGAAAATGGGTGGGCTTGGCGTCAGAGAGCAAAATTGCTTCATAAGGTGGATACCCCCAAAATAATATATGATAGAAATTAAAGCAAAAAAATAAATAACATGTTTGGTCCCCATGACCCACCACCATGAAAAGGGTTCAACCGCCAAGGTTATTGGGAAGAATTTTGGCCTCAAAGCTTAAGTGGAAATAAGGTCAGAATCCACATGGCAGCAGTACTAGTGGGTGCAACATTCCACTATACTTCGACTTTTTTCGAGTTAGACTTTAAAAAAAATAAATATTAAATTGGTATCTAAAATATTTTAACGCTGATAAAATAGTACTTGATTTTTATTATTGACAAATAGACTCTAAATGATTTTAAAATTTGACAAGCGTGTCCCTGAACTCACCCAAAATACTATGTGTGTCTGTTTTATTGTTCGACCACAAGAAAGAAAACGAGCCACCGCAAAACACAACAGTAAAAATACAGAAATGACGGAAAATGGGTTTAGGCAAAACGATAGCGGTGAAGGCGTACAGACGATGCAATGCCGACAGAAGAGACAGACGACGCTGGCAGACGCAGAAGACCCGGTGACGAGATGACAACCGTGCGGTGTCGATGATACTGACTCTGTAAGACTGAGAAAGTTGAGCTCCACTGTTGTTTTGAGGGAGAATGAGTTGAGAGTGTGAGACAGTGCGTTAGGAAGGAGGGATTAGAGTTCAAAGGGATAAAGAAAGGGGATTAAGGTTCAGAAGAGGGAATTTTGGATTGGAAAAAGGAGGAAGTGCGTTGGGGAGGGGAGATTAGGGTTAGGGAGGGGGAGGGGTAGGGAGGGAATAGGGTTGGGGAGGGGGGAGAGTGCATTCACGAAGGGAAAAGGGGGAGTGCTTTGGAGAGGGGGAAGGAGAAGTGCATTGGAGGGGAAGGATTAGGATTGGAGAGGGGTTTTGCCATGTCATCAAAACGTAGTGGCCATGTCAGTATTGTGTTTGCCAAAAATTGGCTCCGACAAACTTGGGGACACACTTGTCAAATTTTAAAATTTTTTAGAGACCATTTTGTCATAACAAAAGTCAGGTACTATTTTGTCAGCGTCAAAATCTTTCGAATACCAATTTGATATTTACGTCAACTCCAAAATAAAATTACTTTGGATAGAATTAGTACTTAGTTTATTAATCTGTTTAATTAATTATTAAAAAATAATTTAAATTTTGTCTTATATGTATAATAATTCATTAACCAGCAATAAACTTAAATAAAATTTAGAACTGATAAATTCTCTTAACTTAACGAATAGGAGGATATTATGAAAAAATATTTTAAAATAATTTTTTATATTTACTGTACATACTAAAATAATTTTTGAATATGTATTTGAAATTAGAAAAATGTACCATATTAATTTCTAGTTATTTTTCATCAAGTAATTCATTATGCCGTTAAAAATTAATATATAATACATTTTTGTCAATTTTAGATACCTAATTAGTATAATTAGAATCACGAAAATAATTTTATTGTATGTTATCAATTTCAAATATCACTTTGGACTTTTAACTTATTTTTGTCGTGAACTACTAAATATTTACATTCATCAATAATATAAAAATGTATCAAAAATAAATTTTCTTATTTTTATATAGTTCAATATAGACTCGACTCCAAAAGTTAAAAAAAAAACAAAAAGAAAAAAAATACGTGTGATTAAAATATTTTTTCAGCATTGTCTTTGATATAATAACCATCCAAAAACACTTAACAAAACATAACAAAACTAATACAATTATCAACAACTCAAGAGCTTATTATTACCTATTACAAAAACAAATACTAATTCATCACTTATAATAATTCAATATACTTTTCGTTTAATAATTTTTTTTAGTTAATTATATTTTTTAATGATATATCTTTTTAATTTTCAATTTTACTTGCAATTCATCTTTCTAAATCTACCCTCATTTTAATACACCTAATCAAACTATCTTTTTTTTTTCTCAAAACTTTTAATAAAATTATCACTGTATTTTGTCTTTCTTTCTCTACTCTCCTCTTGTCATTGCGGTCACTCTCCTTTTGACCTTCACCCATATCTCTTTTTTTTTGCTTTCGCCTCTTCTTTTATTTTTGTCACCATGTTTTACCTGTAATAAAGAAATCAAAATTAATTTTAATTTGTCAATGTATTGAAAATAAATGTGCATAAGTTTAACAAATATTGAATTGAAGAATATAATAAAATCATCATGAACCAAATTATAATTTACAAGTATCTAGTTACAAGTATCATATTATAATATAGTTAAAAATATTAACTAATTTTTATATTAGGATTGACAACTTGTTTGCAAATAGTTTGGTTGGATTTTTTTTTTTACTTTCCCAAGAATAGTATAAATAGGTAGCTTGATCTTAAATTTATACATATCATTTTGCTAAGAGTTATGAGTCATAATTAGTAAATGCTAAAGAAAAAATTATTGAATTTTTCTTTGTGTATTGTATCTTCACATTTGTTTTAAATACCATGTCATTAGTCACTCTTTTGGTTAAAAAAGATTAGTTTTGTTTTTTTAGTATCTTCTCTTTATATTTAGGTTGAATGTTTACATTATTTGCTTTAGTATTTTTGGTGTAATTGGGACTTAGTCTTGGGTGGAATGTCCCAAATTACTACCTTATATTTATGTATTAGAAATTTAGTTAAGGTAGAGTGGTTATCCAATTTTGTAACTTTGTTATATATCATATATTTTTTTTAGTAAAATATTTGATATTAATATGTGTCAATTGTGTAAATTTTGCACTTCTGTTTGCATGTTCTGTCTTCTAACAGTGGTATCAGAGCTCGAGGTTGAATTTTGGGCCAATTGTTTAAAGATGTCTTTCATGAAATTCGAGATTCAACAGTTTAATGATCGTATTAATTTTGGAATGTAAAAAGTTTGTATAATAACAATGCTTACACAACAAAGTGTTAGGGCATCATTTCATGGCAAATAAAATAAACTTAACATTATAAAAAATGATGTAGAACAAGAAAGAATTTGATAAAAAAATCTCTCTCCACCATTCATTTATGCATTACAAATAATGCATTGTGTAAACTCTAAAGAATTAATAAATAATTAACTAATAAATTAATTATTATTTAAAAAACAAAAAAAATAAATTTTATAGTTTTGAATGGAAGAAATAATTAAAATACGAATTTCAACACCAATTTTAAAAGTTTTGACTTAAAATTAGGTCGAACGGACCGAGTCGGTTAAACTATACCTATAACAGGCCCAAGATCCAACCCAACTCACAAACACATGAGAGCATAAGCTCTTTTTCTTTCCCAAATCAAAGGAAAACACGCGGGAAACATTTGGGGAAGGAAAGGTGGGGGGGGGGGGGGGAGGGGGGACACCTAAACCCCACTCAAATTTCTATTTCACATAACTTTCAATTTAGAGCTCTGATTGACGAGCCGTCAACGGCCACGCAATTGTCTTGAAATTCTCTACAAAACTCACTAAATAATTTGGTATGAAAATCACGTTTTTTCATCCAGTTCTTCCCTTTTCAATTTGTGATTTAGATTTTGCTAATTGAGAGATTTTGTGATTTTGATGGTTTAGGAATAAAAATCGATTTTTTATGAAAAAGTTATGTTCGTCGGAAGTTTGGTGTGTAAAAGTGAATTCTACAGAATTTAATAGTTTTTTAACAATTTTGGAGGACTTGCGTACGCGAGTACACACGCGACACAACCAATTGCTTTTATCCAGGGGAACTCGCATATGCAGACAAAGGCCGCGTACACTGGTGCGGTAATTTATAACCCACAAACTAACTGGCAAGTGCACCGGGTCGTACCAAGTAATACCTCAGGCGAGTGAGGGTCGATCCCACGAAGATTGATGGACTAAGCAACAATGGTTAAATGATTTACTTAGTTAGGCAAGAAGAAAATGGTTTTGAGATGTTCAAAAGGTTTAAAAAGTGACTTCAAAATATCATAAGGTAGGCACGCAAGTAATTAAGTTGAAAATAAAATATGGGAGAAAACAGTTAAGGCTTCAGAGTTATCTATTTTCTGGATTGACTTTTCTTACTAACTATTTTAATCATGCAAGATTTAATTCATGGCAAACTATATGTGATTAGACCTTAATTCCTTAGACCTTCCTAGTCTCCTCTAAAATTCATCAATTGCCAATTTCTTGGTCAATTAATTCTAATTAGAGGGTGATGATCAAATTCCAGTTTATATGCCACAAGAATCCTAATTATCCAAAAATAAGAGGATTATAAGTCACGTATCCCGTTAAATACAAACAGTTAGAAATTTAGAATAATATGTTTTCAAGTTGTTGTTCAAGTAAAGATCTTTTCCAAGTTATACAAGAACTCAATTAGAACATGGGTCATACTTCTGTTCCACCCAAATTCATAAAATAAAGAACGAAAATAATTCTTGAAATATAAATCAAAACATGAATTAAAATAGAAAAATAATAGTATCAATCCATACAATAGATAGAGCTCCTAACCTTAACAGTGGATGTTTAGTTGCTCATGGTTCTGAGAGAAAATAAGGATTCAAGTAAATTGTCTGAGATGGAATCCCGAATGTAAAATCGAATAGAATCCCCTAAAGAAAATTCCCCCTCCTAGAAGAAAAGTTTCCCCTTTTTATATCTAATCCTAATTAATTTAAAAATCAATTTTCTAAAATTAAAATTAAAATAATATATTTTCCTAATTTAAAATCAAATTTGAATTTAAATCAGAATTAATTATGGCAATCAGCAAGTCTTCAATTGATGGATGGGGACCACTTGCTTCACTGGATCCACGCCTTACTTGGCAAAGAGTTATGCCTTACTTGAGTGCCAAAATGGGGCCCAGAAATCGCTCCCAGCATTTTTTTGCATTTTCTGCACGTGGCGCATGTCATGCGTACGCGTCAGTCACACGTACGCGTCGCCATGAAAAGCTCCAAATCACGCGCACGCGTTAGGTACGCACGCGTCGCTCCTCGCTGTCCCCTCCTTTAATTCATGTGCTGCAGAAACTCCATCAAATCCAGCCAAATGCTACCTAAAATAAACAAAATTGCATGAGACTCAAAGTAGCATCCATAGTGGCTAAAAGATAATTAATTCTTGATTAAACTCAACAATTTAAATGCAAATTCACTAAGAAAAGATAGGAAAGATGCTCACGCATCACAACACCAAACTTGAATTGTTGCTTGTCCTCAAGCAACCAAATTAATATAGGCTTAGGATGTGAATTTGCATGAAAATGAGAGTTCGATTAAGCTCATGTCTCTTCTTATAATGGGGTTGACAACTGCAATCCTGAATAGTTTTAGCATCTCACTCTCCTTTGAATCAGAAGGATGTCATTGTCATTCGGAATTAGAATCTGGATAATATTATGAATTCTCTGATCTTTATACTCCAGTTTAATCCTTGAACACAGCATAATTTTCTTTAATTCATTTTTCTTTGGTGCTTTGCACCTTGAGCCTAGCCGTGACTTTAAGTATTTTGTCTCAAGGGTTACTTGACACAGAAACACCACAAGCACTTAACTGGGAAACTCTCTTTAAGTTCTGATTTTTCTTTCAGTTACTCCCAGACATTGGTGCTCAAAGCCTTTGGCATACTCTGTTAAACGCACTTGGTCTTGACTCTAAGTGTTCTGTTTCAAGGATTACTTGACACAATCACACCACAAGCATATGACTAGGGAAACAACTCTTTGAACTTTTAATCATGTCTGACCTCCCTAGTCATTGATGCTCAGAGCCTTGGACCTTGCTTTTATTATTATATAATTTTTTTCTTTTGCTGGTTCTTTTGCTTCAAGGATTAAATTTTTGTTTATTTCAGAGAAGTCATAATAATTCTCTAAATTCATGTTCCTTATACATCAACATTCTTTGATTCAAATTCAAATATACATTGTTCATGTCATGCATTCAAAATCACAAATAATACCACCACATTTAAGTAAATAAGACTAGTCTTAAATGTAAACTCAATTTCTCATGCAATACATCACTTCTTTTTTTTTGAATTTAAGCTTAGTAGGCAATACATGAGGCATCTTTCAGAGTTAAAGCAATTAAGAAAAAACTAAACTAGGACCTAGGAATTTATCTAATAAAGGATCATGCAATAAACGAGACAAAATAGCAGAAAATCGGAACATAAATATTAAGAACGGGATAAAATAATATAGAATGAAAGAAACTCAACCACCTCAGTTATGCTGGTGGCCATCCCATTCCTCCATGAAGAACATTTATCTCCCTTTGGTGCTAAACAGAAAAGCCATAAGCGAAGCATCAACACAAAACTTAAAGGTTTGCTTGTCCTCAAGTAAAGAAGAACTAAAAACAAAAACAAATAGTATGATTAAAGAAGAAGAAAATGATAATAGAACAAAGAGAGAATTAGGATTGAGGGGTGGATGATTTGAAATCAGGCGCTTAGGTGGTTTAATTGGGCGTCGTATGCGACGCGCACGCGTAAGGCACGCGTACGCGTGGATCGCTCAAATTTCAAGTGACACGTACGCGTGGACGGCCAGGATGGGAAAAACGACTCAAACGCGTCAGGGACGCGCCCACGTGGTGGGGCTTGTGCGCCCAGCATAGTTCCAGCCCCACACCAGCATAACTCTCTGGCCAAACACCTTTTATGCCGATTTTTCTCATCCACGCGTGCGGGTGCTTTACGCGTACGTGTGGAGTGCCATAATCGCAATTGACGCGCACGCGTCATGGACGCGTACGCGTGAGCATATTTGTGTGCAAGGCACACTTCCTTCGCCACTCCCGTGCAATTCTCTGTTCACTTTTATTTTTCACGCACACACATATACGCGTACGCGTCAGCGACGCTTGCGCGTTGTGTGCTTTTTTTTGTAGTGTTCGGTTCCTGTTCTAAAATAGCTGCATGATCAAAATATACGTAAAACGAAAGGAAACAGTAGAAACTCAATAAAAATCAAATAAATAAGAAAACTACTACTACGAAAAATAACTAAGGATAAGAAATTATCGGGTTGCCTCCTGGCAAGCGCTTCTTTAATGTCACTAGTTTGACACTTGATTGTTGAATTTTCTTCCTCTTCTTCCAGTTGGTTAGAAGAAATGTCTCCAAGGGGGGAGAGGTGAAAATTAGTGCCCCCTGATATAAAGTCCTCATAACAAGCTTTCTTTTATTGTGATTAGCTTGATTCACCTTGCTTGTTAGGGTAGAGGTTGGATTGTTTCTTACTGACCTTTTCTTCTTCATAGATATTTTCTTCTATTTCTTGGTCACAATCCCCTTTTCAGTGCTTTCCTTGATTGCCTTCACTTCTTTAATTTCAAGATGTGGGTGTTGTGTGATAGTTAGAGTGTACCCTTCATAAAAAACTTCTTGAATTGGTGGTTCAATAGACTCACCTTCTATGCCACTCTCTGCTTCATTGGAATGTAGATTCCCATAATTGCTTTCATCCTTTACAACCTCCCTTATTGGTGCATCTTCCTTCTTTGTTGTTGCATCCTCCTCCTTTGTTGGCGCATCTTCTTCCTCTTCCATGTGTGAGTGTGGAAAGTTCTCCAATTCACTGGAGTATGAACTCCTTTGATTGATTTCCTCACTTTCTTCTATAGGATCTTGTATTATATCTCTTGGGAAGGAATTTGCTTGTTCTTCTTCCTTGGGACTTGGTAATCAGCTGCACATAATTCTCTACATTTTTGACACTCGTCTTTATATCATGTATGAATTCTTTCATGAGAAGCACAATATCTGATGGTATTTGAGATGAATAAGGAGATGGTGGCTCTTGATATAAATAAGAAGGAGCTGATGGTTCTTGATAAGTGTAAAAAGAGGATGGCTCTTGGTATGAATAGGGAGATGGTGGCTCTTGATATGGATAGAAAGATGATGGTTCTTGATATGGATAGAGAGGTGGTGGTTCTTGGTATGAATATGGAGATGGAGGTTCTTGATATGAATATGGAGGTGGTGGCTCTTGATAGTTGGAACATGGAGTATTGAAGTTTCCTTGGTTTTGACTTTACCAACTAAAATTTGGGTAGTTCCTCCATCCACAATAATAATAGTCACTCCCTGGGTGTGAGTAGTAACCCATGTGATCTCTCTCCATTATTTTTCCTTAGCACAAAACACCAAAAAGAATTGAACGCACCATGTGGTAAACAAGAAAGCAAAGAAGACAAAATATAAAGGAAATTTAAACTCAATAAATAAAATAACTAGGAAGAATAAAACAACTAAGGGGACACCAAACTTAATTTCAGAAATTAAGAAAAAAAAGAAAAAAATTTAAATAAAATAAATCAAAATATTTATCTATTTATTTTTTTTTGAAAATTTAAAGAAATAAATTAAATGAAATTAAAGTAAAAACGCCTAATCTAAGAAATCAAACAACCAGTAGTTGTCAATCACAGTCAATCCCCGGCAACAGCGCCAAAAACTTGGTGCAGTAATTTATAACCCACAAACTAACCGGCAAGTGCATCGGGTCGTACCAAGTAATACCTCAGGTGAGTGAGGGTCGATCCCACAAGGATTGATGGACTAAGCAACAATGGTTAAATGATTTACTTAGTTAGGTAAGCAGAAAATAGTTTTGAGATGTTCAAAAGTGACTTCAAAATATCATAAGGCAGGGACGCAAGTAATTAAGTTGAAAATAAAATATGGGAGAAAACAGTTAAGGCTTTAGAGTTATCTATTTTTTGGATTGACTTTTCTTACTAACTATTTTAATCATGCAAGATTTAATTCATGGCAAACTATATGTGACTAGACCCTAATTCTTTAGACCTTCCTAGTCTCCTCTAAAATTCATCAACTGCCAATTCCCTGGTCAATTAATTCCAATTAGAGGGTGATGATCAAATTCCAGTTTATATGCCACAACAATCCTAATTATCCAAAAATAATGGAATTATATGTCATGTATCCCGTTAAATACAAACAATTAGAAATTCAGGATAATATGTTTTCAAGTTATTTTTCAAGTAAAGAGCTTTTCCAAGTTATACAAGAACTCAATTAGAACATGGGTCATTGGTGTAGGAAATTGTGATCATCAATGGCGCCATCAACATGGTACGCTCAATTGCAATCTCAACTCTTTATCACAACTTCGCACAACTAACCAGCAAGTGCACTGGGTCGTCCAAGTAATAAACCTTACGCGAGTAAGGGTCGATCCCACGGAGATTGTTGGTATGAAGCAAGCTATGGTTATCTTGTAAATCTCAGTCAGACAGATTCAAATGGTTATGGATGATTTATGAATAAAGCATAAAATAAAGATAGAGATAATTATGTAATTCATTGGTGAGAATTTCAGATAAGCGTATGGAGATGCTTTGTCCCTTCCGTCTCTCTGCTTTCCTACTGTCTTCATCCAATCCTTCTTACTCCTTTCCATGGCAAGCTGTATGTAGGGTTTTACCGTTGTCAGTGGCTACCTCCCATCCTCTCAGTGAAAATGTTCAACGCGCTCTGTCACAGCACGGCTAATCATCTGTCGGTTCTCAATCAGGTTGGAATAGAATCCAGTGATTCTTTTGCGTCTGTCACTAACGCCCAGCCTTTAGGAGTTTGAAGCTCATCACAGTCATTCAATCCTTGAATCCTACTCAGAATACCACAGACAAGGTTTAAACCTTCCGGATTCTCTTGAATGCCGCCATCAATTCTAGCTTATACCACGAAGATTATGATTAAGGAATCCAAGAGATATCCACTCAATCTAAGGTAGAACGAAGGTGGTTGTCAGGCACACGTTCATAGGTGAGAATGCTGATGAGTGTCACGGATCATCACATTCATCAACTTGAGGAACAAGTGATATCTTAGAACAAGAATAAGCCGAATTGAATAGAAGAATAATAGTAATTGCATTAATACTCGAGGTACACCAGAGCTCCACACCTTAATCTATGGTGTGTAGAAACTCCACCGTTGAAAATATATAAGAACAAGGTCTAGGCATGGCCGAATGGCCAGCCTCCCAATGATCTAAGAACTAGACGTCCAAAGATGATCCTCAGATCTCAAGTGATCAAAAGATGATAATACAATAGCAAAAGGTCCTATTTGTAGAGAACTAGTAGCCTAGTGTTTACAGAAATGAGTGAATGACATAAAAATCCACTTCCGGGCCCACTTGGTGTGTGCTTGGACTGAGTATTGAAGCTTTCATGTGTAGAGACTTTTCTTGGAGTTAAACGCCAGCTTTTGTGCCATTTTGGGCGTTTAACTCCCATTCGTGTGCCAGTTCCGGCGTTAAACGCCAGAATTCTTGAGCTGACTTGGAACACCTGTTTGGGCCATCAAATCTCAGGCAAAGTATGGACTATTATACATTGCTGGAAAGCCCAGGATGTCTACTTTTCAACGCAGTTGAGAGCGCGCCAATTGGGCTTCTGTAGCTCCAAAAAATCCACTTCGAGTGCAGGGAGGTCAGAATCCAACAGCATCTGCAGTCCTTTTCAGCCTCTGAATCAGATTTTTGCTCAGGTCCCTCAATTTCAGCCAGAAAATACCTGAAATCACAGAAAAATACACAAACTCTTAGTAAAGTTCAAAAAAGTAAATTTTAACTAAAAACTAATAAAAATATAATAAAAACTAACTAAAACATACTAAAAACAATGCCAAAAAGCGTATAAATTATCCGCTCATCAGTTATACTTCTGTTCCACCCAAATTCATAAAATAAAGAACGAAAATAATTCTTGAAATATAAATCAAAACATGAATTAAAATAGAAAAATAATAGTATCAATCCATACAATAGATAGAACTCCTAACCTTAACAGTGGATGTTTAGTTGCTCATGGTTCAGAGAAAAAATAAGGATTCAAGTAAATTGTCTGAGATGGAATCTGACAAACCCCAATTTGACGGTTTGTCTTGTATTGATTTTAGGGGATTCTATAACCTTTTACCCACATTTATTCAATGAAATAGCATGGTTTTGTATATTCTCCTTTAATTGTGCTTAAGAGTGAAAACATGCTTTTTAGGTCTTAAAATAGATAAATTTAATTCTCCTTGATTCCATTAGATGCCTTGATATGTTTGCTAAGTGATTTCAGATTTAGAAGGCAAAGATTGGATCAAGGGAATGAAGAAAGAAGCATGAAAAGTTGGAGAACTCATGAAGAAATGAAAGAACCGGAAAGCTGTCAAGCCGACCTCTTCGCACTTAAATGACCATAACTTGAGCTACAGAGGTCCAAATGATGCGGTTCCAGTTGGGTTAGAAAGCTAACATCCGGGGCTTCGAAACGATATAAGATTTGCCATAGTTGCTTCACGTATGGTGGCGCGCACGCGCAAAGTACGCGCACACGCCGTTGCTGCCACCTAGTTCACTTAAAGCAACATGTGGCCAGCGATTTTAGAAGCCTTGTGGGCCCAATCCAACTCATTTCTGATGCTATTTAAGCCAAGGATTGAAGGGGAATCAAGATACACTTTCATACTTTTTCATACTTCACACTTTAGAACTTTTAACCATTAGTTTAGTTTAGTTCTAGAAGTTAGTTTCTAGAGAGAGAAGCTCTCACTTCTCTCTAGAATTAGGATTAGGATTAGGATTAGTTCTTAGATCTAGGTTTTAATCTTTGCTTTCTTCTACTTCTACTCTTCAATTCCTTGTTGTTACATTCATCTTCCTCTATTCTTTTGTTGTAATTTCCTTTATGTTTTTTCTTAGATTTTGTTGTAGATCTAGAATTGTTTCTTCTACTCTCTTTCAATTCAATAAAAGGTACTTCTTAATAATTGTGTTCATTTGATTTGTTGTTGTTAATTCCTTGTAATTGAGTAGTGTAGATTTACTTTTCTTGCAATTTACTATGCTTTCCTTTTATGCCTTCCAAGTGTTTGATGAAATGCTTGGTTGGATTTTAGAGTAGAATTTTATACTCTTGGCTTGGAAAGGTAACTTAGGAACTCTTGAGTTACTAATGTCCAAGTGATTGATGATTGGGAGCCATTGACTCTAGTTCTCACTAATTGAATTGGTGGAGAGTTAGGACTTATGGACTAGGATTGATATAGCTCATTTGACTTTCCTTTACTACTAGTTAAAGGATGATTTAATGGGATTAATCCTTGCCAATTCTCATATTGTGGTTAGTGATTAGGATAGAGATCCTTGACTACCAACCCTTGCCAAGACCTTTTTAGGCCTTAGTTTACTTTCTTGCCATTTATCTTTCATGCTTCTTATCAAAACCCCAAAAATAACTCAAACCAATAACAAGACACTCTATTGTAATTCCTAGGGAGAACGACCCGAGGTTCCAATACTTCGGTTTATAAATTTAGGGGTTTGTACTAGTGACAAACAACTTTTTGTACGAAAGGATTATTGTTTGGTTTGGAAACTATACTTTACAACGAGGTTTTACTTGAGAAATTCTAAACCATCAAAAATCCAATCATCAAAATGGCGCCGTTGCCGGGGAAATTGCAATGGTGTTATGTTATTGGTTATTGTATATATGTGAATATTGTAAATATATTGCCTTTTGCTTTATTTTGCTAGTTGTAGAATTTTATTTCTCCTGTTTTCTATTATCTTTTGATTTTTGTTTCCTCTTTTCATCATGAATTCTCATTTTGGCTATGAGTGTGATTACAACCATGTTGTAGGAAATGAGGACTATAATGAAGATGTGTATCAAGAATGGGATAACCAAAGGTGGGAGGAGCCATATGCATATGATCAATCTTCTTGGCAACAACCTCCACCAATGAACTATGAAGAAGAGCCATTCCATGATGCATACCAATCAAATGGCTATGGTGAATCTCCTTGTGACTTTCAAGAACCACCACCATATGCCTATGAATCATATCCTCAACATAACTCTCAACCATACTCACAAGCCCCTTCTTACCAACCACCCTCATATGATCTTAATCCATATCCATCACACCAACCAACTTTTGAGCCATATGAGCCATATATGGAACCACCACAATATCAACCCTTTCAAGAGCCACCCCCTCCATATTATTACCAAGATGAACCACCTCCAACATATGAAAATTTCCAACCACAAGATGAATACCACTTTCCACCACAACCTCCCATGGAAGAATACTTATGTCCTTCAATCCAAGAGCCCTATGATCCTACTCATGATATCCAAGAGGAACAAGAGTCAAGGGATCATCTCAAGGAAGCATTGGATCAATTTCAAGCAACCATGGAGTGTGTTGTGCAACAAGTGGAAAGAGTGGAAAACATAGAACCACCACAAATCTACCAAGAAGAACCACCTTCCTACTATGAATCCTTCCCCCAAGATGAGGAACCCTTCCACCCATCCCAACCTCTAATGGATGAAACCCTTGGTGTTCTTGTTCAAGGGCAAGAAGAGATGAAAAGGGATGTGCAAAATTTCATGGCCGCCTTGGATGCGGTAACAAATCAATTAGCCTCCCAATGCTTGAACACTCAAGGAACTCTCATGGCTACATGTGGATAATCAAATGAAGAACATAGCATGAAGGAGAGATTGGAAACTCCGGTGGGAAATGAAGGAAGTTGCTTTGTATTGGAACAATTGGAGAAAGCTTTAACTGTTGAAGACAAGGAAGAAGTGGTAGAAGACCTAGGAGATGCGGAGCCTCCATGGGAACATAGAGTTGAAGAAAACCCCTCCAAGATGATTGAAATTGATGCTAGGGAGGGAAGTGCACACCTTCCAAGGCATATTCCATATGAAGACTTGGATGGGATAGAGAAAGAATTGAGTTCCCTTGGTGATGAAGATCAAGCATCAAGTCCTAGTGGTGGAGAATCCTTTGAACTTGAAGAACCTTCTCCCGGTGCATTTGAAAATGTTGTGGAGGTAAATTTCTTTCACCCTCCCAATTATAGTTTGATTAAGGGAAAAGGCTTAGATAGTATTAATGAACAAAGGATTGAATTAGAGAAATCTTGTGAAGAGGTGGAAGTCCTTAGAAATAGAAGGATGGGAGTGGAATACGCTTTATCAAGATCTTTGGAAGCATCTTTGCCTAGGTTGCCATCTACTCCTTCACTTGAGTGGGTAAAATTCATTTCTATTAGCTTTATTGTCCCACTTGAGTATGGCTTGCTTGAAACGGATGGTCAACTTAGGATGCTTTGTGGGATGAAGCGTAAGCGAAAGATGTTTCGTGGTTGGCGTTGCAAATCAAGGCTCATTATGGTTGAGGCATCAAACATGAGATATAAAGGATGGAGTAGTGCTCAAATAGATGGGTCTAGGAGGATTGTTGGGCACTTCATAGAGAATTCGCCTTACTCACCACCCGGTTGGACTAATAATGATGATCAACCTCAAGACGGGTGTGAAAACAAAGTGTGGGACCCCGGATCACAAGAAGAGGATCAACTTTGGGAGCCCCAAGCTTGTGAAGAACTCCATCAACACTTGGCTCAATCCATGAGAAATCTTGGGGCACAATGGAGAACCAAGCATTGGTGGGAGTTCCAAGATGAATACAAGCACAAGCCACCTTGATAAGAAGCTCCCCATAAGTCCAACTTAAGGACAATAAATAAAAGTGCTTGGTGGGAGACACCCCACCATGGTAACATCTTTTCATTTTCTTTCTTTGTACATATTGGCAGAAATAGTTTAATTTCTTGTTTTTATTGTTTTATCAAGTTTAGTTAGTAGTATAGTATGATGAATAAGGTTTTAGTGTGTTTTGGTAGCTGTTTGGAGGATTGAAAGGCTTGGATTGGTGTAAGAACTTAAAAAAATATTTTTTTTGAAAAAACAGAACACCATCCACGCGTGCGCGCACCTAACGCGTACGCGCACCTGAGCATTTTTTGACCACCCACGCGGACGCGCACTGTACGCGTACGCGTGGATACAAAAAATTCACCTCCAGCCAAAAACCCGAGAGTTAGGCCTGCACTGTGCGAACATTGGGCCTAGGGCACAAGTCTATGCACGCGTGCGCGCACCTGGCGCGTACGCGCACATGATCTTAAATTCGCAATGCGCGCGCACGCACACTGTGCGCGCGCGCGTCGATTGCACACTCTGCACCCCCGGTACCTTTACCCGAGAGTTGTGCCAGACTTGGGCCGACATTATGCCTCCGGCCTAACTCGATGCACGCGTGCGCGCACCTGGCGCGTACGCGTCCTTCAACCATTATGCACATCGACGCGTAAGCACGCATGACGCGCACGCGTCGGTAAAAAAAAAAAAAAAAGAGTTTTTTTTTTCTCGTCTTCCATTTTCTTTTGTTCATTACATTCGCATACTTCTACTCTTTCCATTTTCATTTTGTTTCTATAGCATGTTTTCAGTTTTTTTTTTCTAAGTGTCATTTCAATAATGGTGTTGGATTCTTACACTCAATTGTTGAGAAATTCTTGCATTATTTTGGTGCTTCTTGACTTGTTTGATATTGTTGGGTGATGAAACTTTTAAATCAATGCTTCATCTTGTATAACTCTTTTGTCTTTATGCATTGATATGACCTCATATTGTCTCTCATGACCCACTCCTTCTTATGTGAACTTGATGAGCCATACACTCTTCATGCTTTGACCTTACTCTTGCATCAAGTATCATTGATATGCCATTTTCTTTTATTGTTTCCTCCTCTACATGTTGTAGCTACCATGTAGTAGAGTCCCATCCCTTTATTTGGCATTAGCCCCCGCCTATGTTCTACTTGTTTTGATACCTTTGTTGTAGGCCTAATTGTCGTTCTTCTTTCCTCCCCTTTTAGGTTGGCCACCAAAGAAGGGAGATATGAATAGCTTTAAATGGGGCAACAAACAAGTCATCCGCACCACCATTTGAGGAACTCATCAATTGTAGCAACCCGTCCACCTAGCTCTCCTTTGCGTGCACCGAGGACGGTGCAAACTTTTAAGTGTGGGAGGTCGTCCGACCGTTCGGCGATTTTGGGTGACAAGTTTCTAATCCCAACACTTTTGCATTTCATTCTAGGATTTTAGGATTTTTACTTGCATTTTCTTATTTTTGCATATATATACACAATAAGCTTAGTCAAAATAATGAAAATTTTCAAGGATTTCTATCTATAGGGCACCAATTGATTTGAGTAAAAACTTTTCATAGAACTTGCTTGAATTATATATATCTTGTGGATCATGTTTTTTTGAGCTAAGAACACAAGCAAGTGAGATTTGAGCCTAATGGTGTGGTTACATCTTATAACCACTTATTTTTCCTTCTTGTGTGCATTATTCTCTTTCTATGATTGTAATCTTTGATTTGTTTGATTCTTTATGTCCATTATTTTGTGTATACATGCATTTATATGATTGAGGCCATCATTTCATTAGCTCACTTATCCAAATAGCCAACCCTTTTATATTCCTTTGTTAGCCAATTTGAGCCTACGCTTAACCCACTTGTTCTTAATTTTAGCACATTACAAGCCTTAAAGCGAAAAACAATAAATGTCCTTATTTGGATCTTTGATTAGCTTAGGCTAGAGTGTGTGAGTATCATTCAAGTGTGGGAACCTTGGGACATTGGGTGAATAAAAGGGTAATTTTGTATTGTTATTGAAAACATTGGGAATTGGGTACATACTCATGTATTGATCAAATGTAAAACCTTATGCATTGAGATTCTTGTATATATAAAAAAATGAGAAAAACAAAAGCAAAAGAAAAAGAAAAAATAATATGGAAAAGAAAAAAAAAATATATAGAAAAAGAAAGAAAAAGAAAAAAAAAAAGAAAGGAATAAAAAGGGGACAAAATGCCCCAAATCAAAGTATAGTCTAATAAAATCAATGCATAGGTGTTGTGAAATTAAAAAGGAATACATGAGTATGTGAAAAAGTGAAAAATGGGTAGTTAGATTAGAACTTAATTGTATAGGATGTCATAGGTTAGGTGGGAAGTTTAAGCTTATCAAAGATTCAAACTCCAAGCCCACTTAACCATATATGCATCCTACCTTAACCCTAGCCCCATTACAACCAAAGAAAAGACCTCATGATATATGTATGCATGCATAAAATATTTGTTGATTGTTAGAAGAAGAACAAATCTTAGAAAGCATGATTAGGAGAGAATTGAGAGAATCGACCCTAAACACTTGAGCGAATAGAGTGCAAATACATCCGGTGAGGGTTTGATGCTCAATTACATGTTTCCACCAATGATCATCTCCTTTCATGCAAGTTTGTAAAAGTATTTAATAACTCAATTCAATTGTGGATTAGACTTGCTAGTCCTTAGCCCTTGTGCATATATGCTTCTTGGGAATTGATTTATTTTGACCAAGCAATTGCATTCATGTAGATAGTTGCATATAGGTAGATTGCATTTAGTTAGTTTTCATTGAATAAATGTTGATGCCCTTTGCTTTCTCTTGGCTTAAGCATGAGGACATGCTTGGTTTAAGTGTGGGGAGGTTGACAAACCCCAATTTGACGGTTTGTCTTGTATTGATTTTAGGGGATTCTATAACCTTTTACCCACATTTATTCAATGAAATAGCATGGTTTTGTATATTCTCCTTTAATTGTGCTTAAGAGTGAAAACATGCTTTTTAGGTCTTAAAATAGATAAATTTAATTCTCCTTGATTCCATTAGATGCCTTGATATGTTTGCTAAGTGATTTCAGATTTAGAAGGCAAAGATTGGATCAAGGGAATGAAGAAAGAAGCATGAAAAGTTGGAGAACTCATGAAGAAATGAAAGAACCGGAAAGCTGTCAAGCCGACCTCTTCGCACTTAAATGACCATAACTTGAGCTACAGAGGTCCAAATGATGCGATTCCAGTTGGGTTAGAAAGCTAACATCCGGGGCTTCGAAACGATATAAGATTTGCCATAGTTGCTTCACGTATGGTGGCGCGCACGCGCAAAGTACGCGCACGCGCCGTTGCTGCCACCTAGTTCACTTAAAGCAACATGTGGCCAGCGATTTTAGAAGCCTTGTGGGCCCAATCCAACTCATTTCTGATGCTATTTAAGCCAAGGATTGAAGGGGAATCAAGATACACTTTCATACTTTTTCATACTTCACACTTTAGAACTTTTAACCATTAGTTTAGTTTAGTTCTAGAAGTTAGTTTCTAGAGAGAGAAGCTCTCACTTCTCTCTAGAATTAGGATTAGGATTAGGATTAGTTCTTAGATCTAGGTTTTAATCTTTGCTTTCTTCTACTTCTACTCTTCAATTCCTTGTTGTTACATTCATCTTCCTCTATTCTTTTGTTGTAATTTCCTTTATGTTTTTTCTTAGATTTTGTTGTAGATCTAGAATTGTTTCTTCTACTCTCTTTCAATTCAATAAAAGGTACTTCTTAATAATTGTGTTCATTTGATTTGTTGTTGTTAATTCCTTGTAATTGAGTAGTGTAGATTTACTTTTCTTGCAATTTACTATGCTTTCCTTTTATGCCTTCCAAGTGTTTGATGAAATGCTTGGTTGGATTTTAGAGTAGAATTTTATACTCTTGGCTTGGAAAGGTAACTTAGGAACTCTTGAGTTACTAATGTCCAAGTGATTGATGATTGGGAGCCATTGACTCTAGTTCTCACTAATTGAATTGGTGGAGAGTTAGGACTTATGGACTAGGATTGATATAGCTCATTTGACTTTCCTTTACTACTAGTTAAAGGATGATTTAATGGGATTAATCCTTGCCAATTCTCATATTGTGGTTAGTGATTAGGATAGAGATCCTTGACTACCAACCCTTGCCAAGACCTTTTTAGGCCTTAGTTTACTTTCTTGCCATTTATCTTTCATGCTTCTTATCAAAACCCCAAAAATAACTCAAACCAATAACAAGACACTCTATTGTAATTCCTAGGGAGAACGACCCGAGGTTCCAATACTTCGGTTTATAAATTTAGGGGTTTGTACTAGTGACAAACAACTTTTTGTACGAAAGGATTATTGTTTGGTTTGGAAACTATACTTTACAACGAGGTTTTACTTGAGAAATTCTAAACCATCAAAAATCCAATCGTCAGAATCCCGAATGTAAAGTTGAATAGAATTCCCTAATGGAAATTCCCCCTCCTAAAAGAAAAGTTTCTCCTTTTTATATCTAATCCTAATTAATTTAAAAATCTATTTTCTAAAATTAAAATTAAAATAATATCTTTTCCTAATTTAAAATCAAATTTGAATTTAAATCAGAATCAATTATAGCAATCAGCAAGTCTTCAATTGATGGATGGGGCCCACTTGCTTCACTGGATCCATGCTTTACTTGGCAAAGAGCTGCGCCTTACTTGAGTGCCAAAATGGGGTCCAGAAATCACTCCCAACGTTTTTCTGCGTTTTCTGCACGTGGCGCATGTCGCGCGTACGCGTCAGTCACGCGTACTCGTCGATGGTCTTCTTTGTGTGTCACACGTACGCGTCAGGTACGCGCACACATCGCTACACAAATCTCCAAATCATGCGTATGCGTCAAGTACGTACACTCGTCGCCATGGAAAGCTCCAAATCACGTGCACGCGTCAGGTATGCGCGCACGTCCCTCCTAGCTGTCCCCTCCTTTAATTCTTGTGCTACAGAAACTCCATCAAATCCAGCCAAATGCTACCTAAAATAAACAAAATTGCACGAGACTCAAAGTAGCATCCATAGTGGCTAAAAGATAATTAATTTTTTATTAAACTAAACAATTTAAATGCAAATTCACTAGAAAAAATAGGAAAGATGCTCACGCATCATACGCGAGCGGGGCAAATTGCACTCCGCGTACGTGAGATCATGCATGCGTACGCGGTACCCCTATTTTTGAAAAAAAGTTCAATTTTTACCCTTTTTTTGCTCTATAGTTACTTTCTAAAGTCCCTAATTTAGTTTTTAATCTTAGAGAGGGGAAAAAACCTAGAGAATTAGTTAACTTAATGGTGAGGTTTAAAAATAATGATTTGTGGTTGAGGAAGTGTTGAATGTCGAGATTATATGAATGAAGATAATGAAATGGGGTATGAAGTAACGAGGATAATGACAACGAATGATTTTGCATGAAATAAAATACTATATGATGATGAGAATGAACTTGATTTGAAATTGTTTTTGTGGGGATCGTAGTTATTTACCGACCACCAGATTTGATATAAAATTATTTTATGGAAATCGTAGTTATTTACCACCCACGTGTGTGTTGTTTTTTAATTGAAAACGTTTGTGGGGATCGAGATAGTTTATCGCCCACAGATGGCAGAGATCGAGGTGGGTTACCGCTCACTAAGTGAGGATCGTGGTACTATACCGCTTACCAGTTTTTAAGAGGATGATGTCCGGGTTAGCTACTGGACATGTCGAGTTGGGTATATAACCGACAGATGAGACTCATTAGCCATAGGGCAGGCATACATCATATGCATATGTGTGTTTTGTTTGATTGTGCATTAATTGGACTTGCCTATGTGATTATTATGCTTACTTGCTGTATCTGTATCCTACTTGTGTTTGTTTTGTCTGTATTGCTTGTCTGTGCACTGAAATTTTGGAGGATTGGAGGAAGGCGAGACGCTGAGGGAATAAGTAGAATTGAGTTAGACTTAGGAATCTTAGATAGGTCATCTTGTATTATGGTTTTAAAAGTTAATTCTAAGCTTTATATTTGAGTGTCGGAGTTCTAGGATCGCCTCTGGCTTTCCCGGGACCTTATATCTTATGTACGTGTGCACCTTTACTATGTTGAGAACCTCCGATTTTCATTCGATACATATATTGTTCTTTCAGATGCAGGTCGGGAGGCATCACAATGAGCATTCTAAAGACCTTATGGAGGTGAAGAGCTATATTTTGGGTTTAGCATTATGTTCTGCTTGTATATATATTTACATAGTTGTTCTCTACTCTTTGTATTTTGTACTTAGTCCCTCCTAGAGGTTGACTAGGAGAAAGAGGAGTTTATTTTATAGTTTGGGATTGTATTTTAGGTTATGTATATATATATATACATATATATATATATACATATATATATATATGTATATATATATGTATATATATATATGTATATATATATATATATATATATAAACATACTCTGGACGGCTTTAGCTTCGCATGTCGAGTCGGAGCTTGTTATCTGTATTTTGGAATTCTGATCTATATGTATATATTTCAAACTTTTCTTTCGAACTTGCTTATCCATCTATGTGTAACTTTCGTGAGGAATGCAATTTCTGTTTCGTTTTTTATTAACTTCTCTTTCAAGGCTCTTAGTTACAATTTCCTTCAATTATATACATTAGTATTTTTATTTTTAGTGGTCGTAGCGCCTCACCACCTCTAGTTTATATTCTAGGCGTAAAGCTCTGTGTGGTATGGTGTTATATATTGCAAGAAGTTCCTTTAGAAAAAACAACCACTACTCTATGAACCAAGTTAGAGACATTATACATGAACAAGACAATAACCAACCATCTCGGTATATTACAATGTCTTTATATGCTTTGTATGACAAAAGGAACTTTAGTGAAACTGCATATTACTGAGTTTACATCTTTGGTGATAGAGTTGGGTGAATTTTTTTTTGGAGAACAACAAGTTATAATATTACTTTGTTTACTACCTCACTTACAAGCATTTTTGTAAAATAATACCCATCCATAAACATAACATGTAAATATTGATGAGTTTAAATCATTGCTTCTAAGTCATGAAAATGGATCATAATAGGAGTGACCATCATGAATTTATGAGCAATTGCTTTGGTTAGTAGAGATAACTGAAAAGATACAACAACCAAGAAAAGTATAGACTTGGAAGAGATATTGTCCTATACTAAAAAAAATGAGGTAAATACCAAATCGATACTCAAAATATTTTGGCGTTGATAAAATGGTACTTGATCTTTGTTATTGATAAAATGATCTCCGAAAAAATTTAAAATTTGATAAAAATGACCAACCGTCAATTGTGTTACCTAAAGTTGAGGTTTAAAGGTGACGTGTCAGTTAACAAATACAATAGTTACAAAATTTAATCACTTTTAATTTTTTATAATTTTAAAAACATCCCAATTTCAATTTTTTAAAAATCCTAATCCCCTTTCTTCTGAAACTGTCATCTTTTCCCCTTCCTTATCATCATCTACCAATTTTCTTTCCCAATTAAATCCTCTTCATTGTTATTCGTCATTGCCTCTACCTTCCTCCTTTTTCTTATTCTTCTAACCAAAGATGCTTCTCTGATACTCAATCCCTTATTCTCAAGACTCAACTCCTTTTTCATTTCTCATTTTTTTCCGCATATGTCATTAGCTCTTCCAAAAGCTTCTCCAACTCGTAGCTCTTCTTCTCCTCTTGATGTTATTGATCACCACTTGACCCACCTACCACCTCCAATGCCAAACCAAAACCAGACCCATACTCAGAATTATCATCAATACAACTCACAAATGGGTCTGCGTTGATGGCACCACCAACACCAATAGCTCATCCATAATTCAGATCGTAACCAAACTCTAAGTTGAGGTTCAGAATCCTTGCTTGGTTGTTCATGTTGCTGTTGCTGTTGTTGTTGTTGTTGTTGTTGTTGTTGTTGTTGTTGTTGACATCACCATATTGATATAGAGGAGGATGATTACTCGATCTTCAAATAGGAGGAGGAGAAAGGTTTGGAATAATGTTGCGAGATTGTTGAATGGAGTGTTTGTCATCCTCGTTGAGGAAGTTCACTTTAGCTTTCTTTCCGCGAATCTTACGAGCTTCTCTGTCATAGGCTCTGGTGGCTTCTTTGGTGGTGTTGAAGGTTTCAAGCCAAACGCGAACACCTTTTCTTGGATCGCGAATTTCCGCCGCCCATTTTTTCTCTTAACACGCTTTGCCAATCGCAAACTGAACCATTGTCTCAAGAACACAGGGTCTTTCATGCGATGCCTCTGCAGAAGATTCCACCCCCTCTGTCGCTGTCACCATCACCACCACAACTATAACCAAAGTCTCGTTAATCACTATCTGATTCCCAAAAATAGCATCGTTAAGAGAAAAAAGAAGAAGAAAAAAAGGAGATTAGAGTTTTAGAAAATGATGATGATTTAGAAAAAAGATGAGAGTTTTATGAAAAAAAAAAGAGGATTAGGGTTTTTAAAAAATTGAAATTAGAGTTTTTTTAAATTATAAAAATTAAAAATGAGTTAATTTTGTATATGATAATTGTTAACTTGACACGTCACCTCTAAATTTTAATTCCAGGTAACTCAATTGGCAGTTGGTTATATTTGTTAAATTTTAAAATTTTTGAGGATCATTTTGTCAATAACAAAAATCAAGTACTATTTTATCAGCATCAAAATATTTTGGATATTAATTTAGTATTTACCTCAAAAAATATAATTCAAATGCTTCAACAAATATTATTGAAGATGGTGGAAATGCTCTTTAGATATCGATCTCATTGGTTGATTCTTTGTGGAGATTCTATTTTAAAATTTTATATTAACTAAATTTATATATTAATATTTTATTTTAGGTGGAATTTTTGAAGATATTATCAAAATTGATTTTGAGGTGGAGATTGTAAAGAAATCAAAATCAATTTTGATTTGTCAATGTATTAAAAATGAATGTCCACAAGTTGAACAAATATTAAAATCAAATTGCACAAATATTAAGTTAAAGAACATAGTAAAATTATCATGAACCAAGTTGCAAGTGTCTAGTTACAAGTGTCATATTATAATATAGTCAAAAAAGTTGACTAATCTTTATATTATGATCATTATGACAACTTGTTTGCAAGTTGTTTGGTTGGATTTTTTTTTGTTTTGCTTCTACAAGAATATTATAAATAAGTAGTTTGATCTTAAGTTTATGCATATATATCATTTTTTTAAGAGTTATGATTCATAATTAGTGAATGCTAGAGAGAAAATTATTAGATTTTTCTTTGTATGTTATGTTTTCACATTTGTTTTGAATACCAAGTTATTAATTACTCTTTGTTTAGAGAAGATTTGTCTTGTATTATTTTGGTATTTTTATTTTGTATTTGAATTAAATATTTATACCATTTAATTTGACATTTTAGATGTAATTAAAACTTAGTTTTGGGTGGAGTATCATAAATTACCATTTTATATTTCTGTGTCAGAGATTTAGTTAGAATAAAATGATTATTCGATTTGATAATTTTATTATATCATATTTTTTTAGTAAAATATTTAGTATTCATTTATGTCAATTATATGAATTTTGCTCTTCTGATCGGATGTTTCATTTTCTAACAGTACCTTATATCTCTCTTTGGCCTCCGCTCCCATCTTTTCTCTTTGTTGGCACAGCATCTTCTCTTGTTGTTGTACCATCTATCTGTTATCGCTCCTTATCTCAATCTTCACTTGTATTTTCTGTCTTAACTCTCCTTGTTAATGCTATATTGCACTATGTATTTTCTCTTAGGCACAACTCACATTTTAAATTTAAAATTTTAAAATTTAAATATTAATTTTTAAATCTTTTAAGAAAATAAAAGTTAACAAAATATTATAATAAAAGATTAACTAATATTTTTTGAGTAAAAATTAATTCTCTATTTTAATGGATAAATCACTTCGAGTCTTGAATGACTACGAAAAAGGGTGCTCAAATATGAACAATTGATGGATGTTATTGGCACGCGCACACACACATATTCTTTTTTATTTTAACATTTATAATTTTTTAAAAAGTATTTAAAATATTTAATTTTGTTTAATTTTATTTTGAATATTTTTTATTTGTGTTAAAATTGTTTTTAAATATTAATTTTATTTAAAACATTAAAAACAAAATTAATAGTATTTAAAAATAATTTTGACACAAATAAAATATATCAAAAATAAAATTAAATAAATTTAAAAAATTAAAAATAAAACTAAATCAAATTAAACATTAAAAATATTTAAAAAAAAACATAAGCATTAGAAATAAAAAATATATTACATTATCCTCTCTCTATATATATACTAGTGTTAAACCCGTGCGATGCACGGGCTTATATTTTAATTTCACATGATAAATAAAAAATAATATTTTATAATTATAAATTTTTCAAGTTTAGTATAACATTATCATTGTCATTATATAATAAACGTATTTAATATGTTATTTTATCTTTATTTAAAGTAAAATACAAATGGAACAGTTTGAAGTCTATAATATTCTTGAGCCATAAGAAAAGAGACCTGAAAAAATAAGAACATATATAACTGTAATAATAGCAAGTTAATTTTACACTAAACTGTATATTATAAGACTAATGAAAATTTATCAACAACCTAGTATTTTACTAACCTCATTAGAAAGGTAATTGGAATATGATGTTGTGCTTCATGTTATACATTTTATTTCAAGTCTGAAAGTATAGTTAATAAATTAGTTATATCTATGACAAATATTTGTATAAAAGTGCAAATCATAACATGTTACTAAAATGAAAATACTATTTTCTTATCTAAATGTTATTAAAAATTTTGTTGAACGCGACATTTGTTGTTGATGAGTTTGGATTACTGTCTTTATTTAGAATTAGAATGTTCAAACCATTGCAACTCTTAATTCTTGACAAAATAACGTAAAGATGCCCATTGATAAACACTGATTTTGGCAAGTAAAGTCCTACATGCGATAATGATTGACCACATAGTGAAATACGTTGGTTTCAATGTTTTTCTCCTCATATATAGTATCCCGTCAACCAATAATGTTTAAGTTGCATTCTAAATATGTTTTAGTTTGTTAACACTATTAGATATCAATAGCATCACAAACAGTTTTCTCAATTGATGACCAAACCTCGTTAATAGCTGCAATGAATTTTCTATCGTCACACAGTAGGCCCATAAAATAGAAAATATCTTGGAAGTTAGGATATGTAATCCCATTAACTATCTTAATAGACTCATATGTTATGCGATTTTTTTGAATAATTAACAAAATTATCATATAGTAGATATCAGATATACCTGGTGGAACATAGTTTAATCTCCCGATAAAATACTCTCTCTTGCGTAGATATCATTCCTTTTCTTCTATTTTATAAACAAATTGATTTGAAAACTCAGCATACGTTAAAGTTTGACATGCTTCAAATTCTTTGTTGGCCTCCCATCCATGTTAAGAACATTGTACCTTTCCCTTTCTCTTAATCAATGATTTTCTCAAGATTGTCATTGTTTTTAAAGATGATATTTTATTTTCTAGGTAAATAAAAGATTAATCTCATAACTGAATATCATAAGCCAAAGTTCTCCATATAGCCTTTCGTGTAGATAAATACCCACAATCATAAAATTATTTGATCTCATTATACATTTTTTTAAATATGTTTTATCTTTTATATTTTTAATATTAACATACCAATAATAACATTTTAAATAAAAAATAAAAAATATCTATTCACCAAAAATAATTTTTTTCTCGACAAATTAAAATCCTTCCAGCACAAAAAAATTTAATATTACAAAAATATTTATAACAAAATAAAATTAAACTAACAATCTAAATAGAGAATACTAAAATAAATAAATTTAAATTTATAGAATAAATCTTGAAATAAATCTAAATAAATAAATTTACATTGAAGTCAATATTAAAATTTTTAAATTTCGTTTTACTCATTTAATACGTGTAAGTATTTATATTAAAAAAACTAATTATAACTTCAAAAATAACAACAAAAAAATTGTAATCATTATATACATATGTATTTTATATTTTTAAAATTAAAAATTAAAAAATTCAAAAATTTTAAACACAATTTATAAATTATATTTTATTAAAGAAATAGTTACAATTTAAAAATTAATAATTAATTAATTATTTTTTTATAAGATAAAACGATGTAAAGTATTTTTTTAAAAGTATGTTTATTTTTTATATTTTTAATATTAACATATTAATAATAATATTTATTTAAATAAAAAGATAGAAAAAATATTTATTTAAAAAAAATAATTTTTAATAAATTAAAATCCTTTAAGTACAAACAAAATTAATATTATAAATTTTTTTTAACAAAATAAAATTAAATTAATAATTTAAATATAAAATACTAAAATAAATAAATTCAAATATATAGACTTACAATGAAGTTAATATTAAAATTCATAGATTTTATTTTACTCATCTATTATGTGTAAGTGTTTATATTTAAAAAATAATAATTGATTATCCATCATCGATTTCTCTTAGCAAATTCATGAATCAAGTCATAAGAGCTCTCTTAACTGAGACATGTATTTTTTTTAATTTTTTAAAAATTTAATTATGGGAAAATAACTTAAAATTAAAAAATAACAACTTAAACAAATAATAATAATTTATGATTTAAAAGAATAATTTATAAATAACTTAAAATTTAAAAAAATAACAAACTAAGCAAAATAACTTAAAATTTAAAAAATAACAACCTAAGCAAAATAACTTAAAGAAATAACTAAGTTTAAAAAATAACAACCTCTTTTAAAGATGACGTTTTGTTTCTGTTTTCAAATTTAAGCTCTTATTATTTTATTTTCGAACTTGTTTTTTACTATTACTTGCTTTTTGTTGTTTTGTTATTACTTTTAAATTGTTGATTATTTCATTATTAAACAACCGTCTTAATTTTAAAATAATTTATAAATAACTTTGTTTAAATTAGTTCAATAATATTGAGATTTAAATATCTAACTACCTTGTTAATAAATTTGAAAATTAAATCTTTATTGATATCTAACGATCTAACCAAATAATTTATTAATTTTTTTAAAATTTGTTTAATAATATTAAGATTTAAATATCTAACTACCTTACTAATAAACTCAAAAACTAAATCCTTATTATTATCAAACAATTTAACCAAATAATCTATTAATTTATAAATAAAATTACAAAAATTTCTAATAACCATATTTAAGAAAATAATCTCGAAATCCAACATATGAGCGTCACGTCAGCAAAAAGTCTCCTCATTTGTATTCGGTCTAGAGAAAATATTATTTTAAATTTAAAAAGTAACAATTTAAGCAAATAATAAATTATAATTTATAAATAATATTTTAAAAATTTTAGTGATAACACCTGAGCAAATTATTAGTTCAACAATATTCAACAATATAACATTTTTCAACACTTCAGATTTACCATTGGCCGTAATTTCATTGGAGAATTCAAGCAACAAATTCTGTACTTTTACCACGTTAAATTAAAGACTTCTTTCTAACTTTTGATTTTATCTCACTAATATTTTTTGAATAAAATTAAGATCTAATTTTGAGAGAACAAACAAACAAAAAATTTATTTTTTGAACAAATACCTTAACTCCTGCTACTTTCTCCCCTTTAATGATTGAGGTTACCTTTGAAATTGGAAACAAACTACCGGTGTAGTCAACATCCTAAAATTATAATTAATTATTAATTATTATTTATAAATTAGATACTATTAATGATCAAAGAAGCAAAAAATAAACTGATTTTTAATAAAAAGTACACTTATAATTATACTCACAATTTGAATAGGGTGAGCATCTTTGAATTTATTTATGAGATCCACATTATCAGTCATCTTAACTTTATAAGAAGGTGAAAAATGTGGATTATCAGATATTTGAACTTCAACGATGAAGATAAATGTCTTATCAATTAGGTTGAGAAAAAGTGTAGGTGTATCCGATAGATCTCCTTTCTGCAGGGTATTATATAATATATTAATAATAAATAATATAAAAATTACCATTAAAAATATCTTCACTAATGTTTTTAGAAATAAATATTGGTTAGAACTTACTAATAGGAGTGGATCAAGTATTTCTACACAGCTCTTTCCAAGAACTTGTTTTGCCTCATTGTCAAAGACTACAAAACATGCAAAATAAAATAAAATAGAATTGATGAACAAAAATCAAAGAACGATTAGGTGGGAATAAATAAATAAATTTAAAATATAAATAATATAAATTTAAAATAAAATAGAAAAATATTAGTAAAAAACTCACGTCATCGAGCCAAACCATCTCAATTGAGTATGACAATGGAGAATTTTCGTAACTTAATAGTGTTTATAACCGTATCACTCGTATACGTACACACAAATTGTTGACGATAGGATTGATATATGTAATTTTGTGAATACCGGTCATTGGAACCAGTAGAGAGATTTTGAATATATGTAAAGAAAAGGGATTGATGTACTTTAAATTGTGGTATTTTACATCTCTCATAACTTATACTTTTATAGTTAACTCATAACTAAAATTTTTTAAATTTGATTGACTTTAATTTAAATTTAAATTAAAGTCAATCAAATTTGAAATTTAAAAAATAACAACCTAAATAAAATAACCCAAACAAATAAAATAATTTAAAATTTAAAAAATAACAACCTAAGTAAAACAATCCAAACAAATAATTTAAAATTTGAAAATAACAACATAAGCAAATAATAATTTATAATTTATAATTTATAAATATAAATCTAAAAATTTCTAGTGATGACACCTAAGCAAATAAACTCTCAGAATCAACGTATGAGCGCCACGTCAGCATATGAGCTCCCCATTTGTATTCTATATTTGTATTCTATATATATATATATATATATATATATATATATATATATATATATATATATATATATATATATATATATATATATATATATATATATATCATTTAGCAAAATTTTCATAGCTTACAACAAGATTGGCCCACATTTTTATAAGATACCTTTTAAATTTGGTGAATTCTACCCAACCCCTTCTAAATCAACATGTAAATTACCCTTTATGATGTGGTACATTTTAATTGGATATTTAGTTTTAATTTGAGTTAATTTAACCCAATAAGAATTAACATCTTAACTAAAGTAGAGTCATTTTGTAATTAAATATTTTTTAAGATAGATAATTATATAATTTTTGTAAATATTAAAAAGTAAATTTATATGTTTTTTACCAAATCAATATTAATTTGATTCGTTCCACCCTTCCATTGAAGAACACCTCCCTTGTGAGTGAAGAACATTTCCTCCCTTCTACTGTTTCTTCCTACTCAAATTCGTTCCTGCTAAGCTTCGCTTTCGCCTTTTTAATTTTTTTCATTTTAGTTATTTTAGAAAATTTATACATGTATTTGATTGGAACGCAATTTATACACCTTCAATGGTAGATTTTCGGTTAAACAAGTTTTATGGGATAGAACTAGATATTTAGCTTCTATACCGTGCAAAGACTAGCATTTTTTTAGAGGACTTCCCTGCGTAGATATATTGTGAGATGGAAAGGCTATGATTCACTAGTTGTTTTGTCTTTTCTCTTTTTTTTTTTTCCTTTTATAAGACAGGCCTGTTATCCTCCTATTTTGTGCCATTCTTACCATATTAATGATACATTTCTTTCCAAGTCTCATATAATTTCTTATCACAAATGCTTACAATTCTAAAATATGACTAGCCAAGAGTGGACCAAAAAATTGAAGTTTACGAACTTAGATTGATAGGATTCATTAAAGCTAGACATCAAATATTCACTCATTGAAAGTACAGCAGGTCCTAGAGTTGGTTCTGTTGCTTCTACTGCATCAACTAATACCTTCCCTGAATTAAGGTTCTCTGGAAGTATGATTTAGAGAAGAAACAAAGATTATATTTTTAATATTTTAGTAAATTATACAATTATTCATTTTGGGCTATAATTTAATTTAAAAATAATTAATTATAATTAACATAATAACCAATTAAAAACTAATATGTCACAAAAAATAATTTACATGTTATTATAAAAAAGATACAAAAGATACAGTAGAATTTAAATTTAAATTTTTTATGCTTGCATTGTGACCGTCTTTAAAGAGCATTTTATTTGATTTTATAATTATATCACTTAGACCAATCACACATTAATGGCACCATGATCGCTCATCCGACCCACTTAATTATAATGTCAATCATTATAATTTATTTTTGACTTTTTGCATTCTTTTGCATGCTTACGCCCTTTGCCCAATTTTAAAGGAGTGGCACTTTCTTAGAAGCTAATTATGCCGATATGGCCAATGTTTTATTCACCAATCACCATCATCCAAGTCAAAACGTTTTCTACATGAAGGTGCGTGTGACAGCACCTCCAAAACTATGAATTGAGCTTTTTACACAAATCTGGTTACACGATCTTAAAATATATTTAATAATATTTAGAAATATTTATAATTATTTATTTTTAATTTTTGTTACAAATAATACTAATAATCTAATACGCTTAAAAAAAAGCAATATAGCACTCACTCATTGTATTTTAAAATCTAAGTTTTAAATTTTAAATCCTAAATTCTAAATTTTAATTATAAATTTTAAATTCTAAAATTTTAAATTTTAAATCAAAATTATTAATATAAAATATAATAAATAAAGAATTAATATTTGTTTAATTAAAAAATACAGCATTTGTTTAGCTAATAAAAAATATTTAACGATGAGCCTATAATATTATAACTAAAGTATTAAATATTTGTTATCAGCATGCACCAATCTTTGCTTGTCCAATAGGCTTGTGAATCTCCACCACTTTATAAGCATATCCCCATTGTTAAGGATAGGTAGAAATTCGGTATTGAAAATATATTAGGTTCAGTTGGTCGTTGGAGAGAATCTAAGGATGAAAAGGACAGCTTTGTTGGCGCATATTATTGAATTTTAATATTTTATAATAAGTAGTCTTGTAGTGATGATAAAACCTCTTGATAATATGTTTTTTCTTCTACGTTTTTAAATAAAACAAAAATTTAACAAAATACAATATATATATATATATATATATATATATATATATATATATATAAATTTAATTATCAAATCAATTACTATATAATTATGTATTTTTAGACATATATAAATACAATACAAAATCAACCACTAATGACTAAACAAATGTGTCACCTACCAAATATAACAACCCAAACACCTCTATCCCATTTCACTCTACAAAGTAGGTAACAACACTCACGCAACATTCATGTAAATCTCAATGAAAACCCCGTAGATATTCTCATTTCATTATGTTCTCTATCCTCACATTTTGCTTTCTTCGATTAAATATTTTATAAAAACCAGTAATTTACATATTTTTAGTCATTATTATATTTTTTAATTTAATTTAAAACTTTTAATTCTTGAATCACTAAATCAGATAAAATTAGAATGTATTTGTTTGCTGTGATCATTAGAATTAGAAATTTAAATTTTATAAATTTTCATGAACAATAATGTTCAAAGAACAAACTAACTACTAATATAATTAATTAATTATTATAATACTACTTAGACTAATTTTTATATTAATAAATTGAAGCAAAAATAAAATAAAAATTCTAACATCTTTTAATCAACGATGTAATTTTTTTTATCAATCCACTCAAGTTAGTTTTATTTTGATTATCATGCATCCTCTTATCAATGCATGAAGTTTTTTTAATGCTAAGATCTTACTCTTCTTATTGTGTACTTTGTAGCCAAAATTTAAAAAAAAAATTCATTCAACTAACAATCAAAATCTTTCCTTGGATGTAATAGAAGATTACTTGGGAATCATAATAGATCATTTCCTTTCTCTGAACTAAATAACATTTTCTTTTTACCTATTTTCTTAGTTTTTCTAATCAACCCAAGAAGATAGCTTCCGAGAAAAGGTCTACTTAGGTAACAAACAAGTTAATAAAAAAAAAAAAAGTCACTTCTCCATATTTTTTTTAGTGACTATCTCCGTATTAGTTTATATCTGCTCTTTAAAATTTTCAAATACCTTCATAGCTTCTCTAACCATTAGCTCTCTTTTTAAAATAAATAAATAAAATTTATTTTTTATTTTAAATATGTATTTATTCACTTTTTTTTATTAGTTGAATGCAACAACAATAATAATGGCACTATTAGTATTAGCAACTCCAAGAACCGGAAAGAGGTAATGTACCTCATACAATGAACCAATCAGAAAGTAATTATATAGTTGGGTTAAAACTGGATTTAATTTGCTGAGCACATAAATCATAATATAGTTGCTTGTATTATTCGTGCATGGGACTCTGTCTAATCGCTATCCTTAGATGTGTTTTATGTGTATCGTAGAAAAAGCATAAAATAAAAAAATATGATAGAACCTGTGTTCTGAACCAAAAAACATATGTAACATAAAGATTGTGAGGCTGATAGAACTAGAACTATAGGAAATTGAGATCAATCAAGTCAAGTACCCCAAGTCATCATAGTTTATTCCATTTGGGGCAAAGTCATCCAAGCCCACTCCATTTGGAGTGTTTTCAGACTCGAGGTCTTCCAAACTCTCAAAAAACTTATTCAAGATCAAGATTATTGTCAAAGAGTTTGATTGCATTGAAAATTAACATTAATAGTTATATTTTTAATAAGATGATGGTATTAACAGATACTGATACTAATGTCATGAAGCTCAATAAATTGATGATTCTATAAAATTAATGGATTGAGAAACTCAAGTTTTTTAAGGGCAGATATAGATGCAATTGATACAGAGATTCTTTCTAAACTATTGATGACACGTGGTTGTAATGACTTCATAATGATGCATGTTGTTCTGTTTTATCTAAAGCAATCGTTGCTTAGCTTTATAATCTTAGTGTTAAAAGCGATAATAATTAATAAACAGAGATATTTTAGATATAACAGAATTTAAAGGTAAATGACTTTTATAAACCAAAGAAAAACCAATTTTATGTATATTCTCTAAATCCAAAAACGTTATGCAGATATCTCATTGCAGGTTTTAATGTAAATTAAATTCATTAAATTTGAATTAGGCTTCATAGCACTAAATTAAATCTACTTGATTTAAATTACTTGGTTTAGAGTTCACACGTAAATCGAATTAAATGAATTTGAATTAGGCTAAATACTACTAAATTGAATCAACGAGTTTCGATTGATTTATACCGTCACTACTAAATCGACTCAACAAGTTTCGATTTAGCTCTCTTAGTAAATCGAATGGACTGGAATTTGATTCAAATTTTGCCCATAGTAAATCGAAACAAGCAGTTTTGATTTATCACCATACTAAATCAAATGAAATGACTTCAACTTAGTACCATTGAGAGTCTCTAGTAAATCGATGCTAACATTAGACCTATATATAGAATTCGAATTCAATTGATTCGAATTACAATTCAGAATTCCTAACGCCAATAATCCCCACGACAAACTACCTTCCTCAAAAACTTTTGTAAAAAACTCCAACAAAATTCAAATTTGAACACATGGAAGACGATCCAAATCGTATCTATCGATTAGATGGAGTCGCGCATATTACTGGTGCCTTCCATGCAGAGGTTAGTGATTGAAAATTTTTGTTTTCAACATAATTTATTTAGTCATGCTAGTAATGTTAACATGCTTCTTGGAGTAGTTGTTTAGCGTCCTTAGTTAGAAATTAGAAAATTAATTTTTCAATATAATTACTGGTTAGAAGTAATAAGCTATTAGTTTGTTAGATTTTAAGAACTTGAAATGGTACTTAAAAATGTTAGTTAGCATAATAATTGTAGGCTTTGTTAGACTTTTAAGTTATTAGTTTTATATTCAGCGAGAAATAGTTTAGGATTAGGATTCACTTTAACCGAACTGTTGCACTTGATACCAAACTTCTAGAGAACTGTGATATGTTTTATACGTTAAGGGGAATTTTTTTTAGAGTAGTCACGTACTTACACTACAAGAAAGTTTCAATAGCGACCGATTTTAGTGACCGAAAAAAATGGTTGCTAATAGCGACTAATTTAACGACCGATAATAGGATTTCAAGGATCAGAAAAATGTTGGTCGCTAAATTACAATCAGCGACCGATATTAGTGACCAAAGAATTTAGTCACTAATAATGACCAATTTAGTGACCGATAAAACTTTTATACAAGTAACATAAAGTTGGTCGCTAAAATCGGTCGCTATTTTTTAACTTAGCAACTGAATTAGCAACTGAAATGAAGAAATAACGTTTGAGATTGTTGGTCACAAAATCGATCGCTACTTTTTAATTTAGCGACTAATTTTACAACTAATAAAAAAATAAGCTAAAAAAATTGGTCGCTAACTCAGTCGCAAAGCTAGTGGTCGCTAAATCGGTTGCTAATCATTAAGATAGCGACCGATTTAACGACCATGGTATAATAGCGTTATAACTAATCGATCGCTAATTTAAAATATTTACTGAATTACTCTAATCCTCACTAAACCTAACTCACCCTCACCAGTCACCATTCTCACCTTCTCAAACAGTTACTGAGCTACACTTCTTCCCCTTAAACAGTCGTCGTCTTCTCCAATCTCGATGCCGTCACCATCGTCTTCTAGACTCGCAGCCACCATCGTCATCTTCTCTAGCTTCGGCGCCGTTGCCGTTGTCTTTTGGACTCAACATCTCGTGGTGCTTTCTCTCACTTCTACAGCGACAAAGGTAGGGTTCTTAGCAAAGAGGAGCAGGCCAAAGAGAACGTCTACATCAAGGTATCTCTCCCCTTCCCTTTCTCCTTCTCCTTCTTCAAATCCCGATTCTGATGATTTTTTTTATGTGCAGAAATAGGAGAGAGAGAGGTCAGAGAAACAGAAGCAGCAAGCTGAAAAGGAAAAGGCAGAGATGGACAAAAACTGCTTATGACAAGGTATTTGATTTTTATTCTTGTCATCGGTGTTTTAGGGTTTCAATTTCGCTATTCTAATATCTAAACATCAACCCTGTGTTTTCACGATTGGATAAATTTCTTCTCACTGAATTCATAATTTAGGGTTTAAATCTATAAATTAAGACATTGGCCTCTGAAAGACATTTTAGATCTTAGAATTAAATCAAGCATTGTATGGTTTGCATTCCAATTCGTGAATCTTCGGTCAAAAAGTTCAATGACTGTTGGTATATCAGATTCAACACTCCAATCTCTAGATTCTTTTCAAATGTTTTCCTGATTTTCCTCGTTCTTCTTCAGTTTGAAGACTTCGTGATCTGCTTGCAAAATACAGTTCATCTTATCTTGTTTTCAATGATGATATCTAGGTAGCAAATGTTAATGCAGTTGTTTATTCTAATTTGAGGTTACTTAATTACTAATCTTTTTGGTTTATATTCAGGGCACAACATATGTGGTATTAGCAGGATTGCTTGCTTCCTTAAAATTAGTTAGGGAAACTTAGCTGACCATACCTTCTTACTTTTGGGTGCTGGAAGGTTAGTGTCTTGGAAAATTTTGATTTTTCTCTCTATGTAGAATGCATTTACATTAAATTCAGCTCGCATTAATGTTGTGAGATATTTCAAATACTTGTTTATATTTGGTTTATACTACAAATGATATACATGGGATCTCATTCTTTTGTTAGATAATCTCATTCTCATTTGTGAATACTTGAAGATCTTGTCCATGTCGATGCAATGTGGTTTGTCCATAAGAGTGAGCTCGTTTCGTTGCCCTTTTTGTACTTCATCTAATTATAACTTTTGTCTTGGTATATCTAGAGACAATAAGTTTCTACTTAATATATGTCACTGTTTTGTGCCATAGTTTACTTAAAAAAATTATGTTTTTTCCCTCTTCACTTTTTTATTTTATACATCTCTTTTCACCAAACTGCATCTCGTAATTTGATAGTACATCAAACACAAACTTGGTTTGCTGAAGATAAATATTTTGGATCTAATCTTTGATGTTCAATCAGGCTTTTTTTCACAATTTAGCTCCACTTCTCTATTTCAGGTTCAATCTTTCTTTCCAAGAAAGCATTGATGACAATGATGATTCTGATGAAGGGAAATATGAAAACGGAAGGCCCTGCTTTTCTGAAATAGAAAGAAGTGCTGGTTTTTTAGACAAGGAACTTGCTGCTAGTGGCTTTAATGATTTTCTTGTTCTATATAGGAAGGGGAAATTATGGAAGCATTTTCTTTAAATGAAAAATGCAAGATGTTTTCCCTTTTTATTTTTCATTTGTGAAATTGCTTCTGTAAACCCTGCTAAAATTAGTAAATAATTAGTTAATAAATCAAATTTTAATTAAAAAAATTAGAAATGTAAATCTAATATTAAAATAGGATAGAGTTCTTCAAAACGAGAATTTTGACACTAATTTCGAAGAATTTGACCCAAGATAGGGTCGGACGGGCCAAACCGGTTGAACCGGACCCAAAATGAGCCCAAGGTCAAATCGAGCCTATCCATTAAGTGAGGACCCAGCTTCCTCTTTCCATTCTCTTCTTCATTCACGCTGGGAAACACTCACAGAGGGAAGAACTTGTGGTAAAACTCCAAACCCTCATCATGATTTAAATCCACCATAACTTCTTCATCTGAGCTCCGATCACCGAACCGCTTGCGGCTATGCGTCCAGTGCGTCAAGCTCTACAATTCTATTGGAACAATTTCTTAGGTAAGTTACTCTAACACTCCAGCCTCTCCTTTCCTCCAATTTTCAAAAATTTATGAGTGGTGTTGAATTTCTTTACTCTTTGATGTATTAGGATCCAATTAGCTTGAGGAACACGTTCACTCTTGCTTATACATAGCTTGGGTATGGTGAGAAAACCATAACTCTACCTAAGTTCTGATTTTGTGCAACAGATATTGAGTTTGGATATATATATATATATGTGTTGTATATTTGTATTAGGTAGTGTGCATGTAATTGGAACTTGAAATTGTGGACATTGGAGGCCTTGGATTGGTGTCAATTCTTGGTGATTTTGTGAATTGTGGAGCTGTTTGTGTGTGGGTTAAGTGTTGCCTTGGACCAAACACGGAAATCGGTCGATGTATGGTTTAGGTTTTGTGTATTTAAAATATCATGTTCTGAGAAAACTTAGGCTAGAGAACTATAGGATAAGTTGAAGTGGTTGAATATATTGAATGATTAGTCTCTATGATGTTGATTGATAATTTGAGTTGAGCATATGTTGATGAACATGGTCATGGTGAATCTATGATGTTTTCTTGGTGCTTGGTTGTAGTTGAGAAATTGATAAGGTGGGTTAAATATGTACATATGTATGCTATTATAATGATGATGTTAATATTGATGGAGGTGGGAACTTAGTATGTGATTTGGTGAAAAGTAAAGTTTGAAGAGTTTGTGATTTGATGAATAGGTGGTGGACTTGTATTGAAATGCTATATATGTATTGGTGCTGATTATTTGGGACAAGAAGTAGGTATGGTAAATTGAATTTTAAAGAAAATGGAGGTTTGAGGTTTTGAACGAAAACTTGATTTTTTTGAACTTTGGTAGTCCGTAACTCGAACCTCAAATTTTGGATGAAGATGAGATTTGTTTCAAATCAAAGAGGGTTTTATAAGCTTGAGAACAATATAAATTTTGTGGAAAATTGAATCCTGTAGAGGAAGTTATGGACACCAAAAATCTAGTGTAAAAACTAAAAATTTTTAAAATACAGCTGAACCAGAATTTCTGGTGTGTGCCTACGCACACTGAGGTGCGCACGCACCCAGCAGTAACAACAACTTCACTTGTGCGTACGCACGCCTTTGTCCGCACACACACCTGGTGTTTTACAGAAAATGTGCGTACGCACGGCATGGTACGCACGCACACACCGGGGTATGCTTTCTGTTGGTGGCGCTCGCATAGGTGAGGCACACGCACACTAAGTAGTTCCTGGCAACTATGCGCACACACTCTATTTTTTCAACACTTGTATTTTTATGATTCAAACATGGTTTCGAACCTCTAAACCTCTATTTTATCTTTTTAACCCTAGATCTTATTAATAAGCTTAGTAATTAGTTGAGGCTAGGAAATTGAGGTAACTTGAGGATGAAGAAAAGGGTAAACGTGATGAATTATAAGAGAATAATGTGAAAGCTAAATGAATACATGTCGCTATGGCTAAGATGAATGATTATATGATGAACGTTGATGGTTTGAATATTATGTGGCCTATGAATTTAATGATATCTGAAATACGAGTTTCCCTGGGTAACCGAACCATGGCTTGCCACCACGTGTTTCAGGTTGAAACTCGATACTCTGTTGACCCTACGTCGTAAGGGTGACCGAGCACCTATAAATTCCCAGGAATGGATTCCCCCATTGAGTGAGTTATAAAGGAATGAATGAATATATGAATTATGAATGAATTAGAAAATCTATGCATAGACTCATGGGTAGCGCGACGAGAGACAGTCTAAGGTTTTCAGACTTGTCGGGTTGGCTGGATAACCGATAGATGAGCCTCATCAGTCATACTATCATAGGACAGGCATACATCATGTGCATTCTGTTCACTTTGTCTGCTTTGCATTACTTGGGATTGTTTAACTAAATATATAATATGCTAATTGTTATATTTGCTACCTGCACTACCTGTTTTCTACTTGTGCTTGAAAATGTTTGGTTGTCTGTCTCTGCTAAACCACTGGTGATGGAGGAGCAGAGGAAAGGTGGAACGGGTTGATGATAAGGTTAGGGTTAAGTAGATAAGTCTTGAATTCCGTAGGACACCTACCTCTTTATGGCTTATGTGTAGAATCTAAGCTTCATAACTGAGTGTTGGCGTTCTAGGATTGCCTCTGACATTCCCAGGACCTTATATATTATATGTGTGGCACCTTTACCATGCTGAGAACCCCGGTTCTCACCCTATACTGTGTTGTTGTTTTCAGATGCAGGTCGAGAGGCTCCTCGCTAGGCGTCTGGATTTCCTGAAGCGGAGTAGTCCCTGAGTTCTTTTGATTATCAGTTTATGTATGAACTTAGCTTTCTCTCCAAGAAACTTGCTTTTGTCCTTCATAGAGGTTAAAGGAGAGTTAAGGTTTTATTTCTGCATTTTGGGTATTTTGGGATACTTGTATATGTATGTAAATATTCTCCAGCCAGCATTGGCTTCGCAGACTGAGTCAGGAGCTAGTTATGCTGTATTCTTGGCTATCTATCCACTCTTTCACTTATTCATATCTATTATCTTTAGGTTTCTTAGCCCGCAAGTAATTCCGTTTCCTGAGTGTTGCGCTTTTTATTTTGCGATTTTACTTTACCCGTTTTTCAAGGCTCCTAGTATATTATATTTTCCCACCAGTTTACGTATGTATTTTATGATTATAGGTCTGTAACATCACACTACCTCTGTTCTACGACTTAAACGTAAAGCTCTGTGTAGTAGGATGTTACAGCTTCCATACTGGTGGATTGACTTTTCCTATTTTATTTATACGAATGAGTGTCAATTTGTCAAGCTTTTGATTGTTCCTTAATGCTCTTCAAATTTATGTGAAGTTCATTGAAGGTGGAGCAGAGGCTGAAACAAATTCAGATAGTGAAGTTGACTCAGTGGAAGACCTGAATGAATCAATCCTTCTTCAGGTATATAAAAAGGATAATTTTGACATAATAGATGGTGAAAAGTAGATATGTGTCAACTTCTCAATATGCTAACTATATTATGGAAATTAAATTTGAATAATGAATACATCTAATATTTAGTACAGAGACAGTCGAGCAGCTTGCCTGTGTTTTTTCTGCTTATCTCTGTTGTTCATTTCTGCGTTTTTCAATGTTGATATAAGATTGTTGCTTTATTCGTACAAAGTGACACCATGCTTTGGTTAAATAACCAGAATGAAGAACATGAAAACAAAGGAAAAGATGAGAGCTGTGAAGCTGCTGAAAGCGGTGCATCTGAAAGAGAAGATGCACCTGACGAGGTAATGGTTAGCTTCTGGTTCTTTTTTCTTCTGCAAAAAAACCTTGAATATAGTTAGCTCCACATTTATCTAGAAGTTAGTTTAGTTAGTGGCAAGAATAGAAGATTGAGATCTCTCTTTGCACATAGCAAAATCTTGAAACTTCTTCTCTATTTTCTATTCACTCCTCACACATAAGCTCTGTTTTAATTTAGTAATTTATGTATTTGGTATTTAGTGATTTTGTGTCTTGCATGTCTTTGTTTAATAACAGAGATTGCTAACTGTAATAGATGAGCTTGAAGTATTGTGACCTGAATTTAAACTCCCTGGAAACAAATTGAACAATTGGAGGTAAATCCTAGCTGTAATAGCTGTAATATTATTCTACTCTCTTGCTCCTTGGGGCCGTTGCTTCTTTGCTATGCTCTCTCTTGTTTGTGGTTCTGCTAGGAGAAACCTTGAAGGCATGCTTATAATTTTATGGTCCTAGTGCAACTTTTTATCAGGACTCTTCTGGTTTTTCATTGTCATTTTTATGCTTCTTTGCTTTGCTCTCTCTTGAAGGCATGCTTATAATTATGTAACATGTTAATGTTTGTTCTTCATTTCACTGGAATTAATAGTCTAGCTTTTTTTGTCTAGTATCTCTATGAAACTCAGTCACTTGAAAATATTACCAAGCTGTCCCACTTTTTGGGAAAGTTTTTTTAACCTTCCATCATCTATTTATTAGTTGAACCACTGGCTGTCTATTGGCTTTCAGTTTATTTTTATATCGTTTTCAAATATTTAATATACTTTTCATTGTTTTAATAGTATTTAGAATATTAGTTTTACTATTATGTTAATATATATTGTTATATTGTTTAACCTAATAGGTACTTGTTCATCAAGAGAGTGGCTTGCACTTAAAATTTTATTTTCTCCTTTTGCCTTTTATTATTTTACCTATTTTTTATTGGAGCAGTACCTAGTGAAGTGGGCTTCACCCAGGCTTCACAATGGCAGGCCAATTGAGGAGCAGCATTTTCAGCTTTATAGGCCACTTCTACACTATATGAAAGTAAAAAAGAAAAATTAAGGTCAAGGGTAACTGTGATTGAATACATTTATTCATAGGGTTAGTGTTTCTTAGCACACTTTTAATTTAAGTCTAATCACTATATATTATTATGAAAAGTATGAATTCACTGAATTATAAAACTCTCACATTCAATATGCTTATCAGTATTATAAAAAATAAGCAAGAATTAACATCAACCACCAACTGAAGCAAACAAGAAGCATGAATGAAATCTGAGGCAAGCTATGATACCAGAATTCTTGATCTAGAATATAGTTTTGTTAGGTGAAGATGCTGAAACTGAAAGATGAACCGAGACTGAGGTGCTCTGCATGAAACTCTACCACATACGGAAGATACATAGCATAGGGAAGAAGAAGATGAAGAGTGAAATTAGCAGAGTGTTGCAAGAGCCAGTGTAAGATAAAATATTTTCAAGAAGTCAAAATTTAACTTTGATTTGTCAATGTGTTATCAAAATTGATTTTGAGGTGGAAATTGTAAAGAAGTCAAAATTAATTTTGATTTAATATATTAAAAATGAATGTCCACAAGTTGAACAAATATTAAAATCAAATTGCACAAATATTAAGTTAAAAAACATAGTAGAATTATCATGAACCAAGTTGCAAGTGTCTAGTTACAAGTGTCATATTATAATATAGTTAAAAAAGTTGACTAATCTTTATATTATGATCATTATGACAACTTGTTTGCAAGTTGTTTGGTTGGATTTTTTTGTTTTGCTTCTACAATAATATTATAAATAAGTAGTTTGGTCTTAAGTTTATGCATGTATATCATTTTTTTTAAGAGTTATGATTCATAATTAGTGAATGCTAGAGAGAAAATTATTAGATTTTTCTTTGTATATTATGTTTTCACATTTGTTTTGAGTACCAAGTTATTAATTACTCTTTGTTTAGAGAAGATTTGTCTTGTATTATTTTGGTATTTTTACTTTGTATTTGACACTATAAGAAATAAGGGGTTTAGCCACGAAAAAAATTGTGACTAAACTCTAAGATAACCGTAGCAACTATATATTGGCCACGAAAGAATATTTGTGGCTAATCGGGGGGTTACATTTTTAATTTGCCACGATTTTAGCGTTATTAGCCACAATTTTAAACATCGTGGAGACCTTCAAAGAGCCACGATTTGTATATCATTGTCCACGCATAATGCCGTGGCTAAATAAGAGTAATTAAATAAAAAAGTATAATTCTACTACACTTCATCCGTAGTTAATTTGTGCAGGCCGGGTTTTTCAGCCACATTTTTTTTGTGGCTAATGTTGGATTATTTAATCACACTATTTTTGTGGCTAACTCACTATATTTTTCACATACAATTCAGGACTAATTTGTGCTAATTTGCTCTAATTGAATAATTTTATTAAATTAAAATTATATTTATATATATTACATTAATAACAAAAATCAAACTTTTTAAATATATATATCTAACATTTTTCCATAAAAAAATATAATAAGAATTCAGTATAATTATAATAATAATAATAATAATAATAATAATAATAATAATAATAATAATATAGTCTAAACTTATATAATAGAAATAAAAAAATTTAACATAAATAAAATAAATTCTAATCCCTTCTAGATTAAATATATTTAAAATTTCAACTATTACTTATTAAATATATCAATTAAATGTCTAACATATTACTGGATAAACTAGGCACTTTATCACTGTATTTTGATAACAAAAATTTGTACATAGCTGTCATATCTATAGCTTTTTCTTTAAAGTTTCATCCAGTTTCTCTAAATTTATCACACATCACACATTTTCAACACCAAAAACCTTTCCAATTTACAGCGTTGCTCTACGAGCCATTACACCCATTTATCGTATCAATAAATTTACGTCATTATCTCGATTTTGTCCATGCCCATCAAGTTCCATAATGTCTTTTTCATCCATTTTCAAATGCCAAACTTGAATTGTCGTCCTTTTGCCAGTTGTAATTTCTCCCATAGAAGTGTCTGCAATGAATATAAAATTGAATAAAAAAATAAACTAAATATTAGAATTAAAAAAATCACGTAAAAAAATTGAAATTTCATATACCTTTTGACATTCATAACTAAAGGGTCATTATAATCTTTTCTGGTAGGTACAGTTGGTTGAGACTTATTTCACCCAAATCTTCTGCAAATTCTTCATTGTTGTTGATATTCTGTGTTATCATAATTCTGCTAAAATGGTCTCTTCTGAATTATTATGTTTTTGCTTCACGAAAAAATCTACTAAAAAAACTAACAAATAACAAAGAAAAAATCGGTATTTTGAGTTTGGAGGATATCCTGTCATATGATAGGGTTCATATAGTATGGTTAAAGAGAGTGCTTTTAAGGTGCTGCAGAAAAGTAGGAGTTAAAAGACAACGTGAATGATGGGAAGTTATATTAAAATTTGTCCGTGATTATTTTAACTTTCCGCCAAAAACTACTTCAGAAGTTAAGCGCATATTAAAATTTTAAATTTAAAAAATTCAACTTGACTTGTTTAAATTGTCTTTTAACTTTCTTTAATCTTAAGAATATTTCTTTCATCCTACTGTTTATTATCTACTAAATATACCTTAAATTATTTTATTTTTAATACAATAGTTATTTATTTATTTTTTAATGATCAAATATAATAAAAAATTTAAATTTAAATTTTGATTTTGTAATATTTTTATCTTTAATTTTTATTACAATAACAATAAATAACCAAAAAACTACTTTAATAAATATATGACCATCACAATCTCTCATTTCTTGCAGTTGATGATTTAAACAATATACTATTATTTAATTATTTACCTATTATACATGAAACAATATAACAAGAGTTATACATTAAGTAAATTTTGTAAATAATTTTTACCTGAAAATTTTAATGTTTAATAAATTTTAATTACTAAATTAGTTACTAAAATTTTATTACATTAGACAAATTAATTATCAGATAAAATTGTTATAAGAAATTTTATAAATTAATTTCTTTGTTACTTAATAAAATTTCAAACTTTTATACAAGTGACTCATAAATTAATTAGTATTAATTTTTTTATAACTGAAAATAATTGTAAAATAATTAATTAATGGAATATACCAATTAAATAATAGTAAAAATAAAAAATTTAATTCATAATTTCACAAAATAATTTTTAAAAAGATAATTATACATATAATAAGAGTACAGTACTCACAAAAATTTATAGTATGTACTAAACCATATAAATAAAGACTAATTTTTTTAACTTATTCTCATTTTTTTAAATTCAAAAAATGATAAATAATTTATTTTTAATAAAAACTAAAAAAATTTTTATACTTACAAATTATTGAACTTTTTATTATCTATTCAAATTATATTATTTTAGTTAAATAAATTTTATCTTTATAATTAACTTAAATATTAGAATATTATCTTTATTTTTATAATTTTTTATTTTATCTAAATTCATTTTTTTATATTTTTAGATTTAATTTCATAAATATGTGTTAATGTTAGAATATTAAAAAAATGATACTATACATTAATAAATTTATTTAAAAAATTAATTTATTCAAGACATAATAGCCATGGTACGTTAATGTAAGCAAGAAATACAGCTACGAAAAATATGGTTTGTAGCAAAAGATTAAATTTTAGCTACTGTCGTAATGTTTCGTGATAAGTAGAAGACACGCTCATTTATTTTTATTACGATTTAATGTTCGTAGTTAAAATTTGGTGGCTAAACACCATTTTTGTGGTAGTGTGAGTTGAATATTTATACCATTTAATTTGACATTTTAGATGTAATTAGAACATAGTCTTGAGTGGAATATCATAAATTACCATTTTATATTTTTGTGTCAAAGATTTGATTAGGATAAAGTGGTTATCCAATTTAATAACTTTGTTATATCATATGTTTTTAGTAAAATATTTAGTATTCATTTGTGTCAATTATATAAATTTTGCTCTTCCGATCGCATGTTTCATTTTCTATCAGTACCTTGTATCTCTCCTTGGCCTCCGCTCCCATCTCCCCTCTTTGTTCTTACCGCATCTTCTCTTGTTGTTGCACCATTTATCTGTTATCATCGCTCCTTATCTCAATCTTCACTTGCATTTTCTGTCTTAACTCTCGTTGTTAATGTTATATTGCACCATGTATCTTTTCTTAACCACAACTCATATTTTAAATTTTAAATTTTAAAATTTAAGTATTAAATTTTAAACTCTTTGAAAAAATAAAAATTAACAAAATATTATAATAAAAGATTAACTAATATTTTTTGAGTAAAAAATGATTCTCTATTTTAATGGATAAATTACTTGGAGTCTTGAATGACTATGAAAAAGAGTGCTTAAATATAAACAATTGATGGATGTTATTGGCTTAATAGAGGAACAGTGACAAAGCCTTTCATTTTGTTTCTTTTGGATGATAAAAGATTTAGGCAGGTTTAATATTAGTCAATCAATTCAATATAAATATATACACACACGCAAAGACGCGCACACACATATATATAATTATATATATAGCGCGCGCGCACACATATATATATATATATATATATATATATATATATATATATATATATTTATTTATTTTAATATTTATAATTTTTTAAAAAATATTTAAAATATTTAATTTTGTTTAAATTTATTTTGAATATTTTTTATTTGTGTTAAAATTATTTTTAAATATTAATTTTATTTAAAACATTAAAAACAAAATTAATAGCATTTAAAAATAATTTTGACACAAATAAAATATATCAAAAATAAAATTAAATAAATTTAAAACATTAAAAATAAAACTGAATCAAATTAAATATTTAAAAAAAAACATAAGCATTAGAAATAAAAAATATATTACATTATTATATATATATATATATATCATCTAGCAAAATTTTCATAGCTTACAACAAGATTGACCCACATTTTTATAAGATACCTTTTAAATTTTTATGCTTGCATTGTGACCGTCTTTAAAGAGCATTTTATTTGATTTTATAATTACATCGCTTAAACCAATCACACATTAGTGGCACCATGATCGCTCATCAGACCCACTTAATTATAATGTCAATCATTATAATTTATTTTTGACTTTTTGCATTCTTTTGCATGCTTACACCCTTTGCCCAATTTTAAAGGAGTGGCACTTTCTTAGAAACTAATTATGCCCACAACGTAGATATGGCCTATGTTTTATTCACCAATCACCATCATCCAAGTCAAAACGTTTTCTACATGAAGGTGCGTGTGACAGCACCTCCAAAACTATTATTTGAGCTTTTTACACAAATCTGGTTACACGATCTTAAAATACATTTAATAATATTTAGAAATACTTATAATTATTTATTTTTAAATTTTGTTACAAATAATACTAATAGTTTAATACGCTTAAATTTTAAACTCTAAATTATGAATTTTAAATTCTAAATCAAAATTATTAATATAAAATATAATAAATAAAAAATTAATATTTATTTAATTAAAAAATACAGCATTTGTTTAGTTAATAAAAAATATTTAATGATGAGTGATCTTGCCTGGTAAATAGGTCGGCTCTAACTCCTTGAAATTAGCCGAGCTATGTGCTACCAGGTTGAACGTCTGTCCTTCAAGGTCCGATCTTCCTGTATTCGTTGTAAATATGAAAGTGCGAGCAATACAGAGGAGGCGGAGTGTACCTGCAAAGGCACTCCAATGCTTAAGTCAGTAATGATAGCCAGTTCAGAATAATCCAAAAAGATACTTTACCTTCTCTTTTATAGATATTTACTCGTCCGTTACGTCTTTGATGATTATTCGTCCGTTTCTGATGATCGGTTTCGTAACCGACCCTATCCCTGCCGTTTGAGGCGTTGGTTATAATAGTATTGATTTTGCCGAGTTATAGCTCATAAGGGCCGAATAATAACAGCAAATGACGAGTTATGATTCGTATTAATGGTGACCATATCACAGCCCCCAAGCTTAGCCTGAGGAGGATTTTAATGAAGCAGGTTGAGCTTTATTTTTTATTTTTTGATGAGTTATAACTCGGTTTGCGTGTGTTAGTGGATGCCCCCAGATCAACTTACTTCATTAAAAGATGGTTCAGTGTTTTAAATTTTTGGGTACGCGGGGAGTCGTGTCCGTTATTCTCTGATGAAAGAGAAAGAATGATGGTTGCATTTAAGTTTGTTGATTCCCAATGTTAGGTTTACTGCTTGATGTGGCTTTTAGAGTGGGGGTTATTTTCTGTCCCTTTAGTTGCTTGGATTCCTTCAGATTTTTCGTGGGGTTTTGTTGGCTGTTTGATATATGCTTGCTTCTTTGAAGAATGAGCAAGAGAGGTATGAGTCTCTTTTTCTGTTTCTGATCCATTTCTGTGCTTTCTTCTTTCTTTCTTCTTCTTCCTTCTGTTGTTCTGATACTGTCGTTCGAACTAATGGGTTTTGAAAAAGAGAAAAAGGATAAGGTGGATTGGTCTTATGATTGGGTAGGTGAAGATGTTAAATCACGGGTGTCACTCTTCTCTGATGAAGCGGCGGTGAGGGAGGTTGATGTGAATAGAATAGTGAGGGCGGGTTCCGGGGTGAAGGTGGAATTGTTACCATGTAGCGTGGATGATAGGATTTATCACCGAGAGTTGGGGTTTGGCTTCTTTTACATGCATAGTTGTGTGCTTGAAGAGTTACGGGTTAGGCTTCCGTTTACAGAGTTTGAGTGTCAGATTCTTAAGCAGCTCAATTGTGCTCCCTCACAGCTTCATCCCAATGGGTGGGCTTTCCTGAGATCCTTTGAAGTTTTGATGGAATTTCTAGAGGAAGTGCCGTCTGTTGCTTTATTCTTTTCTTTATTTCAAGCTAAAGGAGTGTGGAAGGGGGGGTGGGTGAACTTCAATAGTACTCCGGGCTTTGGAATTTTCAAACTTTACAAGTCTTCTTTTAAAGACTTCAAAGAGATGTATTTTAAGGTCAGGAGTTCGGAGGAGCAATTCCCGTTTTATATTGATGAAAATCTTGCTGAGAAGTTTCCTCTCTTTTGGTGCTCGGAGCCGCAAAATATACTCGGCCCAGAGGTGATATCGCCGAGGAATGAGTGTCTGATAGAGTATTTGGTGGAGAATGTTGATCGGAAAAATTTGATATCAATGTATGAGTTGCTGAAGTGGGAGGATGATAAAGGCGCTGTTGTAGAGTATTTAGGTGAGTTTTTAGGGTTTACATTAATGTCCATCTTTTTTTCTGAGAAGTTTAACACAAATTGTTTTTTGTAGGTGGAAAGTATCCAGGCGTTTCTGCTGCATCGCTAAGGATGCGGTTCAAGAGTAAGAATCTGGAGAAGGAGGTATCTTCGTCAAATGTTGAGAAGGTTGTTGGGACGGGCGAAGTTTCGCAGCCTCGTCAAGGGCGGAGGAAGGTGATTGTGAAGAAGAGAAAAAAGTCTGACCTTGTGGAGCTATCAGATGATTCTGATGAAAAAGAGTTAGCTGTCCCTCTGGAAGAGATACATGCCTTTATGGGGAATCAAAAAAGGCTTCACGAAATTTTTGAAGAGAGTGAGGCTTTTTCAGTGTGGAGAAAGGAGTATCCTTTCATGGCTGTTGTGGACGAGTATTGCCAATCGTCGGCTGATGTAACTCTTGCAAAGGAGGTCGGGGATATGGCTATTGGTCAATATATGCAGGTAATAAGTTATTGATTTTTCCTTATTTTTCCTTTGGTAGTCTTATGAGTTTATTTTGTTCTATAGGTTGTTGGGTTGCGGCTTGCAAGTCTTGGGCGAAGTCAGGAGCTGAAATATAAGGGAGTTGCTGCGGAAAAGGGGGAGGTGTCTGTTTTGAAGGAGGAGTTGGTTAAATATAAGAAACTTGCTGCTGAGCTTCAAGGTCGTTTGACTGAGACCGAGAAGTTGCTGAAAGAGGCTAAGGAAAATTATTCTAAGGATGTTGAGGACTTGAAGAAAAAGGAAAGCGATCTGGTGAACGTGCAAAGTCGTCTGATTGAGGTGACTGCTCAGTTTAAGGATATGGATAAGAAGAAGGGGGATGAAATTTTGGATTCATTTGTTGAAGGTTTCGAAAGGGCAAGGTTGCAGGTTAAGTTTTTGGTTCCAGATGCCGATCTCTCTGGCATGGATCTTGGGAAGATTGTTTGAGATGGTCAGCTTATTGAAGATGATGGGGATGCAGAAGACGAGGCTGATAATGTTTAGGGTGTTAGGAAAAAAGTTCTTTTGAACTTGTTTTACATATGTTTAGTTTGAATATTTATTGTATGTTGATAACAGTATGGCTCTTGTTTTTTGAACTTGTGTTGAAGTGACTTGTTTGAATGTTTGTTTTGTTGCTTTTTATAAAAGCTGTTTTGTGATTGTTCGGATGTTTTTCCGAGTTTATTGGTTTTGTATGTTATTTGATTTGTAGCTTAGACGAGTAGTGGCATTTGTCCGAGCTGTATTGATAGATTGATAAGATCGATTTGATAGAGTAGCAAAGATAAGACATTGTTCGTCTCATTTATATTCGGAGTTGTTTTGAACCTTTTACATACAAAGGTGCAGGTAGGCTGGCCTCGTTAAAACCTCTCCAAGCAAAATCCTTTGGGATAAAATCTTGGTAGTAGGAAAAAGAGTACCAGCCTGTCCCTGTCTTTTAACTATAAAAGTTCTTTAAGGAAGACACGTTCCATGTATTAGGCAAGAGTTTACCATCTAGTGATTCTAGCTTGTATGCTCCTTGTCCGAGTGCTTCGGATACTTGGTATGGGCCGTCCCAATTAGCGGCTAGCTTTCCATGTGTTGGTGGCTTCCGAGCAGTTTCTGTTTTGCGGAGGACTAAGTCTTCTTTAGCGAATGATCTGTTTCTGACTGACTTGTTGTATTGTCGAGCTATGGCTTGTTGCGCTGCGCGTTGCCTCAAGGCGGCGATGTCTCTAACTTCTTCGATGATGTCGAGCTCGGATCTCCGAGCTTCGTCTTGATTATCGATATATGTTCGGATGGATTGCTGGGAGATTTCCAGAGGGATCATGGCTTCCGATCCATATACCAGTCTGAATGGCGTTTCCTTTGTTGATGTTTGTGGGGTGGTGTTGTATCCCCAGAGTACCTCGGGAATTAATTCGGCCCACAGTCCTTTGGCGTCATCTAGCTTTTTCTTTAGTGCATGCAGGATGACCTTGTTTGCGGCCTCAGCTAGTCCGTTTTCTTGAGGATGCTCAACAGAGGCAAAGTGTTGTTTTATTTTGAGATTCTGCAAAAAAGAATGAAATTTCTGATCGGCGAACTGGCGGCCGTTGTCAGTTGTGATATGTTGAGGTATGCCGAAACGGCAAATAATGTTTTTCCATATGAATGAAATTATTTGTTGTGATGTTATTTTGGCTAAGGGTTGGGCTTCAACCCATTTGGAGAAATAGTCAATTCCGACAATAAGAAACTTTACCTGGCCTGGTGCCGTAGGGAACGGTCCGAGTATATCCAAACCCCACTGGTTAAATGGCCAGCTGATATCTGAATGATGCATTTGCTCGGCAGGGATGTGTATCAGTGGTGCGTGTCTTTGGCATTTGTTGCAAGATCTTATTTTCTGTTGGCTGTCTTGTTTCAAAGTTGGCCAGAAAAATCCGGCTCGGAGGATTTTTGCTGCTAGGCTTCGAGCCCCTGTATGCATGCCACAGATTCCTTCATGTGCTTCTGCTAATGCTATGTCTGCCTCTGACTTGTTGAGGCATTTGAGTAGAGGGCGAGTATATCCTCGTCGATACAACGTTCCATTGAGTATTGTGAAGGAAGATGCTTGCCGTCGGAACTTTTTATCGCTCTCGACCCCTTCTGGTATATTACCTGTTTGTAAATAGTATATAAAGTCGTTCCTCCAATCTGTTTCCTGTGAAACACTTAACACGGTTGTTAGAGTAACAGTGGGTGATGTTATTGTGAACTGTTGTAGTGTGGATAGATCGGATTGTGTACTACCGAGCTTAGATAAGATATCCGCTCTTTGATTTTGTTCGCGTGGTATATGCTCTATTTCAAATTTGAAAAATTTTTTTGTTAACTTTTTTACTAATAACAAGTATTTAGAGAGTAGGGGATCTTTTACCTGAAAAAGGTCATTTACCTGCTGTACGACTAACAATGAATCACAGTATACCTTGATCGTCGAGATCTGAAGATCTAAACAGAGTCGTAGCCCGGCGAGTAGTGCTTCATACTCAGATTGGTTGTTGCTCGCTTTGAAAGCGAGGTGTATTGAGTGTTCCAATATGAATCCATCGTCGGCTTCCAGACGAATTCCAGCCCCACAGCCTTCGTTATTTGAAGAGCCGTCCACATACAAGATCCACTGTTTTGCATGGTCCTCCTCTGATGGTATTGTAAGTTCGGCGATGAAATCCGCGAGGAATTGTGACTTGATCGGTCCTCGAGATTGGTATCTGATGTCGAATTCAGATAGTTCGACTGCCCATTTTATGAGTCGACCTGTAATTTCAGGTTTGTGTAACACTTGTCTTAGTGGGTGATCGGTTCTGACGTGGATAACGTGGCTCTGGAAGTAAGGTCGGAGACGTCGTGCCGAGAATATCAGTGCAAGTGCGAGCTTCTCAATCCTTGGATAGTTGAGTTCGGCGTGCTGGAGGGTCTTACTGACGAAGTATACTGGATGCTGAACTTTGTTTCTCTCTGTAACAAGGGCCGAGCTTATCGCCCAATCAGTAACTGACAGATATAGAAATAAATCCTCCCCTTGTAGGGGTTTCTGTAAAATCGGCGGTTGTGAGAGGGTTGTTTTTAATTTTGAAAATGCCTTTTCACAATCGTCGTTCCATTCGAATTTATTTTTCTTTTTAATTGTTTGGAAAAAAGGAATAGAAGTTGAGGCGAGGCAAGGAACAAATCTGGAAAGGGCAACGAGTCGTCCTGTGAGGCGCTGAACTTCTTTTACTGTTTTAGGGCTGGCCATGTCCAGCACTGCTCGGCATTTGTCTGAATTTGCCTCTATTCCCCTGCATGTGAGTAAAAAACCCAAAAACTTGCCCCCTTGAACTGTGAATGCACATTTCTCGGGATTGAGGCGCATGTTGTACTGGCGGACTTGGCCGAATATTTTGGTAAGGTCGCTGATGTGGTTATCTCCGACTTTTGTTTTGGCGACCATATCATCGACATAAACTTCGATATTCCTGCCGATTTGTTTGGCGAACACCTTGTCCATAAGGCGTTGGTAAGTTGCACCTGCGTTCTTTAATCCAAATGGCATAACTTTATAACAATAGTTACCGAAATCGGTGATAAAAGCTGTTTTATTTTGATAAGAGGGATGCATCATTATTTGGTTATACCCTGAATATGCATCCATAAAACTTAGAGTAGCGTAGCCTGATGCATTGTCTACTAAAGAGTCTATGGATGGCAGAGGATAAGAGTCTTTTGGGCATGCTTTGTTTAAATCAGTGAATTCGACGCACATGCGCCACTTACCATTTTGTTTTCTTACCATTACCACATGGCTAACCAGGTGGTGAATCTGATCTCTTTGATAAATTCGGGGTTGATGAGCTTTTGTGTTTCTTCCAGTGACGCTCTCTTTTTTTCTTCGCCGAGTTTGCGTTTCTTCTGTTGTACTGGTCGGATTGTCGAGTTTATTGCTAGTCTATGACTGATGATCTGTGGGTCGATTCCGGGCATGTCTGATGGTGTCCATGCGAAAAGGTCGGCATGTTGTTGTAGGAAGGTTGTTATAGCCTGCAACTCAGATGCATTGAGTGAGGTACCTACATATGTGAATTTATTAGAGTCATTGTTGAAATACACTTTTTGTAGGTCATCAGAGGGTTTTGGGCGATCGAGGAAATCAGCTCTTGGGTCAAGTTCGGCTAGCGTGTCCTCCTTTTGGTTTAGGCCGACGTTGTTGACCTGTTGCGTTGAGCGATTTTGGAATTTCATGCTGATGTTGTAACATTGTCTTGCCTCTTTATGGTCTCCATGGATTGTGACAACCTGGTGGTCCTGCAGTGGGAACTTTACAGAGATGAACTGTAGATACAATGGCGCCGAACTTATTTAAAAAAGGTCGGCCAAGGATAAGGTTATATGGACTGAAACAGTCAACTACTAAATATTGAATATCATTAGTTTTTGAAAGAGGTTGCTCACCCAGTGTGGTTTGTAACCACACTGACCCGAGGACTGGAACCCGTTCTCCTGAGAAGCCGACCAAGTCTCCTCCTGTGGATTGTAGCGTGTTGTCGCTGAGCTTCATCTTTTGAAACGTGGAGTAAAACAGAACGTCGACACTGCTCCCGAGATCTAAGAGTACTTTCTTTACTAATAGATCTCCTAGCTGAAGGGTGATTACCACAGGGTCGTCCAAATTTTGTATGTTGGAGTTGAAGTCGGCATGTGTGAAAGTGACTTCTGGTTGTGGATTAGAGGTTGTTACATTTTGTTTCGGTCCGTCTGCTGAGTATATTGCTCTAAACGATCTTTTCCTTGCCGAGTTTGAGTATCCTCCACTTGCGTATCCTCCTAAAATGCAATTAATTATACCTCGTGGTCTTTTATATTGGCTTGAAGATGCCTTTTCTTTTCCTCGGTGTTGTTCAGAGAGGTCGGTTGTTGTGGAATTAGGGCCGCGCTTTTGGATGTGACCACCAATGTATTTGTCAAGGTGTCCTTGTCGTGCCAGTCGTTCTAAAAGATCTTTGGCGACCACATAATCATCGGTATTGTGGCCGTGTTTCTGGTGGAAAGTGCAGTACTTTGATTTGTCCACGTTCTTTGCATCTTGGTATGTGCCGGCTTTTCTCGGTGGCTTGATTAGTTTGGAGTTCAAGATTTCCTTGATTATGTCTTCCCTCTTGGTGTTAAACTGCGTATAAGAATCGAATCGAGGTGTTAGTTTAAAACTTTTCTTAAGGGATGAGCTCTTATCTTCTTCACGGAAATGTGACTTGTCGGATTTCCGAGCTTGTCTGAGCTCCTCGATGTCAATTTGCCCTTTTGCTTTCTCTCGAAATTCTGCTAGAGTTTTTGGTTTTGCCACTGCGATCGTCTCCTGGAACTTCCCGGGTCGGAGGCCGTTTTTAATTGCGTGCAGATGGACCTCGGGGTGGAGGTCTGGTATGCTGATTGCGACCTTGGTGAAGCGAGTCATATAGTCCTTTAAGCTTTCGTTTGTCCCTTGCTTGATAGTGTTCAGGTAATCGGAGTCGTGCAAATATATTGCGGATCCGGCGAAATGTTCTTCAAATAACTTCGCCAACTGACGAAAGCGCGAAATGGAACCTGCAGGCAAAGCACACAACCAATCAAGTGCAGGACCGTCTAAATAATTCGGAAAACAACGACATAAGACTGTATCTGATGCACCATTGACGATCATTATTGATCGGAATTTCTTTATGAACTTCTTCGGGTCACCGAGTCCATCATAAGGCGTGAGGGTCAACGGCAGGGTGAACCTCTTTGGTAATTCGAAGTTCATTACTTCTTCTGTAAAAGGGCCTACAGAGTCCTCGGACTCTTCTTTCTCGTCTTCTGGCTGCTGCTCTTCGTGTCGAGCGGTTTCTGAAACATGAGTCGGTTGGGATTGATGCTCCTCGTCTTCCGCCTGACGAGCATCGTTGTGTTCTATCCGATCATGATTTAGTTCGGCAATTTGAGCAGCCATTATTTGGTTCTCGTCAGCCATCCGTTGATTAGCTTGTTGTAGCTCAGCTACCATTCGCATGAGTTCGGACAGTGAAGGAGGCGGTACGTCAGCCATGGATGCAGATGGAAGCGATGGGACCAAAAGAAAAAATATGATTTCCTCGGCCCCACGATGGGCGCCAATTGATCTTGCCTGGTAAATAGGTCGGCTCTAACTCCTTGAAATTAGCCGAGCTATGTGCTACCAGGTTGAACGTCTGTCCTTCAAGGTCCGATCTTCCTGTGTTCGTTGTAAATATGAAAGTGCGAGCAATACAGAGGAGGCGGAGTGTACCTGCAAAGGCACTCCAATGCTTAAGTCAGTAATGATAGCCAGTTCAGAATAATCCAAAAAGATACTTTACCTTCTCTTTTATAGATATTTACTCGTCCGTTACGTCTTTGATGATTATTCGTCCGTTTCTGATGATCGGTTTCGTAACCGACCCTATCCCTGCCGTTTGAGGCGTTGGTTATAATAGTATTGATTTTGCCGAGTTATAGCTCATAAGGGCCGAATAATAACGGCAAATGACGAGTTATGATTCGTATTAATGGTGACCATATCACAGCCCCCAAGCTTAGCCTGAGGAGGATTTTAATGAAGCAGGTTGAGCTTTATTTTTTATTTTTTGATGAGTTATAACTCGGTTTGCGTGTGTTAGTGGATGAGCCCCCAGATCAACTTACTTCATTAAAAGATGGTTCAGTGTTTTAAATTTTTGGGTACGCGGGGAGTCGTGTCCGTTATTCTCTGATGAAAGAGAAAGAATGATGGTTGCATTTAAGTTTGTTGATTCCCAATGTTAGGTTTACTGCTTGATGTGGCTTTTAGAGTGGGGGTTATTTTCTGTCCCTTTAGTTGCTTGGATTCCTTCAGATTTTTCGTGGGGTTTTGTTGGCTGTTTGATATATGCTTGCTTCTTTGAAGAATGAGCAAGAGAGGTATGAGTCTCTTTTTCTGTTTCTGATCCATTTCTGTGCTTTCTTCTTTCTTTCTTCTTCTTCCTTCTGTTGTAAACTTGTAATGACTTCGTAATGATGCAAGCTGTTTTTTTTTTTAAAAAAAACAATCGTGTTTAGCTTTATAATCTTAGTGTTAAAAGCGATAATAATTAATAAATAGGGATATTTTAAATATAATAGGATTTAAGGTGAATGACCTTTATAAATCAAACAAAAATCAATTTTATGTATATTTTTTAAAGAGAAAGTTTAGGAGGTCATCATTTTTGTTAAAATTTGGTTAGCACTTAACCATCAAAAGGAAAATGATTAATCCTACACTATTAAATGTCATCTCACACCATTAAAAATATTAATAATGGCTAATTGATGACTAAACATCGCACTCCTCTTTTTTAAATCAAAAAACGTTATGCTAATGTCTCATTGCAGATTTTAATGTAAATTAAATTCATTGAATTTGAATTAGGCTTCATAGCACTAAATTAAATCTACTTGATTCGAATTACTTGATTTAGAGTTTGGACGTAAATCGAATTAAATGAATTCGAATTAGGCTAAGTACTACTAAATCGAATCAATGAGTTTCGATTTATACAGTCACTACTAAATCGACTCAATGTAACACCCTACCACACTGAACTTTACGGTTAAGTCATAAAATATAAGGGGGTGTGGTATTACGACCACTAAAATAAAATGTGTACATATAATAGTTGAAGGATTACAATATGCTAGGAGTCTTGAAGAATAAAGGAAACAAAAATCGCGAGATAAAAGCGCAACGTTCAAGAAACAAGTTAACCTGCATACTAAGAAAGCTATAGCTGTTAAATATAATGTAACCCAAAACAGAAACAGAGAGTCAAAGATACAAAGTAACAAGCTCCTAACTCAGCCTGCGAAGTCAAAACTGGCCGAAGAATATATACATATATATACATATATACACATCCAAAACCCAAATGTACGTAAACAAAATCATGTCTCTCCATAAACCTCTAAGAGGATCAAAAGGAATGAGTTATGCGGAGAGAAAACTAAGTACATATATATACATCTCTGTACAAAATAACCCAGTAACCACTTCGCTTCAGGAGCCCAGATGCCTAACGAGATGCCTCTCGACCTGCATCTGAAAAACAACAACATAGTATAGAATGAGAACCGAAGGTTTTCAGTATGGTAAAGGTGCCACACACATAATATATAAGGTCCTGCGAATGCCAGAGAAAATCTTAGAACGCGGACACTCAGATTATAGAGTTTAAAGTATTAAACAGAAGTAATAAAATGTGGTTTACTAAAAGAATCTAAACCTAACTTAACTTAATCTTAAATCTAAGTCCCATACTGCTATTCCTCCATACCTCCATCTCCGTTAGTGTTTCACAGAGAAATAAAAATATAAAGGCAAGTACAAGAAGGTTACAAATACCGCAGGTAACAAATATACATTTAGCATGGCAAGTACACTTAGGCACACCCAGTTAATGCACAAACAAGTAATTCAAGTAGTATGCATATGATGCATGCTTGTCCTATGGCTGATGAGGCTCATCTGTCGGTCATCCAGCCAACCCGACAAGTCCGAAAATCTTAGACTGTCCTTCGACGTGCATCCCCAAAAGTCTATGCATAGCTTTTTTCTCAAATAATCAATATTGCTCAATGGGGGTTAACATTCCCGGGAATTTATAAGTGTCCGGTCACCCTTACGTCGTAGGTTCAACAGAGTATCGAGTTTTTAACCTGGTACATGTGGTGGCAAGCCACGGTACTTTACCCAGGGAATCTCGTATCTCAGATCATTTAATCATTCAAGCCAAGCATCATACATTATCATTCATTTGATTTTCAAGCCAAGTATTATACATGATCATCCGTAACATTTCATAGCCAATTCATCACTTTTCAGCTTTACTTTATCTCCAAGTTATCCTCTTTTCCTAACTTCATCTGATTATCAGGTTTAACACTATTATTTATGACTAAAGGAATGAAAATAGAGGTTTAGAAGTTTGAAATAGAGTTTAGAATGCTAAAAACCATTTTTGCTGAAATAGGGTCCACACGTACGCGTGGCTCACGCGGAATGTAAAACTGCAGCTCGCACGCGTGTCCTTTTTTCATGCGTACACGTGGGTGAAAACTAGGGGTGTGCACGACCTGGCCCGGCCCGGCCCTAAACACTTTAGGGACTAATTTGGTGTGATTTCATCGGGTTTAGGACTGGGTATGGGTCTCAAAAATAGACCTGATCATTATTTCGGGTCGGGTCTGGGACATGGCTCAGGTCACCCGAAGTCGGCCCGATGGCCCGGTCATCATACACAATTAATATTTTGTGTTATTAGTGATGGATGATGGCTATTCTTATGTGGAATTTAAGTATTGTAAACCTTAATATTTTGTGTTATTAGTTATTATAAGACTATAAGTTACTGTTTTATGTTTAAAATGCATAAAATTTTAGACTAATGCATAATATTGTATTATTTGTATTGATTTAAATATTTGGTGTTATTGTACAATATTAGTATTGATTATGGTTATACTTTAATTTTAGAGAAGAGTTGGTTCTCGTTATATTTTTCTAAGTGAATTTTACGATGTCAAATAATAGTTGGAGCCTTGGAAATTTGGATATTTTCATATGCTAACTTATAAGAAGGTATCAAGGTAATGTAATGTTAACGACCCGATTTTCACCCGGTTTTTACCCGGTATAATCGTGGCCCGAAAGTGTATAGGTTTCATCGGGTCTAGGGTCGGGTTCAGGTATAATAAATAAACCCGTTATATATTTCGGGTCGGGTCTGGGTCACATCAAACCCGGTTTCACCCGACCCATGCACACCCTTAGTGAAAACTTCATGTCACGCATACGCGTGGACATGCTTGTTAGCCCCTTACGCATACGTATGGGACTAGTCGCGTACGCATCACCAAAACCCATGCTACACGTACGCGTGGACATACATTCTCTTAAAAAAATAGATCAGTAGCAGAGTTGCAGAATCATAACAAGTATACTGCATAGTCACAATAAATTACATATTCCACATCAAAATTTTCAACAGGCATAACTCAATCGTTTTAAATTGTTTTTCTTTCGTTCTTCGAACGGTATTAAGTTTACGGACCCAATTTTCATTTAAAACCAATTGAAATTAATTTGGGGTTTCAGAAGCCAAGTTATAGCCCAGCAAAGTTCAGTCTAAAACCAAAGTGCAACAAAACCTCATAAACCTCATTTTCAATTCAAAAGTCTCATTTTAGACACTTTCAAACCCACCAAATCAACACTACATACCCTTCTTCATCACCATAGCAATCATCACCATAATCATAGTCCAAATGATCAACAAATTCAGTAAATCACCACTAAATCATCAAGCATTATCAACTATAAACTTACATTCTCAAATCCATAATCATCAAGCTATTCAATTCACACAAACACCAAACCAAATCAACTAATTGACAAGATACTAAGCAATAATTATATACACATTCATTCCAACCTATCCTGTGGTCATCTAGCCTAAATTTTCACAGAACCTTACATATTAAATGCAAGAAAACTAAACCATACCTTGCCCGATTTTCCACGTAGCGACCAAAGCAACTTAATTTAAACTAAGACAGCCCTTTTAAGCTCAATAAATTCTAAGCTCAGCTTCCTCCAAGTTCCAATATTCACAATTTTAAGCTCCAATTATTTATTCACAACCTAATACACATTTATAACACATATATACCCAATTTAATACTCAAAGTTCAAATTCAATGAAATTAAAATAGAATTATAGTATCCTCACCTTACCCATGCTTCACACAAGCAAGAGTGAACATTTTTCTCAAACTAATTGGATCCTAAAATATCAGAGAACAAAGAAATTCAATATCTCCACTAAATTCTCCAAAAATTGGGGGTGAAGAGGCTGAGATGAAATAGCAAGTTACCTATGAAATTATTCTAGTAGAAACTTAGAGCTCAACGCGATGAACGCGTGGCCGCAAACGATGCAGCGATCGGAGCTCAGACGGAGGAGTTACGGCAAACCGAATTTACCGTAAGAGTTCGGCGTTTCCTTTTCTCCCTAAAGCCTTCAGCGTCGTTCAGATGAAATAAGGAGGAGAATGGCATTGAGCTCTTTTAAAAGGCTGGCCCGGTTGGGCCCACGGACCGGTTTGGGTTTGATTCAACCGGTTCAGTCTGTTTGGTCCAATCTTAGACCGTTTTCTTTGAAATTAGTGTCAAAATTCTTGTTTCAATGAGCTCTATCCTAATTTGATATAATATTCGTATCTCTAAGCTTCTTTATTAAAAACTAATTTATTGACTAATTATTTACTAATCTAACGGAGTTTACACTCAACAAGTTTCGATTTAGCTCTCTTAGTAAATCGAATGGACTGAATTCGATTTACAATGGACTGGAATTGATTCAAATTTTGCCCATAGTAAATCAAAACAAGCGGTTTCGATTTATCACCATACTAAATAAAATGAAATGGCTTCGATTTAGTACCATTGAGAGTCTCTAGTAAATCGATGCTCATGGAATTGATTTACTAACATTAGACCTATATATAGAATTCGAATTCAACTGATTCGAATTACAATTCAGAATTCCTAACGCCAATAATCCCCACCACAAACTACCCTCCTCGAAAACTTTTGTAAAAAACTCTAACAAAATTCAAATCTGAACACATGGAGGATGATCCAAATCGTATCTATCTATTAGATGGAGTCATGCATATTACTGGTGCCTTCCATGAAGAGGTTAGTGGTGCGTATTTTATAAGCCACAGACTAACCGGCAAGTGTACCGGATCGCACCAAGTAATAACTCAGGTGAGTGAGGGTCGATCCCACGAGGATTGCTGGATCAAGCAACAATGGTTAAATGATTTACTTAGGTAGGCAAGCAGAAAAGGGTTTTGAGATATTCAAAAGGTTTAAGTTGAAAAATATCAGAAGGCAGGCACGCAAGTAAATAAGTTGAAAATAAAATATTGGAAAAACAGTTAATACTTCAGAGTTATCTATTTTTCCGAATTAACTTTTCTTACTAACTATTTTAATCATGTAGGATTTAATTTATGGCAAACTATATGTGACTAGACCCTAATTCCTTAGACCTTTCTAGTCTCCTCTAAAATTTATCGACTACCAATGCCTTGGTCAATTAATTCCAATTAGAGGGTGAAGTTCAAATTCCATTTTATATGCCACAAAAATTCTAATTACCCAAAAATAAGAGGATTATATGTCACGTATCCTGTTAAATCCAGATAATTAAAATTTAAGAGAATATGTTTTCAAGTTGTTGTTCAAGTAAAGAGCTTTTCCAAGTTTTACAAGAACTCAAATAGAAAGAGGGTCATACTTCCGTTCCACCCAAATTCATAAGATAAAGAGCGAAAATAATTCTTAAATTATAAATCCACACATGAATTAAAATAGAAAAAGTAATAAAATCAATCCATACAAATAGACAGAGCTCCTAACCTTAACAATGGAGGATTAGTTGCTCATGGTTCAGAGAAGCTGGTAAAATGTACAGAGTTCCAATCTGATGGCTTGAAAAGTTAACTAATGGAATCCCTTTTTATAACTAATCCTAATTAATTTAAAATCTAATTGTCTAAAATTAAAAATAATATATTTTCCTATTTTAAAATCAAATTTGAATTTAAATCAGAATTAACTAACTATACCGCGTCTTGTAACGTGGGGACCACTTGACTTCACTGGATCCGCGCCTAACTTGGGTGCTAAAACGGGGCCCAGAAATTACCCTCCAGCATTTTTTGCATTTTCTGCTTGTGGCGCATGTCACGCGTACGCGTCGATGGTCCTTTTCGCGAGTTACGCGGACGCGTCGGTCACGCGCAAGCGTCGCTGTGCAAATCTTCAAATCACGCGTACGCGTCAGTCACGTGCACGTGTCGCCATGGAAAGCTCCAAATCACGTGCACGCATCAGTCACGCGTACGCGTCGCTCCTCGCTGCCGTCTCCTTTTGTTCTTGTGCTGCAGAAACTACATCAAATCCACCCGAATACTACCTAAAATAAACAAAATTACAAAAGACTCAATGTAGTATCCATATTGGCTAAAAGAAAATTAATTCTTTATTAAACTCAACAAATTAGATGCAAATTCACTAGAAAAAGATAGAAAAGATGCTCACGCATCACAACACCAAACTTGAATTGTTGCTTGTTGGTGCGCGAAATTGTGAACAATACTTTTTCACAACTCTCATAATCCCCGGTCATGAACTCCAAAAACTTGGTAGCTCAATTCCATGGCATTACACAACTTCGCACAACTAACCAGCAAGTGCACTGGGTCGTCCAAGTAATAAACCTTACGCGAGTAAGGGTCGATCCCACGGAGATTGTTAGTATGAAGCAAGCTATGGTCATCTTGTAAATCTTAGTCAGGCAGAATCAAATGGATATGGTGATGAACGAAAATAACATAAAAGATAAAGATAGAGATACTTATGTAATTCATTGGTAGGAACTTCAGATAAGCGCATGAAGATGCCTTCCCTTCCGTCTCTCTGCTTTCCTGCTGTCTTCATCCAATCCTTCTTATTCCTTTCCATGGCAAGCTTGTGTAGGGTTTCACCGTTGTCAATGGCTACCTCCCATCCTCTCAGTGAAAACGATTGCATATGCTCTGTCACAGCACGCGGAATTCAGCTGTCGGTTCTCGGTCAGGCCGGAATAGAATCCATCGATTCTTTTGCGTCTGTCACTAACGCCCCGCCTGCTAGGAGTTTGAAGCACGTCACAGTCATTCAATCATTGAATCCTACTCAGAATACCACAGACAAGGTTAGACCTTCTGGATTCTCTTGAATGCTGCCATCAGTTCTTGCCTATACCACGAAGACTCTGATCTCACGGAATGGTTGGCTCATTTGTCAGGCGAGCACTCGGTTGTCAGGCGATCAACCATGCATCGTGCAATCAGGAATCCAAGAGATATTCACTAGAGCCTTGGTTGCTTGTAGAACAAAAGTGGTTGTCAGTCACCTTGTTCATAAGTGAGAATGATGATGAGTGTCACGGATCATCACATTCATCAAGTTGAAGAACAAGTGATATCTTAGAATAAGAACAAGCGGAATTGAATGGAAGAACAATAGTAATTGCATTAATACTCGAGGTACAGCAGAGCTCCACACCTTAATCTATGGTGTGTAGAAACTCCACCGTTGAAAATACATAAGCATAAGGTCTAGGCATGGCCGAATGGCCAGCCTCCCAATGATCTAAGATAGCATAAAACACGAAGATAGCTACCCAGATATCTCAATACAATAGTAAAAGGTCCTACTTATAGAAAACTAGTAGCCTAGGGTGTACAGAGATGAGTAAATGACATAAAATCCCTTCCGGGCCCACTTGTGTGTGCTTGGGCTGAGCAATGAAGCATTTTCGTGTAGAGACTCTTCTTGGAGTTAAACGCCAGCTTTTATGCCAGTTTGGGCGTTTAACTCCCATTTGGGTGCCAGTTCTAGCGTTTAACGCTGGGATTCCTGAGGGTGACTTTGAACGCCGGTTTGAGCCATCAAATCTTGGGCAAAGTATGGACTATCATATATTGCTGGAAAGCCCAGGATGTCTACTTTCCAACGCCATTGAGAGCGCGCCAATTGGGCTTCTGTAGCTCCAGAAAATCTACTTCGAGTGCAGGGAGGTCAGAATCCAACAGCATCTGCAGTCCTTTTCAGTCTCTGAATCAGATTTTTGCTCAGGTCCCTCAATTTCAGCCAGAAAATACCTGAAATCACAGAAAAACACACAAACTCATAGTAAAGTCCAGAAAAGTGATTTTTAACTAAAAACTAATAAAAATATACTAAAAACTAACTAGATCATACCAAAAACATACTAAAAACAATGCCAAAAAGTGTATAAATTATCCGCTCATCACTTGCACCTCAAAGATCCCTAGCTTCTCCATTACAGAGAGGGGCATGAGGTTTACACTTGACCCTAAGTCACTCAAGGCCTTCTTGAAGGTCATGGTGCCTATAGTACAAGGTATTGAAAACTTTCCAGGATCCTGCCTCTTTTGAGGCAGTTTCTGCCTAGACAAGTCATCCAGTTCTTTGGTGAGCAAAGGAGGTTCATTCTCCCAAGTCTCATTTCCAAATAACTTGTCATTTAGCTTCATGATTGCTCCAAGGTATTTAGCAACTTGCTCTTCAGTGACATACTCATCCTCTTCAGAGGAAGAATACTCATCAGAGCTCATGAATGGCAGAAGTAATTCCAATGGAACCTCTATGGTCTCATTTTGAGCCTCAGATTCCCATGGTTCCTCATTGGGGAACTCATTGGAGGCCAGTGGACGTCCAGTGAGGCCTTCCTCAGTGGTGTTCACTGCCTCTTCTTCCTCCCAGAATTCGGCCATGTTAATGGCTTTGCACTCTCCTTTTGGATTTTCTTCAGTATTGCTTGGGAGAGTACTAGGAGGGAGTTCAGTGATTTTCTTGCTCAGCTGACCCACTTGTCCTTCCAAGTTTCTAATGGAGGACCTTGTTTCAGTCATGAAACTTTGAGTGGTTTTGATTAGATCAGAGACCATGGTTGCTAAGTCAGAGGTATTCTGCTTAGAACTCTCTGTCTGTTGCTGAGAAGATGATGGAAAAGGCTTGCTATTGCTAAACCTGTTTCTTCCACCATTATTGTTGTTGAAACCTTGTTGAGGTCTCTGTTGATCCTTCCATGAGAAATTTGGGTGATTTCTCCATGAAGAATTATAGGTGTTTCCATAGGGTTCTCCTAGGTAATTCACCTCTTCCATTGAAGGGTTCTCAGGATCATAGGCTTCTTCCTCAGATGAAGCTTCCTTAGTACTGCTTGGTGCATTTTGCATTCCAGACAGGCTTTGAGAAATCAAATGACTTGTTGAGTCAATATCTTGTTCTGAGCCAGAATGGCATTCAGAGCATCAATCTCAAGAACTCCTTTCTTCTGATTAGTCCCATTGTTCACAGGATTCCTTTCAGAAGTGTACATGAATTGGTTATTTGCAACCATTTCAATCAGCTCTTGAGCTTCTGTAGGCGTCTTCTTCAAATGAAGAGATCCTCCAGCAGAGCTATCCAAAGACATCTTGGATAGTTCAGAGAGACCATCATAGAAAATACCTATGATGCTCCATTCAGAAAGCATGTCAGATGGACATTTTCTGATCAATTGTTTGTATCTTTCCCAAGCTTCATAGAGGGATTCTCCATCCTTCTGTCTGAAGGTTTGGACTTCCACTCTAAGCTTACTCAATTTTTGAGGTGGAAAGAACTTTGCCAAGAAGGCATTGACTAGCTTTTCCCAAGAGTCCAGACTTTCTTTAGGTTGAGAGTCCAACCATGTTCTAGCTCTGTCTCTTACAGCAAAAGGGAATAGCATAAGTCTGTAGACCTCAGGGTCAACCCCATTAGTCTTGACAGGTCACAGATTTGCAAGAATTCAGCTAAAAACTGATGGGGATCTTCCAATGGAAGTCCATGAAACTTGCAATTCTGTTGCATTAGAGAAACTAATTGAGGCTTAAGCTCAAAGTTGTTTCCTCCAATGGCAGGGATAGAGATGCTTCTCCCATAGAAGTCGGGAGTAGGTGCAGTAAAGTCACCCAGCACCTTCCTTGCATTGTTGGCATTGTTGTTCTCGGCTGCCATGTGTTCTTCTTCTTTGAAGAATTCGGTCAGGTCCTTTAAAGAGGGTTGTGCTTTGGCTTCTCTTAGCTTTCTCTTCAAGGTCCTTTCAGGTTCAGGATCAGGCTCAACAAGAATGCTTTTGTCTTTGCTCCTGCTCATAAGAAAGAGAAGGGAACAAGAAATGTGGAATCCTCTATGTCACAGTATAGAGATTCCTTGAAGTGTCAGAGGAAAAGAAGAGTAGAAGACAGAAGTGGAAAATTCGAACTTATCAAAGGAGATGGAGTTCGAATTTTGCATTAAGGAATAGTGTTAGTCCATAAATAGAAGGATGTGAGGAGAAGGAAAGTAATTTTCGAAAATTAAGTGAAAGATTTTGAAAACATTTTTGAAAAACATTACTTAATTTTCGAAAATGAAAGTGGGAGAGAAATAAAAGATTTTTGAAAAAGATTTGAAATTAGAAATCAAAAAGATTTGATTGAAAACTTTTTTGGAAAAGATGTGGTTAAGAAGATATGATTGGTTTTTTTTTTTTTTAAAAAAAATGTGATTGAGAAAATATGATTTGAAAACAATTTTAAAAAGATTTGATTTTAGAAATTAATAACTTGGCTATCAAGAAAAGATATGATTCAAACATTAAACCTTTCTCAACAGAAAAGGCAACATACTTGAGATGTTGAATCAAATCATTAATTGATAGCAAGTATCTTTAAAAAATGGAAAGAAATTGATTTTGAAAAAGATTTGATTGAAAAATTGATTTGAAAAAGATTTGATTTTGAAAAGATTCTGAAAACTTAAAAAAATTTGAATTGAAAACAAAATCTTCCCCCTTTAGCCATCCTGGCGTTAAACGCCCAGAATGGTGCACATTCTGGCGTTTAACGCCCAAAACTATACCCTTTTGGGCGTTAAACGCCCAACCAGGCACCCTGGCTGGCGTTTAAACGCCAGTCTGTCCTTCTTCACTGGGCGTTTTGAACGCCCAGCTTTTTCTGTGCAATTTCTCTGCTGTATGTTCTGAATCCTCAATTCTCTGTATTATTGACTTGAAAAGACACAAATAAAAAATATTTTTGGATTTTTAATAATAAAGAATAATCAAAATGCAACTAAAATCAAATAACAATGCATGCAAGACACCAAACTTAGTAGTTTGTATACTACTGACACTAATGAGAATGCATATGAGACACACAAAACACTTCAAGTCAATAGAATTCAAAGATCAGAGCACGGAAATCATCAAGAACATCTTGAAGATCACTAAGACACATGAATGAATGCATGCAATTGACACCAAACTTAAGATGAGACACTAGACTCAAACAAGAAATTTTTGGGTTTTATGATTTTTTTGATTTTTTGTGTTTTTCGAAAATTAAGTGGAAAAAGGTATCAAAATTCTTAATGAGAATTCCAGGAATCAGTGCAATGCTAGTCTAAGACTCCGGTCCAGGAATTAGACATGGCTTCACAGCCAGCCAAGCTTTCAAAGAAAGCTTCGGTCCAAAACACTAGACATGGCCAAAGGCCAGCCAAGCCTTAGCAGATCACTGCTTCAAAAGCAAAATTGATAAAAATCAACAAGCTCTTGTGATGATAAGTTGAAACCTCGGTCCAATGAGATTAGACATGGCTTCTCAGCCAGCCAGACTTCAACAAATCATCATGAAACTCTAGAATTCATCTTCAAGAATTTCGAAAAAAAAAAATACCTAATCTAAGCAACAAGATGAACCGTCAGTTGTCCAAACTGAACAATCCCCGGCAACGGCGCCAAAAACTTGGTGCTGTTGCCGGATTTTGGCACTGATGTTACCGGACAAAGAGCTTGCTCAAAACTTGAACAATCCCCGGCAACGGCGCCAAAAACTTGGTGCGCGAAATTGTGAACAATACTTTTTCACAACTCTCATAATCCCCGGTCATGAACTCCAAAAACTTGGTAGCTCAATTCCATGGCATTACACAACTTCGCACAACTAACCAGCAAGTGCACTGGGTCGTCCAAGTAATAAACCTTACGCGAGTAAGGGTCGATCCCACGGAGATTGTTAGTATGAAGCAAGCTATGGTCATCTTGTAAATCTTAGTCAGGCAGACTCAAATGGATATGGTGATGAACGAAAATAACATAAAAGATAAAGATAGAGATACTTATGTAATTCATTGGTAGGAACTTCAGATAAGCGCATGAAGATGCCTTCCCTTCCGTCTCTCTGCTTTCCTACTGTCTTCATCCAATCCTTCTTATTCCTTTCCATGGCAAGCTTGTGTAGGGTTTCACCGTTGTCAATGGCTACCTCCCATCCTCTCAGTGAAAACGATTGCATATGCTCTGTCACAGCACGCGGAATTCAGCTGTCGGTTCTCGGTCAGGCCGGAATAGAATCCATCGATTCTTTTGCGTCTGTCACTAACGCCCCGCCTGCTAGGAGTTTGAAGCACGTCACAGTCATTCAATCATTGAATCCTACTCAGAATACCACAGACAAGGTTAGACCTTCCGGATTCTCTTGAATGCTGCCATCAGTTCTTGCCTATACCACGAAGACTCTGATCTCACGGAATGGTTGGCTCGTTTGTCAGGCGAGCACTCGGTTGTCAGGCGATCAACCATGCATCGTGCAATCAGGAATCCAAGAGATATTCACTAGAGCCTTGGTTGCTTGTAGAACAAAAGTGGTTGTCAGTCACCTTGTTCATAAGTGAGAATGATGATGAGTGTCACGGATCATCACATTCATCAAGTTGAAGAACAAGTGATATCTTAGAACAAGAACAAGCGAAATTGAATGGAAGAACAATAGTAATTGCATTAATACTCGAGGTACAGCAGAGCTCCACACCTTAATCTATGGTGTGTAGAAACTCCACCGTTGAAAATACATAAGCATAAGGTCTAGGCATGGCCGAATGGCCAGCCTCCCAATGATCTAAGATAGCATAAAACACGAAGATAGCTACCCAGATATCTCAATACAATAGTAAAAGGTCCTACTTATAGAAAACTAGTAGCCTAGGGTGTACAGAGATGAGTAAATGACATAAAAATCCACTTCCGGGCCCACTTGGTGTGTGCTTGGGCTGAGCAATGAAGCATTTCGTGTAGAGACTCTTCTTGGAGTTAAACGCCAGCTTTTATGCCAGTTTGGGCGTTTAACTCCCATTTGGGTGCCAGTTCCAGCGTTTAACGCTGGGATTCCTGAGGGTGACTTTGAACGCCGGTTTGGGCCATCAAATCTTGGGCAAAGTATGGACTATCATATATTGCTGGAAAGCCCAGGATGTCTACTTTCCAACGCCATTGAGAGCGCGCCAATTGGGCTTCTGTAGCTCCAGAAAATCTACTTCGAGTGCAGGGAGGTCAGAATCCAACAGCATCTGCAGTCCTTTTCAGTCTCTGAATCAGATTTTTGCTCAGGTCCCTCAATTTCAGCCAGAAAATACCTGAAATCATAGAAAAACACACAAACTCATAGTAAAGTCCAGAAAAGTGATTTTTAACTAAAAACTAATAAAAATATACTAAAAACTAACTAGATCATACCAAAAACATACTAAAAATAATGCCAAAAAGTGTATAAATTATCCGCTCATCACTTGTCCTCAAGCAACCATAACAAACATAGGTTTAGGATGTGAATTTGCATGAGAATGAGAGTTCGATTAAGCTCATGTCTCTTCTTATAGTGGGGTTTACAACTGCAATTCTGAATAGTTTTAGCATCTCACTCTCCTTTGAATCAGAAGGATGTCACTGTCATCTGGAATTAGAATCCGGATAATATTATGAATTCTCTGATCTTTTTGTAGCTCAATTTAATCCTTGAACACAGCAATTTTTTTTGGTGCTTTGCACCTTGAACCTAGCCGTGACTTTAAATGTTTTGTCTCAAGTTTTACTTGACACAGAAACACCACAAGCACTTAACTGGGGAATACTTTCACCTATTCTTTTTTTTCTCAGACAGTGGTGCTCAAAGCCTTTGGCGTACTCTACAATTGATCTTGACTCTAAATGTTTTGTCTCAAGGATTACTTGACACAAGAATACCACAAGCATGTGACTAGGAAAACAACTCTTTGAGCTTTTAATCATGTCTGACCTCCCTAGTCATTGATGCTCAGAGTCTTAGACCTTGCTTTTATTTTTCTTTTGCTGTTTCTTTTGCTTCAAGGATTAAACTTTCATTAATTTCAGAGAAGTCATAATAATTCTCTAAATTCCTATTCCTTATACATCAACATTTCATGATTCAAATTCAAATATGCACTGTTCATATCATGCATTCAGAATCACAGAAAATACCCCCACATTTAAGTAAATAAGACTACTCTTAAATATAACTCAATTTCTCATGCAATACATCACTTCTGTATTTTTTATTTGAATTCAAGCTCAGTGAGTAATACATGAGACATCTTTTCAGAATTAAAGTAATTAAGAGAAAACTAAACTAGTCCTAGGATTCTAACTAATAAAGGATCATGCAACAAACAAAGCAAAATAGCAAAAAACCAGAACATAACATAGAAAAAGAGGGGAGGAATAAAAAATGAAAGGAACTCAACCACCTTAGTTATCCTAGCGGTCGCTTTATTCTTCAGGTTGTGCTCTTCAGTAAAGATGATTCGCCTCCCTTTTAGTGCCAAAGGAATAAACAGAAAACCCTTAAGCAAAGCGTCAACACCAAACTTAAAGGTTTGCTTGTCCTCAAGCAAAGAAGAACTGAAAACAAAAACAAATAGTAAGATGGAAAAAGAAAAAAAAGGATAAAAGAACGAGAGAGAATTAGGAATTGGGAAAGGGAAAAAGAGAATTAAAACTGGGTGTGGCGCAGGCGACGCGTACGCGTACAGCACGCACAAACTCTCTGTTCGCACGAAGGCAGCCGCGTGCACGCACAAACTCTCTGTTCGCGTGGCTTGGGCACCAATATTTTTATACGACGCGTGCGCATCATGCACGCGCAGGCGTACGCGTGAACAAGTTTTGTGCTTCTAGCACATTTCCACCCCCAAGCCAGTACAACTCTTTACCCAAACACATATTTACGCTATTTTTCCAGGTCACGCGTGCGTGTCACTGACGCGCACGCGTGAAAGGCGAAAAGTGCAAACGACGCGCACGCGTGGGTTACGCGCACGCGTGATGCGACTTGTGCTTCCAGCATGCTTCCAATGCTACTCCAGCTCAACTCTCTGTCAAATTTTATTTTTCACGCACATGCATATGACGCGTACGCATCAGCGATGTTTGCGCGTCATGTGCTCCTCTTCTCTTTTTTTCCGGTTCCTGTTTTAAAATAGCTGCATGATCAGAAAATTAGTAAGAACATAATAAAAATCAAATAAGTAATAAAACTACTACTATGAAAAACATCTAAGAATGAAAAGGAGCGATCATACTACGGTGGGTTGTCTCCCACCAAGCACTTTTAGTTAAAGTCCTTAAGTTGGACATGTGGTGAGCCCCTTGTCATGGTGGCTTGTGCTTGTACTGATCCAGAAATTTCTACCAATGTTTGTAATTCCAATAGCTAAGGGGATCCCAAACTAGGCACCTAACGCCTTCGAGCAAGTTGAAGCAAGTGACAAGGCCCAAAGGGTGTTGATTGTGGGAGTGAATTCCATGATCCCAAACCTTGCTTTTACACCCGTCTTCTTGTGGATCACCATTGTTCCCACCAGGTGGCAAGCAATCTGAATTTTCACAGAGACATCCAAATAACTTTCTAGACCCATTCAATTGAGCTCTACACCAATCCTTGCACTTCAATTTGGAGCATGCAACCATATTGAACCTTGCTTGACAACTTTTATCCTTTTACTCTTAATGCCACAAAGAGCTCTAAGTTGACCATTCGTCTCTAGTAGCCCATATTCAAGTGGGAAAGTAAGGGTTAAGGATAGGAATTTTACTCACTTGAATGTTGTATTGGATGGTGATGGCTTTGGAAGAGGTCTTGCAAGCTCCACTCCCTTGTGTTCTTCTTTGAATTCTTCTACCTCTTTGCAAGCTTCCTCAATTTTAACCTCTTCCTCTTGGTAGCTTTCTTCTAATTCAATCTCTTCTTCATTGCTTACCAAGGGCATGGGAGGTTGTCTATCTTCCTCTTCTTCCATATGTGAGGGTGGAAAGTTCTCTAATTCACTGGAGTATAAACTCCTTTGATTGGTTTCCTCACTTTCTTCCATAGGATCTTGCATTGTATCTCTTGGGAGGAATTTGTTTGTTCTTCTTCCTGGTTCTTGATCATCGTCTACACATATTTCTCTACATTTTTGACACTTGTCTTTATATCATGTAGGAATTCTTTCATGAGAAGCTCAAGATCTGAAGGTATTTGAGATGAATAAGGAGATGGTGACTCTTGATATGGATAGAAAGATGATAGTTCTTGATATGAATATGGAGATGGTGATTCTTGGTATGAATATGGAGGTGGTGGCTCTTGATAGTTGGAATATGGAGCATTAAAGTTTCTTTGATTTTTACTTTGCCAACCAAAATTTGGATAGTTCCTCCATCCACCATAATATGAATCACTACTCGGGTGTGAGTAGTAACCCATGTGATCTCTCTCCATTATTTTTCCTTTGCACAAAATACCAAACAGAATTAAACAAAATGTGGTAAATAGGAAAGCAAAGAAGAAAGAACAGAATTCTAAGAATTAAAATAAAACTAACTAGGAAACACCAAACTTAATTTCAGAAATTAAGAAAAATATTGGTGCTATTTATTTAATTTTTTTTTACGAAAAAATTAAAAATAAAATGCCTAATCTAAGCAATCAAACAACTAATAGTTGTTAATCACTATCAATCCTTGGCAACGGTGCCAAAAACTTGGTGCGATATTTTATAACCCACAGATTAACCGGCAAGTGCACCGGGTCGTACCAAGTAATACCTTAAGTGAGTGAGGGTCGATTCCACGAGGATTGATGGATCAAGAAACAATGGTTAAATGATTTACTTAGTTAGGCAAGCAGAAAATGATTTTGAGATATTCAAAAGGTTTAAGTTGAAAAATATCAGAAGGCAGGCACGCAATTAAATAAGTTAAAAACAAAATATTGGAGAAACAGTTAAGCCTTTAGAGTTATCTATTTTTCCGGATTAACTTTTCTTACTAACTATTTTAATCATGTAGGATTTAATTTATGGCAAACTATATGTGACAATACCCTAATTCCTTAGACCTTTCTAGTCTCCTCTAAAATTCATCGACTGCCAATGCCTTGGTCAATTAATTCCAATTAGAGGGTGGAGTTCAAATTCCAGTTTATATGCCACAAAAATTCTAATTACCCAAAAATAAGAGGATTATATGTCACGTATCCTGTTAAATCCAGATAATTAAAATTTAGGAGAATATATTTTCAAACTGTTGTTCAAGTAAAGAGCTTTTCCAAGTTTTACAAGAACTCAAATATAAAGAGGGTCATACTTCTGTTCCACCCAAATTCATAAGATAAAGAGCGAAAACAATTCTTAAATTATAAATCCACACATGAATTAAAATATAAAAAGCAATAAAATCAATCCATACAAATAGACAGAGCTCCTAACCTTAACAATGGAGGATTAGTTGCTCATGATTCAGAGAAGAAAATAAGAATTCTGGTAAAATGTACAAAGTTCCAATCTGATGGCCTAAAAAGTTAACTAATGAAATCCCTTTTTATAACTAATCCTAATTAATTTAAAATCTAATTATCTAAAATTAAAAATAATATCTTTTCCTATTTTAAAATCAAATTTGAATTTAAATCAGAATTAACTAACTACTCCGCGTCTTGTAACGTGGGGACCACTTGATTTTACTGGATCCGCGCCTAATTTGGGTGCTAAAATGGGGCCCAGAAATCACCGCAGCGTTTTCTGCGTTTTCTACTCGTGGCGCATGGCATGCGTATGCGTCAGTCACGCATACGCGTCAATGGTCTTTTTCCACAAGTCACGCGGACGCGTCGATCACGCGCATGCGTCGCTGTGCAATTCTTCAAATCACGCGTACGCGTCAGTCACGCACACGCGTCGCCATGGAAAGCTCCAAATCACGCACACGCATCAGTTACGTGTACGCGTCGCTCCTCGCTGCCGTCTCCTTTTGTTCTTGTGCTGCAGAAACTCCAGCAAATCCAGCCAAATACTACCTAAAATAAACAAAATTGCAAAAGACTCAAAGTAGCATCCCTATTGGCTAAAAGATAATTAATTTTTTATTAAACTCAACAAATTAGATGCAAATTCACTAATAAAAAATAGGAAAGATGCTCATGCATCAGTTAGTGATTGAAAATTTTTGTTTTCAACATAATTTATTTAGTCATGCTAGTAATGTTAACATACTTTTTGGAGTAGTTGTTTACCGTCCTTAGTTAGAAATTGAAAAATTAATTGTTTCAATATAATTGCTGGTTAGAAGTAATAAGCTGTTAGTTGGTTAGATTTTAAGAACGTGAAATGGTACTTAAAAATGTTTGTTAGCATAATGATTGTAGGCTTTGTTAGACTTTTAAGTTATTAGTTTTATATTCAACGAGAAGTAGTTTAGGATTAGGATTCACTTTAACCCAACAGTTGCACTTGATTCCAAACTTATAGAGAACTGTGATATGTTTTATACGTTAAAGAGAATTTTTTTTAGAGTAGTCACGTACTTAAGCCCATTTAGTTTTAGTATTTTCTTTTTTGTTTGAACATGTGAGATTATATATTTGGGTTAAAGTTTTTTTTTTGAAATTAGGTCATACATTATTTAGCGTTTTGTTGTGGTTCATCTATATTTTTTCATGGATATTGTAAATAATTTTTTTAAATTAGGACGCAACGTTTAGCATTTTTAGAATTTTTTTAATCGAACACTATTTTGTTATGGCTGTAAAAAAATTTGCTATCGTTGTGCAGCCCCATCGATATATCACCAACATGAGAAGGTAACACAGTGTGCTTCAAGATGACAGGATCAAGTAGATTCGATGTAGTTTTATGAAACCTAATTCGAATTTAATGAATTCAATTTATATTAAAACATCCAACGAGACATCCATGTAACGTTTTTGAATTTGAGAATACACATAAAATTAATTTCACTCCAACCCAGGTGTAGCGGCCACAAAATGGGACTGATAGCAGTAGGCGAGAATCATCTCCAAACCCAATTAGTTCCTGGCATCCACGAAATGGCTCAAATCAGTCTTGGCGCACACAAATTGGGCCAATTCAGGGGCAGCGACTGCAAAATGGAGCCAATGTGCTGGCGGCATCCACGAATTGGGTCAAAACTACAGGTTTTTAGCAAACACCAGTACCCGTACGAGGCATGCATTGGTTGTGTTGGGTGGCAAGGGACACTTGGGAAGGGACCTCAGACACATATAAAAGGGAGTAGGGGAGGGACCTCATGCACGGTTGAAAGGGAAAGGGGGTTGTAAAAAAAAGTGGTGGTGGTAAAAGAAACTTGTGCTGAGGTTTTAAGGTGTTGTGTTGTGTTTAAAAAAAAAACTTAACATGAGTGGGGGTGGCGTTAATGTGGAAGATAACCTTAATCGGCTGGACAAGTTTCATATTGCGGCATATTTGCTTCATAAGGTTAGTTTAAGTCTTTATGGTGATTGATGTTGTTAGTAATCTTGTTGGAACTAATTTTGTCGACAAATAAAATTGGTTAGAGTATTTTTAGTTATAGTCTTCTTTTTTTTCTTATGTTGCAGCCCACACGTGTTCTCACTCTTCATGGCACACTTGTCGATGTTTTCATGTCGGATCTTATAGATTCAAGCATGAAAATTAGGCAGCAGAGGCTTGAGTCCTATTTAAGACGAGCAGGATTTTACCATGCTTCTTTGATAAAGCGCTTCGAGTATAACAATCTACTTATAAGTGCCTTTGTCGAACGATGGCATCCCGAGACTCACACATTTCACCTCCCTTGGTGTGAGTGTACCATAACCCTAGAGGATATTGCAATGCAATTAGGTTTACCTATTGATGGCGAGCCTGTCAGTGGTACTTTGAGGTCATGGAGCAAGTTCCACCAAAGAGATATTTGAGAATGATGTCACGAACTTCTTGGTGAGGTTCCAGCTGGACACATAGGAACAACGAAATTCAACATCAAGTTGAAGTAGCTCAGGAATCGTCTTCAGCAGATGCCGCTTGATTTACAAGACGATGCCCTCATGCAGTATGTACGTTATTACATACTTTACTTGTTGGGAGGTGTGCTACTACTGGACAAGGCCAATGAAGGTTTTAGAAGGCTTAGAGAAGGGGAGTTGAATCTATGACCTTCTTTTAAGTTAGTGAAATAACCTTTTAAAATAAATTTTCAGTCTAATTCTGTTTGAACTCAACAACGAAAAATTTATGAGACAATTTTATTTTGTCTCATGAATATTAGAAAACAGAACAAAGAAGGGAAGAGAGAAGCTGATACCATCATGTTTCCTGGTTTGGTTGCCTTGTGCAATGTAATCTACATCCAGTCTCTACCACAACAGTGGTGGAATTTTCACTATAGTTAAAGTATTACATACACCAATTCCACAGGATTGACACAATCCTTTCACACTCAAGTTCTAACCTAACTTGACTTGGTTATGCTAATACCTAACTCTTCACTCTTAGTGCTTATCCAACTAAGAAAGGGGTACCTCATTGGTACAGGATACAAGACACAGAATTAACCTAAAGAAATCTGAAATCACTCTAGGCTTTTCACTCAAGTATTTTTCTCTGCCTCTTTCCACTCTTAGGCTTTTACTTGAGCTCCCTCATTCTGTCTTTCACCTCAAGAAATTACAGAAAGATAAACATTAAAAAAAATTACAATCTGTAAAACATGAAGGAGATTGATACTTCAACAGCCTCTTTGCTATGTGATGAACCAAATTTGCTTGCCTCTGATTTAGTTCCTCATTCTGGCGAAATGCTTCTTTGACTAGGAAGCATTGTCCAAGTTGATGAACTTCTTCAGAGAACTCTTCTCAGAACATAAACATCAAAACACTGGTTCTCTCTCCTTGGCTTCTGAAGGATGAAAAATCTTCTTTTGTATCTCCTTGCATGATGCTGATTTTGCTCTCTTCCAAGTCAATCCTCGAGCTGTGTGCTTCACCAACTCACTTTTTCACTTTCTTCCATTAATCCTCAAATTAGGAACTTTGGTTCTGACCTTCTTTCTTGACCGAAAGCCTCAGGACAGCTAAGAAAAACATTTTCAATGGTAAACCCATATCTGAGCCATTGAAATACTACTTGGTCCCCAAGGCACAAATTTGACCATAGATTTGCAGCAGAGCTGAACATAGATTACTTTCTTCATTTATCCCAATTTGGAGTGGCAGAGAGTTGGAAAAGAGGAGAAGAAAGCACGATGCATGCAAGAGGAAATAAGTTACCTTTAACTTCTGCCTTAGCTTGATGTGGTTTGATTTGGGTGATTAGACCTCTGTCTTTCTTGCTTAATCCTTCTCTTTCTTTCTTCTTTGGTGAACAGCTTAGAAACTAAGCTTTCTCTCTCTTTCTCTGAGTTCTAACCGAAGAGAAAAAAGTAAACGTAGCCTTTGTGGAATGCACTTTAGAGGGATCAGCTTTGAGTGATCAATTCGGGTTTGGGTTGGTTATGATTCATTCAGTCCGTTTGATTTCTTTGATATATGCAATTGGACTTTGTTTGAAATTGTTGCCCACAAGAATAAATTCAGCTGTTTCGTATTGGGCTGCTGCAACAATAAATTTTGGCTTGCAACATTTAATCAGAAATAATCAACACTAATTGGTTAATTAGCCCAATAAAATAATGTTTGTCATTATTAATTAATTTAGTTAATTTCTTAACTCAACAGCCAATAACACGGTCCATGTTTGATATCTTTCGTTATTAGCTGATTATGATGCCATCAGTACCTACAGTTGGGGTAGTTTCGTTCTTTGTTGATTATATCGAGTTATATCATGGATATACTACAGACTACCTTTTTGGAAGACCTCGTCTTTGCGACCATCCAATGGCATTGATCCCCAAACTGCTTGCATCGCCATACATACCTACTTTGGTCTGATTCTACCACCTTGTATTCTATACTCCTGTGGATGTTATAGTTTTTAACAGCAAGCATCGCTATTTCTCTATTGAGAAACTTCAACCCAATCTCAAACTCCATCTCACCTGACAAAGCGTAGCTACTCGGTCTGTCTTTTACGGTGGTCGAAGGTATTACTCCAAGATTAAAAGATAGGTAGTGTGCTGGCGTGCTGTTGGATACACCACCTCCCCCCGATTCGACATGAATTGGAGGAACTGTCTCGCGATAAAGCGACTGTATTTCGGGAACAACTTCTGCCTCATCACCGCTAAAATCTCCGATCTCATCTTCATCAGACGTTTTTGCCATGCCAGCATCAGAATATATATCGATCCCAACAAGGCTGGAAGTGGCGGGGCGTGCTTGACAAATATCTGTATTCTATTCCCGCATCACAACCGCGTTAAAACTTGGACTATGGGCCCTACCGGTATCCCGACCTGGAACAAAATCTGCCGATCCGAGATTTTTACCACCCTCCACATTATTAGAACTAGATGAGCTTCCACCAATATCTTGAAGATTCAAACAAAGTTTCAACGAATAGATGCTTCTAATACTGAGATGATAAGAAAACATCATCGAAATATGCTGATCAGATTTAATCTGCATTTTCTGATATGCAAATGAGTTGACTACTGCAACTGGCATCCTGTAAGTCAGCTTTGTGATTTCCTTTTTCCAACCATTCCGGTATTCATGAGAATCAAATTCTTCATATCTTGCAACGATGTCTGTGACGGAATCATTATCCAAAGTGGATCGTCACAAACAAACATAATACCTTTTGTCGTATGAGAGATTTTTCCATTAGAGTATATAATCATATATACGTTTTCCGAAGCTATACACACAGCAAAACGAAATCAACACCCACAATATTTTAGAGAGAAAGAAGGTTGTGGCGTTGAGAGAAATTTCGGAATTGAAAGAGAGTACAGATAGAATGGTTCCTTCCGTGAATGGTGCCCAACCGTTTATATAGCAAATTTGCAGCAAACTTCGTTGGCAATACACATGAAGTGCACCATTTCGCATGTAGTACTACTGAGTTGGGTTCTAATTCGTGGATGTCCCACCTGAAATGGCTATTTTGCTGGCGCCAACAACAAGATGGCCTCCTCACCATTTCGTGCATGCCGAGCCAGAGTTGTCACTTACTGTTGTGAGTCTCATTTCGTGGCCATCACACCTGTGTTGGAGTGAAAATTCATTTTACAGACGTCCTCCCTGAATCGGCCCTGCACTTTTTTTAAAGTATTTCTCTTCGTGCGTATTTTGGTAAATAAAGTATTTTTATTATTTATTTATATGAAAAAGCCGAATTCAAGTATATTACGGAAGGAAGTTATAGAGAGATTCTTCAATACTTTAAAGGATGCCAATTTATAAGAAAAAAATTACTATTACTATTATTATTATTATTATTATTATTATTATTATTATTATTATTATTATTAGATAAAACAAAAATAGGTAGTGCATGGCATAATTATTATTATTAACTACGTGTATATATACGCGTAGAAATTATTTTTGATAAGAATAAATTGTTTATTATATGAAATTTGTGGCATAAATAATATCATTCTAAAAAAATATAATTTTAAGAACAAAATTTAACCTGATCTAAAAAAAAATAGTTATTAGTTTATATTTTATAATTTAAATCTCACCAAATTATTATAAAAAAATAAAACATTAATTTTAAAATAAATAAAATAGAATGATACATATAACAAAATTTAGAGAACATATTGTTTTCTTTTTTTTAATATAGTTTAATTTCACTCTTATTCCTTCTAGTTATAAAATATATATTTTTATCTCTATTATTTACTTTTTTTAGAAAAAGAATTCGAATGTAAAATTAACTTCTTAATTAAGGATCATAATGAAATTTCATTTCTCATTTACAAAATATAACAATGGTTTATAATTTAGGATTTAGAAATAAATCTTAAACTATATTTTCATAAAATTTTTGGTGATCTTATATGATCAAATTATTTTAGTAATTAAATTTAACTAATTAAGTTGATCCAATAAATTAAAGATTAATAATCAGAAATTTTAATGGAACAAGGAAGAAAAGAAAGTGACATATAAAAAGAAAAAAAATAATCAACTTAAATTCGTTGAATGATCAACTCATCCAACTAAAAAAAAGACTTGATTAAAATTTAATTATAAAAATAATTTGTTCACTGTACAACATTTCTCTAAAGCTTTATTGTCTTTTGTATGCTTGCTATAAAGATCATGAAGTAGTAAAACCAATTTATTTTTTAACTTAAATAAACTACATCTTTTATTTATAAAAAGCTACATCTTTTATTTAAAATATAAAAAATAATTAAACAAATACAGATAATAATTTATCATATATATAGGGATTAAGGAATTTTCTTTCATAGTCTCCAACTATTTTTTTTCTTTAAATCCCCTTTTTCACATTTAAAGAACAAAATATTCATTGTTAAAACTTAAACTCAAGACCATTGGTTAAAAAAGCAAAGTGCTTATTATCTTGGTGATCATATAGTATAATTTTTTAAAAATAAAATTAAGAAATTATTTAAATTTGTTTGAACAGTTTAAAAAGAATATATAATTGAAAAAGATAATATTAATTTGATATTAATTGAATTTCTTTTATATTATTAGTGAATTAATTTAGTTTTTTAAAATTATACTATAATATGCACTGATATTCACACAAAAATCGATTTTAACATAGTCATATGTAATTTTTGTGGAGCAACAGATTGATTTTAACATCATTGTTAACATTGAATAGTCACACATACACACATGTAAATGTCACTGTTGTGTACAACGATTTTATTTTCTCATTTAATTGCTTCTTAGTTGTTTTTTTTTTGGTTAGTTCTCTTATTAATAGAAGAAATAAATATTTTCATTGTAAATTTAAATAAATAAATATTACAAGATTGAATAAATTTTATTAGAGTACTTATTTATAAAATTTATCATTAAATTAAAATTTTGTTTATCATTAATAAAAAATACTATGTGCACAAAAAAAAAAGAGTAAAGTATTGTTTTTGTCCCCAACGTTTGGGGTAAGTCTCAAAGTTGTCCCTAACGTTTCAATCGTCCTATTTAAGTCCCCAACGTTTCAAAATTGACTCAATGTTGTCCTACCGTTAGGGATCCGTTAATAAAATTGACGCGGGACAAAATTGAAACGATTTTGAAACGTTAGGGACTTAAATAAGACGAAAACGTTGGGGACAAAAATGATACATAGAAATAAATTTTAATTTTATTCTTCAATAATAATAATTTTTTACTATACATAGTATTTAATTATTTTTAATCACATTTACACTTAATCACATCACTTTTATTCTAAATAATTTTTTTTTTATTTTATACTTAAAGTAATGTAATTTTTTTATAAATAAATAAATTTTACACTTTTATTCTAAATAAATAATGTAATATGAATAGAATGAAAGTGTAAAATTATAAAAAAAAAATATAAGTAATGTGATCGAGTAATGAAAGTAAAATTACATTATTTAGAATGAAAGTATAAAATTTATTTATTTAAAAAAGAATTACAATACTTAATCATAAAATTATAAAAAATTTATTTATTTAGAATGAAAGTGTAAAATTAAAAAAAAATATAAGTAATGTGATTAAGTAATGAAAGTAAAATTATATTATTTAGAATGAAAGTGTAAAAGTTATTTATTTATAAAAAAAAATTACATTACTTTAAATGTAAAATTATAAAAAAATTAATTTATTTAGAATGAAAGTGTAAAATTATTAAAAAAATTATAAGTAATGTGATTAAATAATGAAAGTAAAATTACATTATTTAGAATGAAAGTGTAAAATTTATTTATTTATAAAAAAATTACATTACTTTAAGAATAAACTTATAACAAAATTAATTTATTTAAAATAAAAGTAATGTGATTAACTGTAATTTAAAAAACGATTGAATATTATGTACAGTAAAAATTAATATTATTGAAGGATAAAATTAAAATTTATTTCTATGTATCGTTTTTGTCCTCAACGTTTTAAAATTGTCTCAATTTTGTCTCGCCGTTAATTCTATTAACGGATCCCTAACGGCAGGACAACATTGAGTCAATTTTGAAACGTTAGGGACTTAAATAGAACGATTGAAACGTTAGGGACAACTTTGAGACTTACCCCAAACGTTAGGGACAAAAACGATACTTTAATAATAATATATTTGTATATAAATACATATAGTATTTAACTCATTTTTAATGAGTATTTATTTTTTAAAATATTTTTTATTTGGATAATTGATTTTTAATATACATGTAACATAATTGATTGTTAATTATATTGATAAAATTTTGTTATTTGAGTAATATAGTTATGTATTTTTATATATAGATGCTTCACACAATTTTTTAATAAAATAATCAATCACCAAAATCAATTTTTTTATAACAAATGATAAGAAAATAAGAATGAAGAATTAACAATAAGAAAAGATATAGTAAAAATATAAAAAAGATAGATAAAGAAGGTTTTTTTACTAGACTTCTAAGAAATCTATTCTTAGTAACTTAGATTTTTTTTACTAGACCTTCAAAGAACTTAAATTAGAGGGTTGAAAATTGAAAGAACTAACATTAAGAATTATCTTAGGTTGGATCCTTCGATTTCTTTATGCAATAAGTAAATCAAATTATTCACTTCACTTGATCACACATAAAAAAAAAGTGCATAAAACAATCACAAAAGTTTATTCATCAAAAGTTGTATAAATTATCTCTAACAGATTAGCCTAAAAGTGAAATATGACTCTAAAATTGATCCTATCTATTTAAATAAGATATGATTTAAATTAAAAGATACTAAAAGATATGATAACTAATTTAAATCTAATATGATCTTATTAAATTAGATCAAATTTGATTTAAATTTAAAATATCTAAAAATACTACTAAACAAATTAAAACCAAATCAAGTCTTTTAATAAATTTTGGCTAATTTTTTTATATAAAAAATATTGGTGTTTTTGTTGAAAATATGAGTATTTGGTGTAATTACAAATTGATAGATTTTTTAGGTGGGAAGTCAACACGTGGGGGCGTGTTGCCACATGTGACGAGCGTCTTGAACGCGTGGTAACATTCTCGCCAATACGCGAGGGCGTGTTGAACACATAGCAACATCTTAGCCAACATGTGGGGGCGTGTTGCAACACGTAAGAGCATGTTGAATAATTTCCACAATATTATAATACACTTCAAATGTCAATATTCAACCAAAACAAATCTCTATTTCCATATTAAAAATAATTTCTCACAAATTTTAACAACAAATCAAACTAAAATATGACTACATAATTTCAAAAATGAATGCTAAATTTATGACTCTTAATGAACTTGAAGAGCACTCTTGGCTTCTTATATCCTCATTTAGCCCAATAAACTTGATGAGTACTGCCATTTTAGCATTATTGATTTTTAGATAAATTTTTTAATTTTTTATATCCAAAATCGACATAATAATTCTTCTAGTATTCAAATTTTAAATAAGATTATTTTATCCCTTAATTTTAAAATGTCAAAATTATTCTCTTGTAACTGTGAATAACATAATTAAACTTTTTATAAACACCAAATATATTCTTTCTTATAATAGCTGATATACTTTGTATATGTAATATAATTAAAAATTATTTGAGATACCTGTTTTATATATTAAAATTAATAGCATATAAATTTTATAACATACATACATTTAAGTTGGTAGGTTATAGTTTTATTAAAGTTCAATTTTAACAAAATTTAGTATAATTTATTTTAATAATAGGTGATTATAGTTAAGTGATTGGATAAATAAACATAATTTTTTAAACTTTATTTATCTTTAACTCCTTTTATAATCTCACCTCACAATTAAATTTATTATATTTTTCGTTTTATGTATACTTCATATGATAAAAATTTTTCTTGAAACATAATTATAATATTGTCAATTAATATTTTAAATATATAATAAAAAATAAATTTATGTAAAAGTATTCTTCTATTTGACTGAAGTATTTTCTTTATTTTATATGTATTTACTTAATCTTAGTATTTTCTGCACTATTTTAATTTAGTTTTTATCTTTGGTAAATATTCTCTTAATAATGAGTATTAATTATTCAAAATTCATTTTATGAAGCTTGTTTATTATGGTTATGCCATATTATATTTATAGAATATCCAAAAATATAATATATAAATACTATTAAACATACAAAAATTGAGTAAAAAAATTTAATTTTAAATATCACTACCGAAGGTCTAAAGAACTCAATGAACATTTATTATCAAATGACCAATTTACTAAAACGAAGTGATATTTTTTACTAATGACATTAATGTGGTCATAGTTAGGGATTTAAGACAATGCCACTAACAAGCTTAATTATTAGTAGAGTTATGGCCTACATTCGAGTTAATAGTCATTTTTGAAAAATATTCCGATTTTTATTTTGGTCTTTGAAAGACAAAATTAATCGAAATCATTCTCGAAAGATACACGATTTGGTCACGTTAGTCCTTTTGTCAGTTGGATGATAATGTGTCACGTGGATCAATGTCACGTGTCACAATATGATTGGTTGACGTATCAGATCAGTGATACGTGACGTGTAAAAAAGTTATTTATAATTAAAATAGACCTTGAAAGTTTAGACGTAAGTCATTTTTCATCCCTAAAATTTTAAAAATTAAATCAAATTACTCCTTATATATATATTTTTTTATTTTTTTATAATATTAAATTTGAAATATTTTTTGATACTACTAATTTTAATAGAAATGTAATTAACAAACAAAAAATTAGTAATTGTATATCTTCTTCTTAAAATTTTTTTAATAAAACTATCTCTCTCCTTTAATTCTTCTCAAAATCTCTCTTATTCTTTTCTATTCTAAAACATTTTTCTTACATTAATACATTTTGCTAGAATATATATATATTCTAGCAAAATGTATTAATGTAAGAAAAATGTTTTAGAATAGAAAAGAATAAGAGAGATTTTGAAATGTATGTATACTCAAAATTTTAATGTATATAGGATGTAATGGTTGTGATATTAAAAGAAAAATTATATAATCTATCTCAAATATATGAAACACACAAAAAAAAGTTATGATCTTTGTATGTAGTACGGTTAAGAAGCAATTCGTTTAGCATATATAATAATAATTTAGCAACAAATTTTCAATATTTTGTAAAGTTTGAAATTGAAACAAAATTTGTGGATCTTCTTGAACTTTGACTTTTAATATCACTATCATTACATCCTATATGTAAGTAATACTGTAATGAAAAAAAAAGATGTAGTAGAAAAAAAATAGTGGTATAACTTTGTTTAGGTTAACATACATAAATTTTGATTTTGAGCATATAACTTTGTTTAGGTTAATAAATACATAATTTTAATTTTGAGTATATATATTCCAGCAAAATGTAATAATGTAAGAAAAAAGGTTTTAGAATAGAAAAGAATAAGAAAGATTTTGAGAGGAATTAAAGGAGATAATTTTATTGAAAAAAATTTTAAGAAGAAAAGATACAATTACTATTTTTTGTTTGTCAATTACATTTCTATTAAAATTAGTAGTATCAAAAAATATTTCAAATTTAATATTATCAAGAAAAAATAAAAAAATTTATATAAGGACTAATTTGATTAATTTTTAAAATTTTAGGGATGAAAATGACTTATGTCTGAACTTTCAAGAACTATTTTGATTATAAATAACTTTTTTACATGTCAAGAGACACGTGTCACTGATCTGACACATCAACCAATCATCTTGTGACACGTGACATTGACCCACCACGTCATCATGCCACGTGGCACTTAATGTGACACGTCATCATCTAACTGACGGAAGGACTAACGTGACCAAATCGTGTATTTTTTGGGGACGATTTCAATTAATTTTGTCTTTCGAGGACCAAAATAGAGATCGAGGTATCTTTCCGGGACGATTTTAACTATTAACTCGCCCACATTCTATACAACAAACGGGTCACAATAGCAGTCACAAAAAAAATCGTATTCCCTCTCTATAAATTTTGTTCTGTACCATAGTGCGACCCGTTTGTTAATTGTTATACAGCTGTTAAAATTAGAGACAAACCATTGTCATCAGAGAATCTTTTGAAATTTCATATGCCATCCATACGAAGCTGGTGTTGCAATCCGCTAGCTCAAAATCACTAGAAGGGTAAGTCCTAGCTCATCAGCTTTTATTGAACTGAGATAAAAAAGTTCATGATGTTAATTGATCCATCCTTCCATGCTATAAAGTACTGTGTTTCCCAGCATTGCTCATGTTAGCCAGATCAAAATGAGATCTCTTTTGATTCTCGCTTTCAATCCAGCTCTTGCCAGACATCTTCTTAACTCCTCTATCCTCCATTAACTTCCTGATTGCTAGAGCATCATTCCACCTACCAACTGTTCTATAAATGTTACCAAACAGAACATAACTTAAATGGAATCCTGGTTGCAGCTCAATCATCTTTTTGGCAATGCTTCTGCAGTGATATAGTCTGAGCACCTAGTGCAAGCTCCAAAAAGCACTGCCCAAAGTGACTGATCGTCTCTACAATCTGAATTTTCCAACAAAATCTCAACCTCCTCTATCAGTTCGGCGTGACCTAGAAGATCAATCATGCAATTGTAATGCTCAAATCCAGGCTGAATCTCATATTTCTTTGTCATTAAAGTAAAATATTTTCCTCCTTCATTAACCAAACCAGTATGATTGCAAGCAAAGAGAACATTAATAAAAGTGATATAATTAGGCTGCATCCCTCCTTTGATCATATCCTCAAACAAGGCGAATGCTACCATCCTTCTTCCATTCTGTGCAAACCCGCCAATCATTGAGTTTCATGTTGTCAGATTTCAAATTTGCATACTCAGGAACAACCTATATGCAAAATCAACGCACCCACATTTTGCATATAGATCAACCAAGGCTAACTCGACTATAATGTCTCTCCAACCACCCTTTCTCACATACATACTGTTCTGTTCGTATGCTGCCGAGGTATGGTGATCTCCCCTGGCATTGATCGAGTTCGGGTGGAGGATCTATACGTCGGCTAAGTTGGAACACCGCGGCGGGAGCGCATGCAAAAAGCACTGCAACGCTCAAGTAAGAATGTGAGTTAAGAGAAAATAAAAGAAATGAATTGGAGTGAGTTCTGTGACCTGTCTTACTTCGAAATTACTTATATGATTATATAGGCGTTTTTAGGCTTGTTCGGTTATAGCGTATCTCAAGATTCTCCGCTTTTGTCGAGGTTATCCTATTGCTAACGTTAGCCTTGTCAGTTGAGATATCGAGCTGTGCATAGCTCGTCCGGTTTATGCGGTTTGTTATTATTTTATCTTGTGCTGAGATATGCGTTGTTTGGCCGATGTATATGTTACGTATCACATACAATGAACCTCCTTTTCCTGTCTCGCAGCAGCCAATCCCGAACACGCGCGAAGAATAGTCCTGAAGCTGTAATTATCCACAATCCCACTCTCCCTAAAAAGATTGAGCACAGTCTCATACTCTTGATTATGACAATACGTGCCAAGCATAGCAGTCCATGACACTGAATTCTTATTGTTCGTCCTATCAAAAACAATCCTAGATTGGCCAACCAAACCGCACTTACCATACATATTCAAAAGGTTACTCTCAACAACCACATTCCCACATATCCCAGAAGTAACAACCTTAGCATGCACCTCCCTCCCGTGTCTCAACCACCCCAAGTTACCACAAGCAGCCAACAATGTCCCGAAGGTGAAATCATCCGGTGCTAACCTGCAACCTCTATGAATCTTACAGAACAACTCCACAGCCTCCTTAAACCTATCATTTCTTGTAAGCGCTGAAATAACTGATGTCCAGCACACAGTATCTGGTTCAAACGAATTCATCAAACAACATCTCCATTTAGTTTATGTAGATGATCTAATAGTAGCATGTGATGATTGCAAGGAGATACAATTCATCAAGCAGCATCTCCATCAACTTTTCAAAATTAAAGATTTAGTGGAATTACAATTCTTTCTCAGCTTGGAGGTAGCTCGAAGCAAGAGGGGGTTCTATGTGTGCAAAAAAATACTACATTGATCTATTAAAGAAGTATAGGTTGATGGACAAAAGCAGTGATAATTTCTATGGACTACACCACCAAGTTGTCAAAGCACTCAAGCACACTACTTCAATTGAATTCAAAATATCAGAGGCTGATCAGCAGGTTATTGTATCTCACCAATACTCGACCAGAGATAAACTACGCTGTTGGAAAATTAAGTCAGTACCTAGATTTTTTGCGACTGATAAGCACTTTAAAGATGCAGTAAGGGTGTTAAAATACCTTAAAGGAGATCCAACACTAGGTCTAATATTCTCAACCGAATTTGACCTTGAGCCAACTGATTTTTCAAATGGTGATTTAGGGACATGTCTCGATTCAAGAAGATCTCTATCGGATTACTGTTTCTTTATGGAAAACTCAATTGTATCGTGGAAGAGTAAAAAATAAAATATAGTTGCTTGCTCATCCTGTGAAACTGAGTATAGAGCTCTAGCCATCGCAACTCGAAAAGCACAATGAATCACCTATATTTTGCAAGACTTAATTGAAAGTGAAGTTGAGAAGACCAATTATCATTTATTGTGACAGCCAATCTACTCTACTTATTAAGCAAATCCAGTGTTTTATGAGAAAATAAAGCACATAAAAATGAATTGTCACATTGTAAGAGATAAGCAGAAGAAACAAACAACTAAGTTGCTGCTAATTTCAACAAACAACCAAATTACAAATATTCTGATCAAGACAATAACCCCTGACTTGTTTCAGCAGTGCAATTCTAAGTTTAGAATAATGATGAGTGAAGATCATTCTAACTTGAGTGGGATGTTTTATGAGCTAGTTTTTCTATGTATTTTCTGAATAACTGATTATAGAGACTAATTGTAGGAAGTTAAATTAACTATAATTAATTAGATTGATGTGACCATAAATGTGCTAATAATTAAGTGTATTTAGAAGAGAAGTAACAAGAACAAAGACTGAGATTCAAGATTACAATCTCTAGTCACAAATTTCAGCTTTATGAGGGTTCTCTACTCTTCCTTTACAATTTTCTGAACTCACCCTTTAACAAAAGGTGAGTTCTATAGTGTAGAAGGAAGATTCCTTCTATACCTATATATTTGTGTTGTCAAAAAGATTGTGAGACAAGTGTATAGAGAGAGGATGTGGTTAAAGACAATTTCTATTTATGGTAACTGACATACTTCATATGTTACATCAATATTGCATGATGATGGTATATAGAATAAGCTGGTTAATTGTATTTGTTATGATTAATTATTAAAAATGATATTGGACCTGGTTATAATTGTGTTTTTTGTTTAAACTATTTTAAAAAAGTAAAAATAAATTTTGATTGTAAACTAACCTATTAATTCCAGTATTTTTTTGTCCTATCGAATTTTAAATTGTGTTTTGTGAATTGAGCTTGCAAAAAGACTATATGTAGTTATGTACTCATCAAAATAACTCCATTAAACTTGCATGAAATTCAGACTCTCTTTTTTCATGAATTAATTTCTTTTATTCACACATGAAAAATTAAACTAAACTCTCAAATATTCATTAATAACTACTTGTTTTAATATGTATATATAATTATATATCCATATATAAATAAATTAAATTATGCATACACATTAGCGTATATAAATAAATTAATATCTTTTTCAAATTATATATTACTAATTAAAATTTTTATTATTAGGTAATTATATTCTAACTGTGTTTCTAATAAGTTTCAACAATTATTTTTAAAAAATTATTTAAATTAGTACTTTAAATACTAAACACATATAGCAGCCTAAACGATAAACATTCATTTATAAATATTCAACGTTAAATTTTACACCGTACACCCTAAATCATAAATCATACCTTTTAAATCTTAATTCATAAATCTTAAACCTTAAACTTAAATTTAAAATTGTAAACCATAAATTTTAAACTCCTAAATTTTTTACCTTAAATTCTAAATTTTGTAGTTAAAGTCAAATTGTAACTCTAAAAGTAATACTTCGAACAAATCTTATTACTTTCATGTATTTTTATGTGGAAAAATGCTGTTTATACTTGTTACGGTAGATAACCGGAGATTAATAGATTGGATGGCGTTGGTTGGCCCAATTGTTGGAAAGAGGAGACCTTCGTGTGGATCAGCACCAGGGGGCATCCGTCTGACTTGTGTGCGTGAAAGAATGGGGGATAGTACTGCAAAGACACTCCAATACCTAAGTCAGCAAGAGTGTGAGCAGGTCTGGGGAGTATTGGGATTTAGAGATACCTGAGGAATGTCAGTGTATTTATAGTGGTGAACTAATAATCACCGTTAGAGTAGTGCCATTTTTTAGGGTGTTAACCGTCCCTTTATCTTGGGGAGGTTAAGATATGGATACTGGAAGTGGTTAGAGAGATTTTAGGGGCAGTTACTCATCTGAATGAGTGCTTATCTGCCAGCTAACCCTCGTTCCCGACTTCTTTAGAACAAGTCGTGGTGAGCACCGACTTCGTAAGACGAAGGTCGGTGCCGAGTGAGGCTCAACCCATGGGATTAGGCAGGTCGGTGCCGAGTGAGGCTCAACCCGTGGGATTAGGCCTTTGTTTGGATCTGAGCCTTTACTGTTGGGTCAGGGTATGAACAATACTATTAATTATATCTATATAATAAATAAAAAATTTAAGACGCCAACACTTACCCAATAAAAAAAAGTAAGTAATTCAATATCATTAAATGTAATCTCACATTATTAAAAATATTAATAATAATTAATTAATAATTACAAATCACAAAATTTAATGTCCTTAGCACTCCTCTATAATAAAACTATTTGATATATTCCATTCAAATTACATGTCATAATTGTTAAATTGGTATATCAAAAATTTAATATCATCATATTTTAACGAGGTATATAAATATATTCATTGACATATTAATCAACTAAGCATGTTTCTTATATATACTCAATCAATAGTTGAAATTCATTCAACATCTTTTATAGCTTCTTGAAAAAAAATATTATTATTATTATTATTATTATTATTATTATTATTAATAAATATCATTGTGTCACGTTAATAAAATTGGTATATGTAAAAATAATATACTAGAAAAATATATCACATGTATTATAGTTAATCACCAAAAAGTTACCGAGTTATTCAAATTTTGATAAAAATGTATTCCGACAAAAATACTTTTAAATAATTTAAAAACGTTATAAAATGTTCAACAGTAAATATGTATTTCAAAAAATGCTTTAGAGATTGAATTTAGATGTGATTTTTTATAATCATGATTAGAAAAATGAGATATTATTATTCTTAAAATTTGGTGACTTTTTTGCTAAGTATATATTTTCTTGTGATTTTTTGAAAATATTATTGGTTGTTAATAAAAAAATTACAAAAAAATATATACTTAAAAAAAAGATCAAATTTTAAGGATAATAATATCTCATTTTTATAATTTTACTTACAAAAAATCACATCAAAATCCAATCTCTAAGGCATTTTTTAAAAATATATATTTATTGTTGGGCATTTTTTTCGTGTTTTGAAAATATATATTTTTCAAATAGTTTTATTATAGAGGAGTGCTAAGGGTAGTAAATTTTGTGATTTGTAATTATTAATTAATAATTATTAGTGTTTTTAATAATGTGAAATTATATTTAATGGTATTGAATTACTTATTTTTTTTATTGGTTAAGTGCTGGTCCCTAAATTTTTTCTTTATTATATAGATATAATTAATGGTATAAACAATATTTTTTCATATGAAAATACATGAAAATAATCAGACTTTTTTGAAGTATTGTTTCTAGGATCACAATTTGATTTTAACTACAAGATTTAGAATTTAAGGTTAAAAATCTAAAAGTTTAAAATTTATGGTTTACAATTTAGAATTTAGGTTTAAGGTTTAAGATTTATGAATTAGAATTTAAAATATATAATTTAACTTTTAGGGAGTACCGTGTAAAATTTAACTAAATATTTATATATGAATATTTACCGTTTAGGCCATATGTATTTAGTATTTAAAGTACTAATTTAAATATTTTTTAAATAATTGTTAAAACTTATTAAAGATACAGTTAGAATATAATTACTTAATAATAAAAATTTTAATTAGTAATATATACTTTAAAAAAAATATTAATTTATTTATATACGTTAATGTATATACATAATTTAATTTATTTATATATAAATAATTAAATATATATTTATATATGAATATATAATTATATACACATATTAAAATAGGTAGTTATTAATAAATGTTTGGGAGTTAAGTTTAATTTTTTATATGTGAAGAAAATAAATTAATTCATAAAAAAAAAGAGTCTGAATTTTATGTGAGTTTAGTGGAGTTACTTTAATAAGTACATATAGTTTTTTTTTGCAAGCTTAACAATTCACAAAAATACATGCTCAAAATTTCATAGGACAAAAAAATATTGGGATCAATAGATTAGTTCATAATCAAAATTTATTTTTACTTTCTCAAAATAGTTTAAATAAAAAATACAATTACAACCAGTCTAATATCATTTTTAATAATTACTCATAATAAATACAATTAACCAGCTTACTTTATATACCAATATCACTGACATTGATGTCAACATAAAGCATGTCAGTTATCATGGATAGAATTTGTTTTTAGCCACACTCTCTCTGTACACTTGTCTCACAATTCTTTTGACAACACAAATATATAGGTATAGAAGGAATCTTCCTTCTACACCATAGAACTCTCCTTAACGAAAACAATCTACGATAAATAGAATGATACTAAGATGGTGTGCATGCTCAAAATAAAATTTAAACTCTTAATATTTGCTTTAAACAAATAAGTGAGTTAACACTCCACTAACTCAAATTAAATAATTAATCTACACATATACTTAAAAAGATTGAGATGAGAATTTTAAAAAATTCTAAGAGACTTTCAACTCTTTATTAAATTTCGATGACAAATGGTTTAATTTATCTTTTAAAAGAATATGACGTGAAACTAACTAAATGTGTTAAAAAAAATTTGAAAATTGATTTGGAGTATTACTTGTGAAAACTATCAGCAGCCTTTTTATGTTTTTTTTTTTCATAAGTTTTTTTATTTGAGTATCTTGAAAAAAATAGTGAAAGCATAATTTTATTATTTTTATTTTTTTATAAAATTTTAGAAAAAAAAATATAAAAGCACTCACCAAGTTCAATAACACTTCCAATTCGTTGAGCGAATTCCATACGTCAATCATCAAATTCATCATAGTCACTTGCAACTTTTGGTATGGGTTCTCTCTAACATGGCTAAAGCACTCCTTATTACCTTGCTGGAGTTTTCGCGGCATAAAACATTCACATATAGGTGGTGATTTTTTTATTTAAAATCTAAAATATTTACATATCTGTGTGTTATATTTAAAGCATTTTATTGGATGTTCACCGAGATTAATTTACATATATTTCACTGACTTGTATGCCAGTGAAATACAACATACAAGTATTTCTCTCATATTTTGCTGGATAACAGCAAGCAAAATATGAACAAATCAGTGTGTTAGCTCATTTTATAAACAATTATTATTATTATTATTATTATTATTATTATTATTATTATTATTATTATTATAAATAAAAAGATAAATAGTGCACCTTATTTAATTACAAGTTTCCAACAACTAAACAACAAGGTAAGACAGTGATCTTCATTCAAGCGAATCAGTTTTGGACAAATCAAGGCGGAAAGATTCCAGTCTTTTCAAGGAGGACGGCTATAATTTGTTTGAGAGAAAAAAAACTCTACACATTTTTTTATAATTATTTTAAAAGATAATAAATTTCAATAAAAAAATATCTTTTTAATTTTTAATTTTTATTTTTATGAGACTAAATTTTTTTTTTGTCTTTTTTATATAAATTAATTAAATTTATTGTATAAAAACTGAAAAATATTACTAATTTTTAAATTTTTTTATTTATAGAAATTAAATAAATGATTTATTTTTTAATATTTTTATTGCTATTTAAAAAAATTATTAAGATATTATATTATTAGAATTATGTTAAGTTTTAGGTGTATTCAATTTAAATTAACCATCATAATTCATATAAATTTACTATTATTAAAAAAATATATATTTTATTTTATAATAAATAATAAAAAATTGATACAATATTTTATCTAAAATAAATACAACAAATAAAAATATTTTTGTCAATTAATTATATAAATTAAAAATTAAAAAAAGATATTTTTTTGTTAGAGAATTCGTGGTCTTTAAAAAAACTTATCAGGATATATTGTCGCATAATTGATATTAATTAAGCAATTATGTATTAGTATTTACTTAAGTTACATTGGTACATTTTTTTGGTGGGGGTGGTGTGATGAGGTGGGTTTGGAGGGAGAGTAGTGAAGAAAGATTTTTTCCAAAAGAATTTGAATACATCAAAATTAAATTTTTTATTTTGTTTAAAAATTTGAGAATAAAATTAATATAAATTGAACATTAAAAATAATTTTAAAACTTCTCGCCAAATATTATTATGGAAGAAGAAAGTATATTTTATCCTAATAAAATTAAAACTACTTGAACAAGTAAAGTGTGGTAGACTATATATCAACCAACTATAACTCAAATGTCATAGTATTTTTGATACTCATTTAGAAGTTAAGAATTCGAATTTCTTTATCTTTAGTTAAAAAGAAAGTGTGATGGACTATATATAAACTAATGTTAATGATATTAGATGCACCATCTAATGGTAAACAAAATACATAAACCCTATATATGTAAATTAATTGGCATCTCTACATGGGGAAAAAAAAAAAGAAGATGCAAATTAAAAGCTGCCTCTATTTTTTTTCTTTTTGATGGGGGGTGGGGAATACAATTACAATGTTTTTCTGTAACACGGTGATTCTTGATTGGTTTTGTAGGGTACAATAATAAATTAATAAATTTACTACTTGCCGGATTCAACAAAAGTGCTTTAATAATTCACATAATAACAAAATTGCATGATCTGGTGTATGTTTTTTAACTGTCACTTACAAAGAGATTGAGGAGCAAGATTTGTTGGCACAATGTAATAGTTAATTCTGTATGTATAGATATTACTATTATTATTATTATTATTATTATTATTATTATTATTATTATTATTATTATTATTATTATGGAATTAAGGGATTTGAAATTGGGCTAACTTATCTTTGAAGGGAAGTGGGAAATTCCAGTCCCTTCTAAAATTGTAACCTCATTATCATCATTATTATTATCTTTAGAACTTCTTTCACTATTATTTGACTTCTGCTGCCGGTCAAACATCATCTTCAGCTGCTTTCCCTGTTCTTCAATTTGCAATTGTAATTTTCTCTGAATCTGGATCAATAATTCAAATAAAAAGAAAATTTAGAGTCAGAGAATATTATAATAATACTGCTACTATATACAACTATTATATAATTTTATATAATTCTTTTATTTAAATTCATAAAGTACTAGAGAAGAAGATAGCATGAATCATACCTCTAGCTGTTCATGAAGACGCCTCTGCACATCCAATTGCAGCTGAAGTGCCTCTTTAATCTGCAAGCCACTGCAAACCAACAACATTAAAAGTTTCTAAGTACTTTACTACTTTATAGAGTAACCACATTATGCCAATAATGCGATTTAATTTGAATTCTCGACAATTGTTTAAACAGACCAATGATATTTCTTTAAGCAGACTAATAAAATTGGTTAGACACGGTTAAATTAATATACACTATTTTAGCATATATCTTTTAAAAAAATACTAATATTTCTATTTTCATTGTGTTTATTTCAATGTCTTATTTCTCTATGTGTATTTTATTCAAAATAAAACTTTATACAAACATAAAAAGTGTTTCAGAGAAAAGAAGTAGCATTACGCTTTGACATCAAGATGCACATTCTCTGCACTGGTTCTTTTCTCAGATTTCCCTGAAAAAGGGAAGAAGTACTTTTTAGGCAAAGCATATGAACCTGCATATTAGAAGATATTAAATAGTGACATCAATTCATTGAATTGAAATATTAATTTCAAAAGATTTTTTCTTTAATTTTTTTTTTAGTTTTCTCCCTTGGGAAATAAGTTACATAAGAGAAGTTGAAAATGCCAAGTGTTATGGCGATTTTAGAAAGAATTATGGTATTTTTGTAACAACTAACTCTAACTGACATTTATTATGGATATTTTGACCAACTTAAAACCAAAAGGGTAGTTATTCTTGCCCAAATGCCAAATGCTTTTAGTATTTTCCGATCATATTTCACCTTCTGACAAGTTAATGTCAAATTTATTATGAATCAAAACTCTATTTAGGAGTCTGTGACCATGAGCTATTACTTACTTAAGCAGACGAGTTAATTACCTGCTCGAGCAATTGAAGTTACTTAAAAATGACAAATGCTTTAATTTACATTGGACCAAAAATGAAAGGATTTCAATTTTCAACTTATTTCATTTGCATTGCTGCTTCCTCTGTTATCTTAAGTACGAAGACATCAATATAACCAAGGATTCAAATTGAAGGAATTTAGATTCATGTCTTCCCCTGTTAGGTTAACAAATAGAAAGTGAAATTACCCTGAGTTGATTCTGGCATATACTTTGCAATTCTGTATTTCTGCAAATGACTCTTAACATGGAAGATTGTCAATCCATCTGAATCCATCAGCCTTAGTATCGCTTTCGGCGTCGCCTCTACAATCAAGAAACCAAGAACACATTCAGATATTAGACTTTAGACACATGACTTTGAATTTGATAAAATCTACTTAGAATAACCTACTCTCTGCGCCTCCTAGTCTATTGACACATTCAACAAACTTCTCATGAAGATCCTGAGTCCATCTTATACGCGTCTTACTCGATGCTATCGGTCCATTACCGACAAGGTTTCCGGCGGAAATTGTCGGAGAAAGCTTCTCTTGGGGAGAAGAGAAACTCAGCTGTTGAACAGGGGAATTGAATGACCCACAAGCAACCTGTATTTTAGTATTTGAAAATGAGTCCAAAGGCGGAAAAAATCGAGTAATGTTAGGTAACCAATTTTTTCAGCCAACATCAGTCAACTATTTTTAAATTATTTTGTTTATCTTAAATCTAAATCTTAAATTATAAATGCTCAACTCTAAATCTTAAATTATAAATCTAAATTCTAAAATCATTGATTAATTAAAAGTTGATTGTCTATCTTTTCTATTAAAAAAAATTAAATAAGATATTTATGAAAAACACTTACCGTAGATTCTTGATTTGCTTTAGGAATTGATATGCTCCTAGTGACTGGGGCAGCATCATCATTGAACAACTTATGTTGTTCAATAGGAAGGAAATTGCTGGCAGGAAAATTCCCACATGGAATTTTATTAGATTTTTCAGGTGATCCATTACATTGATCACCATTCAATTGAGATTTTATTGCTTGCAAGGTGTTTGGCAACTCAAAGTTGTTGGGGCTATTTTGGTCATTAACTGATGAATCAAAGAAGAGGCTTTCCTTTGAAGATTGATAGAGAGGGAACTCCATATCATTATTAATGTTCTTGATGGAGAGTTGATGAGGCATCAAATTGGATGGATTACCAACTTGATGGGAATCATATTGTGGGAACCCCATGAAGATTTCCGTCGCGTAAAAGGCCGAAGCCGGCGACTCGAATCGGCTTATGATGGTGCTAGATGGTTTGGCTTGAGCCGAGTATGGTAGTACTACTTCTTGTTCTTCTCCTCCTCCTCCTCTTCCTCTCCCAACTCCAACGCTGACGCAAGTCGCGCTGAGGGGTTGGTTATTGCATGGTCCCATGTTCCAAGGTTGTTGTCTAATACCAAAATATTGACAAGAAGAACGGTTGCCATATTCAGAATGAAAATCAAGCTTGTTCTCATTCATTTACAAGAAAAAAAAAACTTCAATAGTTGAACTTGGATAGCAAGAAAAAGGTTCAAGGAAAAAAAAAAATTCGTTCCAATGTTTTCAAATTTTCTTAGGTAGAATAAATGACTCTAAGAAAGGTTGATCATCACTCTTAAGGAGCAACAAGTGGTAGAAGGGGAAGTAAAGAAAAAAAAGGAAAGAAAAGAGAATAACAAGAACAAGAATGGGAGAGAGTGGGAAAATGAAAATTATTAATAGAATAGTAGTGCTGAATTGGAAGCCTTATGGCATAAAATTCTTTTTTTATATTCCTGATGGCTTATGGAATAAGATTTGAATCTAATTTGTCTAAATGCTACCATGCAATGTCCTTAGCCTATTATTCTTAAAAGGAAGGATAGAAATGAATAATATAATTAAATTGACATTACCAAAGTACACAACATCGAAACGAACAAAGCTCTCTTGCCAACAAACAAATAGGTTATGGTCTAATGTTGCCTTCAAATGTATTTAAATCAAAATTCAAAAATCAACCACAAGTTATACAACTTGGTAAAACTATAATGTTAGAGGTATGATGTACGGACACTGACACAAATATGGGATACGATATGACACAAGACATATTGATACGTGAATTTTAAGATGTTATAAGATACGGAAATACGCATATATATAAAATATAAAGCATTTTTTAGACAAATGATAATGATATTTTGATATTTTATTGATATTAAAATATAAATTAATTTTTAATTATTTTTAATATTTTATTTTAATTATATCAAATATTTAAAATATTTTTTGTTTTAATAAATAATAATATATATTATATCTAAATTTATTTTAAGAATATGTATTAAGAATAAGACTGAACACACCGACACGTGATGGTATTTAGATGTGTCCAAATATGTCTAGAGAAGAATTTTTTATTTTTTATTAAGACACAGTTGGACACAGCAGGCACGCATGTCGGACGAGTGTCGGTGAGTGTCGTATCCAAAATATGTCCGACACGCGGACACAGCAATTCAGCGAAGTGTCCGTGCTTTATAGTGTTAGAAAGATAATAATTTAAAATTATTTTCTTTAATTTAATATCTATAATTTTATGTATGTAATATTTATAATTATATATTTATTATAATAAATAGAAATTAAAATAAAAAATTTTAATTATTTTAGATTAATTTTTTATATTCTTCTAAACATTTTTATAGAAAAAATCATCATGAAAAGACTTCTATCTCTTTTATTAGAATTAAATGAGATCAAACGATTTAATCAAATTCTCTTAAATAAAATTCTGATGCCAACAATTTAATCAAGACAAGGGAAAAATGTCAAAGCAGGGACAACAATTGCAAGGTTGACGGATAATGTTAACAACTGGCCTCAAACAAATTAATACGTAGTAGTAATATAATTATTAATTATTAATCATATTAGGAGTTGGAGTAGAATCTTCTTGTTGTGGCCATCTAGAGTGTGAAATAATATAATAATGTTAGATAAAGATACCAGCATAAATTCACATAATAATAAATCTGCAATTATTCTTACAATGGATTTGGAAGAAATATTTTAGCCACCTATAGGTATGATAAATATATAGAGATAGATGGCCGAATCTTTCTTTCCCCAAAAAGAAAAAAATATTTTACAAGTCTAAAAATTATTGTCTCAATACCTATAGCACTGCATCTTGCAAAGTAGTGGGGTATCAGAAATTACCAGAAAGTTTAACTAATTTTAATATTCGTCTTTAAAGCACAATGGAACTTTAACTACAAAAATTCTCATTATATAGTGTTCAGCAACCATAATAGATTTTCCATTATCAAAAGCTAAAAAAAAAAAGATGGATACAAATATTCAGCTTTCTATGTTATGTCACTTCCTTGTTGCCATTGATTGTTCTTTAGACATATTTGTTTACCATTGTCATTCTTGGATCCTATATCACTTGAATCACATGGACAATTTTTTCCCCTATTTTTATTCTTTATGGAAAGGATTATTTTTAGTGCTGATGCTCTAATTTTTTTTTATGTTTTTATTTTAATTTGGTGCATTTCTTGGTATTCTTGATAACAAGTCATTTATCTTTTACTTATGCACTCTTCAGATTCAAGCATTTACTATTAGTGATAACTCTTCAGACCCAAGGATTTACTATTAGAGATGACTCCTTACAGAAATAAAGTAAAAAATGAAGAGATACATTCAAAACATACATATCTTAAATTCCACTAACAAATGTTTACAACTCTAGCACGTATTTCTTCTTCAATAGATAAACTATGAAATTCACATTGAAGGTTTTCATCTTATTACAATGATAAAAGATATCTTTATCAATTTAGTGTATAAGACAAAAATAAATTATTTCTCTTTATAAAAAAAGATATTTTATATTTTTTGTGTATATTTTTTTATAATATAAAAAATTATTTATTTATTTTTTATCAATCACATTAAATACTAAAAAATAAAAAACAAAAAGAGTTGTTAACAAAAGTAGTACATATAATATTTTTTAATAAAATAATAAAAAATTTATAACTATTTTCTATATATATATATATATATATATATATATATATATATAACTAGCATGATAACCTATGGAACTGCACGAGATCTATGTATTTTTAAAATTTTTAAATAAAAAATATTAAGATATAATTAAAATATGTTGAATAAAAATAATATATATATTATATTAATATTCCGATAACAAAAAGATTATTGCTATGTTAAAATAAGATAATAGAATATAACAATCATGCAGTATGTTAATCAATACTGTAATATATTTTTTAACATAACGAAGTATAATGGATATTTTTAGACACAAAAAAAAAAGTTTAATACAGATGTAGTTTACTGTTATGGATAATTTTAAAAATTATAACTAGAAAGTTGCTTAATACAGATAAATTTACAGACAGATTTAGTCTTTATTATAAACGGATTTTTGGTTATCGATAAAATTACTGACAGATTTTGTCCCCTATAAAAGTCTCGTCGAAAATTATTTATCGACGGATTTTTTTCTGTCAGAAAATTACCGATGAATTTTTACCAGTTATCGACAGATTTTTCTTCGGTAAATTCTCCCCTCTATTTCCCTGAAACGTCAAACTTTCCGACGAATTTTTCGTCGGTAATTACAGACGAATTTTTCGTCGGCAATTACAAACAAATTTTTTGACGGATTTTTCGTCTGTAATTTGAACCTTGGAAAATCATCCCACTCTCTGAATACAAACAGAAAATCTGTCTGTAAATCCGTCAGTAAGGTAAAATAGAATTTTTTTAGATTTTTCCATTGCAAAATAAACTTATTTTCATACAAAATAAATATAAATTTAATACAAATTTTTATCTATTTTTGTATTCGAATATTTATAATATTTCAAAAAATAAACAAATTCATCGTATTATCAAACTAAAAGAAAAGTACTATAAACAAGCAAGTCAGTATAATTCAAAACATAAACAAAGTATATTGATCATCAACTATAATTTTCAGTATATTGTTCAACCATACTAAAACTATCAGCTATAGGCTTCAGTGTCATCTTCATTAGAGCCGTCAAAATGGGCCAAACTCATCGGGGCAGCCTGTTTACCCATTTAAATGGGCGGACTTTGCCTCTAAAATTAAGTCCGTTTGAATTTTGGGCTAAATGGGCTTAGCCCGATTAACTCGAAAAAATGACGGCTTAATCGGGCTAACCTGCGGGCTAAATGGGTGGCCCGTTTAATTTTTTTACATTTTTTTTCAAAAAAAGTAGTACTTTTAGTCGATATTTCTCCCAATCCAACCCGAAAATTCGGCCCATTAACTAAAAAAATATTTTTTAAAAGATTTTTTACTTAAAAGTGATCATTTTTATCAAAATATTTTTCAAAAAATAAAATAAAATAATAAACGGGTTGACCCGTTTAACCAATCGGACTGACCAAAAATGGTCCAGGCTAAAAAATTATGGTTTGCGAATGAAGCGGACTTAAACAGTCCAGCCCCATTTAACCCACGGGCTTAACGAACTGGGCTAAATGGGTCGGGCTAGCCCGTTTAACAACCCTAATCTTCATCCTCATCATCATCATAGTCCTCATCCAAAGAGATTGAGAGTGGCGGTGGTGGCGGTGGTAGTGGAACAACACTAGAACTACTTGATATTCTAACCTTCTCATAATAGCTAATATAAGCCTCATTTCATCTCTTCTGTTTCAGCTTTTTCTTTTTGGCCTTTCTAGTTGTCCTTCCAACTTTTCTAACTTCTTTTGAATCTTTTCTAACATTAAATAAAAAAATCTTACTATTATTAATATGTACAATAATTAATATACATTGATATTAATATTAAAAAATAATCTTACTAATATTTTTTAATATTAAAATAATATATATTGATATCAAAAAATTAATAGTAAAATATAAAAAAATGTTAACAAAAATTTTAGTAAAATTATAATTTAATAATTAAAAAATATTGAAGGGTATTTTAAAAAAATAATTTAATTATTAATTTTTTTAAAATATTTTGATAAAAATACAATTTAATCAATAAAAAATAATTTATTAAAAGGTATTTAGAGAAGTAAAATTTAATAATAAAAAAATAAAATTTTTGTTAAAGGGTACTTTTATAAAAATTAATTTTTTTTTGAAAAATGAATAAAATTAACATTAATTAACACAAAAAATTAAAATGAATTAAAGAAAAAAAATTTTAAAAATTATAAAAAAAAATATATACATTTTATAAATAAAAAGAAAATATCATTTTAGCGCATCTTATAAAGGAAGGAAGTGGAATTTTTTCAACAACTTTTCATGCATCAACAAAAGAAAATCATCCACTACTTATATAGGAAAGATTCAAAAATAATAATCAAATCATCACTCTTTTCTATAAATACCTTATCAAATTCATGTATTATCTAATCCATTCTACATATAATTTGTTTAAATATTTGCTAACTTAAATATCATAATTTTTTACCCCCACCCGTTATTCCAGAATTGACGTGAAATTATTTTGGGTATATGCACTCTACTTCCGACCTGATTAATAAAATTCATTACTCATAAGTCCGTTTTAAGTACGTTTCGGAATACGTACTATTTTTATTTTGTTTACATATTTTTAGTTTTGGTTAAATAATTTAAAAATACGACAAAAAGAATTAATAAATAATATTTTTTATATGTAACAAACAAATTTTTATATTTAACGAATAATTTATCCACTAAATTTAAATTTTTGTGGCAATATTTAAATAAATATTTAAAAAGTCCATACAAAAATTCAGAATAAAATATAATCTCTAAATTTTTTTATTTTTCAAAAAAATATAGTCATTTATAATAATTGTTTTTTTTAATTTACTTGACAAAAAATACTAAATTTTAAAGATAAAAATATTTTATTTTTTAATAATAATTACAAAAATTTATATCAAAATTTGATATCTAAAATTATTTTTTAAAATATATATTTAATATTTATTTTTTTGTCTTATTTTTACATTTTTTGAAAAACTTATTTGTTATTAATATCTTTTAGAATTCGTTTTATCAGCACTACAAATTTTTAAGTATTATTTTAGTAGTTTATTCTTTGTTTTTTTTATATTAAAAGTGTTTGATAATAAATAAATAAATAAAAATTTAATAAATTATATTAATATAAAAATTTAAAAGAGCGATCACCGGATGTGCGTGAAAACGCTAATGCACATTTATCGAAAAACTTTTCATAGCTTAGGCACATGCTGACATGCATGTGTATACCACAAAAGTAATTAAGCATAAATTTGTTTTTGTGCTTCATAATAAGCTGCGGTGTATATTAGACAATTAGCCTAGATCCTATGCTATATGTAATAGAATTTCGCTACTAGCTAGGGTTATTTATATTTACTGTTTTCGTTGTTAATATTTTATTGTAAGATATCAATGTAATGTAGAGTTTATATATATCCATCTATATCATTCAGTTCATTATAGTTCATTGATTAATTGATAGATTTCTAACATAAAAGATTCTCATTGGGAGACTTTTACTTTTTTAAGGACTTTATTTAGGTTGGGTCAACTTAATTCGTTAGGATCTTAATAATAAGATTATAGTCTCGGTTTTTCATTCGGTAACGAATATGAATATATATATATATATATATATATATATATATATATATATATATATATATATATATATATATATATATATATATATATGTGTGTGTGTGTGTGTGAGAGAGAGAGAGAGAGAGAGTTAAATTAAATAGCAATTGTAGTAAAATTTTATATCACTCAAAATTTTGGTTTATCTATACTTTAAAAAAAATATATTACGTTTATATTTATTGTCAAGTATATAAAAGATATAAAAAAATTATGGATTGATACATGAATTTTCTTTCTAAAGATGATTTATAAGATAGAATCAAACGTTTATATTTTTTTGAAAAAAAATATTAAAAAAAGTTGTCAAATACATTTAAAATTAGAATAATAAAGTATTATTTTGATTTTCAAATTTTTATCTAAAATCAAAATTATCTCTAATATTTTTAATTTATTTTTAACATTATAGTTATTTTTAAAATGACTCTTTCTACCAAACTTTAATATTTTTTTAACCAATTTACCCAAGTGCAAATAATTATAAAATAAAAAGAAATTATCTCTCCACCTTATTTGCATACTTGTTATAATTTATACTAATTCCTGAAATTCTTATGAAGAAGATGAACAGTAACTAAGGATGAAGAATACAGAACTTCAGAGAAAGATACTTGAGATAAGAATTAAAGAGAAGAAAATATTTATCTAAGTATTTTACACATTAATTGTACTAGCACATATATATTCACCCAAGTTAAGCTGCAGCATATTTATATATATAAAAGTATGCTGAGCAGTGATGACCCTTGCCACACAAGCAAGACACAACAGAACAATATAATTCTTTTCTAACTATCTTTCACTAACTAATTTACTACTTAATTACATCATTATCTTTGACACTTCTCTTCAAACTTGGTGAAAGTTTAGACTCTAATTTGAGTTTGCTCTTGAATTTTTCAAAAAGAGTAATGTCCAAAGATTTGGTGAATAAATTTACTACTTAGTCTAATGATAAAATATGCACTACATACACCTTTCTGCGTTTTCTCTTGACCATTTTCTACTGTTGAACTGTAGGTGAGTGCATGAATTGAGAGACTTTATTTATTGCAAATGATAGATCAGGTCTTGTAATAGTAAGATATTGTAGAGCTCCTAATACTAACCTATACTTCTTTGGATCTTCAAATAATTTTGAATCATTCTTACTTAATTTAAGAGAAGTCATCGTATATAGGATCGGAGTTGGGATAGGTTTTCAATTCTCCATTCCTGCTCTTCTTAACAAATCATGTGCATATTTTGTTTGAGTTAATAACAATAGCTTCCTGTTAAAAAGGTAATGTGCTTCGAGCCCCAGGAAATAATGAAACAAGCCAAGATCTTTTAATGGAAATATAGCATTCAGTTAGTGTATTAATACATCAATTTCATTCGAATTAGATCTTGTAACAATTATGTCACTAACATATATCAACATATACATAACCGAGTTAGAAAATTTTCTAATGAACAAAGCTATATCAGATGCTGTGTTATAGGAGACTAAGTCTTCCTTGGAGCTTGCTCAAAGTCATATATGACTTTTTGTAGTTTGCACACTTTAGATGGTTGCTAACTTGCTGTGAATTGTACCCATTTGGCTGTTGCATATAGACAATTTTTTGATAATTCTGTATTAAAAAAAAATATTATCGAAATCAAATTGTCTAATGCACCAATTATATGTAAGAGCAATAGTACTTAATTACATCATTAGCCTTGACAATACCAAGTGGACCTATTCCACTCTAAAACATCACCACCTAACCCCCAATGGCATCCACCCCTGACTGACCGTAAACCTCCAATTGCCACTCTAACACATACACCTATCAACACCGACCATTCACTCGTAGCCCTTCCTCACCAACCCAACCCCAATCCTTCCTACTTCTCCCACCCTGTCATCTCCCTAACATCACAAAAATTTCACCTCTATTATCATTTCAACAACAAATATTAATTTGTTGCGACTGAGCTTGTGGAGATTTTGACGACTGAGCTTGTATGTAGCAATTATTCTCTTTCCTATTTTCTCCTTTCCCTTCTTATTCAACATTTTTCTACTTTTGTGACTTTCTTGAGTTCGGTGTATTCAATATACATTTTTTATTTTTTAATCTTCTTTTTTACAAGGACCACATTAGCTAACTATAAAAGATATTTTATCTCCTTTATAAACTTGGTTTCTAGTAAAGCTTGCACTTTTTTTTCTATGACTTGTCTTCTCTCAAGGCCAAGCTTCCATCGCTTTTGTTGAACAAGTCGAAAATCTAGATAAACGGCGAGCTTGTGACACATAAGGTCAAAATGTATGGCAGGTATGTCGGAAGCTTTTCAGGCGAAGAAGTCGAAGTTTTGTTGTAAGAGTGCAAACGAGATTTGCCTTTAATTTTTCATCCAAGTTACCCCCTATGCTCGTTGTCTTTTTTGCCTGATCTCCAATTTGAACCTTTTTAATTTTTTTCGAGTTGTGGATGTAGTTCTTCCCGCGTTCGGATGCCGCCGAGTTCAATAGTATTGACTTCTTTATCTTTTATACTGCCCCTTAGGTTCAAACTTTCATTGTAACATTTTCTCGCTAACTTTTGATCTCTTTTTATAGTAGCAATTCTCTCTGCGGTTGAATACTTCATGCATATGTGAGGTGTAGAAACGACCGTAGATAGTCAGTTCAGTATAGTCCAACCTATCAAGGCATTATAGGTTGATGTCACGTCAACCACAATGTAGTCAATGCTTAAGGTTCTTGATTTTATGCATTTGCCAAAATTAGTATACAATGAGATGAAATCAAGAGATCGGATCGGCGTATTGCCTAACCCAAAGAGGTTTTTTGGATAAGCCCTCAATTCCTTTTCTTCTGACCTAAGTTTATCAAAAGCAAATTTGAACAATATATCAGCTGAGCTTTTCTGATCCACCAGAGTCCTATGGAGGTTTGCATTAACAAGGATCATCGTAATTACAACGGAATCGTCGTGATCAGGTGTTATCTCTTGAACATCTTCTTAGGTGAATGAATTTGTAGGTAAATCGGGAGCGTCACAATCTTCACCGACTTGATATACCTCCTTAAGATGCTTTTTGCGAGGGGACTTAGTAATTTCTCCTCCTGCAAATCCTAAACCTCAAATCCTAAATCCTCCATTTATCATGTGTATGTGTCTATTAGGGGTTTGTGATGGCCGATCTCGCCGACCTCCATCTTCACCACCTCTCTTCCTTTTTCCTAGATCGTCCAACATTTTCGCGAGGTATCCTTTTAGCCGACCTTCTCTGACCAACTTTTCTATAATAATTTTCTGATCATAACAATCGTTGGTAGAATTTCCATATAATTTGTGATACTCATAATATTCCATCCGACTTCCAGTTTTTTTGTGCTCAATGGGTAGAGGAGGTGGAAATTTTTGGTGTGACAGATTTTTCTGTAAATATCAATAAGAGAAACTCGGAGCGAAGTGTAGTTGTGGTATCTTCGACACTTTTTCAAGCTATATTTCTTCTTTTTCTTTGTCTCTTTATCCTTATCCCGAGCTTGATAGGGAGGGTTCAGCCTTGAAACTGGATCTCTAAGTTGAAAATTCTCCTCTATGTTGATGTACTTCTCTACCCGCTCATGTGCTTCGTACAAAGACATCGAGTGCCATTTTGATATGGATTGAGAAAATGTCCATTCTCTAAGGCCATTGACTAACCCCATTATTGCTGCTTCTAGAGACAAATTTTGTATTTCTAAACAAGCTTTGTTGAAAATTTTCTTGTAATCTTGGAGAGTCTCTCTGACTTCTTGTTTTACCCCTGAGAGACTTGGAGTATGTTTGACTTTGTCTTTCTAAATTGAAAATCGGGTAAAAAACTTTTTAGTCAGGTCATCAAAACAAGTAACCGACCTAGGTGCTAAGTCATCAAACTACTTCATTGCTGCTTTGGTTAATGTTGTCAGGAATGCCTCACAACGAGTCACAACGGACGCCTCGGCCATATACATTCGACTTTTGAAATTGTTAAGATAATGTCTTGGGTCGATTGTGCCATCATAGAGGCCCATGTCGGAGTTTTTGAAATTCCTAGGAACTCTGGCCCGCATGATCTCTTCTATGAATGAATCTTCTCCTCCAAAAGTGATTTTCCTCAAGTTCTCTTCAACATCGTACCTCCTTTCGCAAATCTCTTTCACTTCTCTTTGTCACTCTATCTCCTGCTCGAGTTATTCCAGTTGGTCGTGATGCCCGTGTACGAGTCCTATAATTTCAGTTAGGTGCGGAGGCACTTCATTCTCAGGTGAATGTACCTTCCATTGTAGTCATCAGGTTTGTGGATTTTTTTATGTTCCTTCTCCATTAGGATTACTTGTTCCTTCATGCCGTAGATGTATCATGAGTGTTCGGTCATCGTTATGGGTTCTGGTTCCGATTCAGACGCAGTGTGTCCGTCTTTAAAATGATCGGACGACATGATTGGGTGTAGACTTCTAGGTCCCTGACAACGGCGCCAATGTTCTGAGAATTACCTGAAACTGGGTACTTATAAGCTTAGACGTGAGATCTAGATCCCTTTTGAGACAGCGTCCGACTTGTATTGGTGTCGAGGTGTTGCCGTCCGAGCTCCTCATGACGAGGTGGGGATGGTACTTGCAAAGGACTCTGATGCTTAAGTTAGCAAGGATTTTAAGCAGGATTTTAGTAGATTTGGACTTGAATATATCTGAGATTGTTAGTATTTATAATAGAGAAGATAACCACCTCTTAGAGTACTTTCACCTTTGCTAATGGATAATTATTCCCTTTTTTTTTTGGAAAGTTGTTGAGATATCCTTTTTAGATAAATAAGAGATACCTTAGAATTTAGTTACTTGTTTAGATAGTAGAACTGAACTGTCGTCGTCACGCCCGACCTCAACCTCTATGAGGTCAGGACAGTGTGAAGGAGACATGATCTTTCATTCTTTTGTGTGGACTTTTATTCTTTTTGAACTTAACTATATATTTAGGGATAAGGATATGAACAAAAATTATTTTATTTAATTTAATATTTATAATTATATATTTATTATATTTAATATTATATAATTATTTTAGTATTAATTAATGAATATAAACAAAAGTTACGAAAGACATATTATAACTACTTTTGATCAATTAATTTAAGTTGGTCAAGTGGCTAATCAATTCATTCGTCTATTTAAGTAAATATTTATTAATTAATAAAAAAAATTTTAAATAAAACTTAAATTCACCGTTGATTTGCCAAATTAAAAAATATCACGGCATTAAAAAAAACTACCTTCGGTCCTAAATATTTCGTAATTAATAATTATCTATCAAGTACACTCGTCACCAACACATACATGAGTGAATATGGTGGAATATAATTCTTTGTTTTTAACCAATAATTTTGGGGTTGAATTCTGAGTATGTATAGAGAGTAATCGTTGTTGGAAGTATAATTAATAATGTCAACTATTCTAACATGTTCGGACACACTTTGTCTTAAAAGATTTCTTATAATTCTCAGGTTTACAGATTTCTTATAATTCTGTAAGTGAATTAAAGAAAACTCAAGTTTAATTAAAACCATTGAATTACCTCCCCAAAGATGTAAACAATATATAGATATTTCCCCAAATCAGTGGGGTTTAGCAGTTTGCAATTAAATTAAAGTATACAAAGCAAGATTCCTAGGTAAAAGTCCGGCTTATTCAACAACCTCTCAAAGGAATAATATTATCTACGTGGACAAAGGACCCTAATTTCAGTAAACAAAGTTGGTCAAAGTTTATCAACTTTGTCTACATCTTTCAAAGTTTATGGGTTTTGGTGAATATATATATATATATATATTAAAAGTGATTGGTAAAAAGTAAAAAGATAAATATTATTTCTCTAATAAACGTAAATATCATACTAGCAACTATTACATGGCATTAGGTTACATCAAGAGGTAACGCTGCATAGTACTACATAAATAACATAATTGAACTAGTTTTACATTTATAATAATTAAAATACGAATAAAATTATAAAAATATAATGGTAGATGATTTTTTGTATTCATAAAAAATTTGATTATTTTATTTGGTTAATTACTTTATAAAAAAAATATGTGCATAACAATACATAAATACATAGTGATATTTTTAGCTGGCGCGCATGTATATATATATATATATATATATATATATATATTTAAATGACCAAAGATATTTCTCAAAAATTTAAAAACGTCACAAAAAGATTTAAAATGGTGATAAAATTGATTAGAGTACGTGAAATAAATTTGTCTTTATTAACGAAAACAATGATCGCAACAAATAACCCTTTTAAACGAAAAAAAAACTATCGTTTTAAACCAATTATTCAAAAACCGTCATTTTAAAAGGATGATTGGGATGGGTTTTTAAATGGTTTAATTTTTTATTACGATTGTTTTTTACCTCCATTCAAGATAATAACGGCAGTTACAACTACTACTATAATTACCATAAAAATCCACCATTTTAATCTCAATTTTTTGTAGTGGTAGAAAAGGAGCTAAAGATGATGATGAATGTGATTTTTTTAATTTATTTTAATATTGAGTTATTTTGACCTTTTAGAATTTTATAGTGTCATGTCTGTTATTGGTTTGCCAAACTTAATATAGTGACACTAATATTGTGTCAATGTTTTAAATGTTTATGTCTTAATATTTATATTTTTAGTCGTCATACACCAATTAAGCATATAAAGTTCGATTTTTTCTAGTTACCTCTTACAATTATTATTTAGAGAGAGAAAAAATTCATGTAAATATATGTAGAATTTACATCCTCTAAAATAAAGAAGTTAATAAAGTAATAAAGTAAAAGATTAATCATCATTGATTTTAGGGCTGCACATGGATCGAATTATATCCGCATATCTGCGGTAGTTATCCGCATCCGATTCAAATTTTGCGGATATTATCCGATTCGCAGAGCTATCAGATCGGATCGGATCCCATCCGCACTATGGTAGGATCGGATTGCGGATTTGGCCGTGATATCCGCGGATCCGATCCTCAAATCCACATATCCGCACATCTTATATAAAATTATAAATAGTATAATTTAAAAAAGTAAACCATAATGTGATATGAATTTTATGATATCTTATTTTTAATTTTTTATGTTGTACTTCAACTTAGAATAATTAAACTTAAATCATGTGTTATCATTTTGTTTTTGTTATTCAAGAGAACTTTTATTAATAATATTTTAGGAGTAAATAGGCTTAAATGGGTAAAAAATAAATTTTCTGAATATTTTTTTTTTTGTAAAAACAGGCAAATAGAATCTCAAAATAATTTTTTTTTAATTATGCATGCGGATCGAATCGGATCAAATTTAACCCAAAAAAATACAGATATCGTATCCAATCTGATCCGTCTGCAACCCTAATTAATTTTTCAACTTTTATAAAATGTACTGTAGTTCATTATCTTAATTTAAAAATAATTAATTTCTCACTTTACTATTTTACTAACTTTCTCACTTTACCAAATATGTAACATGTAATGTGTAAGAACAAACATGTGAGAGAAATAAAACAACTCACCCAATTCTCTATATAGGAATCAAATAATAATAATAATAATAATAATAATAATAATAATAATAATAATAATAATAATTAAATTTTTGAGTATTTATATTGTAGACAGATTAATCTTTAAAAAAATACTAATAAAATTTTTTAAAATAACAAATATGGATAAATTAGTTTAAATTAAGACCTTTTATCATAATTATATATAGGAACTAATTTAAAAATAGTATGTCTACATCTGTTATTATCAAAAACTTTATTGATAATTTTTTTTATATAAATTCTTAAGAATTTATTTGTCACTTTACTCTAATAATAATAATAATAATAATAATATATTATTATTATTATTATTATTATTATTATTATAAAAATTTTAATTAAATATAGGCCTAAAATGTTTATTGAATCTAAAACCAAAATTAGCGACATTATCATTTATAATGATTAACTTTTTTTTTAAGCATTTAGGTTATCTAAGCAAGGGTTCTCCAAATCTGCATGTAGACGTATATGGAGAGAATTGAATACACATCTTATAGTTATAAATCTCTCAGCAACAGCTAAGATTAGAGTTAGAAGGCTACAAATTAAATAGTGTCTCGAACTTTATTTTATTTGTTTTGAATTTGAAACATTCTTAATTTCTTTATTCTAATTTTCATTTTATCATGTTTAATTAATTAAGAGAATAAACAAGAAACGGTCATTTGAAATGTGGAGATCCGATAATGTTCAATTAATTACTTCTTTAGAATAATCGAAGGTAAACAAAGAGAAAAATGCTTCTTCAACTTATCCACAGAAAGTAGTAAGAATCAAAGATGACACACATTATCTAAACTTAGTAAGCAATATTGCTGTTTTCCCATATCTAGAATTGACATTTTATTTATTTATCTTTTCGTTATAATAATGCCGCTTCTAATAACTAGAAACAAATATTATTGCATTTATTATTCATATAAAATATTAATTCCCAATATGTGAATTATGTTTTATTCGTGTACTTTTTCAAAGCATTGACATAAACTAAGGCCAAATAGTTTTTTTTTTTAAAAAAAGGGGGAAATGTTTAATATATAACCAAATGGGTAAGGAACAAGCACAAAAGATAAACAAATATACTCAAATAAAAAAAAAAAAAGAGTTGTTGAAGAAGATATCTTATAAACTTTCACATGCCAATAAATTTGAACTTGAATTAGTATATTTATAAGGATTTTACTATTTATTATCGGAGACAGCTAAAAAAATTGTTCACGTACAACTATTTTAGGTGCAATGTTATATCAAGATGTAATTTTAATTTTCTTCTGTCTATATATTCAGAGGTTATATTTTATTTTATTTTTTTTGTAACATGATGTCCTATGTTATAAATTGACCCCCAAAATCTCGAAGGGTCGTTTAATTTTTAATTGTTCCCTAATTCTCTTGTCCCAACTCTCTTTGTTGTGTTACTATTATTAGGGAGCGGATGAGGAAGAATAACATAATTCAGAACCAACATTATTCGGCTGGACCCCGAAAATGAGTTAATAATTAACGACAAAATATTTAATTTAATTTACCAAAAGTTTTTTTTATATATTTTATGTCTGAACTCTCAAGTAATTTTTTTGGGTTATGTTAGATAATTAATAATTTTTTTGAACATGAACAACTACCAATCAAATCAAAACACATTACACTTTTAAATTATTCACTTAAATCTTAATATTAGAATAATCATTTACACACTTAATAAAATGAACATATGATATAGCTGTTGTTCATATTATTTAATATTTTTATTGTTTACTTATATTTTTCTTTTTTTTCTCCAGCCAAGAGGAGCATAATAAGTAGCAATAATGGATCTGTCGGATCAAATGCACCTTAATTTTTCTTATTTGTAATTAATGTTGCAAAATAACATAATTCAATTCTTTCTACAGATTAATTTCTCAATAATGCTGAACAATCATTTACTACTAATTACTTAGCTTGAGCAACTACACGGTTGGAAATTCTCAAATTTATATTATATACTTACCTCAAAATACACTTATTTACAATAATAGACTCAACCTATTAAAAAAAAAATCAAATGCAATCTAATTGTGGTGGTAAGTGCCTCTTATTCCACTTATTATTCCTTATCCCACTAAGGTTTTTTTTTTTTTTTTTTTGGTAAGTAGCATGAACAATCAAGAAGCAAAGGGTAGCTCATGGACATGAGTTCAACATAGTTGTATAAAAGATACTCAAACTAAGGCAAAATTAAATAAAAAAAAATCTCTAAATTAAATATCAAAGATCAGAGCAACACCTATACATATACCATATCCTACATACTAACAATATATACAGATCCAGAAATATTATTATGGGGTGGCTAATAACATATATAATATTAAAAAATTATATAAAAAATATATAATATAAGATGTATTACAAAAATATATTGATAGAGAATATATTTTAAAGTGCAAAAAATATGTGTGTATTTTTTACTAACGAAGTGGTCGATTCTTAATATCATAAAATTCTTCGATAATAGAATCTATGTCGAATTTTTTAACAATTTTTTTTTAATATAATTAAAAAACAATTAGTAAAATATTCATCTTTTATTTTTTTTCTGAGTCATTCTTCACAATATTCATAGTTGAAAAAGATTTTTCAGTTGTAGCCGTTGAAACAGAAAGAATTAATACCAAATGAATAAAAAAAGACGATCATAAGAAGAAAAAGAATCTACTTTATGGAATTTAAAAAATTTTATTTAATTAAAAAATATTAATAATAGTAATATCTTTTTTAAATTTTTTTAATATATTAATTTGTTACTTACTTTTTAGATATTAAAAATCATTAATACTTAAGTTGAATTAGATTTTTATTTATACTAGATTAAATATTAAATAAATTTTTTAAAAAATTAAATCATACTTAATAACATGTATGTCCGTCCCTGAATATATATAACAAGTCACCTCCAATCCAATCATCCTCCTTATATTGAAATGCTTCCACATGCAGCTCATGATTCCGTTTTTGATAGAAATATATATAATCATTCATTTATCTTTTTTTATTAGTTTAAATTTATGGTAGAAATAGTTTTATAACATAGTATCAAAATTTTTATATTTAAAAGTCTATAAAATTCAATTTTTATGAATTTTAAAAGAAAATGAATTTCAGCACAATGCAAAAAACAAGTAAAAGAAAAAAAAAAGTCAATACAGAAAAATCAAACAAATTAAAAAAAAAATTATTTGAGAAAATACAAGATATAATCATTAATATATCTTTTTGTATCCGTTTAAATTTTTGAAAAAAAAAAAAAGTAATTTTACGACAACTTCGTGCAAACATTAATTAGTAACCCCATTTCCTAGCCTTTTGGCATTCACATCAAGAGAGGGTGTACCTGCGCAAGATTTGGAATCCATTATAACTTAATCAAGAATTGTAAAGAGTAGTACTGATAAGCAAGAATTAGAATTAGTTATTAGCACTTCGCAGAGTCTAAGATAGTTAATACCGTTAAGAGTGATACACTAGCATTAGCTAACTCTGGCTTACGTAATCAGCAATAGAAGTGTTTATGCATAAATACTAGCCTTGTATAACAAAATAATAACACAAGTGAATATCATTCTTACAAAATAATTCTCAGTTCAATTTCTCTCTGCATTCTCTAATTCATAACTACTTTGTTCAGTTTCTCATATGTATCATATGGGGAAGGTATTTCTATATATCAAAGTGAAAATTCTATTTTAACTAATTCGAAAACTAATTCACAGTTTCTCCTCATGAACGTTATTTTTAAACCTCAAATTTCTAAAAATTTAATTGCATGGCCAAGCTACTATGTTGTCTCCATTTATATCATATATAATAGATTTCAATTTAATTTCAATCCCAATATTACTTTTTTGGAGTTCCCAGTTTTGAGAACATGCGCAATAATGAAATGATTCGGTCACTCTACAATAAAGTAAGTATTTACTCATATATATATATATATATATTTTCAAGTGTGCCTCTATAAAGAGAGAAGAAATTATGTAGGTCCTTCTTCTTTTTTTTTTCTTTTTTTACAAGAATATATATATATATATATATATATATATATATAGATCTGTAAAATAATTTTATTACTTTAAATTTTCAAATTTTATAAAAAAAAGACATAAGTATCACATTTTTGATAGGTTATTTGTTCACGTGAAAATAATAAATCTGACTAATATAGAGATTTATATGTCTTACTCTTATAAAATTAAAAAAAAATTAACATAATAAAATTTTTTAAAAAATAAAAATATTTGATTAAAATTTTTTTAAAGACCTATCTAGATCTTCATCGAGTATCCCTCTCTATATGTACAAGTTTAATATGTTCACGAGTGTTTTCTAAAAATGCTCATTGTAAAATCTCCCTTACTTTAAAGTTACATACTTCGATAAAATAACTTTTGCCATGTGTCAAGCAACTAACTCTAGGCGGGAACAAAGAATATAGCAATCGGAAATTCGGAATAGCCTTTGAATCTAGTTCTAGCTATAAATTAAACACAGTGCATGTCATGGCAAATGACCTCTCAATCAAGAACAATTAATTACTAAGATAGCAAAGGTAAACGGTATTCTGAAATATAATAAAAATACAGAAAAATTATATTAAGAATTACCCGAATGTCTCAATATCAATTGTAGAAACCATAATAAATGAACATAGTCTTCCCTGTTGCTGAAACACACTAAGAAGAAGTTTTCTTTAAGATCCATGATGCTTCCTACCACATCTTTCCTATTAACACATCTTCTCAGGATCAACCTCTTGATAATTTGGAGTCTGATCTTTTTTTCCAAGGGATTTGATAATTAGGAAACACAGTAGAAAATAAACTAACAAAATAAATGAACTTGGGTTGGTTGATTACCTGATTAGTTAGCTTACGGTTTAAATAAATGTTGAGAGTTTGAATTTCGCCTTGTACATGCAACAATTCATTGACCAATAAATCGTTAAATAGAATTCAGATCCGTAATAAATTAGTCTTTTTATATATATATACCACGGCAGAGTAGTCTTTAATCTCCCGGATTGAAAATACGAGACACCAAAAAAAAATATAGACAACAATAAACTAATTTTGTTGTGACATTAACTTATAGTGTTTTTTTTTTGGGTAAAATTCCGGGGCCTAAGCCCAAAACAAAACTGTTTTTGTTATGTAGCAATGTATGTATATCATCATTGTCAACAAGCTCAAGTAGGGCAGGATTGTTGCTTCTCCACAATAATTTTTGGGTTTATTTTCCGCCATATGTTTTTTAATAACATGTCCAGGCGTCCAGCCCATGGTCTAATAATAATAAAAAAAAGTTTCCCATTAACGCATACTAATCTAATTTTGGCCACTCATCAATTCCTAAAATGTAATTTGATATTCGCATGGGCCAGCTTTGTAAATCATTAAACTTGGGTATGGATTCAACCACAAGCATGCAAAAGGATTCATGCTACTACTTTTGGTTTCTCCATCTTAAACATCTTGTTCCCCCAACCACTTAAATATCACTTTATAGACACATACACCATTCGTTTTTGCAATAAGTGTTACCCTCGCTCGTCATATTCACCCTCTTTGACAATATGTTGGTACAAGGAAACACCTCTTCATTCTATCATGAAAACTATCCCTTTTGAAAGCTAAAATTTAGGTAGAGATAAAGAAATGAGGAGGACGTTCCTATAAAGATGTATAAAATATTTTTTTTAAAATATTTTTAATTATTAAAATTTAATATATATAATCATTTAAATTGTATTATTTTTGTTAAAATTAGACAAGATAAATTAAATTGACTGAAAAATAGTAAATCAAATTTTGAATTGATCTAAATTAATATTATTTTTTAAATGACTATAATACCCCTATTATATAAAATAACTAAAATACTCTTATTATATATATTAATTTTGAAAATCCTAAATTCTAGTCATTTTTTTCTTTGTCGTTATAGAGTTAGAATTTAAAGTTTTTAAAATTAATAAGAATATTTTAATTGTATTTTATAATAGGGATATTGTAATAATTTTTTTATAAAAAATATTAATTTATATCGATTCAAAATTTAATTTATTAATTTTTTTGCTAAATTAATTTGTCCGATCTAATTTTAATAAAATAATATAATTTAATTAATTATATATATTAAATTTTAATTTTTAAAAAATATCTTTAAAAAAAATATTTTTAATCTTTTTATTTAAATAGCTCCCAAAAAATGAGCATGTACTTAACACGCTTTTTTCTTTTACATAAGATAGCCTTTTTTATTTTTATTATTATTATTATTCAAAGATCTTTTTTTTGTCTTGTAGTGAGATTTTATCTTTATTCAAAAGATTAATAATAGAGATAACAAGAATTGAACTATTAAATATTTCGATATAGACTCAAATATATATATATATATATATATATATATATACATTCAACATTCTCAACACTGGCTATAAGACCAATCCTATCACATCCCATTGCGTCTTAAAAGAGTGCAAATTCTAACATTACGGAGACTAAATTATTATTATAAATAATTTTAATGTCTTTTTCAAAATCTACAGTAGTGTTTTTAGCGTTAGCTTTAGCTTTTTTATTATAATTAACTTATTAATATCTATAAAATTAGGTGTTTGTTTTGATACGACAATAAATTTATATATACTGTTAGTACAATAAAAATATAGACAAATTAAAACATGACATATGAATTATGATTTCTATATCAATAATTAATTTTTTATTTAAAATATATATCATATCAATAATTTTACTAAATCATCCTTATACTTTAATAAAAATAAAAATAAATTTTATTTAATTTTTACAAAAAAATTTAAATATTTTTTTTATATTGAACAAAAATAACCCTAATTCTTTAATTTAATCAAAATTCAATTAACTTTAGTTTTATAATTTTAAATCTAAATCAATTTAAAAATAAAAAATAAAATACATTTCATTATTTATATACACTAAAAAATTGTTTGATTTATCATAAACCTTAAAATCTTAAATCTCTCAACGCAGTCAAATCCCACTCCTGACTCTTCTCCTCTCGAAAATTGAGAAATGAGAAAGGAACAAAGAACTCTAGCACCCCGACCTCCCGCAGCCCCGCAGCCACCGTAGCCCCTGACTTCTCTTCATTGACAATATCATAACACAATCTTAAAGGTTTTCCTGCTGCAGTTCTACCTCCAGGTAAAACACTCCAATGGCAATATACTCAGAACCCACACTTTTTTTGTTCCGACATCATATAATTGCTTTACCATATAATCATCAATTAACCAACAATAACATTATATAACAGTAAGCATGCATGTTGGAATTGGTGACAAATTAATTACCTTGGTGACAACGAAGTGGGGCTGCGGGAGCTGCGGGAGCTGCGGTGACTGCGGGGGCTCCGGTGGCTGCGGGAGTTGCGGTGGTTGTGGGGCTGCAGGAGACTGGTGGTGTTAGAGTTTTTTGTTCCCTTCTCACTTTTCAGTTTCCGAGAGGAGAGGAGTTAGGAGTGGGAATGGACTGCGTTGGGGATTTAGGATTTTAGAGTTCATGATAAATCAAACAATTTTTTAGTGTATATGAATAATAAAATGTATTTTGATTTTGATTTTAAATTGATTTAAATTTAAAATTATAAAACTAAAGTTAATTGAATTTTGATTAAATTAAAGAATAAGGGTTGTTTTTGTCCAATACAAAAATTTTTTTTAATTTTTTTTGTAAAAATTAAATAAATTTTTTTTATTTTTATTTTTATTAAAGTATAAGGGTGATTTAGTAAAATTATTGATACGATATGTATTTAAAAAAATTAATTATTGACGTAAAAAACATAATTTATATGTCACGTTTTAATTTGTTCATATTTTTATTGTACTGGTATGTATAAATTTATTGTCGTACCGAAGCAAATATCATAAAATTATTGTTTAAAAAGTAAAAATAAATAAATTTATACTAAAACTACGTTCACGCATGAAGAAGTTGAAGATTTAGTTTGGCCTCTGCTTAGTGCGTTTTTTGACATAATGGCAAACAGCCCAAAATAAAAAATATTAGGGAGTCATTAAAATTTATTATTTTTTTGTTATTATTTATTATTAATTTAATTTTTTTAGTTTAAATTTTTTAATATACTAATTCAACAACATATTTTTTTTATATTTTTAAAATTAATAGTCAAAATAAAATAATAAATTCTGATCGCTTTCTAGTATTTTTCTAACTGTAATTACAAATATATATTTTTAACTACTTTCGCTACGTTGATAGATATTTTTCGATTATTTATTTAATTATGGGAACATTTTAATTTTAACGTTCATATACTTGAGAGAAGTAGAACCAAAAGCTTAAACCACGTGGTGATGACTTTTCCACGAAATAATTAATTAGCTAATTAAATTACACAACATTCCACCAAGTGACATAATGATGAGAATGACTTATTATATTGATAGCTCTATATCAATAACGCCTTTGTTGGATGAATGACATAGAAAACAAACTAGAGTAATGCATATGAGCAGAGAGGCTCTCCATTATGTTGACCTCGTTGGAGCCCGATGTCAACATGCATGGTCACCATGACTGTTTGGTGTGAGAGGGAACTTGAAAGGAAGGAAGGTGCGTGGAAATTTAAGTCTACTTATTTTCATGTACACATTATTTGGATTGAGGAATTTTAAAAGGAAAGAAAATGAATGAAAAAATAAATTTTTGTTGTTTGGATGAAAAGAGAAAATAGAAAAAAAAATAGTATGGAATCTGTTAAATTTTTTTTTTCACAAATGAAAAGATGTTAGATAATTAAATCAAGAATATTCAAGAGAGTAGTATAACTATACCATACTAGAATTATCATGAAATTAGAAGTTACAAGAATTATAAGTGATGAAATTAGAAGCTAGAAGAATCACAAATCAAACTTTATCTCCTAGTCAAAATTAAAGGCTATAAATCAAGTTGGAAGAATCATGAACAAGTTGTACTCATCACCTCCATACTAGAAGAATGATGAATCATGAATTGGAAGCTTCAAGATTGATGACTAAGAATTTGAAACAAAATTGAACAAGAAATTTGACTAGTAAAATTTCTACTTGTTTCTTGAATAATTACAATTAGTGCTTAGTTGTTATAAAAATTACTATTTTATTATGAAGGTTTGCGTATATAAAGGCTTCATATGTATGTTGTTAATTATCTCTCCATGAATCAAAAATACTCAGTGTTTGTTTCAAAAAAATTCTCTCCTTATTATTATGAGTGTTAGTGATGAGTTTGAGAGATGAAAAATATAATAGCGTCGTTTATATGAGTGAGTGATCCTATGGCCAATTAAGTGTGGATATTTTACTTACAAAAGAAAATGCAGAGAAATGGAGGCAATATGAATAAAATTACATATTTATCCTTTATTATTAATAAATTATAATTTACATATAATATATATAAGGGTATTAATATAATTTTATACTATTATAATTTTTTTTTCATTTTTTTTTCATCTAAACAAAATTTTTTTTCTATTTTCTTTTCATCTATTTTCTCTTAATCCAAACAATATACAAATAACTCTACTTTTTCTTTATTTTTTTCACTTATTTTTTTTCTTTCATTTTCTTTTCTTTCATCTTCTTTTCTACATCCAAACAAAACCGTAAAGTTAATAATCTTTAACTGAAAATAAATGTAGGTAGGTGTGTCTGAGACTTCCGCTCGGCAAGGAGAATAAGATTGACGGACAAAAATTGACTAATAAAAATTTTATTAAAACATTAAATTGAAACAAAAATAAATATTTGTAAAATATATTTTCATTTTTATTATTTTAAATATTAAAATCCAATTTCTAGATTTATAATGAGAGAAAAAAAAGATGTGCTACCTCTTTATTTATAATAAAAGATTATACGAAAATATAGTACGTCCATTATTATATATTATTATTATTATTATTATTATTATTATTATTATTATTATTATTATTATTATAAATCTTTATCTTATCAAACGTTTCAAACTGTTCCTAGTCATCTTAAGATGACTTCATATTTTAACAAATAAAAATAAAATGACTAGGGGACAAAAACAACCCTCCTTATAAATGCACTTTGTCTCTGTTGCTAAAGTTACATTGTATTGTAGCTAGAAACGACGATAATTATTTATTCTTTTTAATTTTAATGGGGTAGTGAAGAGAAGAGATGGGTTGACTTGATCTAAAGTCATTAACCACTTCAGTTAACTTGTGTGGAGAAGTGACCGATGGAAATATAATTTAGAGAAATAAATAAATAAATAAATTAAAAAAAATTAATTTGAATATACGTAAATTTTTTAATTAATTAAAAATATAAACATATTTTTTATTTTTTAAAATACGAGACATTTAAGTTATTCTGTCCAAAATATATAAAAATAAATCGATTTTAAAAAAAAGTCAAAAAATAAAAAATAAAAAAATATTTTAGATAGAATAACTTAAATATCTCGTATTTTAAAAAATAAAAAATATTTTTATATTTTTAATTAATCAATAATTTATTTATTTTTTAGATAAAAAGTCAAAAATTTATTTATTGTTTATTTTACAATTTATTATCTTCAAAAATTGTTAGAAAACTGATTTGTTCTGTCTAATTTTAATAAAAATAACACAATTTAACTTATTATATATATTAAATTTTAATTATTAAAAAATATTTAAAAAAAAAGACATTTTTGACATTTTACCTAAGCGGCTCCCATTAAACACACCATGCCAATGGTTAATCTCCAAGCACCTAACTTAAATGCTGATATTTGGCTTCAATGTTTAGCTACCAAACAAGTAGCAATTGACATATTCTATATCTAGTAAGATACAATATTTTCTAAAAGATCTGAAATATAATTTTATTGCTTTCTTTTTTTTTCTTAGAAAAATATTTCACTTCGTTAATATTGAAACAAATTCGATTTCCAAGCAAAATATTTGCCGCATGAACTCTTTTAAGTTTTACTTGTATTATTATACCCATCGCTACCAGATTCAGCTCTACATAATAGCCTCTCAAGTTTGATAAATTTCATTTTGATACCCTTAGTTTCAGAATTTTCACTTTCACAACCCAAAACACCACCCTCAAACCCAAGAATTTACCAATGTCAAAATATGTTCGTTAGGTCTCCAGAAAATTATCATTAATAAGTATATTGATGAAGCATTTTCTTAACAAGTTCATTATTCATGTCAAGTTCAAAATGTGGTTATTGAAAGGCGCCACAGAAAAAAGTAAATAAAAAAATAATCATATTAGATATATATTAAAATTAACTATTAGTATAAAATAATAAAATATAAAATATATACTTAAAAATAAATTAAATTATATATATTTATATATAAATATATATAATAACAAATTTTAATAGTAATTTTGATATACAAATAATATTTTTAATAAAGAAAATGAGGGTTTGAAAACGAGACCATTAAAAATTCTTCACGGACAGGAATAATCAAATAATTGATCGGGTTATTAATTATTATATAGTACATTGATCTGACATTCTACTTATCGGAGATACCTAACATAAATACCCACCGTTGTCTTATCCGAACCTACTAATAATTGGGAGTAATTTTCTAATTTTATTTTAGGGCAAGTTACTTAAATAAATAGAATAGAGAAAACGTTTATCCAAATGTGCAAAACTGATTCTTGTTACCTACATATGCAAAAAGCCATTTTTATATAATCCGTGGCAACCCACCACGGTTTCAAAACGTGCATAAACAGTGGCAGGTCCTAGCGGATTATGGCCAAAAGATATAGAATGTAAACCGTGGTAGGTCACCACGGTTTACTAAGGAGAGATGGCGTGCATAAACCGTGGAGAGTCACCACGGTTTATGAAGAAACTTGTTTGCACATAAAACCTTGTGGGTCACCACGGTTTATGTGTGGTAAATAATGGCCAGAAAACCTTGTTAATTTTATGTCCAATAGAAAATAAATTTATTAGCACAATAAATTTATTAGCAGAATCTTAAATTATGTCTTATCAACAACAGCTTTTTATAATAGAAAGAGTACAATAAAAAAAAATCAGATAATACTAAGAAAATGATTTTTATAGTGTTTAAAAAATTGATGTCTATTTACTAAAAAATAAAAAATTAATATTTAATTTAAAATGATGAAATTTAATAAATTTAAAATATTTAAAATTTGTTATGTAAAATAAATTAGAAAAAAATTAGACTCTAATAATAAACACCATGAAATTTTTGGATTTTTTTCTATTATAAAATAAAAAAATATTTTTAAAAATAAATTACACTAACATTAATGTTTGGAATCTGTGTTTTTATTTTTTATTTTGAGTTTTTATGAAGTTTTCAAAATCTTAGGCGAACTTATAAAAACTACTCAAAAGTTCGTTTAAGCTTAAGGTGACCTCTCTCATTATATTCATCTTTATTTTTTCATTTATAAAATAAAGATTTATTACACTATAACATATTAATGAGTACAATAAAATAATTACTTGTTAATATTGGTATATTAATATTCATTAACATGCTTATTGATTAAATCTTTTATATAGATTTAATAAATTCACATATAAGTGTATATTGATACATTAGTATTTGTTAAATTTAAAATAAAAATATTTATTATATTATAAGAATATTAATGAGTACTCTAAAAAATATTAATAAGTAATTATTTTATTATGTTCATTAATATTTTTTATAGTATAATAAATATTTAAATATAGTGTAAAATGAAAAATAGGGATAAACATAATGAAAAACTAATTGATAATACATGTAAAAATTTTATAGTATATTAGTCAATAATACATAAAGAGAACGAAAAAATTTTATTATAAATATTCAATAGAAATAGATGATTTTTTTTTCTTTATAAAATGTACTATATAGTGTGTATTTATTAGGCTGCCTTTGTTTTCAACAACAAAATAGGATAAGACACTGAAAATAGGACAGGACAAGACACTGATGGATAGAGACACAAAATTTTGTGTTCTTGTAATTCTGTTTGGTGATAAACTAGAACAAATTATGAAAATCTAATTTATTCTCATTTTTTCATTAAAAAATTTGAGATGAAAAATATAATAATAAAAAATATAATTATAAAAAATTAACAAGAATAATAAAAAAAAAATAAAAAATAAGTTGTGTCTCTTGGACATAAAATTAACAAGGTTTTCTGGCCATTATTACACATAAACCGTGGTGACCCACAAGGTTTTATGTGCAAACAAGTTTCTTCATAAACCGTGGTGACTCTCCACGGTTTATGCACGCCATCTCTCCTTAGTAAACCGTGGTGACCTACCACGGTTTACACTCTATATCTTTTGGCCATAATCCGCTAGGACCTGCCACGGTTTATGCACGTTTTGAAACCGTGGTAGGTTGCCACGGATTACATAGAAATGGCTTTTTGCACATGCAGATAACAAGAATCAGTTTTGCACATTTGGGTAAACGTTTTTTCTATTCTATTTATTTAAGTAAATTGCCCTTTATTTTACGCTCTTTAATAATAAAGTAATAATAACTACATATTTTAATTTTTTTTCTCGCCTAATCAATATTTTTGTTCTCATTTCTAATTCTCTCTTAAAAAAATTCTATTATAAATTCTACACCAATCAAGATATAACTTTTAATAATATTCAATTATATATATATATATATATATATATATATATCCAAATGTGTCTGCCATGTAGCTCTCTATTCAAAAGAATGATTAGTATATGCCATCCAGGTGTGTCTGCCATGTAGCTCTCTATTCAAAAGAATGATTAGTATATGCCATCCAGGTGATTAAAGGACCTAATAAAATACTCACTTGCCCCTTTTGGCTGGTGATTTATGACAGCATTATTTTCTTATCCTCCTCAAATAATAGTTCGTGTTATATATGGGCTCAATAATTTGGATATGAAAAAGTTGGTGGTGATTTGGCTAGAAATGGGAGAACTATGTGTATTACTGTATTGTGGACATGTGTAATGTAAAGTCAACATGTGGGGGGCGTGTTGCCTGCTACACGCAGGGGCATAAAGAAACGTGACGGAACTTCGTTGGTTGAAGCCCGAATCACGCCGGGGGCGTGTTGCCACAGCACGGAAAAGGCGTGCTGTCGTGGCGCAATGTCATTGGCTGGAGAAGGAATCACGCTGGGGGCGTGTTGACTCAGCACGGGGGGCGTCGGGCACGATCAATCCGGCGTACGGCCGCCACTCAAACTGCCAATCATAATTCGTATGTCAGAACCCTAACTTTACTATTTGGAAATAGGATTCACAAGAAACATAAATGTTTACCTCCTGCATGTAGTCTATATGATGCCTAAATGTCACTACAGTATTCGATGACCACGCTGTGGGGCGCGCCGAATGACTCCACCTGAAACATGATTCATTGAAAAGATTTACATATGTAACCCTAAATCAAACATGCAACGTGAATATAACACAAGACTAAAATAAGAATTATTACCTCTTTGCAACTGGTATCTCAGCGGGTGGAAGGGTGTTCCTCGGTACGGGCGCAAGACATAGCATTCGCTCCCAAGCCCAAACAAACAACAAATTGAGAGGTCCATCCATCTCCTTTGTATCAAATCGTGATGCACGGCACAATGCTCTATAAAGATGTGCAAGACATGCTGAACCCCAACTGTAAGTATGGATCCGATCGAAATCTCGAAGCAAAGGTAGATACTTCGCATGGGCGTATGCGGTCGACTTATCCGCGAATAAGGTCGACCCCAACAAGTAGAAGATATGACATCTGACATATCGCCTAATGGAATCCTCAGTGTCTAACGGCTCCGCATCTCTGACACGTCTTACCCAAGCCAGCTTTATATAGGATTTTGAAGAACTACTGACTTCTGGCTCCCGACCGAATATGGCGTAGCTCTGGCTTCGCACGAAGTCGGCACTACTGTCTGTCCATCCACTCACAGCCTCTCCGTCAATGGGTAGGCCAAATATATAAGCGACATCTTCCAACGTCACTGTAATCTCACCCACAGGCATCACGAAGGTGTGAGTCTCTGGCCTCCACCTTTCGACCAGAGCAGCTAATAATGGGTGAAATCCACGTATTATCCCAATCTTAGAGACGTGGTAGAATCCCGTGGCGCGTAGGTAGTTTTCTACCATCGGATTCCACGTCTGTGGCGGATCCAGTTTACACACCAATAAATTTCTGTTAGGCTGCATAAAAAAAATTTGTTATTAATAATTATTAATATTCAAATTATTAATATTAAGAAAAATAATTAAATAAATTATATATTAACATTTATCTATTTCTTTACTTACCTACTGTAAAATAAATAAATAAATAAATAAATATTAATAAATAAATTAAATTAAACAATTCACTGAACTACTAATTTTCTTTGTTTACTGCCAAACATTATTTTTAAAAATAAATAAATATATAATTCTTTTTTTTTAACATAAACAAATAATATTTTTTATTTTATTTATTTATTTGTCAAAATACGTATTTGTAAGAATATTTCTTTTTTCATAGATAGTTCACAGAGCCGACTTCATACATATTTATTTATCTATTTATTTTAATTAATTTTTATAAATACTGAAAATTATTATTTATGCATTACTTTGTTAATAACCACAACAAAATTTATATATTCAAAAAAAATTATGATAATACTAAAAAAATTTATATACAAAAAAATATAATTATATTTTACAGATTCAAATTTTATTCTAACACAGTATATAAAAAAATAAATGGGCCTTTTTCTATATATTTATAAAATAATAACAACAACAATATTTAAAAAATTTCAGCATATAAAAAATTAAAATTTATCAACTTACATAAATTGGATGCTCCAAATAGTTGATAATATGTTCTTCAGCCGCCGCATAATTACGTACCATTTTTTTAAATTTTTATAATTTCTTTTTTCCTACAAACACCCTAACTAATTACACCTTCACTACTACTACTATTACTCAAACTACCCACTTTCTAATTTAACACTCACTCACTCAACCGACCCACACTGCCTTCTTTTTTTTGTATTTCCCTTTCTTCCTTCAAAACTTCATGCCTCAGTCTCCCATCTTCAATGGAAGAAGAAGATGAATTTATAGGGCTGGCCACTGGTTACCGGGGAAGGGGGTGTTCCCTGCATGCAGGCAGGCCTGCAACACGCCCCCCGCGTGATTCTGCCCTTCCTCGGAACTCAGCAAGCTTCACGGTCTTCAACGCTTCTCGCCCCCCCGTGTTGTCAGTCTCGCCACTTCATCACGCCCCCCGCGTGTTGCAGGGGTTCCGCCACGTCGCCGGCTTTGCATGGCCATCACGCCTCCGGCGTGTTGTCCCTGACACCACCCCCACGCAAAACACCCATCTCACCCATATTGGACTAATACACCAACAATGTTTCCATACAAAAAATAATTTCCGTTATATATATGGTTATATAAAAAAAATGGGGGAAAAATGTTTGCCATGTGTGCAAGCAAGAGAGAGAAATAGAAGTGATAATTACTATAAGTGAAAATATAGAGGCCAACTCATTTACCAGCTAACCTAAATAACTAATTAAAAAAATAATTTTGAAAAAATAAGATTTTGATTAAGTAATATAACTCTTCTTTAAACACGTATTAAAAAACTTAACAACGTAATTGCTGCGTAGACGTTAGGAGCTCTCTCATCGCATCGTCAGGCCGTTAACGTCTTCGAGCCGTTGCGCAAGTGGTGTGCTGTCGCCGTGTCTCCGGAGTGAGCGGCATCGTCACCGTTGTAGGTTGTTCTTGTGTGAGTGGCACCTGCAGATTCTTCACGTTGAGCTCCGCGTGTATTTCCTCGTCGCGATTAGTCGCTCCTGTGGAGTTGTTGTTGCTGCGTCGCCATTCGTAGTATTGGCACCATGGTCGCAGCTGTAGGTTATCGGAGAAACATCTACTAATATATAAAAAAGAAACATCTAGTAACTACAAAAAAGAACATTCTAAATCTTATACATCCAACTCAGAGTAAAGAAGCAATCCTATAACAAAAAACATCCATCTAAAGAGTAAAGAAACCTTTATTAATAAAAAAGAAACATCCGCAAACCTATATTAAGAAACATTCAACTACAATACAATACGGGCAATGGCTTCGTGAAGAGCACGTTCGGCACCAGGTTGACGTTACAGGGTCGGGTCGCGCAGGGGTAGCGATGGCGCGAGGAATGGAATGTGCGGGGACAACGACGACTCAAGGAGTCTGGTTCGGTGAGGCAGCAACAGCGCGCGAGATGGACTCGGCGAAGGCAGCGCGGCAGGCGACGGGTGCCTTCACGGGGGCTACGTTTGCGGCGCTGTCGAGTTGGCACGTGGTTTCTTGGTGTGGCAGCGGTGTCGTCGAAACTAGCTGGGAGATGGCGGCACGTCTGAATAGACTCTAACAGTACGTAGTTGGGAGTGGGAGGAAAGTAATGTGTGGTTGAATCGCATTTTTTACTGTTTCTGAAGGTGAAAAAATAAGTTAAGATTAGTGTGGTTGAAAGTGATGGAATGGTTTTGTGTGTTAATGAATTTTTTGAATCCTATATTAAAATTGGTAGACTTAACTGATACTCTAATTAATTATCTAATAAAGTTATTATAAGAAAAAATATTAATAGATAATAAAAATATTAATTATAAAATTAGTAAATTCAAATAAAATAAAATTTAAAAAATGTCCATGATTATTAGCAGTTCGTTTATTTTTATATAAGACAAAATGGGTATTTATGTCTTAAAGAAAAATGTGTAGATGTACTGTGCAGTTTCCATGAAATTATTGGTTCAGTAAATGGAAAGACATAAGCTCCTTCGATGTCCACGAAGACACCAATTTTATAGGTTGCCCTTGGTTTTGAAAATAAGATAAAATTTGACATCGAAAATAAAATATAAAGAATAAAAATCTAAAATATAATATTTTTATATTTTATTTAGTAATAAATTAAAATAAATTATAAAAATTTAATTTATTTTTATTTTTTTATTTAAAAAATTAAAAAAATATATAATAATAAAAAATATAATTAAAAAATTAATAAAAATAATAAAAATAATAAAAAATAAATTATATCTCTTATTAGTATTTCAATTTTTTTCATTAAGATGGACATAAAATATATACAAATTTAGTATTTTTAGATATAATGTTTTTCTGTTCATATCTCATCTACTAAACATAATTTTATGTTTCTAAGTTCCTGTCTCAATGTCCTATTCTTATAAATAAATGCATTCATGTGGATGGATCTCATATCTACGAGGTGACTAAATTTTGATACTTGAATTTGATATAAATAGTTAAAAAAGATAAATATAAAATATTCATATATATTGCTAGTCATTGTTGGATCAGTGTTTGTTTTTTGAAATATAAGTAATTATGTCAAATTTCAATTTTTTTAAGATTATTTTTGTCAAATTTTCTATTTTTAAAGGTTAGATTTGTCGACATATGCAAACTTGTTAGGTTATTTTTGTCAAAAAAAATAGCAAAACATACACAAATCATTCGAACGTAAAATTCCACTTTCATTTCAATTCATCTCAATTCCGGGACCAAATCAAATCTCAATTCTATATTTAAATGCTAGGAACATAATTATAAGAAAAACATAACACAAGTCCTATATTTATTGGCAAAATTTATATCCTAATTTCTTTAAATTTTCCCTTAATCTTCTCTATTTTCATAACTACTTTCAAGTTAGATTCTTTCAACAACTCAGTTATAGTCATAGTGTCGATAAAATAAGGTTCATTGTTTATCCCAATCACAGATCTCGCCAAAACTTCCCATTCACCTTCAATTTTATCCATTCGAGTAAAATACTTGCAGTCTTATCCCTTTAATATACGAATAACAAGAAGTAGTGAATATATGCACAAAAACATGAAAAAATCTCCACTTCTAACAAAACTTTTAAAATCGGATTTTACTTACCGCCCGCCTTAGACAATGGATGAAGCTTATTCCAGGGTTTGTCACGGTACTAGATTCTAGTAATACTACTTTCCCACAGTAACATCTCCCATCCAGATTTTTAGCCTTCTTCCCCTTTGATCCAGCACTTTTAGAACTGTTGCAACTCGTATTAGATGTTACTAGGTTTGTGATTCGACGCCTAGACATTTTTCCAACTAGCTGCTTCAAAACAGTTTTCTTAGACTTCGATGTCTAGGATTTCAAATCTTCGAAGAACACACACACACTTATGAAGAAGAAGCACATAAGGTCGTTATGATAAAATCAAGAGATAATGTCACGTTAGGATGTGCATTACGCCAAGTTGAAAGAGTACTTACCACGTGGGAACCCAAACTAACAATGCATCACACAATTTGACATTTGGTTAGAAATATCAAATAGAGTAAATCTTTCATGGTTATAAAGTTTATTTAAATCTTTCATTGAGGATTGCTTATAAATAGGAAACATAGAGGGATTGCTTATAAATATGAAACATAGAGAAATAAGAAAGAATAAAGTAACCAAGGTAATGAAAAATACTCCTCTATTATATATTATTAATTTTACAACTAAAATGTGTCACATGTCATTTTTCAATTGCAATTAAAGTTAAATTTTTTCCTCCAAAATTAATGAGTTCTCTCCTCTTCTCTCTCCCTTTCTCTATCTCTCTCATTCCTTTACTCACTCTACCTCTTTTATATATCATTTACCACAAGAATGCTAAATACCATTGGATTTTGTGTCGTAAAGTAGCGACAGATTTACCGTCAGATTATCAACAGTAACCACGTCGAATTCGTAAAGTTTTTTAATTACCGGCAGATTCTATTTTCTGACAGTAAATATGCTAGTAATTTTTGGAGGAAAAATAAATTAAATTGGCGCATCCTTTAACATTGAATTTACTGTCGGATTAACTCAATTTAGTGAAACAATGCGTTTTGGTGATCCGCAATGATTTATTGTTGGAAAATTCCAACGGTAAATCCGATGGTAAAGTGGCGGAAATTCAAATCACGAACCCCTTCCTTTTCATTCAAACCCTCATCACCATCACCACCTACTCTCTCTCTCGCATTCCAGCCGCCGCCGCCGAGACCACTACCGTCGCCACCCCCTTTCCGTAGCCGTCAACTCCCACTGCCGACGCCTCCTTCTTTTCCTTATTTTCCTCCCTCTTTAGCACCGTTGTAGTCATTTCCTCCTTCTCCTTTCGCCCATCTCAGCCCATAGCCTGCAGCTCCCTACTCTCACGGCTCACGGCTGCCACCTCTAGCACTAACAATAACCCAGTGTCATTGCATTCCTCCTAGCTCTTTCTTCGTTGCTTTCTGCACGTTGCATTCAAGGTTTTTTTTAACTTTTTTTTTTCAAATTATGTTAGTTAGTTTTAGTTCATTAGATTGGTTTAATTAGTTTAGTTAGTTTAATTTTCTATTTTAGTAGATTTAAGTTGTTAGGATAGTTTAATTTAAATTTATAAGTTCTGAATTGTTGCTGAAAGTGTCTAGAACTATTCTGAGTTTGCTGATTAAATTAATGAAAAAATTGCTGTTAAGTTTATTTAGTTCATTGTTTCATTGTGCTCATTCACTATATTAATTGTTGTTTTGTTATTTTGCTATTTTGAATTAATTAGATTACTTTCTAATGAATTTATGGTCAATTCTGCTGGCTTTTTTTTTGTGTTATTGATATTGAATTTTGTGAATTGGTGTTGCACAGATTACTTGTTAATGCTAAGTTACTTTGTTTATGACTTTGGATGCCAAATATTTGTAAATATGCCTTAAAAAGCTTTTTATTGAAAATTTTGGTCAATCTCTTTAAATGATTGCTTGTTCTCCTCTTGTTTTAACTATTTACGTTGATGGAATTTGATTTGTTTTTTTCATTGACCGATGTTTCTGAATTTTGAATATTCGATATTTCTTATCTAATATTGCAAGTTTGATATACTTTACCCTATGGAATTTGATTTGTATAATTTTAGTTTAATTTAGTTTAAGTTTGATTAGAATTTTAATTTTAAATTTCAATCAGTTTCAAAGTTATTTCAGTTTAGTTTTCTAATCTTAACGGATTTAGTTTTCAATTTTGAATTCTTGAAGTGTTTGGAATTGTCTAATTGTGTTAATTACTGCGTTGATGACTATTTTGCTGAGAAATTATTGCTGAGATTGTTTGATAATTTGATATTCACAGACATATCGATAGGTAGAGGTGTTGCAGATCAGGCTACTAGTCATGATCGTAGCTGTGGTCGGGGTAGAGGGAGGGTGTCTTCCGATATCCCTGGGACTTATGGATCCTCTCCCTCTACTCCGACCACCCTGTTGGCACCATAGGTTGTGGGTTTAGCGAACCAGTTGTTCATCATGATCCTTAACCCCAACTACGTGCCTCCGTCTACGACGACGCCGCCGCCTCCTACCACTCAACAGCCGGCATCCACGTCGATGCCGCCTCCAATGATGGATGCCACGACCCCGGAGTCTAGCCATGGCTATGAGCCAGCAACTGATGTCCCACCACCATCTCCCATCGTACAGTTGAAGATTGACTGATGCCAGCACGGGGTAAGTATCAAGTTGAGTCTCATGTAATTTCTGTTTATGGTTATTGCTGAAAGTGCCTGAAAATTGATTCTAGTTTAGTAGATTTAGGTTTGAATGCTGGTTAGTATTTTTATGTTTCAATGATTATGGTTAACTTTGTTGCTAAAAGTTTCTAATAATTGATTCATTTCTAGTGGATTTAGGTTTATTTGGTTGTCTGTTTAGTATTTTCTGTTTCAATGATTATGGTTGTTGATGAAAGTTCTTGAAAATAGATTCTTTTGTAGTGAATTTAGGTTGATTTGGTTGTCTGGCTTGTGGTTTTAAGTTTCAATGATTGTGATTAACTTTATGGATGAAAGTTCCTGATAATTGATTCCTATCTTGTGGATTTAGATTTATTTGGTTGCCTGTTTATTGTTTCATGTTTCAATAATTATGGTTGTTACTGAAAATTCCTGAAAATAGATTATTTTTCAATGGATTTAGGTTGATTTGATTGGCTGTCATGTGTTTTTAAGTTTCAATGATTGTGATTAACTTTATTGATGAAAGTTTTTGCTAATTGATTCATGTCTAGTAGATTTAGGTTGATTCTTGTTTGTGGGTTGTTAGGTTTGCGGCTTTGCGCCAAACAACAATGCGTGTATTTAGGAGATGACCAATGTCATCAAGTTGATGTACAACCATCCCTGGCCCAGTTACACGAAGATCCCTGTTGAGACCAAGGAGCGATGGTTTAAGAAATAGGCAGTAATTAATATTTTTTTATGTTCAAACATTTTTAACTAGTTTATCTTCTGTCTTGCTTAAATAATTTTAAAGTTTCATTGTTGCAGCTGCACTTTAGGTGGGATGCTGAGTGCGACTTTACAACCAGGAAGATGTTTGACCATAGAATGGTTGGCTCCAACAGATGCTGGATGATGTTTGTCAAGGGCAGGACCACCAAACACAGTGGCTCTGACCGGACATAAAGAAGGCTCTATTTGTTCATTGAGAGTCTGATGAGGGGTTCCGGCATTGACGTTTCACCAACAAAGCTAACAGAGTCTCGGCTAGGTCGTCCAAGTATATTGGTAGCTCAGCGACCTTCATGAAAACGAAGGACAGGCTGGTATGTAAAGTGACTTAAATTTTGTTAATAACTTAGTTATATTCTTCCGCGTATCAATACTTAACATCCTAATCATATTGATTCAATGCAACATGTGTATTCAAAATTATTGGATCGCGAGGCGACCTTGGCGGAGACGTTCAAGTACTCCCACACACTGAAGGAGAATAAAGAGATATTTGCTGATCAGCAGTCTCAGGACCATTATGTGAGTAAACATACATCTGATTATCTTATGCTATTAAATTATTAGAGATTAATTGTATATCTGTCGGCGTACTAATCATAATAACTTGTGTTAATTACATAGGAGTCCTACACAAAGAGACTAGAGGCCACGTCTCAACAAGGTGGGGAGTATACCGCCGATGGCTCTGCAGTTGCAGTCGTCGATCCTGATGCGGTTTGGCGCAGGACCACCTCAGCGCCGTACAAGAATCGTGTATACAGAATAGGATCGTTCTTCGCCAGCAGCCTCCACACATCCAAATTGAGGCCGTCGTCAGGCTCTGCCACTAGTCGAGTTATCGAGTCCGAGAAAAGATTGGATTTGAGACTGCAGATGCAGAAACTCCAACGCAACCTTCAGCAGCAGGCTCAAGAGCTTAATGATTATCGGGAGAGGAATTAGGAGATCCTCAATCGCGTGACGTCTACTGTTGAGCTCAAGCTGGAGTGGAGGGAGTTGCTGGAGCGGATGCAGTGTATGAAAACTCAGATAGAGGTGTACTAGGCCCAAATACGCGTCGCCAGCATTGACCTTGCTGGTGGCATATGGAAATTACTACTTTCTGCGCCGGTAACTCAGGACCATGGGATTGATGACGACGACAACTACCTAGATATGTAGTTATTAGTTTTTTGTTTTATTATTTCATTGTATTTATTTGATGTACTTGACTTTTAATTTATTTTCACATTGTATTATTTATTTTAAATAAAATTTTTTTATTATTTATGAATGGACCACTAATTGTGTGAAAAAATTTTAAATTTAAAATTAAAATTGATCATATATTTCAAATTAAAAAAAAAGTTGACATTATCGTCGAAATTACCGTAGAAATAATTTGACGGTAATAATGCGCAAAACAATATTTTTTAGCGCTAACAATATCGTCGGAAGAATCCACCGGTAATGTAAAAGAGTTTATTTTTTAGTTATTATTTTCATGTGAAAGAGTTTAATTTTTTACTAAAAATTAATGCTAACATTGTAAAACTTGAAAGAATTTATTACTTATACTTTTACATTTAATCAGCTGTTAAGTTTGCTGCTTAAATAAAAATAATTAATTTTTATATTTAATTTAAAAAATATTTATTTCTCTCTATATATAAAAATATTATTAGATATTAGTATAAAAAAATTATATTGATAGTTATAAAATTTGCTCAATTTTTTTGAAATAATTAAATGTTAATTCTAATTATTAATCATAATATTAGTATTCTCTCTAAATTATATATAATAAATACTTAAAAAAAATAAAAATATAAATAGCGTAAAATTAAAACTAAATAAAATATGCATATAATAATAAAATATTTTTAATTGTATTTAATTATAAATTTAATGTATTTTTTATAAAAATATGAATTTATTTAAGAAAGAAAGATGAAGAAGGAAAGAGAGAGGTTGTTAATTTTGGAGAGAAAAATTTTATTTTAATTGTAATGAAAAAATATATTTCGTGACACATTTTGGTTTGTCAAATTAGTAAATTAAAATATAAATTATAAGTTATATATAGAGTGGAGAGAGTAGAGAGAAATAGAAAAGGGGATAAATAGATAAGAGGATAGAAGAAGAAAGTTTATTAATTTTGAAAGGAAATATTTCATCTCAATTTTAATGAGAAAGCGACATCATGTGCATATTTTGATTGTTAAGTTGGTAATATAATATAGTTAAATTTTAATTTTAATTTTAATTACAATTAAAGAATGTCATATTGCACATTTTGATTGTTAATTTATAATTAGCTAGTCATTTATAATAATACATAAGAGAGGTATAGTAGGTGAAAAAATGAGAGAGATAGAGAAAGAAAGAGAGAGAGAAAGAGAGAGAAAGTGATATATATGTGGCATATTTTTAGTTATAAAATTAGTGAAATATATATTCAAATTTTAGATAATAAATGTTAAAATTAATTTTTAGTAAAAAATTAATCTCTTTCACATGAAAATAATAACTAAAAATTTATTATTTATTTTTTTATTTATAGAAATCCTGATTTTCTTATTCGACAAAAATTTTTATTACCTACGACTTTTTCATAAAATAGTTTAATTTTATAAATATTCTCTGCCATAATCTATAATATAAGAATAAAATCAATACAATTTTAAAAAAATTGATATTCTTATAATATTATTTCATAAAAGAGATTATTATTATCAATACAATTTTAAAAAGAGGAGTTTGGTGCAGTTTTGTATGATGAAGATGTAGATATTATGGCAATTTTATAAAGTCAAAACGAAGTTATTGCGGCAAAAAGAAGATTGGCGAAACAGAAAGAGAAAGCCAGGAGGAGCAGGCCCAAGAAACAGACCAAGGTGTGTAAAGCTTTATTAAAATGATTTATAGTTGTTGGAATATTAGAGGTTTAGGAGGGGGTTGGAAAGTTGAGAATGGTAAAAGAATTGAAGAAAAAATATAAGTTGAATATGCTAGGTCTTATTGAAACGAAGTGAGAGGTTGTGACTAAGTAGGGCTGCACACGGATCGGATCGGATCGGATATGGCCAAAAATTCTATCCGATCCGCACTGCATTCATCGGATCGGATCGGATACAATATCCGCAATTTTTTAGGCCGGATCCGATCCGATCCGATCCGCATAATTGCGGATCGGATCGGATCGGATATCGGGTATATCCGCATAATTAAAAAAATTTATTTTAAGATTTTGTTTGGCCTTTTTACAAAAAAATATTCAGAAAATTCATTTTTTATCTGTTTAAACCTATCTACTCCTAGAATATTATCAATAATAGTTCTTTTGAATAACAAAAACAAAATAATAACACAAGATTTAAATTTAATTATTCTAAGTTGAAGTACAACATAAAAAATTAAAAACAAAATATCATAAAATTCATAAAATAACATACTAAAATTCATATCACATTAGGGGTTACTGTCTTAAACTATGTTATTTATATGTGATGTGCGGATATGCGGATTTGCGGATCGGATCCGCGGATATCACTGCCGAATCCGCAATCCGATCCGACCATAGTGCGGATCGGATCCAATCCGATCCGATGACTCTGCGGATCGGATAATATCCGCAAAATTCGGATCGGATGCGGATAATTACCGCGGATATGCGGATATTATCCGATCCATGTGCAGCCCTATGACTAAGTTTGATGTAGCACGATTGTGGAGTTGTGACACGTTGGGCTGGAATTATGTAGAATCGGCAGGTGCCTCTGGAGGTTTATTGTTAATGTGGGATGACTTATTGTTTAAACGTTCGAATTGCTATAAGGGGGATGGATGGCTGTGCGTTGAAGGTTTGTTGACAAAAAATAACTTTAAATGTGCATTCTGTTTGGTTTATGGAACTCATGTACGGAATGAAAAACTGGTGATGTGGGAAGAGTTAAGCTATATTGTGAGTTTATGTTAGGTTCTGTTTTGCTTTATGGGTGACTTTAATGAGATACTACGATTAGAAGAAAGGAAAGGCACTATTACTTTACCGGCTTCTGCAGAAGACTTTAAGGATTGGGTACAAGATTTACACAGACAAATAGACAGATAAAGGCAAACAAAAGAAGGTTACAATTACTACAGGTAGCAGATACGCATTTAACATGGCAAGTACATATAGGCACAGTGGCACACCCAATTAAAACACAAGCAAGTAGTTCAAGTAATATGCATATGATGCATGCCTGTCCTATGGCTGATGAGGCTCATCTGTCGGTTATCCAGCCAACCCGATAAGTCTGAAAATACTTAGACTGTCCCCCGACGTGCATCCCAAGAGTCTATGCATAGTTTTTTTCTCAAATAATCAATATTGCTCAATGGGGGTTACATTCCCGAAAATTTATATAGTGTCCGGTCACACTTACGTCGTAGGGTCAACAGAGTATCGAGTTTTCAACCTGGTACACGTGGTGGCAAGTCATGGAACTTTATCCAGGGAACCTCGTATCTCAGATAATTCAAATACATAAGCCATATGAATAATTCAAAGATCATATCTCAACATTTTCAATCGATATCTCAACATTCTCAACATCATAATCATTCATCAATCCAAATCTCATTTCCAAATTCATTCAAAAAACCATATTTCAAAAAAAATTCTCATCATACTTCTTTCCATTCCGTCCATTAACAATCCCAATTCAAAACATAATTTTTTCTTTGATACGTAAATCAATCTTAAAGCATATAATGTTTAAAAATAAATTTTTTTAATTAATTACTTCAAATAAAACTTCCAATTTAATAAAATTTCAGCAACATCTCCTCTAAAACTCAGACAATGCCACTCTTTTCGGGTTTCATCCAAACATTTCTCAAACCTTTTCTCAACTATTTCCAAATCTCAAACATTTTCTAGAGTTGAACCAGTTTCAATATCAAATTATTTTCAAATCAAACCAATTCCAACAATAAAACTCTTTTTAAAATAAAATCAACTCAAATATTAAATCATTTATAAAATCAGACAAACTCAAAATCAAACCACTCCCAAAATCAATTTATTTTCATATCTCAAATTATTTCCAAAATCGATTCATTTATATTACTAAGTAAACTCCAAAACCAAGAAAATCCACCTTTCATAATAATCAAGTAAATAACAGCTCAAACCGGTTTTTATCAACAACCACACACCACTCACGCAATCAAACACCCAATAATCCAGTCCATCAAACCATCACATCCACAAGACAAATATAATCACAGAAATATATCTTTTTGCATCAATATCTATTTATCACAACTCTGTAATGTAAAATAGATTTTAAGAAAAATTCCTACATCAAAAAGTTGAACCCATTAACTAAATGCATCACAAGAACCCTTTCTCTCAGTTCGAAATCAACTGCAGATTCAACTACGGGTCTATTCACTTCCGCAACAGCAGAAACAACTTTAATCGCAATAGAAAATCTCGATAGCTCAATCCTAAAACATAAATATTGTGGAAACCATAATAACATATAATGGAAAACTAGCGGCGATGGTTTGAAATAAGGTACACTTATAGTAATAGCAGAATAGAGCAGCCGCAATTCCCGGGCTGGCAGCAGCTCCGACAGCGGCCAAAAACTCCGGTGGTTCATTGGCAACCTTAATTTTGACATGAAATCATCGGAACGCAACCCTGCAATACCAACAACTTAGAACTTGTGACAACTTATATAGGAATACTGATTTCAAAGCTTCCGAAAACAAAAAAAAAATGCTTACCCAGAACACAAAGGCTCTTGCGGCAGTTTCCGGCGGCCACATCCACGGCGGTACAGCCCAGAACGGCGACGATGCATGGCAAAACAACGTTCTTCACCTCTATCGCGTCCTTCTCTTCCTCGAGCTCTCTTTCTTTCTCTGGCACTCAAATACGACGGCGACCGTGGCTTTAACGGCGGCAGAAACGGTAGCGGTCGAAGCTCAGCAACAAAACAGAGACCAGGCACGGCGGCTGTAGCTCCTCCCTTTCCTTATCATCGTGTCTCCCTTTTCCACTGACAACAACGCGGCGGCAAGGTGCGGGCTCGGGATCCATGGATGGGACTGCAACAGCAACGATGGAAAAGCTTCTCACATGCAGCAGTTTGGCGATTGGGCAGCGGCATGGCGCGAACAGCAAGCGCAGCCAGCAACCAGTGACGCGGTTGGGCGTGGCATAACTGCGCGTCTTCTTCTTTCTCGCTGATCTCTCTTCCTCTCTCGATGATGTATGTGAACTCAATGAAGAGGGGAAAAAGGGAAAATGAGTGGCGGCGCTGATGGAAACATAAGAGACCGTGGGTGCTTGAAATTAGGGTTAGTGTAGGTTGATTTGGGGATTTATCGTTTGGCTAATTTTGTATATATAGATATATATTTCTTTTATATAAAACTAAGGATAATTTAGTAATTGAAAACCAATTTAATCAAACAATAATCATATATAAAAATATTGTTTATTTATCAGAATTACAAATTATTTTTAAATAAGTAGTCTAATTTAAAACACAAGATAATATGCGTAATTTTCTTTGTTCATAAAAAAAAAAGTTTTAAATTCCAAATCTCAATTATTTAAACTAGATCGTGTAAAATTTTTATTATTTCACAATTACCAAATTTTATAATTTAAATATGAAAATTATCCAATAATTACATATAAGATAAAAATCTAATTTAATTATCAAAACCTGCTTTAATTAATTTCAATGAAATAATTTATGAAAATAAAATCTCTAATAAATAAATAAATAAAATTTGAAATCAGCTCATAATAATTTTTTTTTTTGAAATCTTTGGGTCTTACATGCATTGATCAGAAATACATCGCTTCTGTTCAAGTGTTGGTAGCGCTTTTCAAAGTAGGACTGCCCGCTGTGGAAGAAGATTGTATGTTGTTGTAATCAGTTGAACCCGAATGTAATGTTATCAAAACAGTCATTATCGACAAGAGGTGACCCGTGAAAAGATATTTGCCAGCTTAATATTCAGGATCAACAGGTGAGAGATAAGATTATCAGTGGTCTGTCTATGGAAGTCAGAAATGGAAGACATATTCGTTTTTGGGAGGATGATTTGGGACAAGGTGGCTCTCTGAAAGTAAATTTTTCGAGGCTCTTCTCTGTCTTAAATCAATAAGGATCTGTCATAAGGGACTATGGATTTTGGGATGGGTTAGAATGGGTATGAAACTTTCAGTGGAGGAGAAATTTATTTCAATGGGAATTAGAGCTCCTCAATCAACTTTATGACCAGTTAAGGCTAGTTAATTTATCGTCTGATAGAGAGGATACAATTATATGAAAATTTGACCGAACAGTTATTTTTTCTACTAACTCATTTATGCAGGTAATGCAGAAAGAGACTATCTCAGAGAATATCACAAGTTATAGCTTTACTAGTACCATATGGAGAGGATTGGTTCCTCCAAGAGTGAAACTATTTGCTTGGTTCGTCTTAGTAGAGAGGGTTAACACGAAAGAGAGATTGAGTAGGCTAGGGATAATTCACCAGAGTGATAATATTTGTGTTTTGTGCAAAAAGGATGTCGAATTTGTGTATCATTTAGTTCTTGGCTGTGAGTTTACGTGACAGGTGTGGTGCGCATGGTTTATGTGTGCTAATAGAGCGTGGGTTATTCCGGGGACTGTCAAAGGATTTTTTGAGAGTTGGATTGGAGTTCCTGATCGTAACTCTGAGCATAAGAAATGGCTGGTAGGTTTCTTTACGATTATTTAGAACATTTGGTTGGAATGGAACAATAGAATTTTCCAAAAATCAGAGACATGTGTTAATGATATAATAAATAGGTCGTTTTTGAACAACAGAAAATGGTGTTGTATTGATCTGTTTGGTTGTTGATTGTTATGCCGAAAATAACGACGGATAATACCTTTCATCTGTCCTTATTGTCTTGTATTTTGAGTTGTAATTTGTACTTTTTCATGCTCCATTTTATTGTATTGAACTTTATTTGTTCAAAAAAAATTCTATTGTTTGCCAAGCGAGTTGTGTTTCTTTGTAATTTCTTTCTAAGGGGGTTTAGATAATCTCTAAAGGCAGCTTAGTCAGCATTATCTTGGACCAAAAAGTAACTAATAATAAGAGAAGACAACTATACATATAAAAATAGTACACCTTTGATGCATATAAGGTGAAGGCATCATTTATCTATTGCTTTCGCATATCGTCATGATGTATTTTATATGGTGTTTAACCAGTCAACCTTTTTTGTACCATTAACTTTTAGTCAATTTCTTGTCGCTCAAAGTCCAACCTTTCTTGTTTTCTGGTACTAATAATAAGTAATAGCACGATATTTTTCCGATAAGGTTAGATTAAGGTCAATGTTTTTAATTTACACCAAAAAGAACTAAGGTCATGTTTATCGTTCAATTGTGTGTTTCTTACTTTGATTTTTTTACTTATGCAGTTATTCATCCCTTCAAGTCAGTAACAAACCCCACTACTTTATATTATTTGTTTACTTTGTATTATATTAGACAAGGAACATATATACGGTACTCAATTTAATTATTTGTTTACAATTTTCTTTTGTGAAATTCTTGACAAAGGTTATTTTATTGCCTTTCAACATTAATTAAAAATAATGATAGAAACAATTTCTAATGTAATTACATAACTATTAATATTTAATTTTGAAGTTATCAATTTTAAAAATTTAATATTAATACATTCTCATTGTTGGTGGTAAAAACTTTATATAAACTACTAGTTTTAGAAGAATATGTGATTAAATATTTTTAAAATTTATTTTTAATATATTTCTATATCAGATCTAGAGGTGTTTGCGGTGCGATTTGGTTCGGTATTTTAGAAAAAAGTCATCCAATCCAATCGTTTAATTAGTATGCAGTTCGGTTTGGTTCGATTGTTTACCAAGACCATCCGAACCAAACCAAACCAATTAAATTCGGTTTGTTCGGTTTTTCAATCAATTCAAAAAAAATACTACCATACTATTTCACAAAGTCATAATCTTGAAATCAACGAACACAAATACACAATAACAAAGTCTTGATCTAATGAAATTTAACAACAAAAGAAATTAACATACGACAATTAAAGAAGTTTAAAAGTTCAATAGTCAATACAACAAAAATAAATATAAATTTCCAGTGTTTCTACGAGGAGCTAGCGCAACAAGCAATGCAGTCGGAGATCTTATGCTTGTAGATTCAATCCATCATCATAACACAAAAATTCTTTCATGATCATTTATATGCTATTTTTTCGTATCCTATAAATTTCTGCAAATTTAAACAAATCAGAAAGGATATTTCCAGCCCATAAACATCATGATTCACTGACCAATAAAAATACTTGAAATTTGATAGGTTCTCCAAAGTTATTCATATGAACTCTTTTTAACTGAATGCATAAAATCTGCAAACAGATTAATAAAGCCACAAATATCTGAAGCGAGAGACATTAACTAATCAGGGAGCTCATGAAGGCTTGCAGAATTTCAATTACCTAAGAAATAACATTGAAATTAAAACAACAATATAATTGGCATCGAATTTTTGAAACTCACCAGGGTGGAACCATTAAGCATAGGTGAAAGAAGCAAACAATCAAATTGTTCTAAGTTAATTGAGATCTACAAAACAAACAAATATACAATTTGAAATTAAATTAAAATTTCAGATAGATACTGAATCTTTTCTTAGCTTCTCAAATCTAACCCATGTTATCATACAAAATCAATTAGTTAATTCTAACATTTCTCCTATTTTAGCCATTTTGATTACCTTGGAACCTTTCTCCTCCCAATGCAATAGTATCAAATCAAAACTGTATGACAATAATGAATCAATAAACAGCAATTGGTAAACAATGAATCAACAAACAACAAGTCAGCAACAATGAATCAACAACAACAATACCAACAATAAAGTAAACAATGCCAACAAACCGCAACAATGAATCAATGATTATTGAACAAAAATTAGTTTAATTACATACCTGGCTGGGTGGCTCGGGCTCCATATTGACTTTAAATGACTTGAATCAATGGCTGGGTGGAGGACTATGAAACGCTGCTGAGTGGTAGCCAGAAACAATGCTGGCTAGTGGCGTCACTGACGTGGTGCTATACTGGCCTGCTGGATAAGTGGATGGTGGCGTCGTGCTGTGCTACTGCTACGTCAGTGGCTAGAAACGGTGCTTTGTCCGCTAGGTGGTGTTGCGCAAGTGCAATTGCTGGGTGCGAGCCTGTGATGGTGGTGCTGGCTGTGGTTGGAGCTTCATGGATTGTGGTGCACTGGTGGGTGAAAAGGTCCTAGGAGCAGTGGGTGAAACAGCTTTGGCGTTGAGAGGAAGGTTTCGAGGTGGTGGGAGCCTAGGAAGAATGGTCTCTCGCCGTCGACCTCAAGACTCAAGAACGTGGGTGACTGGGTCTGGGTGACTGGGCGCAGAGAGCGAGATTGTAGAAGTGATTCAAGAGAGCGCTAGGTTTCAATTGGGGGTGGGGGCTAGGTCGCGCAGCCGCAGCGCTCATTTGGGGAATTGGTGGTGGGGTTAGGTTAGTTTTTTTATGGCTTTTACTTCTCCAATTTGGTTCGGTTCGATTTGAGTTTTCATAGCCAGAATCGAAAATCGAACCGAACCGCAAAAAATAGCAAAACACATTTTCTTCGGTTTTATTTGATTTTTGGTTTTTTCAGTTTGGTTCGTTGATTTAGTTTGGTCCGGATCGGTTTTGAACACCCCTAATCAGATTTATACTTTTATTTGACCTAATTAATTAATTAACTACAAACTACTAGTTTTAGAAGAATATCTGATTAAATATAAATGTTTACATTAACATATATCAAAACTACTCTCTCATAATCTAATTCAATTCATCAGTCCAAAAGTAGTGGCTTAGTTAAGTTTACAAATGAACCTATTTGGCTTAGTCGAATAGTCAGTTCACTCATTTGATGCTTAACCAAGTGTCAGGAGATTGATTCTTGTCTTATGCATGCAACAAACCTTTAAATAAAGCTCGTCTTACGAGGTTATTTTTAAGTCATTTTAAAAAAAATTGTGAAATATTTTTTTAAAGTCTCTTTTAAAATATATTTACCTTGTGATTTTTGTAAAAATAAGAAAACATATTATTCATATCCTAACCTAAAGATAAAAATCAAAGTTTAAATAAATAAATAGAGCAAAAATTCAATAGATCTGCTCGGGACACGGACTCAACTTGGGCCAACCGAAACGAGAGAACATATGATGAGATGACACCACATTCAACTCAAAACCTTAAGATAGGAAGTTAATGGGTTTCTCATCTTATAAACTCCTCACTCTTCCTTGCTTCCTTTGATGTGAGACTAACTTCATACACTTCTCACACTTGCAACATTAACAGACCCATGTCATATTAGTTTCAAGTATTCTCTCGAAACACATATTAAAGCATCTTAAACTATTACATTTTAATTTATTTTATCCAACTATCTATGACTATAAGTCTAAATGGTAAATGATATGCCTTTCCTTTTATGGTTGTTGATGATTACTCAAGATACAAGAGTTATTTTCTTAATTTCTAAGGATGAGACTTTTGGACAATGCTAAATATGTTAAGAAAGTTTTTTGTTAAGAGAATCTTACAATCTTAACCATAAAATCTGATTATGATGGTGAGTTTGTAAATATAGATTTTGAAATATTTTATAAAAGAAAATACATGGCACAAACTAGCTAAGTTTGATATGAAATTTGATAATACACTACAACATTTTGGATCTATGGCCACAATTTTATTGGTCACGGTAAAAAATCGTGACCATAGACCCTCTATGGTCATGGTTTTTTAGGGTGACAAAAAAAGTTATAGTCACGGTTTTTTTGGAAAGGGTGACCATAGAGTACCTATGGTCATGGTTTTTTAAAAAAGTGTGACCTAAAAGGGTCTATAGTCACGGTTTTAAAGGGTGACCTAATGGGGTCTATGGTCACGGTTTTTTACAGTGACCAAAAAGGGTCTATGGTCACGATTTTTCAAAAAAGGGTGACCTAAAAAGGTCTATGGTCACGATTTTGGGGGATGACCTAAAGGGGTCTATCACTACAAGAAAAAAGGTCTATCGGCACACTTTTTTCTTGTCACGCTTTTAAAGCGTGCCCAAAAGTGGTCTATGGCCACGCTTTTGCGAGGGTGGCCACTGATTTGTGATTTGGCCACGCTTTTTTTCGTGGTGATAGAGCAACCGGTACGCTAGCAGATGTTACCCTTTCAAAAGCGTACCGTTAGCTCAAAAAGCGTGGCGAAAAGCTATCGGCACGCTTTTTAGCACTTTTCGGCATGCTTTTCAAGGGTGGCAAAAAGCTTATTTTCTTGTAGTATATGGTCACGGTTTTGGGGGATGGCCTAAAAGGGTCTATGGTCACGGTTTTGGGATGACCTAAAAGGGTCTATAGTCACGATTTTTTCCAATGACCAAAAAGGGGCTATGGTCACGATTTTGTGGGTGGCCTAAAAGGATCTATGGTCACGGTTTTGGAGGTGACCTAAAGGTATCTATGGTCACAGTTTTTTACAATGACCAAAAAGGGTCTATGGTCACGATTTTTCGGAAGGGTGACCTAAAAGGGTCTATGGTCACGGTTTTGGGGGTGGCCTAAAAGGGTCTATGGTCACGGTTTTGGGGGTGACCTAAAGGTGTTTATGGTCATGGTTTTTTATAGTGACCAAAAAGGGTCTATGGTCATGGTTTTTCGGAAGGGTGACCTAAAAGGGTCTATGGTCACGGTTTTGGAGGGTAACTTAAAAGAGTCTATGGTCACGGTTTTGGGGGGTGTCCTAAAAGGGTCTATGGTCACGGTTTTAGGGGGTGACTTAAAGGGGTCTATGGTCATGATTTTTTATAGTGACCAAAAAGAGTTTATGGTCACGGTTTTTCAAAAGGGTGACCTAAAAGGGTCTATGGTCACGGTTTTGGGGGGTGATCTAAAGGAATCTATAGTCACAATTTTGGGGGGTAACCTAAAAGGATCTATGGTCACAGTTTTAATCATTTGAGTTTTAATTAATTAAGATTTTTATGTATTTTTTATAATTTTAAATATTTTATCTTTTTAAAATTTTAACATTTTAATAATTAAAAACTAATAATAATTTTATATAATTTACTTTAAATATTAAAATTTTAAATCTAATTTTATAAATAAAAAATTAAGTTAAATATTATTAATTTAAAATTAAAAAATGATTTAGAACTTAATAATATAAAAATGATTTAATAACTTAATAACGAATGAAAAACTAACCCACCATCAGTGATTTAAAAATGATTTTTATAAATACCTTAAGTTTAAGTTAATTACTATTTATATACAATTTTTATTATAATTGGTAATTTTATAATTTGAAATTAAATTTTCGGTGATAGAAAAATAATTAAAAGTTATATCATTTAATTTGAATAATTAATATTGAGTTTAAACTATATTTTATAAAAATGTGATTAATATGTTTATTTTATAACTTAAATTAGAAATAATTAATTAAATTTAGTAATATGTTGATAAATAATGCTCTTAAATATTTTTTATAGAGTATATTTGATTTTAAAATTACTCTACCCTTCAATTTTATCAAAATATATATTCATATCTATCCATATTCTTTTATAAAATCCTTAATTTCTAATCCTAATTCCCAAATTGAATCAGAAACCCTAATTCCCAAATTGAGAAATAGAAATCCTAACCCTCAAACCCTTAACCCAGCCACCGAAATCCCATCCCCAAACCCAACAGCATAAATGAAACAGAAAACAAAGAGAAAGAGACCGAGAGAGGGTGGCGCATCGCCGGTAGGGATTGAGCCGCCGTTGCGTGGTCGTTGAACTAGAGGGAAGAGCTATCGCTGCCACGCCTCACCGTCGAAGCGCCAGTCACGACGAAGCTGCCACGGGTGTTGCTGTCTCGCTGCCACCGAAGGTCCATCGCCGTCAATCCACGTCGCTGCTGAAGATGGTAAGCCAAACCGTCGTCCTTGTTGCTAAAGAAGACCACCGGAGTTGTTGTTTTGGCTCTGGTCTATTATTTTATTTGATCCTGTTCCATTTACACACTTCCTTTGTCATTGCCATATGATTTGATTTTTAGTATATTCGTTGTCCTGAATTTTTCAGAGTTGTGTTTGCTCTTGCTTCCTATTCGATTCAAATCCTTTGTCCTATTGCAACCATCGTCGCTACCTTAAGAAATTGAGACTGTTGTTATTCCAGTTAATGCTCCTGCTGCTGTTCGATTGATGTCGCTGCTGCTATCTTGAGTTCATTGTTAATGCATCATTGAGGTAGGAGATTTATTTTTAAAATTTAATGGTTTAAATTCTAGAATGCCTACAAAGTTAATTGGACAAGTGCAAATGGTTAATAATAGTTAAAATTTATTTAGTCGATATGAACGACTTGAAATGCATTTGAAAATAGTTAGTTGTTGTGATTATTCTGGGTTGTGGCTGGAATTAGATGCGGTTGTGAATAATAATTAATTTAGTGTGGTTTATTAAATTGAAATACACTGAGTTAATTATTGGAAAGCTATCGTATGGATAATTGATAAATTGAGTTTAGATTATGGCTGTGATTGTGACTGGTTTTGTTGCTGTGAGTGATTAACTAATGAGATTGATTTTGGTTGGAGACTGTGATTCTTATTGGTTTTCAGATTGTTTTGTAATTGCTAAAAATCCTAACTTTATTTGATTATGCTGAATTGGTTGAGTTGTGGCTGTATTCTGATTATTGAGAATAAGTGCTTGTTGTTGTGATTTTAGATATTTGATGTATCGGAATAGCTGTAAAACTGACTTGGAATTGGTTGGAATTGGTTTTGATGGTTGTTAATGTTAATCATGATTAATTAGAATTAAGTTTGAGAACTGCTAAAAGATTGAAGTTTGATTACTGAATTATTTTCTTGAAATCTGATTTTTATACTAAAATAGTAACGTTGCTAATAAATAAACGACTTAAAAATATGGAAGGCTGATTTTCGAAATACTAGTTGATTGAGTTTAATTTTGAAAGAATTCTATGATAAGTGAAAATTAGTTATGAATTGATAAGATGGAAGTTGAATTGATGGATTGTATGGAAATTGCGGGTTATGATTGAATTGTTAAATATTGCGAATTGTGAATTTTCTGATTGATTAAGAATCTCCTATTTGGTAATTGTTGAGAAAAGGTGGATGAATTGTTATTGCATTGTTATTGTAAGGTGATGATCTTAACGAAGCAAATCTGCAGCAAATTTTAGTGAATTTTGATGATTATTGGTATTTTATGACACGATGTCTTATACTTTTATTAACCCTCTACCACAACTAATTTTATTTTTGAATGTATAGGTGCGATGTCTTATACTCTTATTAACCCTCTACCACATGTACATTGGTTGTTAGTGCCATATTGTGTGTAGTTAACTTATCTCATTCATAAGTCGTAAGCATGATTGAAATAATTTTTTTAGTGCAGTAATTTCAATTGTTTTGAATAGAAATAATTTTTCAAGTACACATGATTGAAAAAGTAACTACTAAATCAGCAGCAAATTCTTTTCTGTTGATTTTTGGTCTTATATTATTTTTGGTAATATAAATTTAAGTTTTTGTAGAATTAATTTTATATTAAATAAAGAGAATAAGTACAAAAAAAGTACATTAAACTAATAAGAGTTAACTTAATATGAGAAATTTAGTATAATAAGAGTTAATTTAATAAAAGTCAACTTTATCTATACGTTGACTTGTTCTGTTTATGTATTTCAATTACAGTAAAACAGAATTTTTTTGTAGCAAATGGAGCTGGCTTTCTTTCACAATTGCTTCAGTGACATATGTTCCTAATTTGCAATAAATAAGCTTTCCCTTCACAGGTTAGCTTAACTTTTCTGCTTCTTTTTTATTTTTCTTTTTATTTTTATGTTGTCATGAAACTAAGGTTGGGTTTGGAATCGTTTGTGTGTTATTATGAGTGGCTTTTGGCTTTCTTGTGCACTTTTTGTGTTAAAGGGAAAGAAGAAACCTTGTGCTTTGAATACTAACATGTGAATTAGTTATTTTAGTTTGGGTTTTATATTTGCTTTACCATTTTTGTCACTCCCACCATCCTTTAACTATTGATATAGTAGTTCATTTCAAACTCTTTGTTTTTCTTATATTAGGTTTTATTCTTGTGATACTTCATCTAGAGTTTAAAATGTGTTGTGAATCATACAAGACAAAAAAGAATACATAAGTATTATTACTTTATATATTATGACCATGAAAGAAAAGAAAAATGTAGTTGAGTTTATGGTTTAATAACGAATTTTGTGTTTTGATACTTTATTTTTCCAAATACTAATTTAGAGTAATTCTTAGCTTGAAGGACATTTAAACTTTCAAAAGAATTATAAAATTTTACAATTTTTTTTAATTTTTAAATACTTGTCTAAACTTTCAAAAGTTTTTAATTTTTAGTATATGTGTAATGTATATATGTTTTGATGATATATTTTTTCCTAAGTTGAAGAAAAATAAATGTAAGTGTTTATGTCTAATGTGACTTTGTTTTGCATGTTAATGAAGTAGGTGCTGAGCTTTCATATGGTAAAGTGGTTGAAACAAAAGTTTTCGAGCATTGAGAAGGAAGAATAGCAATATCAGAAATAATCTGTCCTGGCAGAGTCTGAATTGTATTGCTTTCATGTCTGTGGAACAATTCTGTTAATAGTTTCTACTTAGTGTTAGTGTGTATATATATCATGTATAAAACTGAGATTGAGATAAGTGTATTCACTCAACTATATTGATATGTTAGTTGGTTACTTTAATCATAACTTATCTTAATTATTGATTATCATTTTTTATTTTTAGATTTATTTTTTAATTATCGTCATTTTGGAATGTGATTATGCTTTACAAAAATATCATAAAATAAAATAGGCTATAGTCATGGTTTTAAGGTGGGGTGACTATAGAAACTATGGTCACAGTGAAAACCGTGACCATAGATAAAGCTATGGTCACGGTTTAAGGAGGGGTGACCATAGAGCTATGGCCATGGTGAAAACTGTGACCATAGATAAGGCTATGGTCACGGTTTTAAAGAGGGGTGACCATAGAGGCTATGGTCATGCTAAAAATCGTGACCAAAGATAAGGCTATGGTCATGGTTTAAGGAGGGGTGACCATAGAGCTATGGCCACGGTGAAATTCGTGACCATAGATAAGGCTTTGGTCACGGTTTTAAAGAGGGGTGACCATAGAGGCTATGGTCACGGTAAGGCTATGGTCACGGTTTTAAAGAGGGGTGACCATAGAAGTTATGGTCACGGTAAAAACTGTGACAATAGATAAGGCTATGGTCACGGTTTTAAGGTGGGGTGACCATAGAGGCTATGGTCACGGTTTAGGGAGGGGTAATCATAGAGTTATGGCCACAGTGAAAATCGTGACCATAGATAAGGCTATGGTCACGGTTTTCAAGAGGGGTGACCATAGAGGCTATGGTCACGGTTAAATAGATAAGGCTATGGTCACGGTTTTTACGCGTGACCATAGATCAACCTATGGTCACGGTGAAAAAACGTCGCCTAAAGTGTCAGAATTTGAAAATTGTAACCGTGACCATAGAAATTGTGACCATAGATAAAAAAACCATGGCCATAGACCTATGGCCACGAGAGAATAGGCCACGGTAAAAAAACGTGACTATAAGTCCAAAACCGTGACCATAGATCTATGGTCACCCTTTTTACCAGCTATGGTTACGGTTTTAACCATAGGCCTTTTTTTGTAGTGATAGTGTGCTTCTAGGATATTCTAAAGTTTTCAAAGTTTGTAGGGTTTTCAATATGAGGATACTGTGTTAAGGAGATCAAAGAGCCTCAAAGATCCACGTTGTGAAAAGATTTATGTTTCTAAGCTTGTCTTTGTAGCATCTTAAAATATCACATTATACAAAATAGATGTAAAATCAACCTTTTTTTAATGGCTTCATTGCTGATGAGATATATATAAGACGACCACCTAGGTTTGATTAGAAGAAGTGTCCAAATCATGTTCGGAGCATAATTACACTACAAGAAAAATACCCATTCAGCCACACTTTTTTTAAGCTACGCTTTTCTTAGTGTTGCCTATTTTTTAGAGAAAAGGAAACACAATTCTGGCATCATTTAAAAAGTGTAGCCTTAGGTATTATAGAAATCACTTATAAAGCGTAGCCTTATGTTAATATCTATGGGTCCACTTTTTATATCAAAGAGAACGCTTTTTGAAGGTAGCCTATTTATTAAGTTTTGGGTACGCTTTTAAAATGATGCCTAATAAGCGCTTTTCCCTCTCTTTTTTTCGATCCAAAGCAAACTCACAACACTTAGTGAAATTTTTGTTCCCTGCAAAGCTCATTATCCCCTTTCTGAAACTCACAACACTTAGTAAATCACAGCGCCTTCCTTTCTAGAACCACATGAATCACAGCGCCTTTGTTCCCTCCAAAGCTCATCACTCATCATCGCGAAGAACCCTTGCTCATCACCCAGTCACCACTCACCGCCAGTCACCACCCACCACTCACCACATCGCTGCGCCGCTCACCAGTTCACCACTCACCAGCTCACACTCTCATCCTCACTCAACACACACACAAAAGAGGAAAAAAATCAGAAAAGTGGAGAACGGGAAGAAGAAGAGAAGGAGAAAGGAGAGGGAAAGGAAGGAGAGGACGACGCCGACTAGGGCTCCGCCGCGCGGACCATCGTCGTTGCGTGCGCTGATCGTCGCCTCAGCATCGCCATCTCGTGCACTCACCATCGCCGCTCAGCATCATCATCGCGTGTGCTTACTGTCGCTGCTCAGCATCGTCGTCATCGCTCTGCATCGTCATCGTCGCTCACCTAAGAAGGTATGTATCGATTTTCAGTTTGTTCTGTGAAATTTGGGAGGTTTTGGGTTCCAATTTTAGGGTTTTTAATTAGGGGTTTTACTGCATGAATGGTTTTAGCTTCCTGGTAGCCGAGAAGCAATCACAGACCACCTAAAATAATTCTCAATCTCATTCTCTTTGTCGCTCGTCATCTCACTTTTTATCTTATTCGCTCTCTCTTTGTCTCACCCTCTATCTCACTTGTTCTCTGTGTATGAATTTTCTTCTGTGAATTTTTGAAGGTTTTGGGAGTTCTATTTTTTGGGCTTTCTAATTTTATGAGTTTCTGCTTCTTGCTTCGTTAGGGTTTTCTTTTTTGTTTGAGAAGATTATTGGCCTCAAGTGTGCGAATTGTCGCCTCTTCAAACAGAGTTTATTATTTCTAACACCATTTGTGGTTTGTGTGTGCTATGAATTTGCAGAGCTAATGCAGATAGAAGCTAGAAGATTGGAAATTACTGATCAATGGTTCTTTAAGCTCTTCCTTCTCATCACTGATATTGGATCCGTGTAGCCTGTGTCAGGTGTTGAATCTATTCCAGGAAAGCAAAGTCAATGGAAAGGATACAAAGACTAATGAGACTAAGGTTCGTTCACATCTATTGGTTCAAAGAATAATCCAGGATTATTGGTTACATACTTGTATTAATTGATTTGGTAGGATGATGTGGGAGAAGATGGTACTGGTGCAAAGAATGATACAAGGAGCGATGCCCAAGCAGCTGAAAAAAGCAAGGGAGAGAAATTATTTGCACAATACTAAAATTATGCTCACTAAGGTTAAGATGCCACTTCCTGATATGATGGTAAATTGAAAATTGGCGTGAATAAGTTTTTTGATCATTCAAGATAGAAGATTTTATAATGAAAATATCATTCTTATGCATGTTGCTTTCTAGTAAATATTAGTGTTTTTTATTTACATAAAAGATGCTTATTGAAATTTGATTGACTTGTATATGTGCCTAAGGCCACCGATAATAGCTTTTGCCAGCAAATCTGAAATATCCACCTCGAACAATGTGGTTAAGTATTATCTAACATGTTAAAATGGATATTCTCAGGCTGTTGTGGTGGCTATGGATGAATCAGTATTAGATGTAGATCAGGTGGAAAATCTCATTAAGTTTTGCCCTACCAAAGAAGAGATGGAAGTTTTGAAGGTAAAGATTAACAAACCTATCATACTTAATTCTTACGTCTTATTTTGTCAGCTAAGGTTTCTCATTTGGCGTCTGCTGTTACGGAAACATATCTTTTACTCTGGTTTGTTTGTTTTTCTAATTTTGATTCCCCTTGTTTATGAAGGGATACACTGGTGACAAAGAGAATTTGGAAAAATGTGAACAGTAGCCATATCATTATTTATGATAGCTAATTTAGTGTAAATCTAAGTACTCAGAATTATATAGGATACTGTTTGTAGGCTCTATAACTAGGATCCGTCTACCAATATTTGATTTCTTAGACCCTTTACTTACTTTAAAATCTGATAGGGAGTTGGGAGGAATGGTGGAGAAATAAAGTAGAGAAGAGAGGAAACTTATTTTAAGGGGAAAAAAAGAAAAAACAATTGTTGGCATGAAAACTGGAAATTGCAAAATTCTGGGTATAAATAATTAGCTGCAGAGGTTAAAGAATTGAATGCGGTAAGGCTTTGATTTTGAAGTGAATCTAACATATGATAATGATCAATAAAATTGTGCAAGAAGTCTGTTTCCTTGGAAGGCAGCTCATATGAATTCAAGGTCTATATCACGTATAGTTACAGATTTGTTGTTGCCTGCTTGCTTTTAGAAAGAAAGAAGCAATTTATTACATGTCCCCGCTTTTCCTTTAGATGTTGGTTATAAAACAATTATTTTGGCCTTTCCTAATGCAATATCATACTATGTATCTATAATCATATCCTTGTATATATTTGGTCATGTTTCAGTATTTTTTAAAGCTGATGAAGGTGCCACGAGTAGAGTCAAAGTTAAGAGTATTCTCTTTCAAGATTCAATTTCTGTCTCATGTATGGTGGTGCTTGCTATATTTTTCTTTATGTTTGATTCAGTTATGCTTTTTTCTTTTTGCAGGTTACAGAATTTAAGAAGAGTTTAAAAACTGTGAACTCTGCTTGTGAAGAGGTACATTGTGCATGAAACTAACGAACTGTGTTATTGGTATTTCTTTGACCTCATGTATTTTCTCTTGGGAATAGGTCCGAAAGTCTGTCAAGCTGAAGATCATGAAAAAAATTCTTTTTTGGGTAATACATTAAATCAAGGAACAGCTAGGGGTATGTACTTTTTTCCTTAAAATGTTAATGTCCTTATCATTCTCTAGGACATCGTTTTAGCTCTCTCAATTTTCTATGTTTGGATAATCACAGGCCCTTCTTAATTTTTCAGCAGTTAAAATTTAATTTGATTCTGTTAGATCTTGTCTAACGTAAACTTACAGTTTATGGATTACTATTTATTTATTTAATTTATGCAAGATCCGCAATTGGATTCAAGTAGGATAGTCTTTTAAAGCTTACTGACACTCGTGCTTCTAACAATAAAATGACACTGATGCACTATCTTTGCAAGGTATAATAACAATTGCACTAAAGGAATATATCATTTGATCACTTACCTTCTTTCCATTTTGCTATTTTGGCTCTAGGTTCTAGCTGATAGGTCGCCTGGACTGCTTGACTTCCACTTAGACCTTGTAAGCCTGGAAGCTGCGACTAAGGTGATGATTTATGCTTGGTTGGAAAAAGAAAATTATTCAACTGCTAATTGCTAATTTGGTTGGTTTATTGGTTTTGTTTCACTTTGTTTTCCTGTAAAACTAAGCACATATCTCCTCCTCTGACTTCTTGCAATGATATGTGTGTCACATGAATTAAGAGTTAACTCACACTTTAGAAGTATGCTATTACTGATCAATGCTATTACATGAATTAACAAAATAATAATTATTTAAAAGTTTCAAAACATTAGCATCTGTGTGTTCTATTTCATTGAGTATAAAAGTTAACTCTCCCTTTTGTTCATAATATGATACGTTCTCTCCATGCAAAACACAAGATCCTTTTCAACACTGACATCCATTTTTGTATTCAGTATTCTTTTTTCTCTCATAAAGTGAACTAACAAAGCGCTCATGGATCAACGCATTTTTCGAACATAGATGTGGTATGTCCTTCTTTTCTCAGTTCCATAGTTTTTTGCTTGCATTTAATTGCTATGGCTGGAAATCATATGTTGCTGACTTTATTAACACTTTAACACTTGAGTTGTATTGCTATGGCTGAAAATTGTTTGTGTAATTCTGGTTATTGTATTTCTAATTTTGTGCACTTCCGTTTGCTATGGCTGAAAGTTATATTGCTAATTTTGGTTCTTTTCTTTTCACCATGAACTAAAAACATGGGATGACTTGGTATATATGAATTTTAATTTTTCCCATTTTTTATTCATCTGCCGATAAAAAATAAATAATACTAGCTATGGTTATAGACTTATAGTATTAGTATTTTCAAATTAAAATTATTAGTTTTAATTTAAAAAAATGTTACAACAGTAGATATAGTATGTATAACATGATAATAATATATTAAAATTTTAGTTTTTAGGTGCTAGTCCTAATCATGTTCTATATGTTGCTGCTGCATGTAATAGTAGTAGTTGGAGGAGTAATAATTTAAGATTGGCTTGTGTAGGAGAGTTCAACTTTTCAAATGTGAAGAGAATAGGAAAATTTTGTGGCAACAGTTCTGATTTTGGCATTGTGGTGGGAGGTAGGAAATTTTTGTCTATCGTGATGATTTTTTAAATTATGGCTCTCTATCTTATGGTTTATAGCTTATGCTTTTTTTATCTTTGAATTTTAATTTTGGATTTGTGAAACACTACTATGCATTGGTGAAACTTATACACGGTACAGAAAGGATTAATGATATCAGTCATTAATAGTTTTGAGTCTGATTTTTTAATTTTTATAATCGCGAATGTCATTATAAATATTTTTCTAATTACTTTTCTATATAATTATGCAGGATAATATTGAGGATGATGATAATGAAGATTAACTAGATTATTATTGTGGTTTATTGGCTAAGATAGAGTAGTGTTGGGAATGGATACATGTATAGTTGAGTAATGACTTTTATTAGAAAATACTTATGTAGGATATAATATTTTAATTTTTTATAGAGTATTAGTAGTAAATTTTAAGTGATATCATAGTTATTTTGATATGGCTATGTTTATTTTAATATGAGATGTATGAATACTTAAAATTAACATTATTTTAGTACTTTTGGATCATTATTATAAATATTTTGGTTACAGATAATTTTTATTATTTAAAAAAATTATTTAGTATAATTATGTATTTATTTTTATTTTATAATATATATTTAACTCATTTAATTAAAAATGCAGAATTATTATATATATATATATATATATATATATATATATATATATATATATATAAAATAAAAAAAATAATAAGGGACTTAAGGCTATACTTATATACAGTAGCTATAGTATAAAAAAAACAAGGGACCTAAAGCTACACTTATAAAAAGTAGCCATGGAATATAATGTGACTACGCTTGACAGGTGATACAATAGTGTTGAAAAGCGTAGCCTATTCTAGTAAAAATGGACGCTGAAAAGCGTAGCCTTTGGTCCTGCACAGCATCACTTGAAAAGCGTAGCCTATTTCCAAACGCCAAAAGCATAGCCTTTGGTGCAGAAAAGCGTAGCCTTTGAGAATAGGCAACGGCCGAATAAGAATCACCCCAAAAAGCGTAGCCGTAGGTCAAAAAGCATAGCCGTAACTTAAGACATCATTTTTTTTTACTTTTGACTACACTTTTCAAGTGTACCTAAATGTGTATTTTTCTTATAGTGTTAACCAAAATTTTGTATGGTCTTAAACAAATTTTAAGAGCTTAATGTGATCGTCTAAACTTCTTTTTAACTCTGAATGGTTTTAAAAGAGGTATAGGGCCAGCAATTTTTGTATTTTTTGATCAGTATTTAACCATCAAAACAAAAGTGATAGATCTCCCACCATTAGATACCATCAGATGTAATCTCACACCATTAAAAATACTATTGATGTCCAATTGATAATTACAAAACACTAAAATTACTGGTCCCCTAGCATTCCTCTTATATATATATTGATGATATTATCTTTAGAGGAACTTAAATCTCACTTTGCAAGCATTTAGTTTTTTTTTCTCCTAACAAAAGTGAGTTTAACATAAACATAATAGACATGTTTAAAATAATCACAATAAAAACTACTAAACATAAGATACTACATCCAACTCAAAACTTTAAGATAGTAAATTAATGAGTCTCGCATCTTATAAACTCTTCGCTCTTCCTTATTTTTTAATTATGGGACTAATTTTATACACCTCACACTTAAGCTTGCAACATTAATAGTATTAGCACAAAACTTGTATAGCCCTCAAAACAATGCATAAACAAACATCGTTGCGATAATTTGAATGATTCATATATGTAAGAGTGCATGGCATGACTAGAAGGGATAGAGTTAGTTAATATATCGAATCTCCTTTCTTTCTCTCTCTGATCGAGGTTCTCTAAAACTCTCAAATATCCAATTCAATTTTCAGAACCTTCACTGAAATAACCAATAAAATATACCTTTATGGTCCTCACTTCATTTCAATACATATCGTTTTCCCATCAAATATAATTCAGTCAATAAGTGTTAAGTGAAGAAAGTTTCAATTTTTTAATGCTTTTTAACGAAATAGCAAAGCTCTCGCTGGAATGAGCACGAAAATTCTAAGCAATAAAAAAGAATAAAAAAAGAAAGAAGTCTACCTACATCATCCACTAATAAAAAAAGAAAAATAAATAAATAAATGAATAAATAAATAAAGGTTGTTTAGCTTCACGGAAATAAAGAAATTGAAGTCTACGTAGACTTCAACATTATTAATATACGTTCTGCAATTATTACAATATGCATAGGAAACTTCCAAACAATTCAATGAATATTTAATAGTAATTTTATACAGTATAATGATTAGGGCGTGCTTGACTAATGAGACGCTAATTGTATCCCTAACCCTAGGAACAGGATTAGATAGATAAATCTGGATTGAAAGTGAAAACAGAACATAATAATAATAATTTAAACGTTTTCCCACACCAATTATTGGCTAGAGGAGTTTGAGTTTTACATAAATGTCCTAAATTCTTTTTAATATATAATTCAACGCACTTGTTGCCTTTAAGATAAATTTCATTTTGATTATCTAAGATATTTAGAAGGGTGATACTGCTAAAGAAAGTTAATTTGGGAGCAAAATCTTAGTTTACTACGTACTCGGAAAAAGACAGTGGGGTATGCAATTTGCATTGAGTGTCCACTGTCCATGACGTTGCCAACACAAACTTGCAATTTTTAAATTTCCACAAGAGTTTCTGGGTAGTATGCTGGTTATTGAGTATCTTATATATAGGTAATTTATATATTAACCTACCATATTAGAATTTAGAAAAGTCCTCATTTTTTATTTAAAAATAAACTACTATAATGTATATATTGCTAAGTTTACATACATGTGTTTGTTTAAATCTCCTAAATTCTTTTTAATAATCAACATATTTTTTGCCTCTAGCTATGATACTGTTGATTTTGATTATCTTATTTTATTTAATAGCTACTTTCAAGATTTTAGTTATTTTATTACTAGCTAGTTACAATTACCGTTTTTTTCAATGTGACGATGATCGTCCTCGATTTGTATTTATCACAAACTAAAGTGAAAGTTCTTACGAAGTTCTTTTTCCTATATATCAGATATTTTAGAGACAATTTCATTCATAAATGATTTGGAAAACTTTAGCGAGTAAAACGATTTAACTATGATTTGCGAGTATAGATTATTATATTAAAATATGTTTATATATATATATATATATATATATATATATATATATATATATATATATATATATATTAGAATTCTACCCATTTGTATGTTTTTTAGAAAAAATCTAAAGGACCGGTATTTTTATTAAAATTTGACTAATATTTAACCAGTAAAAAAATAAATAATTTCACATTATTAAAAATATTAATAATGACTAATTAATAATTACAAATTACAAAATCTACTAATCCTAACACTCCTCTTAATTAAAATTTTCTATATTTAATACCATAACCAATATATTAAAAATACCTATTAACAAAACGTTTTATCTTATCCTATAACCTAGCTAAAAAATTTTGGGGATTTTTACAAGGGCGGAGTTTCTCAAGAAATTTAATTTGGGAGCAAAATCTTAGTGTATTACGTACTCTGAAAAAGACAGTAGAGCATGCAATTTGAGTGTCCACACTGTCCATGACGTTGCCAACACAAACTTGCAATTTTTTAAATTTCCACAAGAGTTTCTGGGTAGTTTGCTTGTTGAGTATCTTATATATAGGCAATTATTAACTATATTAGAATTTAGAAAAGCTTTATTTAAAAAAAAAAACTATAATGTAATATTTCTAAGATTTCTTTTTCTTATTCATTCTGTGTGTTCATTCTGTGTGTGTGTGTTTTTTTTAACACTTATAACTAAATCTGTCTTTAAACCAAAACTTCTAATTTGGTTATTGAATAATTAATAGAGAATGGATAACCACTTATATTTTGATAATATCACATTTTTTTTATAAATTTATGTAAATATGTAATTAAAAGAAGAGTTTAATTTAAATACATTAGCAGTATAAAACGTTTTACAAGATTATGTAATTACAACAGTTCTCTTTAGTAACTATTCATGTGATCAATATAAAAAATAGTTATTTTTGTTAATATATCGCTATATTATAAATACACATATAAAAAATTTTATACTTATGTATCAAAATTAAATTCTTAAAAAATTTATATAAAAAATAACATTAATAAAAATGACAATATTATCTCAAATGACAAAGCAACTACTGTGGCACTTTCTTTGCCGCCGTCATCTCCTTCCCTTCTCCGGCATAGCCCTTTCTATCATCAACGTTGCACCCATAATTGTTAAGGATATATACCATGTATTATGTATGCACTAATAAACTATTTTACAAAGGCATGTATTTTAATATTTAGAAAATCAAATTAGTAATTAAAATGTATATGTATTTATATTCACCCACCTACTTCAGACAATACGCCCACAAATCTCTTTAGTATTAGATCGAAAACACCATATAGTCCAACCCTATTAAACAACTATTTACATTTAGACAATTAATTAAAAGAAGGAGATGCATACATTCTTTTATATATAGAATATATATTTTTCTCTTTTTCAGCTGATAGTTTTAGAGCTATTAACTTATACCGTAATCCAAGTATTTCTATTAATAGATGAAGTGTGAGATAAGATGCATTAATTTGATGCTTTCATCAATATTTAAAAGGTTTGTGCATATATAGAAAATAAAATGAAAACTCAAAACATCTTTAAATTCAATATTTTTATAATGTAACTTATATGATGAATAAATCTAGTAAATAATAAAAACTAATAAAAATAAACTAATACAAATTATTTTAGATTTATATTTTAAAGATATAAAATTTTAGTTAATAGTCAAATTAATTTTTAGAAGATGGTTCGTTTTTCAAATTTGTCGTTGAACAATTTTATCAATCAAATTAGACATTCAAAGATTATAAATTAATCAATTTCGTCCTTCAATCACTCAATTAATAATTTTCGACAACGATTAATGGTATGAAACATCAACTCATATCATACATGATAGTTAGAATATCTAATTATACACTAAATAAATATATTTATAAAAATTTATCAATTTAGTATCGTTAGATTATATTAGAATTAGGGTTTATATGTAATTGAAAAAATGGACTAAATTGATAAATTTTTATAAACATACTTGTTCAGCGTCCAATTAGACACGTTAGATATTATGTATATTATCAGTTAACGTTTTATATTATTAAAATCATTAATTAAGTGATGGAATGACAAAAATGATTAATTTGTAAAATTTAAAAAACTAATATAATTGATAAATTTTTTTAAAAAAAATAAAACAATAATCCATCTTTTAGAAACTAATTTTATCATTAATTTATTTTTTATTAACTAATTTTCGTCTAATTTTTTATAGTAATTCCTAAAATTCATGTGGTCGGTGCATCAATTTAAATTGATTCTTAAAGTTTTAATTGCATTATTATGGTGTTCGAAATTGTTCTTCCGACACCTTTTCGACCTATTTTTAGCAAGAGGTTGCCCCTTGTAAATTTTAAAAACATATGTGAATTTGTGGTTTTTCTTGAAATTAACAAAAAGTCAAGGGGCAAAGTTGTAACCCAATTATTATTAATTAATAATTAGCTTCCCCATATAATATAAAACTACCATCACATGAACAACACAAAGCACTCGCAAGAAAACTCTCTCTCTCTCTCTCTCTCTCTCTCTCTCACAAACAAAAATGTTGAGTCCTCTTCAAATCTTCTCAAAATCATCATCAACTTCTTCTTCTTCTTCTTCTCCTTCATCAGCTTTGAGTTCTACCAATAAGCTCAAGAACCTTATCCAAACCCTCGTACTCTCCCACATGTGCAGGCTCATACGTTCTCTCTCCAAATTCAAAGCCATAATCCTCAACATCATTAACAACAACTACGATTCAACCATTGATTTCCCTCATCACCACTATTCTACAAAGACCAATAGGATTATTCTCGGTTCTTTCAGGCTCCACTATAATTGGTGCTCCTCAAAATCCTCTACTGCTACTCATCACGTTCTTCCAGTGCTCCCAACAAAGAAATGGAACACCGAGAAGCAGCAACAACAAGAGGTAGTTGGTGAGAATTTCCATGACCTAGAGCTTGCAGGGTACTTGCAGTGGCTTGAGGAGAAGCCTCATCATGGCGGGGAAGAAGATCAGAATTCGAAAGAGATTAACGAGATTGATTTGATGGCTGAAATGTTCATTGCGAATTGCCATGAGAAGTTCAGGTTGGAAAAGCAAGAATCTGATAGAAGGTTCCAAGAAATGTTGGCTAGAGGATTGTGACAAGATTGAAGCCAATAATAATGCTGTCTTTGGATGCTAATTTTCCACTACAACCGAAGTTGGTACATACTAAAGTTGTTTTAAGGCAGTTATCTTTATACGAAGTTGATATTTAAAAATAGTTAAATAATAATAATTTAATCAAATGTATTAAATTATTTAACGATTTTTAAGTATTAACTCTATTTAAAGATAACTGCATTGAGTTTGTTGATACATAATTTCGACCGTCATCACTTGTATGTTTTTCCTTTCAAGTTTGCGTTCCAAACAACTGCACTGCAACCACAATTCGGTTACTACTTGTTAATTATTATTATATATATCCACTACTACTACTGTGGTGTGTGTAACTTGAGGGTTTAGGGCGTAGGTTTTTATTTTGTAGTTCAAATTAAGTTTCCTCTTTCTGTTCAAAAATTATGATACAGATACGAGTCTTATTAACAGCTTGTATTTAAGACAATAAATAAGTTTTATGGCTGGTAAGACTCGTTTTCTTATTGTAATTTAAAGATTACGACTGTGTTAGAGATATATACATGAGGTGTTAGAAGTGTATAGTACTATGTATAAATTTCTTTTCTTCTCTTTAATTTGTTGTATGCATTAGAAAGATGAAGAGGGTGGAGAGGGAATTTAAGGGGTGATTCAAGAAACACCAAGCACAATATAATAATTCTTCTATGGCTATGGTGTTTTTACCATGCAGCTTCAGGCAATGTTTAATTGTTTATACGGAAATTACTCTCTCTCCCTCCTTTTGATGTTTTAGACTTTTGGATCTGTGAACAATTTTACCATATTATTAGCTGATATTTATTGTTTTCTTAAGCTCTAACATTATATATATATTTTATCAACTTGAACCAATGCCTAATGAGTGATGAGTTTATTTGTTAGTTTAATTAAGTGTATCAAATATTGGTCAAATTTTTAAATAAATTTTAGATTTATAATACACTAGTACTAAATTTCTTGAATTAAAAATATCATGAAAAACATAATAAACCATAAAATTTAAATTGATAAAAAAATGTAAGATAATTATATTTTTAATAATAATATCTGCGTAATAAAGTAATATTACAAAAATAGAACGTTGTACAAATTAGTATCACTTCCCAAAATGAAAAATTGTATAAAGTAGTGCTAGTGGTTGGTACTTAATAATTAGGCAAAATTAGGAATTATTTGTATAGATCGATGCATATGCATATAAAATTATAAATGGAAAAAGGATGGATATGATTAAATTACGGAGAAGTTTGAGAAGCAAAAACCTTGTAACTTTGTACGGCGCCATGTCGTCTGGGGATCTGAAATATCGTTCTAAATAAGTGGACAATAACTTCCTTATCCAAATATAATTAAAGCGAATTTTGGCGCTACTTGTTTTGTTTGTTTCTATATGCTAGGGTTGTGGCCAAAAAAGAACGAGAAAGTGATCTAATGATGCCAAATTAGTATGTTAAGTTGTTAGCACTTGGCATATTTAAACATTCATTTACTAAGCTGCCCCTAGGTTTGTGTTTGGCATGTTTTGTGCCTACGTTCTACCAATAATATTTTATTGAACTCTAGTAGATAATCAACACCCAATCAGTAAATTATTAGTCAATTTAATCAATTTGGATTGGTCGAGTGGTTAGTTTACTCGTCGGTTTAAGTAAGTATTGGAAATTTGAATTTCATTTTGTACATGCAGTAATACATTGGTCAACAGCAGACCCTTAAATAATGTTTTGATCGATGACGAATTAATCTTTAATTTATCGAATTAGGGAATACCGTAAAAAAATCTATACTTTTAATTTTTTAAATTATTATTAATTAGTAATTATTTAAATTTTATTTTTTAAAAATACAAAATTAATAATTATTAATTACAGTTATTTAAAATTAACTGGCTAAAAATTATTTACTTATACTTTTTTATTTTATTTTATAAGAGCTTATAAGATGAAAAAATTCATGTTTTTCTTTTTTATTTTTTTTAGATTTAATTATCCAAAAATTCTAGAAGTATTAATAAAGATAACAAGAAATTTTTTATTTTTTAATGTATTTAATATATAAAAAAATAAAAAATATAATTAATTTACTTTTTTATTATAACTTTTTGTTTGTGCTATTAGAATCTCCTAAAGGCACTTAGCTTGCTAACAAAACCTTATTTTTTATTTTTTCTTTGTCATGAAATTTTAAGACCATGTTTGTTTTATATTTTTATTTTCTATCTTTATTTTTATATTTCTAGGCTTCACTATTTCTTTTTTTCACAAAATTTTAGAATAGAAACATTTTCTTAAACCAAACAAAACCTAAATTTCTTGAAGAATAAAAAAATGCATATGGTTGAGATTGGTTTTGTATTATTTATGGGAATACCATGCATGTTGACTAATTAAACTTATATTTATTAATATTATACACTAATAATGAGAAATAAAGCTGGTACAAAATAAAACGTTTATCAAATAAACAAAATTAATCTTAATTATACATTATATTTTACTAAAAGAAAAATATGTGAAAACAAAGAAAAATGTGTGTTTGAGATTAGTTTTATTTATTTGACGAACCTTAGCTTTGGCTTACCACAATTAATTAACACAACCTATTGTTTATGATTCTGAGTCCGAAATAATGCAAAAATATCTTTCAAAAAGATAATTTCGTTAGCAATAATATAAATCATAAAAGACGAAATATTTGTCCAACATATAAATTTAACTCCATGTCATAGTTCATCCTTGTTATTAGACTCCATTTTATTTGTGAAATTAATTATGTGTAACAATGTATGCAGTTTCCTCCATAGAAAATGGATTTCAGTAGGTGGAGTTTAATTATTTTTTGATAAGATACCATAGATTGAGTGTAATATTATATATTATAATAGGATAAACTACTAATTTAATCCTCAATAAATTAAATTGACATTAATTAAAATATTTTCAAAGTACATTTTTAAGAAAACTTTTAAATATATCACTATACCAGTATTTCAGTAAATTTTAATCGTTGATCTTAATTATATATATTTTTTATAATTAAGATCAACGATTAAATGTCACTGAAATAATAGTGTACTAGTATACTTACAAATTTTCCCATTTTTTAAGTACCTAGTGCTTAATTTGCATAATTCTTTTGTGGTAAAATTATCAGCAACATCTTAGTATTTCGCTAGTTAAGTTGATAATTTTCTCAATTATTTGTCAATTATATAATTATTGACTCTGGCCAAACAGCCTTAGCTGCTTGCAGAGTGTGGTTTTTCCGTTTTTGTATAATAATTAGACTATTAAATGATATAAAAGATATAATAAAAGTGTGGACATTGGACTCAATCGACACTGGTTCACCTGCTCCAACCCCTCTTGGTTTAAGTGTTTTTTATGATTGAATTTATATCTTGAATTGAAGACCGAACTAACACTTGATGAATTTTTAGTTTTTTTTTTAATAAGAGGATAAAAGAAAGGGAAATTGTTGAAAGTTACTAAAATGTGCATTATTCTTTGCACTCTCCAAAACAAAAAATATTTTATCGTAACAGTGACTCAAATAAGAATAATATTGTTTAAATATAAAATCATGACCCCTACCAGACATACAGCAGTATATTCACTCTCATCACACCCACTACCAGACAGCTATACACATGTTATTAGTATGATAGATCCAACATGTAGTACTTTATTTTGAATGCAAAATCTAAGTTACAAGTAAAGTAATTATCTAACTAATTATATCCATTCAGTAAGATTTTCTCGGATATTTTGAAAAGAACTAGAGAAGTGCTTGTTCAATGATTTTTCTTGCCTTAGCTTGATTGGGTGTCGCTCATGACTTGACTGCCATGTTTTAAAAAAAAAAAGCTTGTGGCTTTATTTCTTTCAAAATAAATCAGGTTTGAATGCACTTAGGGTGTGTGTTGTTGAAAAAATTATAAATAATTTTTGGGAATTTTAATATGAAAATATGATATTTTTATGTTTGGTTTAAAATTTGAAAAGCTATTTCTAAGTAAATTTGATTTCAGAGAATCAAAATACCATTATTTCAATTTTTATCTTCCTTCTGTATATATTTGATTCCATGGAAATAATATCTAAATAACAAAGTAATACTTGAATCACACACCCCCTTAGAATAGGAAAAGGATAAAAGAAATTGTTACGAACTAGCTCCCAATTTAGACTTCGAAGAATTCTCTTTGCCTCTTTTATTAGGAGTATTTAAATTCTCTTATGATTTTCTTTCGAACACTATAAATAAATAGTTCAACATAGGTCCAAAGTATGTATTATTTAATCCTAATTTTTATACCTCTTGAATCAATACTAATTTGAGTGTCGAAATTTTTTATAGGTAAACTCTTCTGTATATCGTTGTTGGGTTATAGGATCACCTCCGACTAAAAATCTGTCATTTTATCTTCTCTTTCTGACCAACTTAGCTTCTGACCAACTTAGCTGATGATTCAAGTTATATATCTTTCAAAACATTGGCACCATATGTAAAAATTTTCACTCAACAACAATCTTAAAAAACTACCTCTAGATGCACTATTTACAACAAATTCTCCCATTTATTTTTTCAAGATCTTTTCTCTTGCTTTTCCTCTTTTTCTTTTGAGATGTGGTCCACGATCCCACCAATCTTTCTTCGGAGAACACAGGATGATTTGATGGCCATCTTCAACACCAAAATTTTAAATATCTGGTCGTTTTAGAAGCAACTAATGAAAGCCCTCAATAGCAAGAACATACTCTCCTGAAATAAATCATTAGTCAAGACGACAAATTATGTGGTTTAGAAAAAATTTATCCTCCAATAGAATCCTCAAAATCAACAAAATTTCCAAATCCAAGATGAGGTCATGCAAATAGCAGAAGACTTGGCCAAAACGGAAGCGTGAATCCTAGTAGATATCAAGTGCAGTGAGTGCAAGTGCCAAAAAAAATTAAAACTTAGACTAAAACACAAACAATGGGAATAAGGAGCTCTCTCATTATCAAATAGCTACAGAGATCTCGAGACACTCTTGCTCTAAAACAGAAGCTGTTGAGCTCCCAACAAAACAACCTAAGGCTTCACAGATAGGAGCCAGGGGTTGAAATTCTTACCTGTTTTTTGCAAAGATCCTTAACAAAGAAATTCCAAAAAAAATTTTCATTCTACGATTGATCCACAACACTATCTGAATGTTTCTAAAAATTGAATGGTCCTCTAAGAAGTCTCAAATATTCAAAACGTGCCTCAACTTATATTTCATTATGTAAAAGTTAGGAGAATCTTCGAGAGGCTACCTGAACAGTTTAAACACATAATATACTCAAATCTAAGACTTTTAGTCTCAAGTAGTGCTCATGGCTCTAGTAAAAGAGTTGAGAGAAGACAAGTCCTTTTAAAAAAATCTCACTAAGAACATCATTATACCATGAGAGATATCCAAGATTTTGTGCATAACTACGTGCATCAAGAAAATGGTTAAAAAGCAATAAAGTCCAACCACTATCATCGAAAATACCCCCAAAAATTTCATTCTACGGATGACCAGTTGAAGCACAACTAGAGCTCTATCAAAGACAACGAGAACACCTCGTTTACGGCTTTAAACATTTAATTGGCTTAACTGTACTATGAGATATAACAGGCATAGGGATGAATCCCAAATTCCTGCTATTTGCATTCTACAACCTCCTAGGAAAAAAAGACTCAATTGCAGATGCCACTAAGCTAACAAAAATGACACAAAGATATAAAGACTTTTACAATAAAGTCAAGTTGGGACTTAAGAGCAAAAATTTTTAGAAATATATGGCCAAATAAAATAGGAGAAGCAAATCTAAAAGGAGTACAAAGAAAAAATATGCTATCCGTTCTTTGCAGAGATCCTCAACAAAGAAATTTCAAAAAGGTTTTCCATCCTACGATTGACCCACAGCACCACCTGGATGCTTTTAAAAATTGAATGATCCTCTGAGAAGTCTCAAATATCCAAAACGTGCCTCATCTCATATTTCATTATGTAAAAGTTAGGAGAATTTTCGAGAGGCTACCTGAATAGTTTAAACACATAATATACTCAAATATAAGACTTTTAGTCTCAAGTAGTGCTCATGGATCTAGTAAAAGAGTTGAGAGAAGACAAGTCTTTTTAGAAAAATCTCACTAAGAACATCATCATACCATGAGAGAGATCCAAGATTTTGTGCATAACTACTTGCATCAAGAAAAGGATTAAAAAGCAATAAAGTCCAACCACTATCGTCGAAAATACCACAAAAAATTCCATTCTACGGATGACCAATTGAAGCAAAATTAGAGCTCCATCAAAGACACCGAGAACACCTCGTTTACGGCTTTAAACATCTAATTGGCTTAACTGTACTACGAGATATATCAGGCATAGGGATGAATCCTAAATTCCTGCTATTTGCATTCCACAACCTTCTAAAAAAAATTCAGTTGCAGATGCCACCAAGCTAACAAACATGACACAAAGATACAAAGGCTTTTACAACAGGGTCGAGTTGGAACTTAAAAATAAAATTTTTAGAAATATATGGCGAAGTGAAACAGAAGAAGCGAATCTAAAAGGAGCACACAAAAAAATATACTACCCTTTTTTTGCAGAAATCCTCAACAAAAAAATTTTAAAATGGTTTTCTATCCTGCGATTGACTCACAACACCACCTGGATGCTTTTAAAAATTGAATGGTCCTCTAAGGAGTCTCAAATATCCAAAACGTGCCTCAAATCATATTTCATTATGTAAAAGTTAGAAAAATCTTCGAGAGACTACCTGAATAGTTTAAACACATAATATACTCAAATCTAAGATTTTTACTCCCAAGTAGTGCTCGTGGCTCGAGTAAAAGGGTTGAGAGAAGACAAGACCTTTTATAAAAGCCTCACTAAGAATGTCATCATACCATGAGAGAGATCAAAGCTTTTATGCATAACTAGTTGTATCAAGAAAAGGGTTAGAAAGCGATAAAGTCAAACCACTGTCGCTGAAAATACCACCAAAAATTTCATTCTACAGATGACCAATTGAAGCACAACTAGAGGTCCATCAAAGACAACTAGAACACCTCATTTACGGTTTTAAATGTCTAATTGGCTTAACTATACTATGAGATATGCCAAGCATAAGGATGAATGCTAAATTTTTGCTCTTTGCATTCCACAACGTTCTAGGAAAAAAGATTCAATTATAGATTTCACCAAGCTAACAAACATGTACAAAGATACAAAGACTTTTACAATAGGGTTGAGTTGGGACTTAAGAATAAAAATTTTTAGAAATATATGGCCAAGCAAAACAGGAGAAGCGAATCTAAAAGGAGTAGAAAAAAAAATATGCTATCCGTTCTTTGCAGAGATCCTCAACAAAAAAATTTCAAAAAGATTTTCCATCCTACGATTGGCCCACAATACCACCTGGATGCATTTAAAAATTGAATTGTCCTCTAAGGAGTCTCAAATATCCAAAACATGTATCAGCTCATATTTCATTATGTAAAAGATAGAAAAATCTTAGAGTGGTTACCTAAACAGTTTAAACACATAATATACTCAAATCTAAGACTTTTAGTCCGTCCCAAACAATGCTCATGGTTCTAGTAAAAGGGTTGAGAGAAGACAATCCCTTTTATAAACTCCTCATTAAGAACATCATTATACCATGAAAGAGATCCAAGATTTTGTGTATAACTACTTGCATCAAGAAAAGGGTTAAAAAGCGATAATGTCTAACCAATATCTTCAAAAATATCCCCAAAAATTTCATTCTACGGATGACCAATTGAAGCACAACTAGAACTCCATGAAAGACAACTAGAACACCTCATTTATGGCTTTAAATGTCTAATTAACTTAACTATACTACGAAATATGTCACGCATAGGGAGAAATCCTAAATTCATGCTCTATGCATTCCACAACATTCTAAAAAAAGATTCAGTTGCAGTTGCAGATGCCACAAAGCTAACAAACCTGACAAAAAGATACAAAGACTTTTACAATAAAGTCGAGTTAGGACTTAAGAACAAAAATGTATATAAATATATGGCCAAGTGAAACAAGAGAAGCGAATCTAAAATGAGCACAAAAGAAAAATATGCTATTCGTTTTTTGCAGAGATCTTTAAGAAAGAAATTTCAAAAATGTTTTTCATCCTACGATTGACCCATAACACCACCTGGATGCTTTTAAAAATTGAATTGTCCCTAAGAAGTCTCAAATATTTAAAGTGTGTCTCAGCTCATATTTCATTATGTAAAAGTTAGAAGAATCTTCGAGACGCTACCTGAACAGGTTAAACACATAATATACTCAAATCTAAGACTTTTAGTCTCAAGTAGTTCTCATGGCTCTAGTAAAAGAGTTGAGAAAAGATAAGTCCTTTTAGAAAAGCCTCACTAAAAATATCATCATACCATGAGAGAGATCCAAGATTTTGTGCATAATTACTTGCATCAAGGAAAGGGTTAAAAAGCGATAAAGTCCAACCACTATCGTCGAAAATACCCCTAAAATTTTATTCTACGGATGACCAATTGAAGCACAACTAGAGCTCCATCAAAGACAATAAGAACACCTTGTTTATGGCTTTAAATGTATAATTGGCTTAACTATATTACGAGATATCTCAGACATATGGATGAATAATAAATCCCTGCTCTTTGCATTCCATAACATTCTAGGAAAAAAGATTTAGTTGCAGATGCCATCAAGCTAACAAACATGACACAAAGATACAAAGACTTTTACAATAGGATCGAGTTGGAGCTTAAGAACAAAAACTTTTAAAAATATATGGCCAAGCAAAACAGGAGAAGCGAATCTAAAAGGAGCACAAAAGAAAAATATGCTACTCTTTCTTTGCAGAGATCCTCAATAAAGAAATTTCAAAAAGGTTTTTAATCCTACAATTAACTCACATCACCACCTGGATACTTTTAAAAATTGAATGGTCCTTTAAAGAGTCTCAAATATTCAAAACGTGCCTCAACTCATATTTTATTATTTAAAAAATAGAAGAATCTTCGAGAGGCTACCTGAACAGTTTAAACACATAATATACTCAAATCTTAGACTTTTAGTTCCAAGTAGTGCTCAAGGCTCTAGTAAAAGGTTTGAGAGAAGACAAATTTTTTTTAAAAGCCTCACTAAGAACATCATCATACCCTGAGAGAGATCCAAGATTTTGTCCATAACTACTTGCATAAAAAAAAAGTTAGAAAGCAATAAAGTCGAACCACTGTCGTCAAAAATACCCCCCAAAAATTTTATTCTACGTATGACCAATTGAAGCACTTCTAGAGCTCCATCAAAGACAACTAGAACACCTCGTTTATGACTTTAAATGTCTAATTGGCTTAACTGTACTACGAGATGTGACAGGCATAGGAATGAATGCTAAATTTCTGCTCCTTGCAATCCACAACGTTCTAGAAAAAAAGATTCAGTTGTAGATGTCACCTAGCTAACAAACATGATACAAAGATACAAAGACTTTTACAATAGGATCGAGTTGGAACTTAAGAACAAAAACTTTTAGAAATTTATGACCAAGCGAAACAGGAGAAGCGAATCTAAAAGGAGCACAAAAAAAATATGCTATTCGTTCTTTGCAGAGATCCTCAACAAAGAAATTTTAAAAAAGTTTTTCATCCTACAATTGACCCACAACACCACTTGGATGCTTTTAAAAATGGAAATGTCCTCTAAGGAGTTTTAAATATCCAAAACGTGCATCAGCTCATATTTCATTATGTAAAAGATAGAAGAATCTTCGAGTGGCTAACTAAACAGTTTAAACACATAATATACTCAAATATAAGAATTTTAGTCCCAAACAGTGCTCATGACTCTAGTAAAAGGGTTGAAATAAGACATTCCCTTTAAGAAAAGCCTAACTAAGAACATCATCATACCATGAGAAAAATCCAAGATTTTGTGCATAACTACTTGCATCAAGAAAATGGTTAAAAAGCGATAAAGTCCAGCCATTATCGTAGAAAATACCCCCAAAATTTTCATTCTATGGATGACCAATTGAAGCACAACTAGAGCTCCATCAAAGACAACTAGAATACTTTGTTTATGGCTTTGAATGTCTAATTGGCTTAACTATATTACAAGATATGTCAAGTATAGGAATGAATCCTAAATTCCTGCTCTTTGCATTCCACAACATTATTCTTGGAAAAAATATTAAGTTGCAGATGCCTCAAGGTAGCTAATATGACACAAAGATACAAAAATTTTTACAATAGGGTCAAGTTGAGGCTTAAGAACAAAAATTTTTAGAAATATATGGCCAAGCGAAACATGAGAAGCGAATCTAAAAAGAGCACAAAAAAAATATGCTACTCGTTCTTTGCAGAGATCCTCAACAAAAAAGTTCCAAAAAGATTTTTCATCCTACGATCGACCCACAACACCACCTGGATACTTTTAAAAATTAATGGTCCTTTAAGAAAACTCAAATATCCAACACGTGCCTCCGCTCATATTTCATTATGTAAAAGTTAGAAAAATCTTTGAGACGATACTTGAACAGTTTAAACACATAATATACTCAAATCTAAGACTTTTAGTCCCAAGTAATGCTCATGATTCTAGTAAAAGGGCTAAGAGAAGATAAGTCCTTTTAAAAAAGGCTTACTAAGAACATCATCATAGCATGAGAGAGATCCAAGATTTTGTGCATAACTACTTGCATAAAAAAAAGTGTTAGAAAGCAATAAAATTCAACCACTGTCATCGAAAATATCCCAAAAAATTTCATTCTACGGATGACCAATTGAAGCACAACTAGAGCTCCATCAAAGACAACTAGAACACCTCGTTTACGGTTTTAAACGTGTATTTGACTTAATTGTACTACAAAATATACCAGGCATAGTGATAAATCCTAAATTCCTGCTCTTTGCATTCTATAACCTTCTAGAAAAAAAAGATTCAGTTGCAGATGCCACCAAACTAACAAATATGACACAAAGATATATGAAAATTTACAATAGGGTCGAGTTGGGATTTAAGAACAAAAATTTTCAGAAATATATAGCTAATGAAAACAGGAGAATCGAATGTAAAAATAGCACAAAAGAAAAATATGCTACCCATTTTTTGCAGAGATCCTCAACAAAAAAATTTCAAAAAGGTATTCCATCCTTCAATTAACCCACGACACCACTTGGCTGCTTTTAAAAATTGAATGGTCCTCTAAGGAGTCTCAAATATCCAAAACGTGCCTCAGCTCATATTTCATTATGTAAAAATTAGAAGAATCTTTGAGAGGCTACATGAACATTTTAAACACATAATATACTCAAATCTAAGACTTTTAGTCCCAAGAAGTGTTCATGGCTCTAGTAAAAGAGTTGAGAGAAGACAAGCCCTTTTAGAAAAGTCTCACTAAGAACATCATCATACCATGAGAGAGAGAGATCCAAGATTTTGTGCTTAACTACTTGCATCAAGAAAAGGCTTAGAAAGCGATAAGGTCAAACCACTGTCGTCGAAAATATCCCAAAAAATTTCATTTTACAGATGACCAATTGAAGTACAACTAAAGCTCCATCAAAGACAACTAGAACACCTCGTTTATGACTTTAAATGTCTAATTGGCTTAACTGTACTACGAGATATGCCGGACATAGGGATGAATCTTAAATTCCTGCTCTTTGTATTTCACAATGTTCTAGTAAAAAGATTCAGTTACAGATGCCACCAAACTAACAAACATGACATAAAGATACAAAGACTTTCACAATAGAGTTGAGTTGGAATTTAAGAACAAAAATTTTTAGAAATATATGGCCAAGCGAAACCGGAGAAGTGAATCTAAAATGAGCACAAAAGAAAAATATGCTACCCGTTTTTTGTAGAGATCCTCATCAAAGAAATTTCAAAAAAGTTTTTTATCCTATGATTGACCTACAACACCATCTGGATGCTTCTAAAATTTGAATGGTCCTCTAAGGAGTCTCAAATATCCAAAACATGCCTCAACTCATATTTCATTATGTAAAAGTTAAAAGAATTTTTGAGAGGCTACTTGAATAGTTTAAACACATAATATACTCAAATCTAAGAATTTTAATCCCAAATAGTATTCATGGCTCTGGTAAAAGGGTTGAGAGAAGACAAACTTTTTTTTTGAAAAATTTCACTAAGAACATCATCATACCATGAGAGAGATCCAATATTTTTTGCCTAACTACTTGCATCAAGGAAAGGGTTAAAAAGCGATAAAGTCCAACCACTATAATACCCCCTAAAATTTTATTCTACGGATGACCAATTGAAGCACAACTGGAGCTCCATCAAAGACAACAAGAACACCTCGTTTATGGCTTTAAATGTTTAATTGGTTTAACTGTATTACAAAATATGCCAAACATAGGGATGAATCCTAAATTGCTGCTCTTTACATTCCACAACGTTCTAGTAAAAAAAGATTCAGTTGCAGATGCCACCAAACTAACAAACATGACACAAAGATATAAAGACTTTCACAATAGGATCAAGTTGGGACTTAAGAACAAAAACTTTTAGAAATATATGGCCAAGAAAAACAGGAGAAGCGAATCTAAAAGGAGCACAAAAAAATATGCTAACAAAGATGAATCTTTCTTTAAAAAGAAGGGACCCATAATCAAGGTCGACTAAATGAAAATTTAATTTCTATGATATTCGATGATTTTCGAGAAGAAGAAAATCCACATCAAAGAATGTTAGATAATCCTAGACGGGTATATTTTACTATGGGTCAGCTTTGGATATCTACCTGTTACAAGAACAATAATCAACGTGAAATGGCTGATCATTTCGACTACAATTTAGCCAACAATGCCATCATAGGAAGATCAACCCTCAATAAAATATGTGCAATAAGGCAACATTTGTTTAGTGTCTATGGACATGAATACGGCAGCACATCTCTACCGTTTATTTAATAAGATACAAATTTTTTTATGGACAAGTTGAAACACTTATACAACTAAAATATGTGTCTTTAGTGTCTCTTCTTTATCTTGAGACACTAAGATACAATTTTTTTGTCCCTTCTTTTATCATTAAATTTTAATTGTCCTTATGATAACCCTAATCCTTATCGCCTTATTCCCTCTCACCGTTTCCTTCCTCTGATCTATTTCTCCTTCCATCGTTACCTTCCTCCCTCCTCCTTCTTCCTTCCTTCATCTGCCTTACCCACTGTATCCCTCCTTTACACGTCACGCCACCTCCCTCCTTTTCTTCTTCTTCCTCTTCTCCAACCTTTCCTTCCTCTTCTTCCTCCTATTTCATCCCCTCTAGTTCGTCACTTTCCAAGCCTCATCTCTTCCATTTCTCCTTCTTCAAAATCAAGATCCTCTATCACAGTTATTGTCATCGTCATCGCTATTCACCGTCTTGTCTATCATCGTTTCCAAATCTGACATTTCATATGCTTCAAGTCACGTTTGTCATCGTCTTTGATATTACTAACTTATAAATTTATTTTTCTCCCTTTCCTTCTCTAAATTTGCCTCTCTCTCATGCAATCATCTTCTTCTGCCTGTCTTCCATACAATCTATCTTTTTTATTTGAGTTCTTTGTTTTTTTTTAATTGCATATTTAATTTTTTTTATTTATTTAAATTTTAATTAATGTTTATTAGATCTACTGATGTTTTATCTAATTAAATTTGTTGATTATTTTAAAAGTTATAAATAGTAATAGAGAAGTGGTGTTGGTGATAATACAAAAGAAGTAGTGATAATAATAATGGTAATTTTTCTATGATAAAAATAATACTAAGGACAATATTAACCTTTATAATTTATTGTTCTATTTTATATATAATTATTAAATTAAAAAAAATTATTATGTTTATTATGTTTATGCCTTCAATATCTATATTTTTTTTTTGTCTCTATCTTAATTCATACATCAATCGAATGCAATCTAACTGCCACATTCCTACTACTCATCACTATGAAATTCATCACTGATTAGGAATCTATGGGCGTCATAAAAAGGGACAAAGTTATGGGAGGAAGTGTCACAACACCATCTTAAATGACAACAAATATAATTTGGAAATTTATTTAATTTTTATCTAATAGTTTGTTTAAGTGTTCTTAACACTTTAGCATTTATTTCTTATTTTGAATTCTTTACGTTTGAATTAATTTTGAATTTGGAACTAATATAAGATGTAAATTCATTAAGTTACAATGTATAATAATTCCAATTCAAAAATGAAAAATGTTTGATAATAAAAAATATTTAGTCAAAATCAATCAAAATTTATTTTATTTAATATTTATTAATTGTTTACAATAATTAATAAATATTAAATAAGATAAATTTTAACTTTTTTTTGTTTTTCTAACATTATTGTTGATAAATCAATTTGTTATGTTTTCTATCCAAGTCAGCCGCGAATGTGAAATTTCTAACCTTATCTCACTAATACAACATTCAGACGACAATTTCTTTGAATACATTGTACATGTATCAAATTCATATTAAACTGATCTTTTTTAACTCAATGATTAAGCTCAATTTGTTTTGTATATATGTAGTAAAATAAATGGTGAAAAGATTCCTTTTTTCCTTCTGGTGGAACTCTTGATAATTAGACACATATATATTCAATTCACAATTGTTTTCCAAAAAATAATTAATTGATATTATGTGAGTAGATTGGGAGTAAAGAATGATAATTGGTCAATGGTGGGTCTTCATGTCTGATTATTGACATTGGATCTTGAAAACATGTGAGTATGTTCTAATAAAACAAATGAAAAACTATTTGGATGATATAGCGGAAATAGAAGAGTACAAATTTATTTCTTGTTTTGCCATGTGTGTCGAACACTATTATATTATGGTAATAGACCAATTAATTTAGATTAATAATTTTGATAATGAAATATATATGAAAGAATCTCACATCAAGCTAATGTGCATGATTGGACATTGTATATACAAACTTTATTAAGGAATCTCAAATTTTGAATAATCTTTCGAGTTAGCTACTAGCATATAATAAGCTTCGATCGATTTGTTAACAGTTTAATAAACCAAATTAATTATGAGCCGAACTTATTTAAGCCAAGAATCCAATAATAAGCTTATTTTCAACGAGCCAGTTTAATCATTTATCATAGTTGACTCATTACTTTATGAACTAACTCAACAACAACTAATATGTTTATATATAGTATTATTACATTGTTTTGATCCCTAATATTTATTTAGACTAAGTTTTTATTTCATTTTAACGTTTGAAACATTATAATTTTATTTTAAATATTTTATTTTATTATATTTTAATTCTTTAGTTAAAATTTTTAACCAAAAATAAATAGAATAAAATAAATTATTTAAAATTAAAATATGACATTTCAAATATTAAAAGTCTTAATTCAAACGTTAAAGACTAAAATAATATTTTATCCTATTACATTATTATGTGCTTCTTCAATATAAATTATATTATAAATAAGTTGTAGTTTTTAGATATTTAATTTAAATTAAATAAGATAATTCATACATTCAAGTGGCCTAAACTTTTAAGAAACCAAATTGAGTTTTATATATAATATATATATATATATATATATATATATATATACTAAATTCTTATAATATTTAGCTCTACTCACTTTCATGCCTAATCACGTATTTTCTTTTGTTTGAATATTGGAAATATCATAATAAACATGACACTCCTTAGTCCTAACACCGATTTCACTTAATTATTCTTTATATTTTATTTTTTATTTCTTTCCTTGTTAATTTTACTTAATTGAGTAGAATTAGATACTCAAAATATATAGACCAGTCAAGACAATTTTTTGCAAGTACATGGTTCTTATTAGGAATAATAACAGTAAAAGAAAATGGGAAGGCATCAATTTGATGCCTATTTATGTTTATATTATCCCTTTATTATTCCACAACTTCCGTAGCTACTTTATTAGAGTGAGGGAGAGAGAGATACTTTTATAGAGAATAGAATTAGGTTCTGCTGGTCTGATCTCCTTGTTACATAATAAACAATGGACAATAATGTTGGTAGATAATGAATGAATGAATAGGATTAGAAAGTTAGTTAGCACCGCTGGCAAAGGAGGAAAGTTACATGCCAATTCTCAGCAATGAATTTGTTAGTATGAGAAAGTTATTATGTGTAGGAAGTTGGTTATTCTATTAGTGAGGTTAAGTTAACATGCTCATGTGTATAATCTAAAGCTTGTACTACAAGCAAACTTAAAAAGATAGTGAAAAATAAGATAAAATTGGTGATTCAAGGTATGATAAAAAAAAATTGCCTATGAAAAAGTCTTTGCATTAGTAACAAAAAATTGAAATTCTTGGAATCTTATTATGCTTCGTTTCTAAAAAGCTATGTGTGAGATAGTCACTTGGATTTGAGGGTAAGAAGCATTCATATCATTTTCTGAAACTAAAGAAAGCTTTGTAGTTTATATGATTGTAAAAAAGTTTTAAGAGTCTGGGGTGATCGGTTTAGCTCCTAGTTAACTTAGAATGGCTTCAGGAGAGACATTTATGGCTTTACTAATTTTACACTACATGGTAGAATGAGTGTTTCATTGTTTATAAATTGATACAATCATATTAGGCGTATATCAAAATCAATCGCCAAATTGTTACTAATATAATATATGTTCAAATACAAAATACACATTGAAAATAAGTTAACAAATACATATATTTATATACAAATATTAATGACTAATTTTAATGTATAAATAGTATTTTTGATGTTGATAATATCATCTTTAGAACAATATAAATATCATTTTGCATTGTAAGCACTTTATAGATTTTATGAAAAGTAAGTATGAGACAAAGATGATGGAAGAGCTTGGGTTTTTTCTTAGACTTCATATCAAGCTATCTACAAATTAAAAGGCATCCACATTCATCAATCTAAGTATGATAAAGAACTTTTTCAAAAGATTCCAATTTCAGATACTAAGTCAATAATAACTTCCACATACATTTTTTTCAAATCTTAAATGTTAATGAAGATGGAGAAAATGCTTTTGAAATTGCTTACAGATGAATGATTGAATCAATCCTCGATTTTATTGCTTACTGATTTTATAAGTGATAATGGCAAGTCTGTTCATTGGAATTTTTTTAAGTTTGTAGGGGAGTTCAAACACTCTGATGATTGTCAATGTGTGTCCCAATTTTTTAAACTTATCTAAAACTTTATCATCTCTCAAAATACTGTGTTAAGTCTTGAAAAAATGATGTATTAAGTCTTGGAGAAAATAAATACAATAAAAAAGTCTGTCCAAATTTTTCTAATAAAACTCAAAATGATGAGGATTTTTTATTTCATTATTGATGAAGAAAGTGAGATTTACGAAGATATTAGAAAAAATGGTGTTAAAATGGTATTTAATGGAGTCTGGGGGCGTGTTCTTTGGGAAGCATAACACGCAAAGTGTGTATTTTTGCGTGCATGGTCGACACGTGTCAAGCCCCTGCAAGCCCGTGAATAAGGTGATGGTTTTATTGTTTCTCTCACCAATTTGCATAAGCTTCTCCAATTTGCATACATTGTCATTTTCAGAGACACAACCACAGTTTCACACATTCTTTTCCTTCTACTCTTCAATGCTTCTTTAGTTTCACCCTTCTATCCAGGGACGGTTCTACATACATTGTTGTGGGGCAAGCGCCCCCACTACAATTTGAGATTTTTTGAGTAGTATATGATAATAATATTTATTTGCCCTCATTAGATTATTAAATTTGACCCCACAATAAATTTTTACTCAACTTTTGGTACTTAATCGTCAATTTAAAAATTTTATATTAGAAATTCGTTAGAATTCAGAATGATCAATTCTCAAATTTAAACGAAATTAGTGTTCTTTTTTAAAAATCAACTCAAAAGAATATTATTTATCTTCTTTTCAAATTAGCTTTAATTTTTGCATAGCAACTGTATTAATTGAAAGAATTTTTTTAACTATAAATATAAAGGTGAATACTATGGTGCCTATAATGTAGTGCCTATTTACTAAAAAAGGTTAAAAGTTATTATTTTATTTAAAAGATATAAAAATAAAATAATTTTTAAAAACTCAAAACTTACTACAAAAAGTAAGTTAGGCAACATTTAGGCAAAAACTCATAGGCACCATAGAATTGGCCAAATATAAATAAGAGTCGACTTCTAATTGTGTTAGGAAGTGAATTTTTAAATAATTATTTAGTAATATATATAAAAAGAGAGAAATTTTGATGGTAGTTAACAGAAAAATTATTTAATTTTTTAAAATATAAAACCTAAAATAATAGAAATTTAAATTATATATTATTATTTAAATTACTATTTTAGTATTGTAATTTATATATTAGATATTTTGAAGGCTAATCATATTTTACAATAATAAAATATAATCATAACAATAATTATGTTATATGTACATAAAAAATAATTATTTGTATAAAATATATATTAAAATATAAAATACACATTAAAAATAAGTTAAACAATACATATATTTATACACAGATATATAATAATTAATAAATAATTTAATATTTAATTTTTTATATACATATATTATTTTTATTATAAAAATAATTATGATGTTATATAAATTTTGCCCCCACTACCAAAATTTTCTGGATCCGTCACTGCTTTCATAGTTCCTCCTGCACAGACTTTCGTCTTCATTTACCAAGCTTTTTGTTTCTTCAAAAATTAACATGTAAGTTATTTTAATATTACTAATATAGTTAGTAGATTAATTGTGTATTTTTTTAATCTGAAATAGAGATAATGTGATAATAATATGTATAGTTGTTATTTAAATTAAATAGTATTTATTTATTAGTAGTTGAAAAAAAATACATAAATAAAAATTATACCTTTATTATATATTTAGATGGATGATAATGATGTTAATTAATAATTAGTATTAAATATATTTTAAATTTAAATATAATTTTTTATTTAAGCTATTTAAATCTGAAAATAAAATATAATTGTGATTTTAATTTATATTTTAAAAAGTTTAAATTTAAATAGATATTTAAATATATTTCAGTTTTAATTTTATATTGAATCATTGTGGACCAAACCATTGTGGTGTATTGCATTACATGATATAAATTGAAGTTTTAATCATCACATGAACCTCATTTCAATCACTATATTATTATATATTTTATTATTCTTATTTCAATCACATATGGCATTTAACTTAGAACTTATACATAGGTTATTTATACATAATAAGTAGCACTTATTCATTAGTTTGCATAAATTTTATTAGACATCTTTAATTTGAATTGATTTCTATTATAAATTATTATATTTTGATTTAGTAGTTGGTATTAGAGCTTATTAGTATATTTTATTGTAATTTTTGCAGTTAGAAGGAAAAGAACGAATACTACTAAAATTGAGTACAAAAAAATTAGATTAAGAAGAAAATTAATATTACTATTGAAAAGAGGACAAAAAAAACTTATGACTTTTAAATTGATGAAAGGAAGATGAAAAATTTAGAAAAAAAAAATGTTAGCCGATATGACTAATAGATAGTCAAAAAAGAAAAAGATTTTTATTGGTATTGGTGAAAACTCAAGAAAAAACTGTAAGGATAGAGAGTTTGTTGTAAGTACTTCATACTTACCAGAACCTATGTTGACCGATAAGCTTGAAAGATTAGATTTTACAAAACATCTTTTAATCCAAATGCATTTCAATGTGGAGTCTCTGCTGGTCAAGTTTATTCAAATACAATGAAACCAATGCAGCTTCATTTTTTGTTGTTAAAAATAATGACTGAGTGGAGTCTTGTACTGGTTATCTTGACTGCACGTTGAAGCTGTTACTATGTTGATGAAAAATTCATGTGAAAAGATTTTAGTTGCTGTACCTTGTGTTTGTTGATAAAAGTCGAATTTGTTGAAGAAAGTACCATAGGACTCATTTATCTTCTACTAAAAATCATCACTTGAATTTGTTATTGAGATCCTTCAATTAAGATTGTCTGTTCTTGTGTTGCTGAAATGAGCACATAGCTAAATTTTTTGTTCCTGTAAATCATTTTTTGTATCTTTTTTGTTGCTGGAAATAATGACTGAGTGAAGTTTTGTACTGGCTATGATGACTGAACCTTGAAGCTATTGCTGTCTTATTGGAAAATTCATGCGAAAAGATTTTAGTTGCTACACCTTGAGTTTGTTGGTAAAAGTCGAGTTTGTTGAAGAAAGTACCGTAAGATTCATTGTTTTTTTGCTAAAAATCATCGCTTGAATTTGTTAATGAGCACATAGCTAACTTGTTTGTTCCTATAAATCATCTTATGTATTAAATCTCTTGTTGTTGAAACAAATCATAGTTGAATTTAATGTTAAAAATGAGATTATGTTCTCTGTGCAAATCGAAATAGGTTTGATGAGTTAAAGTGTTGTTGCCATGCTCTATGCTTTTTTTTTTTTGGCAAGAATTTTAATAGTGTCTTCATCACATCTCAGTTGCTGGTATGAATTATTATGGGTGTTTAGGGTTTTTAGGTGTAGCTATCATAATAAGGAATTGTGTGCTCCTTATAATTTGAGTTTTGGGATTTTGTGATTCAAGGAACAGGGTAGTAGATTTCTCGTTAACCAGGAATAAGAATTGAAAATTACAACTAGTTGGATTAGTTCACTGATTGTTAATGTACAAATTAAAATAAGCCATGCTATCGTTATATGTTCAATGAGCCTGGTCTCTTTTAAGTCATTAGTAGTCCTAATAGTTGAATAACTTTAATATCATTATACGGAGTTTATATCTTCTGATAATAGCAATTTCTAATAGAATTGTTATACTGTGTTTCTTAGAGTATGTGTGGTTGCTGTTATGTAATTTAATGAATTGTCCTCAGATGCAGGGGATGAGCTTCTTCAGAGACGCTGCAACAGGGGTGGCTAACGTTAAGGCAACAGTGGAAGATAAATTCGATGTGGTAAAAGGGACATTGGAAGGGTTGAACGAAGAATTGAAAGATGAAATTGAGAAAGGCATAGGGTTGACTAGTTCTGAGGAGGATGCATCTGATTACGAAGATGTTGCTAGAATAGGTGCTGAAGAAATATGTAAGAAAATCTTTTGCACTGAGCAATGTGCATACGAGTTCTATACTGAATTTGGCAAATGGCTTGGATTTGGTGTCCGCAAGGGAGATTATAGAATGGATGAGGTGGGTATGATAACTAGAAGAAAGTTCTTTTGTAACAAGGCATGGCTAAGAGATGAAAAACACTACAACAAGATTGACAGAATAAGATCATATAGGCCAGAAACTCGAACAAACTACCTGAAAAAACTCTCTGTATACCTGGATAAGGATACTACGCGGTGCAGGGTGAGAAAAGTTGTTTTGGAGCATAATCATGACTTGACCCCGAAGGGTAGGGTTCATATGATACCTCAATTTTGAGGGATTAGTAAGGCAGCAAAAGATCATATAGATGGTATGTAAAGTTATGGGTTACCGACATCTAAAATTCTGGGCTACATGGTGGGGATTGCTGGAGGGTATTCACTTCTCGGATTCACAAAGAAGGATGCATACAACTATATCGACAAAACAAAGCAAGAGAAGATTGTAAACGAAGATGCCAACGCGACAATTGTGTATCTTCAGAAAAAAGTGACAGCGGATCCAATGTATATGGAAAGATACAATGTAACAGAGGATGGTATGTTGGCAAATTTATTTTGGACGCATGGGGGCAGCAGAGTAGACAATTAGTACTTTGGAGATGTCCTTGCATTTGACTCAATGTATAAAAAGAATAAGTACAAGCGACCACTGGTTATATTCTCTGGCTCCAATAACCATAAACAAATGACGATATTTGGGTTTGATTTAGTGCTTGATGAGAGCATCTCTTCATACACGTGGCTTCTCCAGAACATGCTGGAGGTGATGTGCCACAAGTTCCCATCCGTTCTTGTTACCGATGGCAATGATGCAATGATTGCTATGGTTAGGGAAATATTTCCAAATACAACTCATCTATTGTGTGCGTGGTACTTGCAGAAGAATGTTATTTCAAATGTGAATAAGAAAATGTTTCACAATTTGTTCTCGAAGTGGCTGTATGGAGACATAAAGGTTGCAGACTTCGAGGGTGAATAGGCAGAAGCAGTTCAGGTGTATGGATTGGGGGACAAGTTGTGGGCAATGCAGATGTATGAGAAAAGAAAAATGTGGGTAAATACATACTTAAAAAGGAAATTTTGCGCCGAATATCAAACCTCGTCTAGATGCGAGGGGATAAACTCGCGCGTGAAAAAGTTCCTTACCTCGAGGCACAACATTTTAGATTTCGTACAAAACTCCACTCAGTTATTATTTTCAACAACAAAAAATGAAGCTGCATAGGTTTCATTATATTTGAATAAACTTGACCAGCAGAGACTCCACATTGAAATGCATTTGGATTAAAAGATGTTTCTGTAAAATTTAATCTTTCAAGCTTATTAGTTAACATAGGTTCTGGTAGGTATGAAGTACTTACAACAAACTCTTTATCCTTACAGTTTTTTCTTGAGTTCTCACCAATACCAATAAAAATCTTTTTCTTTTTTGATTATCTATTAGTCATATCAACTAACATTTTTCTTTTTTCTAAATTTTTCATATTCCTTTCATCAATTTAAAAGTCGTAAGTTTTTTTTGTCCTCTTTTTAGTAGTAATATTAATTTTCTTCTTAATCTAATTTTTTTATACTCATCTTTAGTAGTATTCATTCTTTTTCCTTCTAATAATGACTACAAAAATTACAATTAAATATACTAATAAGCTCTAATACCAAATACTAAATCAGAATATAATAATTTATAATAGAAAGCAATTCAAATTAAAGATGTCTAATAAAATTTATGCAAACTAATGAATAAGTACTACTTATTATGTATAAACAACCTATGTATAAGTTCAAGTTAAATGCCATATGTGATTGAAATAAGAATAATAAAATATATAATAATATAGTGATTGAAATGAAGTTTATGTGACGATTAAAACTTCAATTTATATCATGTAATACAATACACTACAATGGTTCAGTCCACATATAAAATTCTGTTTTCTTCTTGACCATCAAACTGGATCCTAAGTTTTGTATTCCAGACAAATCTAACCCTTTAATTGTGAATTTTAATTTAAAAAATAAATTTCGTTTCCATATCTATAGAAAACATACCACTTCTCCATAAATGAGTATAACACATTCTAAATATCCATAACTAACAAATTTTGCCACAATTCACCTTAATAATTTTTTATCCCGCAACAAAGAATAAATCAAATAAAAAACCAATTATAACCTAATTATAGAGTTATAAATAATAAAAAGTTGTAATAGTCTAAAATAGTATTAAATAAAACAGTACCAAAGTGCTAAAAAATATGGATTCTATTTTTTTTGTATAGTTTTGTAAAATCAATCATGATAAAATTTATGTATTGTATTTTATTGTAATTCTCTTATAATATAAATGATTCATCATTGATCTTATTAAAAATGACAAATTAAATACAAAATTAATTATAAATAATGATAGAATTCAATCGTCTAGTCAGTCCAATCGTTGATATATCGAATGAATTATGACACTATAAATTCGAAACTTCTCTAGTAAATATTCTATAATACAAGGGAGTATATATCTTTGATTGGGTGTACAATTTTATAAGTGTGGTTTCAGTTTATTATGATTATTGTTATTATTTTTTTTATAAAATAAATTGTTAATCCCATTAGATAGAACAAATTAAACAAAAATTAGCCATAAATAATAATACTAAATATTATACAATACCAAAAAAAAAAAATACTAAGAGTGCTACAAAAAAAATATACAAAAACATACTAAATAATACCAAAAAATACTTAAAAAATTATATTATAATTTATGTCATATTTTTTAGTAATTATCTTTCTAAAAATAATTTTAATTTTTTAATTAATATTATCCAAATAATTTATATAAAATTGCTAAATATAAATTATATTGTCACAAACTCATTTTATTCAAAATTAACTCTGTAAAATTAAGTTTATTTAGAGTTTAGGATTTAACTTCACATTCATTAACGTCACAATAAATCAATTTTATAAACTCATCAATCAAAATCAATTCTATGAACACATTACTATTTACACATTATAATTACAACCAATCCCCTTTTTTCTTTTTTTCTTTTTTTTTGGTCATGGAACCAATCCCGTTGTAAGCCTAAAATTTTTACAAAGCCAATAAATTCATTACAAAGCTCACCACATATATACCGAGTAAAAAATTCAATTCCAAAATGCCAATATTTTTAATGTCACAAGGCCCACAACACAAGCAACATGTACCTCTAAGTCCAAAAAAAAAAAAAAGTAACGCATACCTTTTATCAGCACTTAGTCCAACTTCTAAAATAATTAATTTAATATTTTTATAAGTAAATTAAACCTAAAAACTAAACAAATCTACTAACTTCAATAATAACCTAAGCTACTCTGTGCATGATCTTTTATATATTCGGACTTTGTTCTTTTACAAGGTTACCTTTCAAAACTCCTATTACAATAGAATCTCATATGAAGCTGCACATATGTAGATACAACTTTTAATTTATACAGTAACAAAATCCTTTTTTTTATTATACTATTCTTTAGGGTTTAGGCTAGTGTTTTCGGCCATACTCTTTAGGCATGTCTTAGATATGCTTGTTGTAGCGTATCTCCTTCTATTGAGGCCTACCGTTTATTGTTCCCCCTTTGGGCTTACAAGAAGGCAAGAAGAAATTAGAGTCAAAGACAATGAAGACACACCGATAGACACACACACACATGCACACACACACACACACACACATATATATATATATATATATATATATATATAGTCTTAATTTTGTTTTGTTCATATAGCAATTTAAACAAATTTTTAAATAAAACTTAAATCAATAACAAATAAATTAACTATAATTCACTAAAAATTAGCTATGATTTGTATATCTCGATCGAAATAAATTAAAATAAAATAAATTATATTAAAAAAATTAATTTAATTAGGCTATTAATTCGAATTTAAAAAATTAGACAATTATTTATATTTATAATTAAATTAAATATTAATAAAATTACCATTTCAATAATTGCAAAATATTTGTGTTTTAATAAAATTTAAGAATCTAATATAATATCAAGAACGCTATTTCAATTTTAATTAAGTGTTAATTATAGTTGTTTTTTTTTGGTTAAAATTAAGGTATTTTTTCATTTTAAGTACACCATTTTAATTATAATTTCTGAATCAAATGACCTAAATTATTTTCCTTCTGTAATATCATTATACCATGATGATTGTATATGATACAGACATGCTGATCATAGCCTATTTTAATATTACAGTATGATGTCAAAATAGTTAAATATATTTTATATAAAAATTATAAGTTAAAAATATTAAAAAATAATTTAGTTAACTATATCAAACTATTTAATAATTTTCACATATTATTTTTATATAAAAACAATTTTATATAAATAGTTACATCAAAATACAATAAAAAAGTGAAAAGAGTAAGCACAAATAAATTATTTACACAAGATTATAAAAAATGAATCGGTCATCAAACCAGTAGAATTAAATGTTTAAAGCTTTAAAAATTAAACTGATATTGGTCAATCAAAATTGAATTAGATATTGATAAAATAATATATTTATATATGATACATATTTTTAAAAAATAATATTTTTGTGTTTTATTATTTTAATCTAGTTCACCATTAAAAATCAAATAGTTCGATGGATTTATCATTATTTTAATAACTTTTGACTGATTTACTCACAATTGGTTTTTATTTTAAACCGAACTAATTTGATAAGTCGTTTTCGATTAAACCTGTCAATTCGATCCATTGTGTAAAATTAAAAATCGGAGAAGAAAACGGTCCGGTCTAATATGTAAAACCATCCAATTAAAAATCGTTCAAAACTGTTGAACCGACATATTAGACCGAATTAAAAATCGATCGATTTTTACAAACGTTATGGTTTTGTGCTTTAAAAAAAAAAAAAAGAAACCAACGCGTAAACGCATCACCCTCACCCACCCCCTTCCCCTAATCATCCCCGCCTCTTCGTGACATTCAGAATTGAAAAGCAAAGTTTGAAAGTTCAAAAATTAGGGTTCTAAGTTGTAACAAAAAATTAGGGTTCTGCCGCCGCAGTCCGTTATTGTCAGCGCCTCCGCGGGCTCCTCCTTACCCCTGTCTCGAACCTAGCCACTCTCTCGTAGCTCGGCACGTTGTCTGGTTGAGGGTTGGAGCTGCTCATCGTCTGTCCGTCGCCGTCATCTCTCCGTTCGCCGTCGTCTCGCCGTTCGCTGATGTCTGTTCATTGTTCTGCTCTCTGTCGGAGGTTAATGGCACTATTTACAGGCTTACAAGATTTTTCACTTCTTCAGGTCTTGCTTTTATTCTCTGTTTAGTGATTTACTAATTTTTTATTCTGGATTGAAATTAAATTGTTGATTTTGTGTTGTTAAAAATGAATTTGTTACTCTCTGCTACTACTCTTTTTAATTAATGTGTTTGAAATGAGATAAGTCTCAATTTAGTCCCTAAAGTTGCACTCGAGTCTCATAGTAGTCCCTAAACTTAAAAGTTTTTCAAAGTCATCCCCGAACTTGCACTCCGGGACTCAAACTCGTCATTCCGGCAATTTCTAAACACCTGACGCAACCGGAAAGTTGAGTTGGTCTCTTTCCTGACACGTTGGCATAACAAAAACGACGTAGTATTTACTGTGGCGCCAAAATGACATGAAACGACGTCGTTTCACGCTAAAAACCCCCTTCCTCAACGTTACCCTAACGAATTGTCTCCCCCCTCTCAAATCACAATACAAACACAGAGGTCTCTTCTTCTCCACTACACTCATCAATGGCGTCTGTGCGATTGTCGTTCACGCCACCTTCCTCTCTTCCGGCTACCTTCTCACCGCCACCAGCCCCCAAGCCCTCTTCGACGACGCCCTCTCACATCCCTCTACTAGTAACACTTTCACTAATTTACCGTTTTGTTCTCTCTTTTTTCTTTAATGAAATCATTTAATTTCGATATATTTTATGTAAAATATCCAAATATCATTAATTATCACTCTTCTTTAGTGAAAACAATTGAAAATTCTATTTTCTGTTTTCACTTCTTTCTTTGTAAGAACCAGAAAACATAGAAAGTAAAAAGGAAAACGAAACGTGCCCTAAGTTTATAGCACTAGCTATGTAGAACAATTTTTATCTAATCGGTGTAAGAGAATTTTATAGGATTATTTGTTCTTGAGTTGATGATTTATTGAAAACCATCAAATATTGATATGTGATTGATTGAGTGAATTACAAAGGTTCATTATTTAGATTATAAAGTAAATTTGAGCTTTCTAAGATGGTAGCTGTTAATGAACTATGATAACCACAAATAATGGCAATTCATGCCGGAAAATTACACTATCCTTGGGTTTCTATACTAGACGAAGGATTAGGTTATGCAATCTTATAGCTATCCTTATTCTTGTAGCTGAAGCAGGAAAGTCAGCTATCCTTATTCTTATAGCTGAATCATAAATACTGTCCCCTGTTCCCAAAACAAAGCAGATGAAATCTTTATCAACTAGGCTTCTCTAGGAATAATTCCAAGCATGTTGTTATTTGTCATGCATGAATACAGATTACAAAATCATTTGAAGATAGAAAAGAAAAATGAAGATAGAAAATACATCCTGTTTGTTGCTTTCTTGAAATTTTAACCCAACTTACTAAAATCTTACCATCAATGTGTATAGTTTCACCATAGTATTTGTAGGTTACAGGATTTCTCCCAGCTCGGATAGCCCCTACAGGACTCCAACTGACATAATTGATAATCAGTGAGTTCTTATTGCAACAATCATAAAATATTTCAACTACGTTAAGAAGAGCAAGTTGTACTGCCGAGTTGAAAGCAAATACAAAAGTAGGTAGATTTAGAAGAACTTTTCTTTTTGGAAACATAGACTAACAGATACATGCCTTCTCTTGATCAAATCTAATTGAATCCATAATTGGTCATGTAAGTATTTACTCGAAAAGAGAGAATTCCCCAATTGTTAAACATTTTGCCACAACAACCATGTTATGAAGCTATTGATTAATAAGCCGTCTTTCTCAAGTCATTAATGCAACAAACTAACATGTTCTTTTGACTAATTGTTTATCAAACCAGCCAGCTCTGAAAATACCAAAAATGTAATTTTTATTTCTAAACCATGATGGTAAAAGACATTTAAAAAAGTACCTAAATTTATATGATGGAAGTCCACCACAGTGAGAAATGAAAGACTTAATTTTCTCTTTCCGCATATGTGCTTCATTGATCATTTTCATTGCCATCATGTGATCTGGATCACCAGTCATATAATAAGAAATTCTGCGTATAGCTAGAGATATGTGATTGATTGAGTGAATTACAGAGGTTCATTATTTAGATTATAAAGTAAATTTGAGCTTTCTAAGATGGTAGCTGTTAATGAACCATGATAATCACAAATAATGGCAATTCATGCCAGAAAATTGCACTATCTTTGGGTTTTTATACTAGACGAAGGATTAGGCTATGAAATCTAATATGAGGATCAAGTCAATTAAGCTGAAGTTAGAAGATACCTTGTGGTATCAAGAGAAGATGTAGCAAATTGATATATGCAGCCTGAAGCTTATAATTAGCATTTACTGATTATTTTTAATACGTGGTTTGTGATTGTGTGTAGAGGAGGTGTCTGTAGAGAACTGGAACCAACTTGACCAAGAATATGTCTTTGTTTATGTCAATCCAAAAAAGGTTTCAAATAAAGTGCTGGTAAAGTGTCTCGTCATGAATGAGAAGTTACTCATTGATGCCTTGAAGGAAGGGTCTTCTAACCCTGCACACCTTGAGATTTGGTAAGCCTCTTTTTTCCCCTTCAAGTTATAAATTCTTCAAGATTTTTCTTTCATTTGCTGCATTGCAAAATTAAAATTTTTGTAACTGACCAACTTGATTTTTTTTGTTCATGTTGAATTGGGCTGCGTTGGAGTTTGGAGCTTCTATTTGTTGATGACTTATTTTATTACTCTTTTTAATTAAATAGAATTTTTATTCTTGATAGAGGAAGACCAAAAACTAAAATATAATGGCTATGGTGGGGGCAAAAAAACATATATAATTTTTAGTAAAAATTGAAGTACTGAATTGTGATTTGAAAACCTTTTGAAATTAGAGTTTGTACTCTATATTGTCAACTTTTACCTTTTTTCTCCATTCTTTTCTTTGTCACATCAAATATTAAGATAGAATAGTTAAGGGAATAAAAAAACCACCAGAAATATTTTGTATAATCGTTCTATGCTGCAAATTTTAAACTTGTGTGTATTGAGTTTTGTTGCTCAAAGGTTATTAGCTTTTCTTTCTGGGTGAAGTTGGATATGTTGTGAAAATTAAAATTTTCTATGGTTAATCGTACTTCTTGTGAATTAACGGTTATGTCATGATCTGGTGCTTTGATTTTTCTACATACAGTATTAGGGATTATACTATAACAAATGAAAGTAGCAATTATTCTGAGCAGAGCGCTGTGGGGAAGACAAGAACAGAGAAACGAAGAGAAGAGAAGACAGAGCACTATGGACTTCAAAATTAGGGATTAGGGTTTTAACTTGATTTGATGGACCAAATTGATTCCGGACAGTTTACTCTGCCACATCAGCTAGCCGTTGTAATACCCACGTGTCACGAAGCCTGCCAACTCAGCTTTCTGGTTGCGCCAGGTGTCCAGAAATTGCTGGAAGGACGAGTTTGAGTCCCGGAGTGCAAGTTCGAGGATGACTCTGAAAAACTTTTAAATTCAGGGACTACTACAAGGCTCGAGTGCAGCTTCAGGGACTACATTGAGACTTATCTCAACAAGTCAGACCATCTACTTTGCTTGTCTCTGACATTTTTATGCACTTATCCTGGCTTGTCTTGATGGCTATATGAATATTGCAATGGAACAAACAGAGGAATATGTCAACGGGCAATTGAAGAGCAAGTATGGTGATGCAATCATTTGAGGGAATAATGGTACGAATGCTTGCCATATACAGTTCTTTACTCATAATCCATAACTGAATACTAGTGATATATGATTGAAATATAACTGAAATACCTTCCTTTCTTTGATGCAGTTCTATACATTAGTACCTAAGAGGACTCTAGCAGAAGGCTTAGCATATCATCTCAAACTTTTTTATTTGGAAGACATTCTTTTGTGTTTGAGTTCAACAGATAAAGTATGTTTTTTCGCTTATGTTGAAATCATGGAATGAGATTGAAATCACGTTGAAGTAAATTAGTTAGACACATGTGTAAGAAGTTAGTTAAACTTGAGCTCATTGTAAAGTAGTATATAATGGTAGATTTTATCACAAAAAATTAAGATTCATCACTCCGAACATAGAACTTTCACCTTCACTCATGTTCTCTGTCGACTAAGAACAGATTTTAACATGATGCAATAAGCATGTATTTACAGAGATTTATGAATATCTTACATAAGAAAGGATTAATTCGAGTTTTTGAGTTTTTGTTCTTATTTTTCAAAGTCTATCTAGAGTTACTAAATTATAAGAAGAAATATTCTCAACGAGACAAAGAACAGTAGCTGTTAAAATGATTTTTTCAGTTGAATCATGGTTAAACTGGTTGGATTAATAAATTAATGAACCAAAACTAAAATGGTTCAATGATCGATCTAGTTTTTAAAATTTTAGTTATAAGAATTTATTGTTTTTTGTTATTATTTTTAGTTATCAATTTAATTTTATTAGTTTAGTAATTTAACAATATATTTTTAGTTTGCACTTTTAAATATTAATGACTAACTGATAATAAAAAATAATAAATTCTCATAATTTTTTAATATTTTTTTCTAAATTAAAACAATAATATTTCACATATACACAAGAATTTTCAAGCTTTTTGGTTGTAAAGCCAACATTATTATACCTAAATATGGGTACATGGCGTACTTAACCTCCCAACAGCACACAAGCTAGTGAACAACCAAACGTGTACACTCCTTACTTTTCCATTTGTTCTTATTATTAATTTTGACCGATGACCATGGAATCTTTAGGTGCCATGAATTCTCACTCGCCAAGAGTCCAAGTCAAGAATTGCAATAATCTGTGTCCTAACTAGGAGCAGGAGGAAACAATTCATGTGAATGCTATGATATCTTGGAATTAAGCTCTATAACTTGTCTATTATACGAATCCATATATGAAGTAACACTCAAAATACGTGTATTTTACCGCAGAATTAGAGTTAAAATAGGTCAATTTAAGGGTGAAGCGGAGCTAAAAGAGATCTGTGCGCGGAGCTAAAAGAGATCTGTTTCTCAGATCTGTTTCCATTTTTTCTTTTAAAACAAATAAGAAATGTTGAATTGATTATTAAAATAAAATTTTTGTTACTAATAATAAATGGTGATGGAGGAGAAAAATAAGTAATGGTAGATGGAAAATTTAGGTGACAATAAAAGTAGAAAATGAAGGTATTATGAAATTTTCGGTATTTTATATGTTTTGTAATTTGTATCTATGTTTTAGTGTCTATTTCTAATAGTATATACTAACTAAACGGAGTCTGAATGAACAAATCCAGAAACCAAATTAGAAGAAAATAAAAAGTAGCAAAGGCGCTACCTCTTCAACGCCCCTGTTTTTAGGTGGCCGAAGTGTGGAAGAGTTGCGGTGAGTGGAAGTGAGTGTGGGTTAAGTGTGAGGAGGGAGAAACTGTCTTTCATTTATTTGAGTGGACTTTGTCTCTTTTTGTTTATATTTTGTTAGAAGAGACTTGTTTGGACGGTCAAATATTTATGGGCTGAAATTAGCCGATAAGATGTTAGTTCCTAGCATTATTGATATTTGTAACCAACTATGTAAAATTGTAGAGTGAAATCTCATTCGGTCTCTAATAATTTTATGAAATCTCTTTTTGTTCCTTAACGAAAGTATAATTCCATTGCGATCTTATTTATTATTTTCGTCAGACATTCTGGTTTTTTTGTCAAAATTTTCGTCAATAAAAGAAGTATAATCCCAACCCGCCCCTAATCATCACCAATATCTACCACCATTCTCTGCATTCTCTCTTCCTGCTCTTTATCATTTTTGGCCACTATCATCACCAACATTTTATTTTCGCTGCACTACTCCACTGCTATTATTCTTCTTCTTTTTGACCGAACTAAAACCATGAAGCCATATTTCTCCTCCTATATCTCTGTTCACCATTAGCAATTCCACGCCACTACGGCTACCCTCTCTCCCTTTTTCTTCTTTTTATCCTCACAATCCCTCTCTCACTAGCTTGTCCTTGTCTCTATTTGGTTTCGGGTTAACGCTCAAATTCATCCCTGAAAGATCACGCGATCTTCATTTTCTTCCCCGAATGAATTTTTTAATCAAATTAGTCCCTGAAAAATAAAAAATTTTTTATTAGTCAAAATAGTCCTTGAAAGTCCAAACGTAAGTCTTTTTCATCCCTCAAATTTTAAAAATTAGTCAAACTAGTCTTTATATAATTTTTTTTATTTTTTCTTCATTATATTAAATTTGAAATATTTTTTTATACTACTAATTTTAATAGAAATGTAATTGACAAAAAAAATATTAGTAATTGTATCTTTTCTTCTTAAAAAATTTTTCAATAAAATTATCTCTCTTCTTTAATTATTCTCAAAATCTCTCTTATTCTTTTCTATTCTAAAATCTTTTTCTTACATTATTGTATTTTGCTGGAATATATAGATATACTCAAAATTAAAATGTATGTATTTATTAACCTAAACAAAGTTATATGCTCAAAATCAAAATTTATGTATGTTAACCTAAACAAAGTTATACCACTATTTTTTTCTACTTCATCTTTTTTTTTCCATTACGGTAACATATATGATGTAATGGTAGTGATACTTAGAGTCAAAATTCAAGAAGATCCATAAATTTTGCTTCAATTCCTATATAAACTGGTAGTGATAAACCAGTTTTTCAATTATTCAGTTTTACTATATACATTAAATAATAATAAAAATTATAATTTTAAAAATTTAAAAGATTTAAAATTTAAAATAATTACTATATTATTTAGTAAAATTTAAAATATTAAATTTTTAAATATATAATCAACAATAATTTGATAAAATCATTTAAATAAAAAAATTTACATAAAAAATTACAATTTAAAAATGTAAAATTTTAAATACAAATGACAAAATAACTTTATAAAAATTTAATTATTTTTATTATTTTATGTAAAGAGAATTTTGTTTATTAAGATTTAAAAAATAATATTAAAATTAGTAGTATAAAAAAATATTATAAATTTAATATTATAAAAAAATTATATAAGGACTAGATTAACTAATTTTTAAAATTTGAGGGATGAAAATGACTTACGTCTAGACTTTCAAGGACTATTTTGACTAATAAAAAACTTTTTTACATGTCAATTGACACGTGGCATGCCACGTGTCACTGACCTGCCACGTGGCATGTCACGTCATCATGCCACGTGGCACTTAACGTGACACGTCATCATCCAACTGACGGAAGGACTAATTTGACTTACAGTTTATCTTTCAGGGACTAATTTGATTAAAAAATTCATTCGGGGACGAAAATGAAGATCGCGTGATCTTTCAGGGACGAATTTGAGCATTAACCCATTTGGTTTCACACTGAATTCCAAATCTGCATTCCAAGTAGAAAATTTTACATCGAACAAATTAAAACACCGACGCACCCATAATCACCAAATCACTCTTTCACATAAAAATCGATTCTTTAAATAAATATCTATACTCAATCATCAAAATCTAAAAAAGGACAGCTCGTAAAATCATATCCCAAACCAAATTCAAGTATTTAAATAGATAAAACTAATCAATTGAAAGGAGGTGACAATGGATTGATACAGTGATAACAGAAAATGGTAGTAGATGTTAGTGATGATGGTGGCCAAAAATAATGTTGAGGAGAAAGAGAGAGGAGAGTTGGCCTAGTGGTATTCTGGTTCGCATAGAAGAGGAGAGGATAGAGATGGCAAAACTCCCCGAGACGCGGGGATCCCTGCGGAGACTTCTCCGAATGAGGATCCGACTGTGAGAAATTTTTTCCACGGGGATAGGAATGGGGAATAAAATTCTCCTGAGACAGGTGCGGGACCCGAGTGGGAATCCCTGCCCCATCCCCACTAATTCCCGAAATTCATAAATTTACTGAATTGTCCTTAATAGTTTATTTCTCATATATGTTATTTAGTCATTTCACATACATATGTATATATATAAAAACTCAAAACTCCTAATTCACATTTGCATAACCCTTCTTCAATTCAGAGATCCCTAATGCTGTCCATACTCCATCCAACCTCTCTACAGCCACCCTTTCGCCACTCTCCCTTTTCACCGCATCTCACACCTCACCGTGCCATCACCCTTACCGCGTCGTGCTCTCTATTTGCGGTGTTCCTTTCCGTAACTCTGCCGTCGTATCCATTCTCCTCTCTGTTGCCGCGTCTCCCACCTCGTCCACTGCTCTATCTTCTGGCTCGCTGTTGCGTCCCTCCACTGCGTCATTTCAAAAGAAGCCACCATCTTGTCCTTTAGACTTTTGTATTAAAATCTTGCTATTTTATATAAGATGGATACTTGCAACTCTATTCATATGGAAATTAATAATTAGTTAAAACTATCAGATAGATGGGGAATGGAGTCTCCACGGAGAATGGGACCCTATGGAGAATGGGAATGGGAACAATATTCCCTTACGGCGGATAACAGAGACGGAAACAGGAAGCAAATCTGGGGACGGGGATAGGGAGTAGGGAGGCATCCCCCGCCTCCGTCCTGTCCCGTTGACATCCCTAGAAGAGGAGAAAAAAAAAAAGAAGAGGTAATTTTTCCATTAAATTGTTAACTTAACAGTTCACGTAGGTAAGATCCATTAACTCTAGATGAAGACATTAATGGAAAAAGCAAAATATCTCACGGAATTAATTATTAGTGGTTGCGATAGGACTATACTTTTATTTTGTTAAGAGGCGGAAAGAAATTTCATAAATTTATTAAGGGTCGGGTTTGAGGTTTCACTCAAAATTATAAATATATAAAAAGGGAAATTAAAACAATATGGTTACTTGGTTTTATGAGCAGAAGAATGATATGAACAGAAATTTAGACTCTGATATTGTATAAAATCTAAAATTCTTTATAGCGCGTAGAGAAGCAATCTCCCTTTTTTTTGTAAGTTAGTTTTCCAAATTCTAATAAAAAGTATTGACCCAGATCAAAATCAAAATTGACCCTTAAATTTCTGCTTTATATATAATAATTTGCATAGCAAAATTTCTGAACTACAAATAAAGTTTAGTACTTTATGTACACTTACTCCCTGCATACTAAATCACTAATTCCCCTACACCTTTCAACTTCACTACAATTAAACTTAACTGTCTTGAAACATTTCCAACAAAAATATTCAAAAAAATCTTGCAAATCATTAAAAGGATACGAAATCACATGAATTAACCAATAATTTTTCACATTTTTTTTTATTTGTCACTCCCAACATTTGGTATATTCAAAGTACAATGTATCTGAAAATTAATTCTTTGTATCCAGATACATGAATCATGATATACCAAAATGTTACCGTGACAGATAAAAACAAATGGAAGAAGCTATGACGATGGAGATCTTGAAAAGAAATGTCAAATCCTATTTGTTCTGTGTAGGATTTGGGACACTTGATGGTGCTTTCCTCAAACCTTGATCCACAGCTTTCTTGGTCTGTTTATTCTTGCTTCCACCACTAATAATTAGTTTACCTTTGACTTTGTTGGAAACAGAATCAAGTGATGAAGATAGCAATAACTTCCTTGACAGAGTTGGAGAGGTTTGTGATTGTTCATGTCCGGAACAATAAGAAACAGAGGAGAACAAAAGAAGGTGAACAATAATAATGAAGATCAAAATAGAAGCTAGAACTCTCCACTTGATGATGATCTTCATGAGAAATTTGAGAATGTTTTTCAATAAGAAATTGGTAAAGATGCTAGGTACTAATAATTTTGAAGATGGATCAGGTTTATATATATAGATATATGAAAAGGCATGAGTGTACCTTCTCCACGTGGTTCACCATGCTTTTTTCTATATAATACATGAATGCAATGTACTATGGGGAATAAAAAGACAAATTAGCTGTTTATGCAACAAGGTTTTTGAGTTTTGATATTAATAACCACTCTGGATGTAGGGATTAATTGATTGGAAGATGTTAGTTTCTAGTTTTCAGTTAATAATGCAATTGGAAAATAGAGTCACTTAGATAAAGATACATAAAAGATTTTTTTTAATATATTTTTTAACAATTAAAATTTAATATATATAATTATATTATTTCTGTTATAATTAAATTGAAAAAATCAATTTGACAAAAAATTCAATAAATCAAATTTTAAATCAGTCTAAATTAATATTTGTTTACAAAGAATGATTATAGGACGCTATTATAAAAATTAATTAATATATATATATATATATATATATATATATATATATATATATAAAATAAGAGTATTTTATCATTTTTTATAATAAAGGTATTGTAATTATTTTTTATAAAAAATATTAACGTAGATCGACTCAAGATTTAGTTCATCAATTTTTTAGTTAAATCAATTTGTTTGATCTAATTTTGATAAAAATAACACGATTTAATCCGTTATATATATTAAATTTTAATTATTAAAAAATATCTTTAAAAAAAGAAATTTTAAACATTTTCATCTAAATAGTTCTTATTAAAAAATACTACCAGGATTTTAGTAACAGAATGATGTGGTAATTGCCATTATTTTTTTATAGACAACGGAACATAAAGCTCATAAAAAAAAGGGCAATTTACAGAAATAAATAAAGTGGGAGAATTATTTACGTAAATGTGCAAATCTGTTTGTTGTTACGATTTTGTGCAAAATTGAATATTATGTAAACCGTGGCAACCCACCACGGTTTCAAAACAAACATAAACCGTGGGAGGTCACCACGGTTTATGAACAAATTGTGTTGCATGTAAACCGTGGGAGGTCACCACGGTTTACGTATGAAAAAGTGTGTGCATAAACCGTGGTGAGTCACCACGGTTTATGAGGAGCTAGAAAACGTGGTGGGTTGCCACGGTTTACTTTGACGAAAAATCTATATATATGTGGGTGATTCAAGCACCAGAAGAGATCATTCTCACAATGGCTAGTGAGGAAGAGAGCTTTCTTGCTCTGGTGCATTGCTCTGGAAAAATAAAAAAAGCAAAAGCCATGGTGTGAAGTTCACCGACAGAGAACCACTAAGTATGTTTATCAGTTCGTCTATGAGTTTGTCGGACTTGAAGACCAGCATCTTGGAGAAGCTTGGCGTGTTGGGTTCCAAGTGGGTGAAGAAACTATTCTACAAGATTCCAATGGCGGTTGTCTCGACCGGTGTTCAGTACGAAACCTTTGCGGTTAAGTCTGATGAAGATATTAGGGTTCTGTTCTACTGTGTAAGGAGTTTTCCGGAGATCAGAATCCATGAGTTGTTTGCGAAGTTGGAGGTTGGTGTCGATAGTTCTGGGGCATCCGCTCCAGTTCCTTGCGTAGCTTCCGCTGGTGGTGCATCTAGTTCGATGCCTCCGGTCAGACCGCGTCTTCCGCCGGTTCAATCACCTTCTTTTGCGGCTGACTTACAACAAACGGAGGTTGTTGGTTCTGTCCCTTTCGAGCCTGTAGCAGTCGTTGAGCCTGCCAACGTCGTGGGCACCGGTGGTGGTATTGTGCCTTATCTCGAAGACTTTGGTGGACCTGATCATATAGAGAATGCAATGCGTGACGATGAATCTGAAGAGGAGCCTGTTGATATCGATGGTGACAGCGACGAAAACAGAGGCGGCGATCCAGATGCGCAACATCGGCCTTCAAGTTCTGCTTCTCATCAATACCCTCCACACTTCTCGACACTAAACTTGGAAGCTCTTCGTCAACAGGAAGACAGTGGTAACATAGTCGGTAGATCTTCTACAGAATTTGAGATTGGGCAATCTTTTCAGAGTAAAGATGAAGCTGTGCTCAGTGTGAAGGACTATAGCATCCGGCGAGGTGTTGAGTACAGAGTCATCGAATCGGATCATTTGAAGTATCATGGAAAATGCAAGCAATTCGGCAAGGGTTGCACTTGGTTGATTCGTGTAGCGCTTCGTGCACGAAAGGGAACTTGGGAGGTTAGGAGGTACAACGGGCCACACACGTGCCTCGCAACTTCTATATCAAGTGATCACCGTAAGCTGGATTATAACGTTATATGTGCGAGGATTCTTCCTATGGTTAGGGCTGATGCTGCGGTTACGGTAAAGGTACTTCAAGAAGCGACAGAAGCTGATTACGGTTTCAGGCCTAGTTACAGGAAGGTCTGGTTGGCTAAGCAGAAGGCTGTGGCAGAAATATATGGAGATTGGGAAGAGTCTTACGCGGAACTGCCCCGTTGGATGCTAGGGATCCAGGCAACAATGCCGGGAACAATCACGGTGCTGAAGACGTCTCCGGTTCAGATTGGTGGTGCTGTTGATGAGTCGAGGGTGTACTTTCACCGACTTTTCTGGACATTTCCACCCTGTATCGAGGCTTTCCGGCATTGCAAGCCACTCGTCAGTATTGATGGTACCCACTTGTATGGGAAGTATGGAGGGACGCTCCTGTTGGCTATAGCTCAGGACGGAAACTCGAACATCCTCCCGGTAGCATTCGCCCTTGTAGAGGGGGAAAATGCAGAGTCGTGGTCATTCTTCTTGTCAAACCTACGAGAGCATGTGACTCCTCAGGAGGGTATCCTAGTTATCTCAGACAGGCATAATGGGATCAAGGCGGCCCTTGAGGCACCTGAGAATGGATGGCTGCCTCCTCGTGCATTCCGGGCCTACTGTATAAGGCATGTGGCCGCCAATTTCGCCCTAACGTTCAAAGGTAAGGACTCAAGGAGGTTACTGGTCAATGCTGCCTACGCCAAGACTGAGGGTGAGTTTTACTACTGGTTCGACATCATGCGGACTGAGAATCCAGCAATGTGTGACTGGGCCAACCGTATGGAGTATGACAATGGACCCAACATGAGGATGCTGGTCGACGGTTCGGGCACATGACCACAAACATCAGTGAATGTGTGAACTCCGTGCTAAAGGGAACTCGCAACCTCCCTGTCACATCATTGGTTAAGTCAACCTACGGGAGGCTTGCACAGCTATTTGTAGTCCGGGGACAGACAGCAGAGGCACAACTCGGAGCCGGCCATGAATTCTGTCAGGCGTTGGTCAAGGCTATTGATCGGAACCTTAGAGACTCCAGGTGCTTTACTGTGACATTATACGACAGGCACCAACTAGAGTACACCGTGGCTGAGACAACACCAACGGGGACGTTCTCTCTTGGTAGCTACAGAGTTTCCCTTAAAGATCACCGATGCGATTGTGGGCACTTCCAGGCGCTGCATTATCCATGTTGCCACGCCATTGCCTGTTGCGCCTACTCCCGGTTAAACTGGGCGTCATATGTTCATGAGGTGTATCGTATGACTGAGGTGTTCAACGTTTACAATCATGGGTTTCTCCCACCTATTCCTGAAGGCCTGTGGCCTCCATATGGTGGCCCGACCATTATTCCTGACCCTAATCTGCGGCGGGCAAAGGAAGGTCGTCCAAAGTCAACCAGGATCCGAGGAAGCATGGATCAGTCTCAACAGAATCAGCCGAAGCGTTGTGGGTTATGCCGTCAGCCTGGGCATACGCGAAGGAACTGTCAGCAGCGATCACAAAGTGGTGGAGGGGATGCTTAGATCCCATGTTGTGTAACCCTCGTCTATGCTGTTTTATTTGTTTCTTGCTCTAAGTAATCTTAGTAATGCGTCGTTGGTTAAATATGTCACTTTCAACTTGTTTCATCAACAACGAAATCTGTTTGTATAATAACGTCGTTTTAAATTATCAGTTTCATTAAACCTCTTTAGATATCTTTGATAATGTGCATTATAATATATACCATACATGAACAGATGAATTACTCTGAATCAGGCACTCACTACATACTCAAAAGATAAATAATATTTAGCAGTAACTCTGAAATATAACACTAACAATCATGCACATTAACATAACGTAATTAGGGTTTATTTGCACACTTTTTCAAAATTGCTTCCTCATAAACCGTGGTGACTCACCACGGTTTATGCACACACTTTTTCATACGTAAACCGTGGTGACCTCCCACGGTTTACATGCAACACAATTTGTTCATAAACCGTGGTGACCTCCCACGGTTTATGTTTGTTTTGAAACCGTGGTGGGTTGCCACGGTTTACATAATATTCAATTTTGCACAAAATCGTAACAACAAACAGATTTGCACATTTACGTAAATAATTCTCCCACTTTATTTATTTCTGTAAATTGTCCTAAAAAAAATAAACAGAAACTATTTTAAAAAATATCATTTCAATAAAATTTACATAAAAACTTAAAAAAAATACACAAGAGAATAGAAAAAATGACATTCTGACTAAAATTTATGTTCTTGCCATTATTAGGCTTTGAATAAAAATACAACTATCGTGATTTTTGACAACGATTCTAATCATGCTTATTAGATATATAGAGTGTAATTTTTTGCATATATACAACTGACAATCAATTCTTTTAAATTTTTTCTTAATTAATATCGTAAAATATAATCTCTTGTATATATTCCTTAAATGAAATCGAAAAAAATCATATGAAAGAAGATATTATGTAAATTGAATAAACTATACTTAATAAGTTGGATAGTAAGTCAATATCCCTTAATTTGTTATATGTTATCATCAGTTGATGAGTGATATATTATTAAGTATAATTTTATTCGAATTATTAAAAAATTTGATTTGATTCTATAAATTAAGAAGTATTTGATATTGTCAATTTCGGAAAATTTAATTTATTGATAATGTTAGGAAGGTAAAATAAATAGCTTAAGCTTATTTTATTTAATATTTATTAATTATAATAATTAATAAATATTAAATAAAATAAATTTAAGTTATTCTAGTTAATTTTTTATTGTATTATTGTTAATTTATTTGAAGGGAAGGATTTATATTCCTTGAATTCAAAGCTCTTTTACTAAGTTGGATCAGGGATCATGTGATGCATAATTGACTAATGCTGATTATATGAGGACTATAATGAAATCTTCAAGTCATTAAACTATGGAGGATTCATGTGATAACACATGTGTATTTGAACTAACCGCCTTCTAAATCCACATGTTCACATCTTTGCCAATATACCCATCAAGAGGTGTAAACACCTTTTCCTTGGGGGATACAAGTTTAACCAACTTAATTAGTTTAGTCAATAATTCACCCTTTTATTTATGGACCTGTTTTTTATAGACAAAAGAACAAATTTTTCAAATAAAAGAATGATTTTTTTTTATATATTTTGAAAAACAAAAGTGTTTCATGTAAAATTAAAATCAATCACCATTTTAAAAATTATTATGTAATCAACTTGAGTTAGACGAGTAGTCAATTTATTCATCTGCTTAACTAAGTGTTAGATATTTGAATTTCGCCTTATATATGTAGTAATTTATTGGTTGATAACAAACTCTTAAATAGAGTTTAGATCTATAACAAATTAATTTTTTAACCTCTTGAATTAAAAAATATTATGGACAATCAAATTAACTAGTGTATTTATCTATATTCATTTACATATTGATTTACACAGATTTCCAATTAAATAATCAATCATTATTCACTAGCAATCTAGCATAACTAAATCTATTATTGTAGAATAATGAAACCTACAAAAGATGAATAATCAAACTTATTTATAATAGTATAATATTTTTTTTATAAGACATAAATATGTATTTCTATATGTAATAACTAATTAATAGCTTATTTTTTGTGTATACATAACATAATCATTATAAATAATATCATATATTTAAGTTTTTTTTATGAATTAAGTCTAACTAAGTTAAATAATAAAATTTAGAATAATATTATTTATAACTGATTTTTATTAATATTAAATCAATTTAATTAAACTTGATTAACAAAAATATTTAAATCTGTAGCATTATTCAATTATTATACAAATTCTATATTCTATATAAAGTAACTAGAATTTCAAAGAAAAAGTGAGAAAGAGTTAGTTTTTAACTTATTTTAGCCCCAAAAAAATCTAATGTACAACTATTTTTAGGGTAAGTATATTTTTTGTTCTTGAAATTTGACAAAAGTTTTAAAAATACTATTAAGTTTTATTTTGTTTCAATTTTGTCCCAAAAGTTTCGATCTGCATCAAATATATCCCTGACGGCTAATTTTTCAAAAAATTTAAGACCAATTCAACAACAATTTCATAAGAACAACCCTCAACACAAGTAAGTCAAGCATAATTTTCATGCATTATTGTTAGATTGGTCTTAAATTTTTTGAAAATTTAACCATCGAAGATATATTTGATGCAAATCGAAAATTTTTGGGACAAAATTAAAACAAAATAAAACTTAGAGATATTTTTAGAATTTTTACCAAACTTTAGGGACAAAAAATATACTTTATCCTTTAAAAAATAAGAAATAAACACAAATTTAGTTGATACTTATCGATCATGTTTTATATATATTAAAATTAATTATTAGTATAAAACATATACTATAATATAAAATATATATTAAAAATAAGTTAAATAATGTATGTATTTATATATAAATATATAGTTGTTAATTTTAGTAAATGATTTTAATTCACATGTACATTTTTTAGTACTTATATTTAGCTTTCTTGATCATGGCTAATCATTTCCGTTTTGTCATCTTTCACCACTTTCAAACTGCTTCTATATTTTGAGTATATAATCATGTGGAAACCTCTTGCAAATTAACTTTATAAGATCTTGCTCAATAAACTAAACTAGAGCTATATATTGTTGCAATTTTTAAACCCAACTATGCTTAGCTGGCTTGTCAGACCCATATGAAAATACTGTTGCTCCATTGACAATTTATAGTTGCAATTTTTAAACCTTCAATTTTTGTTTCTCTTCATTAATCAAGATTCTTCTTGTTTAATTTTGCCAAGATTGGAAGAGTAGTGTAAACTAGAAATACATCTCCATGCATGGACGGATCTAGAGGGTCGCGTAGTGGACTCGGCCTCTCCAAAATTTTTAGAAACTATATTTATATATGAGATATATATTTAAAAAAATAAAAAATATTATATAATTTAGTATTTTTATATATTATATTTTTTATTATGTGATAGATTTATGTCTTAATTATTTAATTTACTAATATTTTTCACTTAACTAATTTAATATCATACCCCCAAGTCTTTGTAACTTTTAAATTAGTTTTTATATAATAATCTCTATATTTATTTTAAAAAAATCATTTGGTTATTTTATATTAACATATTTAAAATTTATATTATTATATTAATAATAACTTACGTAGTTATATTTTAGTAATCACATTATGTATTTTAAATATTTTTTTCTTATAAAAAAACACTTATTTTTTTTAAATTTACGTTGTTGAAAGAAAAAATTTTATAAAAATATCTTATATCTTGTATTCTATAAAAGTATTGTGCCTTTTAAATAATTAATAATTTATTATTTATTTTTAAATTTTTAAAAAATTAATTTTAATTAATAAAATATGTGATCTTTTTAACTAAACACGCTATAAATTATTGATATTTTATAATTTTATAATGTACTATTAATATTATTATATTTTTTTATGTAACTATCATATTAAAAATATAATTGTAAAAAAATTATATATATATATATATAAATTTTTTAAAAAACTAACTCTAATAACTATATATTAATTATTTTTATGAAATGAAAAACATTTATCTAAAATTCGACCCCTCTATACTAAGTCCGTCTCTGTCTCCACGGAAGATTTTTATTCAAGCTCGCTCACATGACAAACCCCACCAGTTCTATACCATCTTGAGGATCAATAATAATTTATACGGAGTGTAGCATAAATAAACACTAAACTTAGAGGCTAGTTTTGACTTCCTAGTTCCTTGTTCCTACTACACAAAACTTGAATGTATCACACATTTCATATCTTATTGGGTAAATTACGATGAACACTCTTGAAATTTGGTAATATTATATTCGGTATCTCTTGATTTTTATAAATAATTAAATATATACTAATTTCTTCTAACTTTAAGTGATAACAATTAATATCTTTGTATTCAAAACACTGATCTGCTATATATTTTGTTACAGATTTAATTTGAATATATTAATAATATAAAATAATTTTGAGTCTATTTATATTTTTATTTAATTAATTAGAGTAATTTGGTTCATCACTATTTTTTTCCGAAGGAATAAGAGCCTTTTAAATATCTTAAAATGTCGGATCAGCCTTCAATCACTATAAATATTAGACATAAATATTTGACAAATTAGTTAGTGAAACTTATTAACAAAAGGTGACGGAACACGCATAGGATTCGATGGTCGTAATAAAATATGTTTTTTTTTATAATTTTTTCAATAATTACTAAATAGTCTTTACTTAATTTTAATTATAATTTATTTTTATATATTATTTAATTATTAAATTTATTTTTTATTTTATAAATTATTATTTTATTATTTATTTATTATGTTTATTAAGTATTAAAACTAAAAACAACAACAAAAGAGATCTTTCATTAATCGTGACATTTTTTAAATATTTTGGCTGCGAATCAACAAGTTTTTTTTTCGTCCTTGATCCGTTACATCTATAAAATTGTATTTTTTGATAATTCAATCGATTGAATGCAAGTTTCTTTAAAATTCAATCAATTAGAGGTGTAACACAATCGATTGAATTTCACAAGGCAATATCGGTTTTCTCAAAATTCAATTGATTGGAATTATATTGTTACACAATCGATTAAATTGCAATATAGAATATAAATTTTTTCTTATTTAATCGATTGGTAGTGTTACCCAATCAATTGAATTTCGTAGAGCAATAAGGATATTTTCTTATTCAATCGATTGATATGGTAATACAATCGATTGAATTGTGCTGTAGAATGACTTTTCTCAAAACTCAATTGATTGAATTTTGTACGTGATTTGTATTTTTGTATTCAATCGATTGGTGTGGTAACATAATCGATTGAATTAAGATCTGTATATTAAGTGTAACACCCTCACTATCAGAATGTCATGCTTCCGACTGCGCCACTCTGATAACAAGAAGTATTACGACTACTTTATATACTTAATATTAAAATAGGAGCCTATGACTCAACACCGTATCGCTGATTTTTCTTGAAACCGTTCTACTTCTATTCTGTTCCACTATTTTGATTATTGTTGGTGTCTCCACTCTGCCTTAATCACTCTGAGTGATGCTACTGCCGTTGGGACGGATGTCCGGGTCAGATTTTTGTTCTTTTGCCGCTAGGAGCCGACATCGAAGCTGTTCCTAATGATTTTGGTCGGATGAAGGAGCATTATGAAGAGTTATGCTGCGTATTGGTTTATATGATATTGTATTAATTAGATAATTTTTCTTCACTCGTCTTTGTTATTACAATTTTATAAGAGGGATAGGAGTTGTATGTTTGATGTGTATATTACATTATAAGCTATTATGTAAGAAGTTTTGTATATGAGTAAAGTATTTATTTCTGGTTTCAAAAAAATAATCAGCGATACGGTGTCGAGTCATAGGCTCCTATTTTAATATTAAGTATATAAAGTATAGTCATAATACTTCTTGCTATCAGAGTGACGCAGTCGGAAGCGTGACATTCTGGTAATGAGGGTGTTATATTAAGCCGTTATAACTTTTTTGCCACTTTTTTTTAATTATTATCTTATTATTCATTTATCTTATCTTTAAAATTCAATTTTCAATTTTTTTAAGTTTTTATTTTGATTTAGATATCATAATCTTATCTTTTTCAATATTAATATTAATAATTGGTGAATAATCTATGGTCAATTTGCTTTTCAATTTCTATAATTGTAATCGATTATCAATCTCCTTGATTATCAATTTGTTCATCATTTTTGTTAATCGTTTATCCATCTCCTTAATATTTAAATTTTTTTCATCGTTTTTTCATCTCCTCAATATCTAAGTTTTATTCATCATTATGCGATCTTCACCGTTGCAGTAATCGCAATCGGCAGAAATTCCATTAATTTCTTCATTATAGTAATCAATTAGTTCGTGAAAGAGTCTTTTTCATCTTATGTCGTTTAGGAAATAATGCATGATTTTAATTCCAAAATTGAGGTTAGTGAATAGAATTTTTTATTTTTTTATTTTTTGTTTTATTAGTTATGCCAGTCTTTGTCATGTATTAAAATTATATAGATATTATTTGAAGTATAATTTTTAACATATTAAAACTATTCAATTAGCCCGATTAAATAATTATAAGTTACAAATTTTCGAAATAAAATAAAAAAATTTCATGTTAGCAATGGCAAAAAGATACTTAAATAATGCTTGTTTGCTTTTCTTTCTTGTTAGCTCATCATTCACTCCACTCTAAATTCTCTATGTGTTGCTGCATTTTTTTTCTTCAATTGTTTGTTAATATTCTGTCATTTTTATTTTCTGTTCTAGTTTTTCTCCCATTTTTTTAAGGAATTTTTTTTTTATTTTGTTAAAGTGTAGGTGTTTGAGCATTACACAGAATAGAATACGAAAAAATCAATCAAATCAAATAAAATTAGAAATTAAACTTATTTTAGTCCGATTTATATATAGTCTTACCATGAGAATTAAAATAAGTGCTATTTTTTATACTAAAACAAGAAATAGAATACCAATTCGGTAGAGAATTCTATTCCAAGGATTAATCAATACAAAACACACTATTCTAAAAAAATGGTAGAAAATTAAAAAAAAATCTACATAAGAATTAAAAAAATATCACTTTATGTCACAAACATCTAAAAAATAGAAATAACATTAATATATACAAACATATAAATAAAATGCAAACAAAATATTTTTTATAAACAAATTAATTATATAAAATAAAATATAATTAACAAGACATAATATTTATATGACATGGTTGTTGAAATAATAAATGGAAATGACATTACTTCATTGTAAAAATATGAGTTATATATATATATATAATACCAATCGATTGAATACATAAAAAACTTTAATCCTGTGTAAATTTCAATTGATTGTAGATCATATCAATCAATTGAATAAGAAAATACCTTGTTGCTTTACGAAATTCAATTAATTATGTAACCATTTCAATGATTGAATTTTGAGAAAATTCATATTGTCGTACGAAAATTCAATCGATTGTTTTATACTTTTAATCGATTGAATTTTGAAGAAAACGTGTGATATTTAATGTTGTTCAATCGATTGAAATATCAAAAAACACGATTTTTCTTGCATTTGCAGATGTATGGACAAAAAAACTTCATCGATTAGTATTGCCAAAATATTTATCAAGGTCATGATTAATGAAAATTTTATTTTGTTGTTTTTTTTTTCTTAATGGTTAATAAGCATTATAGATAAATAAAAAATAATAATTTATAAAATAGAAAATAAATTTAATAATTAAATAATATATAAAAAATTAAATTATAATTAAAATAAAATAAAAATTATTTAACAATTATTAAAAGACTTAAAAAAATGTTTTATTACTGCACTAAATCATTTTGAGTGCGTCTACATTGACCTTCATAACTTATAAGTTTTCTCTTGGACAAGATTTCAGTAGATCTTGTTGTGGGGGCAGAATGACTACATTGGAGAATTCACTGTTAATGGAGACATCGATATTTGTTAATAAGCCTGCTTATGATTAGAAATCCAGAATCAGCGTTGGTAGCGCACATCACAACCGAACTGTTGGGACTAAGCTCTAGAAACGGCAGCCGTTCCACAAATTTTGGATGAGCAGCGCAATAAAATGGCGGAAAATCAACAACCATGGGCTGTCGCATCAGAAAAATTTTTGTAGTTGTTGAAGTCGTTTTCGTTCATCATCGACCTTTGTCATTCTTGTATATATGGTAGTCATGCTCTTTCTAACTTAACTTTAGAAAATAACTTTGTTAAATTCTTAAAAACTGAAGAAAAAGATAGAACAAAGGAATGCAAATTGTGTGCTATGTATGTGTGAATTGGAAACACTGCGGTACTTTTTTTTGGGCGGGTTCCTCTAAAGAATGCTTTGAGACTTGGGTGGATAGGGGTATGAGTAAGAAAAGGAATTTCGTGCGATGATGTGGTTTGTGTGGAAGGGTTGGAATGAGATGATTTTGAACAATGTTACGAGCTTGTTTGGGTGAATTTCTAAGAAAATATCTTTTTTTGAGGTATTTTTTTTTAAAAGATATTATGAAAAAGTAAAAGTAATTTTAGGTTTGGGTATTTCATGTAAAAAAATCTTTTTATTTATCAATTATGTTTGGGTATAACAATATAAAAGTACTTTTTTGTTTATTTATTATATGAAAAACATCTTTTTTAAGGAAAAAAATCTTTTAAAAAAAGATGTAAATTACAGCTTCTCAAAAAAGATGTTTTTCTGATTTTTTAATGCTTTTACTTTTACTACTAAAAATTTGCCAAACACACTAAAAAATAAAAAAAGATCTTTTTCAATAGAAAAATATTTTTTTTATCAAAATAACAGTGCCCAAACAAGCACTATGTTTGATGAAGAAAGAATGAAACTTGATATAGCTGTTTTCTATTTGTTCTTCAAACTGAACCGGGAGAGGGAGCAAAGAAGAACAACTAATCCAAATCTTTCATGCAGGTGTGGCGCGACAACTGGTTCCAAAATATTTAGGGTCCATACTAAGTTTTTACCTTATTTAATGATGTATTTAAATTTCTGATTTTGTGTTGCTATGTTTTCTTTAGGTGTTGCCTTTTACTAGTTCTTGTTTTAGATTTTGCTATGCGGTATTCATTTAAAAAAAAATTTAAGAGATCAATTAATGGTCCAGTTAATTAGGATCAAGTAGGATAAAAATAATTTCAAAAATAAAAACTAATGTAATGTATATTCCACTGCATTAAGGTCAATTGTTTAATTTAATGTGAACAATGACAATATTAAATATTTAAATTTATTAATTACAAACTAATTTTTTTAGATTTTATAATTATTAGACTTGATTTGTTTTGATTTAATTTAACACAAATATAATTATTTGAATTATTCTATTATTAAAAACGATTATGTGAAAATATTTGAGTGATTATTATTCCACTTATTAAATTTAAGTTAAAATAAAAATTTATTTTTATTGCAAAAAATTCATGCATGGCTTACTTTGATGCTACCATCTAAATTGTGAAATAAGGAAGAAGTTAAGGTTTTTTTTTATATACTAATTAATAAATTTAATTTAAAATAAGGGTCTATTTTATTTCACTAAATAAGATCTAGAAACTCAAAAGACAAAAGTATCAATCTATTTTATTTATCAGCTTCATTAGCCCATTTTTGTATCTTGCTTAAAGTTTTTGAGAAATTTTGTTGTAGAGTGATGCTTTTTTTTCTTTAGATAGTAACTTTTTTATACTATTGTATGCAACATCACACCATCAAGTGCCTCTTCAAAGGGTAGTGGTTATGGTTTTGCTGATAAGATTTGACACTATCACTACTAAGATTTATGTTGTTATGTGTGTCTAAGTAACATCTACCATGTGTATTTTACTAGTTATGTTATGCTTGTAGTTGTTAAACTTTACAATGGATGTACACAATTGAAAATGGAAATGAAGACAGAAAACTATTGTTTAACAGAGTTGGGAGATTTGAATTGATTCACTTCATGCCTTAGCTGGACTCCATATTTTTCTATCTTTCTCCATCCTTTCAACTTTAACGTTGTTGCTATTGATTGTTGAGAGATCCTTATGCAGCATAAAAATAAAGATCTATGAAAAGATACTAGTTTAGGATATGGATTAATAGTTTGTTGCAAATAAAAATCATTTGTCTGATGTGCATGTTCAATTTGAATGTTCCTCATTGCCACTGATTGTGGACTTCCATTAGATTTCAGATGGAACGACTATAAAAATTCAAACAATTAATTTATTACTTGAAATTCATGGGGGTGCCCGTCCCCAAGGGGGAGCAGCATGGTAAGTTCTTCAAACCAGTATTCTAAATTGGTTATCTACTTTAGTTTATTTATGCTCTAAAAGGAGAATGTAAGGGTGTATCCACTGTTGAGACATTTTGTGAGTTATGATTACAATACTTTTGTTGATCTAGAGGTACATAAACATAAACCCTTGCCTTCGTATTTGAAAAGCAAGCTGACTCTAGAAGAATGTCTTCTTTACAAGAGGTATAGTGATGCTCATGAGGCCTTTGACAACAAGATAGGAGGTAACCATGGTTAATATCTTAGGGCATGTTCATGAAATTTTTACTGGAAGTATTATTTAGTAAATTTGGAAATGTATTTGAATTCGGCTTGACGAGGTTAAAAATCTTTAACTATTATCTCAGTATTCAAATTTCAGCTATGAGAAACTCCCTCTACATGTTTATCTTGGATGATCTTATTCAGCATTTGCTATTTAGAAATACATTAATAAAAAAAATTTTATATAGTTCTCTCTGCATTGGCAAGTTGCCATGTCTATTGGTCCTTTGATGTGCTATAGTTTTTCTGGCATCCTTTGGGGAACAATTAATTATTTATATATTTTTCTTGTAGGCAAGTCTTTCGGAGGGAGAAAATGACAGTAGTTTAAACAGGATTACCATTGCAGGTTTATGTTTAAGGTTTGTGTTATATGCTCTGCCCGAATAACTTCTATTGAAAAGATTAAGTAATTAACTAATCTTGTTTCGCTCATGGGTCTTTCATATTATTTATCAGTGTTAATAGGACTTTAAGTTGAGTGGAAACTATATACAAAGTTACAAACTAACCTAAAAGTATTTAAATTAATATAGGGTGTTTTGGTTTTAGTCCCTCAAAAAAATTTCTTGGCATTTGTTAGCATGTTTTTTCAATATTTGGTTCTTAGTCCTGTTGTTCTGAATTTTAATCATTGTAAGTCTAAACTTTCCAATATTTAGTCCTTACATATATCGGAAGTTTCTTTTTTGGTCCTTGTAAATATTTTATAACGGAAAAGCTCTGCATACAAGCCATTAGGGCTTGTATGCTTTACAAGTTCATTAAACAATAAAACCAAAATACGCGCTGCTCCACATACGTTGATTACACGCGCTATATAAGATCCCGCGTATATCTAACTACCAAATTTAAAATATTTGTTTCCTTCTTCGTTTTCGTTATTTTGAGATTTGGTTGTTCTTCTTCTCGCGCGTCTTCCCTCCTTCTTCTCCGTCGTTCTTTTCCTCTCCTTTTCTCACTGGTATGTTCTTCGTTTACGTTACCTTTTTCTCTCTCTGCAACTCGAGCTTCGTTTTCTATTTTGATTTGTTGTTTTCTGAAATCAAATTTTGAACTCGTTTTGAAGATAATGGATCATTCAACCTCAGATTGTCAGCTGAATCCAGGCGAAGTGGATTATGAATTTGAATCTAACGAAGTTCCTGAGGTTTGATTTACATAGGATTAGTATGAATTTTCTTTCAGTAATTTGTATAACATTGTGTAGTTGAAAAATTGCTGAACATTGACTGTGAAAGTAACACGTTAACATGAATCTGTCGATTCAATGTATTAGTTGTGATTAATTACCTGGAATTTATAGCAGACGCTCGGGTGTAGATCAGGTCTTTTTTGGGTGTATTTTTGCTAGAAGTGTGGGTGTATCTACACTTTACTAGTTTTTTGTTATTTTAATTGAGTTGTTGTTGTTCAGGTGTATTATATCAGACATGATTGGGTGTGTTTTTAGTTTTTGACATGGTGTATTCTGTAGCCTGTGTATTTACAGTTTATGGCTTTAAAGGTCATTTTGTAGTTGAGTTGTTGCGGTTCGGGTGTATCATATTAGACATGATTGGGTGTATTTGAATCATATCTATGGGTGTATTCACAGTTTCTGACATGGTGTATTGTGCAGCCTCTCTCGGTTGTTGATGACGAGCTTGTTCCGAAGGTTGGAATGACCTTTACCACCCTTGAAGATGCTGGAAAATTTTACAGGAACTATGCCAAGGCTGCAGGTTTCTCTACAAGAGTTCGGTGCACAAATAGGAAGGGAAACGAGATTAAGAATCAACTGATTACATATAGCAGAGAGAGAAAATGGAAATCTAAAATATCTCTGACCGAGAAGACCAATTCGACAGCCGGTCTAAACTGTCCTACAAGAATTTATATACACACATTGAAGGATGTCGGTGCTTGGATCATTTCAAAGGTTGTGCTCGATCATTCACACCCCTGCTGTCCAAGTAAAGCAGAGATGCTCAAACAGCACAGGGAACTAAGAATGTCCATTCGTCGTACGATAGAGAATAACGAGGAGGCTGGTATCAGACCAAGCAAAACCTACCAATCATTTGTTGCGGCTGCCGGGGGTCACCGCGAGTTAAATTTTATCGAAAAAGACGTGAGGAATTACATTACCAGGGAAGTGCGGAATGTTTCCGAACAAGAAGATGCAAAGGAATTCGGGAAATATTTCTTAAGAATGAAAGAGAAGAATCCGAATTTCTTTTTTGAGCTCGAACTCGAGGAGGATCAATCGATTAAGCTGGCTTTTTGGGCCGATGCAAGAAGCAGAGCTGCCTTTGAGTATTTCGGAGACGTCATTTCATTCGACACCACCTACAATACAAACAGGTAACAAACTGCCCCTGTTTATGATGCTAAATTAATTTATTTTTACGAATCCGCAGTAGAGGTGTATATTGGCTGTTTCATTGGGTGTATGTGAAGCATTTGTTGGGGTGTACCTAATGATTTTGCATTCTGGACCATGGTAATTTGTTTCAGGTATAATTTGGTCTGTGGTTCTTTTGTCGGGGTGAATCACCATGGTCAGTCAACACTTCTCGGATGCTCTTTGATGAAGAACGAAGAAATTGAATCATTCAAATGGTTATTTCAATGCTGGCTTCGTTGCATGGGAGGAAACGCTCCGAAAGGGTTTCTCACCGATCAGTGCGCTTCAATGAAAAGGGCTTTAGAGGCCTGTATGCCAACAACAGTTCACCGTTGGTGTATTTGGCACATCATGAAGAAGATTCCAAGCAAATTAAACGGGTACAAGGGACATGCCGATATTGAACAAGAAATGAGCCATGTTGTTTGGAATTCTCATAGCAAAGACTCATTCGATAGGAATTGGAACGATTTTCTGCTGAATTTTGGTCTTGCGGACAACAAGTGGCTTTCAGGTAATGTCTTTTTAAAATCTGCAGAGGAGGTGTAAATTGCATGTTTCCTCGGGTGTATTTACAGTCTGTGTTTGGGTGTATTATGCAGATCTGTATGAAGACTGTCACATATGGGTTCCTATCTATCTGGATCACCACTTCTAGGCAGGGATGAGAAGCACACAAAGGAGCGAGAGCATACATTCATTTTTTAACAAGTACATCACCCAGAACAGCTCGCTTATTCAGTTCGTCAAACAATACGATAATTGCCTCGGAAGCAGGGAGCAAGCAGAGAGAGAATCAGATGCTGCAGATTTTCATACGGTCATACCGTGTGCAACCAAATCCTCCATTGAAGCTCAGTTTCAAGATGCGTACACTCATGCAAAGTTTAGGGAAGTCCAAGCGCAATTCAGAGGAAAGCCGAGTTGCATCACCAGATTAAAGAATTCCGCTCTAGGCTATTCAGTATACAAAGTCGGAGAACAAGTTTCCAGCTCAATATTCAACAAGTTCGCGGTTACCTACGACTCAGTTGAAGCCGAGGTAAAATGCCAATGCTTATTATTCGAGTCGAGAGGGATACTGTGCCGTCACACACTAAGCATGTTAAGCTTCGAACAAGTAAGCCAAGTGTCCCTTAGATATATACTGGAACGATGGAGCAAGAAGGTAAAGAGGCGACACACACACATCAAGAGCAGCCACGACGAGCCACTAATGGAGCCAAGAAGCAAGAGGTTCGACCAATTGGTTTTTCGTTCACAAAATATTTGCGAATTTGCCTCCGAATCGGAGGAGCTGACTGCAATTCTGCACCGTGCATACGATAACGTCATGGCCGAGATGGAATCATTAAAAGCTAAAAGGAAGGGGACATCTTCTTTATCCCATGAAGATGCCAACTTGGAATCCGTTAACGAGCTTCAAAGCCCGCCAAGGATTCGAACAAGAGGACGTCCAAAAAACAGGCTAGGTTCAAAGCTGGAGAAATAGATTGCAAATGCCACAAAGAAGAAGAAGACGAAAGTTTTAAGCGAGGTAAAAGTAATGTTCTTTAAATTTGTGGAGATTGAATTTATTTTTCTCATTAATAGTTTAGCTAATGTGTGAGTGTTATATTCAGATAAACCTGTTTGATGCTGCATCAGCGGTGCATTCAAATTCCAGCCAATATCAAGGACACGTTATGAATTATCAGTTCAGGGTACCAGCAGCAGGGGATAACTCTTTGGGTGTATAGTTTTAGAGAATATGGGTGTAAAAGCACTGTTCTTTTGGGTGTATTTTTGTTAATTCACAATTTACATGTAGACACATATATAGATACATATAGAACAAAAGCTGTAAAAATTCGCAGGTTATGGGTGTATATTTGATTTGATGTTTTTCTTCATATTTTAGTACTTGTAATTCATACATTTTGAATACAGCACAGACAGTTTGGGTGTATATTTTATGCAATCTTGGGTGTATTATCAGACTTGCGTTGGGTGTAACAGTTTATAATTTGCGTTTATATATGCCTTGATTTTTTCCTTCATATTTTACCACCTGTAATACAGCTTTTGAATACAGCACAGACAGTTTACCAGCACAGATAGTTTAACTATGGAAAAAAATATACATGGAATAGAAGTTGTTGATAAATGGCAAATATTTACATCATTTGTTCAATTTACAAACTACCCAGCAGTTGGATTACGCAGTTTCTATATCAGCAGAATTTATCTGACAAAACGGACTCAATAATACAGAGGATGGCTTCGACAGCCTTATAGCACTACTCTCTCTAATTGCCCGATCTCTCTGTTTATTCATCTCACTGAATAGTATCCGGGAAGCATACTCCACTCTATAGTGGTCCACCTCCTCCTACAATTAAAAAGTATATTCTGTTTAAACAACAATATTAATTCAGTAAAGTAATACAGAGTTATATAGTTCTAAAGACAGTTACCTGTGGCCAATTATCCCATTCATACTTCCCCTTTTTGATGTTTTCCGGCTCAATTAACTCCATTCATTTCATAACGTAGATAGCGCAGTCATAGCTGAAAACGAAGAAAATAAATTACAAATCTCATTTAGGAAAGTTTAATGTTCAGAGTCACAAATTTATACCTTGATTTTTGGCCTGATATTTTAACATATGATGCTTTAATTTTCTTCTCGTTCTCCCCTTTCTCCAGAGGTTCCCCGCTGGCATATGTTATCAATCTTGAAAATACATATCCCTTAAATACCAAAACAAATCAGTAATACACCCGAAGGAATGCACAAGATACACCCAACTGAATGGACAATATACACCCAACACAACTAACGAAATAGACCTATCTATTAAAGTAAAGAAGACAGAGGCAACTTACAGTGAATTTATTAAGCTTCTTTCTCTCTTCGCTTGGAGCTTTTTTGTGTAGAGGGTCAAGTATATAACATTTCCGCTTTGTTGTATTTATCAGCCATAACCACCAATGCCCCGAGTGGCAAACAGGTGCAAAAATCGGAAGGATTGCCACATTTCAACAGTGTGTTATTTTATTTGGCATATAAGTAAATAAGTGTACTAACAAATTGAATAAACGAAAACTTACATATGGATGCGAAGTTAATTTTTTTCTATCTATGAAGGGAATGAAACTCGGGTAGTCTTCCACCCTGAATTCCTTTTTCGTTTTCGGTGATATGAATTCCCCCTTTGGGTGATCCGAAAGTGCCATGCTCTGCAAGAATTGCGAAACAAGAAATGAAATACTGAAAATACACAACTTACACCCAATCGAACGTAAAAAATACACCCAAATCAATACAGAAAATACACCCAAAGTTAGTAGAAGTAACACTTACCACAATATCGGGGGGGAGACAGTATATTTGTTCTTGAAACCTCTTTTCATTTTTCTGGTTGAGGATGAGGCAGATGGCAGATACAATCTAGAAATATATGCCGAAATCAATTTTACATTAATAAACATTGCAGTTGACTTTGGTGTAAAAACATTAATGTTATTCTAATATTACCTGAGATTCTATATCACTTTTTGCCTGGAGGGATGCAAGGTGCATTCTCATCAAAATGTATTCTCCTTGGCCAATCAGAGTGCACATCTCCTCATACTCGTTAGTATTGCCATCTGCGTCTTCCTTCAGTCTCGTCCCCCAGATGTAGCACTTTTGTTTCATATCATCTGGAATTTGATTTATTCCCCCAGGAGTTTCAAACTTTGCAGAACTTTCTCCCCCAGTCTCCTTCTGAATTTGTGGACTTTTGTTTTTTCCCTTTGCCGCGCTGCTTGCTATTTTTTGGACCAAATCGTCCAATTGTTCTATTAAATTTGCAGCTTCTGGAGATTTTTTCCTTTCTGTCTCCTGCGTTGACGCCCCCTCCTGTCTTGAATCAGTCAATCCAAGGCTGAATGATGGCATCCCTGGATCTGTTTTAGGAACATAGGTTGCTGTCCGTGCCATCATCAACAGGGCAGCAACGTCTTCTGCGGCTGGATGACTGCGTCATGATGTATAAGAATAAGAGTAAGAATAAGAATATACGGATGATAAGCAAAGATTGATTTTAGTCTGATGAACTTACATTTTAGTTGGAGCTGGGGGAAGCGTGGGTGTGATTTTTTGAAGTTGTTTGGGGGGTTCAGGAGTGCTGCACAATTACACAAAATTAATCATGGCGTAAAAAAAAATTGATCAGGAACAATATACACCCAAACTGTTAGCAAATATACACCCAAACTCTAAACAAATATACACCCAATACTATTTCTTACGTTTCTGTAGTCCCTTCAATCCGTAGCATAGGGGTTGGTTCAAAATCTGTCTCAGTGGTTGTTTGGGATGCCGGCACAAAAACCTGGATCGGGACTCTAAACAAGAAGAAAAATGAAAGGTTAACAACGTATTTGAAAATAATAAGGTTATAAGGTTGAAATATTCTTGGAAAACTCACACTGCAGGCGCTTCCGACGGTGTTTGTTCCCTCACAACCATCATATTCGAATCAGTCGGACTCAACCTAAAATACACCCAAAGAAGGTCAAAAAATACACCCGAACAATTCAAAAAGAGGACAGGCTTTATTTTTTGAGAACTTACATACTTGCAATTTTTGCTTTTTTTTGCTGCCTTTTTTTTCTTGAATAAAATAATAAAGGGCTTTTTTTTCTAAAAAAAATATATACAGAATTAGAAGTAGAAGGTAATAGAAGAACAAAAGTAACGGTTATTTGAAAGAGAAATTACATGCTCTGTGACGGCTGGTTTACACTACTCTGTTTTGTGCGTCCTTGAGAGGAAGGATCATCACTTCCCAAGTTCACAGCCGGTATTCTAAACAGATTTCATGTTATTCAGACAAAATAAGATACAGGTATAAAATACACCCAAATGAATGCACAATATACAACCAACCGAATGGACAATATACACCCAACAAAACAAACGAAATATCCGAACTTAGTAAACAACATACACCCAACTTGATCCACACAATACACCCAAATGGTTCCACAAAATACACCCAAATCATGATAACAAGATTTTATTAAATAAAGCTTCTTACGTTTCAGAGGACACATAGCGCCCTTCTGTCGATCGCAGGTCAGCTTGGTTCTCCTTGCGAAACAAGAAACAATTATTAGCAAACAAAACACACCAAAATCTGAAATAGACAGCCCAGCAAGACATACCCCTCTGCAGCAGATTTATCAACGTTTACCCTTAGCCATTCATCTAGTTCGTCACTTGATATTTCATATCTCTCACTACATTCATAAAAGAAGATGTTAACAAAAATAATTACGATGATAGACGGTAATATAGCTTACGAGGTACTATACCCATCAAAGTATCGATCTTCTTCAGGAGGTGAATCCTCCACAACAACTTTTTTCTTTTTTGGTTGTGTTCTGGGTGGAAAAAAAAGAGTACCAATCAGAAATAAAAAATTAATTTTATCACAGAATATTATCCAAAGAAGTGCTTACTCTTTTGGTGTTGTTTTTGTCTTTTTCTTTTTCTTTTCCTTCTCCGCCGGTGATGATTTTTCGCTCCTATAAGTTAATAATAGACACTTCAGTTAAGACACGAAATCTTTATAATGAAGCCAAAAGAAAGGAGTAATAATTTCAGGACATTACTTATCACTTGATTCAGATTCAGGTTCTGAATCAGAATCTGACTCCTCTTGCCTCTTTTTTCTTTTTCTGGAGTCCATTCTGAAAGGCAAAGAATCATTATTTAGAATATACTAAAAATACACCCAAATGAATGCACAACATACACCCAACTGAATATACAATATACACCCAACACAGCAAACGAAACACACCCAGCTTAATAAACTACATACACCCAACGTGAACAACAAAATACACCCAACTCGAAAAAGAAATTACACCCAAGTATGGTACTTACTTTTTTCCCTTTTTGCTGGGGTGTTTTCTTCCTGAATTCTCTGAGTCTTCTTGAGTCTCAGACTCAGAGGTAGAAGTGTCATTGTCAGTAGTTTCTGTCTCCGAAGACGATGTTGGACTCGGCTTCCTTTTTTTTGTTTTTTTGATTTCTTATTTTTTTCTTTTTTTTCATTTTTTTTTTCATTTTTTCTCTTGTCTCTGCCATCTTCACCATCCCCTGAAACATGAGATATTTTAGTTAGCAGCATTCAGGTAAGTAAAATACACCCAACATATTATGTTTACTTACCAAAATTTCCTCTCTTTCTGCAGTCATTCTTTCCACCAACTGCTCCTTAATCCAGTTGGCAATCCAGGGCTTTGGTGGTCTTTCAGCCCTATTCTTGCCTTTGTTTTTTGAAAGATGAAAGTAAATTATCATCAGGGCGAAGAGGCAGCCATCAATTGCCTTCTTCTTCTTCTCCTGGTAGTCTGTGATGCCCTTGACCATGAAGGTCAAAACATGCCCCCCCCAGTTTCTCTCCGATATGCCCTCCATCTTAAAAATTGGGGCCAGGTGCACGGGCGATATTTTGTTTATCGTCGTTGGCAAAAGGAACGCCATCTGTATATAGAGGATGAATATCCTCTTGAACATCAGGCGTTCCTCTTCGTTGCCAACGCCGATTTCCATCATTTTGTCGGTAAGACTTTTGAGGGTCTTACCCTGGAATCTTCTAAAAATTATTTTGTCATCATCAGAAAGTTTCTTATACTCAACTTTCTCAGGAAATAGATCTCCTACAAAAAGGAAGACAACAAAGTATCCAAGTCGGTTCAAATATACCCAAGCATCAACTTAAATACACCCAAGCAACAACTTAATATACACCTATAATTTTAAGCTAGTTACCTGTTGCATTGATGCCAAGCGCATGACCTATTATTTTTGGTGTTATTTGGAAAGAACCATATCCTGTTTTCAGTCTGTTCTCCCCAAGTTTGAAGTTGTTTGCCAGCTCCCTTAACAGTTGGTGATCCACCCTTAGTGGTGGGATGTGCATCAACCCACCGAATCCGAGATCCCTCACAATCGCCTTCTTCTCCTCAGTCATGTTTCTGAACTTATCACTTAGGAGATGTGTGGCACACTTAAGGTCTTTTGTTTGGTTTCTTGCTGCCATTTTCTCTGAAATGAAAAATACACCCAAAGATATCAGTAAGATACACCCATATATATGAGTCAGATACACCCATTAATAACAGTAAGATACACCCATTGATAACAGTAAGATACACCCATATATATGAGTCAGATACACCCAAAGATATCAGTAAGATACACCCATTGATAACAGTGAGATACACCCATAGATATGATTCAAATACATCTATATATATATCAGTTAGATATCCCTCAAACATGCTTCAATATCAAGCCACATTACAAGGTCAAGCAGTATACACCCCCAATCTACGGAATAAACCCCCAAAAATCAACAACAATAGTAGGAGAACTTAGAACAACAACGTAGAATGACGTAGAACTTAGAAGAACGATGAAGAACTTAGAACAGTGTAACAAAGAAGCAAGAATAATAGTAAATCCTAGAAGAACGACGCAGAAGAAAAGTAAAATATACAGGAATCTTAATGAACTTACGTTGAGTATTGTTGCTTTGTTTTCTCTTCAGATTCTTCACGGAGAGTTTGATGGTGTTTTGATGGAGGTTTCCAACAACGACTTGTATATTTTGAACTTTGATTTTCGCTCGAAAATGGAAGGGTTTCCTTGTTTTCAAAGCGCTTTGAGAAGTGGAAGAAGTGGAAGAGTCTGCCATACGTAACTGTTTGAGTGTTGAGCGCGTGATTTTGACGCTCCATGTTATCTCTCTTCATGCGCGTGAGTTCTATTTGGGCTGGGCCAACTTGTAAGCTTGTAAGCTTGTATGTGTAGCAGGCCCGATTTTATAAACCTTCTTTTGGATTTTATAATATCACTTCTTAATAGTGCTGGTCTAATAATAGAGACCAAAAACATAATGTTGGAACAAAACTCAGACCCAAAGAAAGAAAAGATTGAGGGACAAAGACCAAAATGACTTATAGATATTAAAAATATCTTTAAGTTACCTGGGACAGGGTTGGGTGTCTTTCTTCTACTTGGTGCATCTTGGATAGATTGAAAAGTTTTTATTGTTCTAAAGAATATTTTGTCATGCTAATCTTTGTATTGAGGATCTCTTGTCCTCCTCCTTGTTTGCATTATCCTTCTTCCCTGACATTAATATTTCTTCTTTTAACAAGGAAAAAAACGAAAAAGAAAAAGAAAAACATATTAGCCAATGTGAAAAATATTGGGAATGGGTGGTGGCCTGTGTGGCACCTATAACTTTTGTTGTTAGAGATCCTTGGTTGGATCTTGAGCAAATAATTTCATTCAAAATGGAAAACAAGAAAGCAAACTATTAGTAATGTGCCCTACTTGGTTGTTTTAGTCTGCTATAGTCATAATGATGGTTTCTTTTTTCCATGCTGACTGTTGAAATAGTTTTCACTGTTACTAAATTGTATATGTTCCTTGAAATGCAGTGACAAGTTTTCACACCCGCCATGTTAGTTAGTGCATCCATCTATGCATTCTGTTAAAAGAGAGTCTTTTCATGTGCCAGAATTTGGTGCTTTATTAATTTAATTTTGCAATACTGATAAGGATAATTTTGTTTTGGTGTTGTCCAGTAATGTGTGTAAATTTGTTGAAAAAGTTAGACAATGATGGCATAACATTTATTTAATATTACATACCTTCACATTAACGATAACAACAATAAAGTCTTGTCCTACTAAATGGGAATTATTACAAGGATCAAATGACAGAAATTAATGGACATAACTGGAGGGCATTAAGAGTAAATCTTCTAGCGAAAAGTTAATGGAGATAACTCCTAGTGACAGTGCCGCAAGTTTCACAGTTAAAGACCTTCAACTTCGATTTCTTGAGTCTTCACCATTGAATGTCAAGGGAATGCCTCTAGTGTAGTTTGTTGGAAATGATTTGTTCATTATTGCTATTCATAGAACCTTTGGTGGTGTTATTGTTATTTCGCCACCTCACGCTGGGAGAGTGCTCAGATAGATTGCGTGGATGCTGAGAAGTACATAGCAGAAGAGAATGGCTCATTCTTAAGTTCTGGAGAAAATACTCCTTCAAGTAGTGGTAATAAAGACCGTCAATTGAGAACTGTATTCTGGGTACATAATAAGAGGAACCATCTATTGAACCAAAATGCTCCTTCAATCCCTTTTCTGGATGTAAACATGGTGCATGTCATACCATTGGGGGAACAAGATACAAAGTCTCATTGTTTGAACGGCTCAGCTTCTGTATCTGGTATTCGTCTTGGTGGGGGAATGAACTATGCTGAAGTCCTCCTACATTGATTTGGAATAATTGGTCCTGGGAAGGGTCTTTGTAAAGGCTTAGAAAAGTTACAAGCAGTACCATTGGCAACAATTTCCAAGACAACACCTCCCGATGTTGATAATTCAGAAGATGTATGAAAGAGTGTTACCTAATTTTTCATAGCCAATATATTTGGTATATGTTGTGATTTCATCTTTGTTCATGTTTTGTGTTTGTTTTTATAAATTGTTTTCTTATTTGTCAATTTTATGCCAGTTGGAAGTTTGAGCAAAGGGAAAGAAACCAGTTTTCCAAAATTGAAGAGGCAGATATTGTGGATATAACCATAGAATTGAAGGGGCACAAGAGATGGCTGAAAGGTAGTGGATCTCTAGCCCAGAAAATGTAAGTAGAGAAGAAAGGTGTTGGCACACAACTCTCCAAAGTTTACAAGTAATTACAAAAAGCAGCCTAAAGAATGTTCAGGGTGAAAGAGCGCTAGCACTAAAAAAACAACAGTATCCTGCAGAACGGGTTACAGTAAGGATACAATTATTTCTTCTTCAATATTTAGGGATATTTATCTATAAGTCGCAGCACTACTCTTTGGAATTAAGGATTTCTTGATGCTTTGAAGAATATAGTATTTTTTTTGTCAATTCATTTTATCTGACAGCATATCCAGATAGATTTTCCACGCTGCAGTTAATGATTTAATTAGTCTTGCATAAATAACATTGAGAAATCTAGCTAGTTTATTTCTAAATTGAACTTGTGCCCTTGATATACTAAAATTATAATATAACGGAGTACTAAATTCAATCTATGGCTACTTGGATGTCGAGTCAGTGGTTGCAATTTTTGTTTTTTCTGTATGACATACTCTTGTCAAAAATCAATTTAGAATTATTTCTTTAACTATGACTTAAATCATCAATCCATGTCAATAAGATTCAATATCTTTTTTACACTAGTTATTGATTTCCTAACTCTTCTGTCCTAAAACTAGTAGTATAGAGGTTTGTAATAAAGCACAACATGGAAAATTAAAGTGAAATAGAAGAAGCTGAGTGATACTATGAGTGATATTTGTGATAAAAATCTACCATTCATGTTTAAAGAGAAAAAATTTATGGCACAGCTAGACATGTGAGAAAAAGTTGGGTCAATGGAAGTTCTAGTAAGTAGATTAGATTAGGCTGAGGGTAGCTTAATAGTGAAAGATAGGGGGAGACCAAGCACACCTACATGAAAAAAGCATTTAGGTGAATTTAGATTTTTACGATAAGAAATGGTCCATAAGACACTAGCGTAGTCCATGCAATCGACCTTACACACTGAGATAAGGTTTGGTGCTGGCTGTGTTGATAGCATTGTCAACAATTGTCTACTTGCACTGAAAGTCTTAAAAATAAACTGAAACTCAGGTACTAATTGATGATATCTCTGTACAATTGTTCGGAATCCAAGGGTTGCAGATCATGAAGCCGCAGAGACCGAAAGAGATTCATTTGTCAAAAATCAATTGCAAAGGGTGCTAAAGAAGTTATCGGCACTGCTACGGGAATTTGTCTTCAGTTGGATTTGGTATCAAGTGAGGATAACGTTGAAGTTGAAATGGCTAATTAGGAAGTGGAAAATCTAAAATTCACTGTTAAGCAACTGGTAATGGGAATTCCATATTTAATCATGACCTCATTGTCTCTCTCTTTATGATCATTGTGTGATTAAGATTTTACTATGCAGATAGAGGTGGTTTTAACTAGTGATGAGGCTGAACACCTTACTTTTCTGTGCAAAGCTGAAGTTGATTCCATGGGCCGGATAGCAGCTGGAATTCTAATTGTAGACCTAGCAAACTGTAATTTTGAGCACATTATAAAACATGGGATATTTTTTAATATTACAGTCTTTTTATTAAACTCATATATGTCTTCCATTATCCTTCTTTAATAACTTTGTGATGGCATGCAGGAAGTGAAGGCATTGACAAGATTTTCTTTGCTAAGCACAACAGAGATGATAGTGTCCACAATAAAGGATTTTGTCCGTCACCGAAGCTGGTAAAAAAAGCTTGCACATATCGAAGATAGAACTGACATTAACTTTGCTCGAGGAAGCAGTTGCAGATTCACAGGAAAAGATCAATGCCTTAGTCAGTGATTTTGGTATTTCAGAGTCCTCTGGACAGCAACTTACCTTTGCTAAAAAGCTCAGTCAAAAGATTGAATCAATGGAGGGTTTATTGAAGCAATTACGGAATAAAACTTAAGACCCATTCATATTTGTATGTAATTAGAACTTAAGATTGTTCTTTTTCTTTATTGATATATTTTACATAGGTCACAATTCATTTTGTATATAGCAAAGAATATCATATTGCTCAGTGTTGTATAAAATAGTTAGAAATTAGGACTCTTCATTATTGTAAGAAAACTTTGTTCCGTTGAGCCTGTACTGTTAAATAACAATCTTGGTAGCTTGCCTTTATCTAAAGAAATTTTCTTTTGGGTGTTTTAGTTTGTTCATATGTGTAATACTGTATTCAGAAAATGTTTAATTAATATTTATAAGTTAAAATTGCTTTAGATAATTGATAGCATGTTCATTGTGTTCATTTATATGGTGTGAATATGTGCCCTACAATAATACAGAGGACTCTAGTTTACAGTAAGTACATGTCAATATTGAGTTGTGTGAATGTCAGTGTCACCGTAAAGAATTTATTGTAATATTGCGCCTCCTTAGTGACTCTCAGTAAGATGATGAGCCAAATAATAAGATCTTAGCATGTTTCCTAAAATTTCAAAGGAAAATAATAATGAAAGTCTCTTTAAAGTTGTGTCTAAACTCAAATACAAACTTGGTCACTTCGAAAGAGTTAAAGATAGAACAATGAAACAACCAATTCAAGTGTTATAAAACAGTTGTCATATCTAAAAAATAACCAGTTGATACTACGTTGTAATTCACAGACAAAATGTTATTACATGAGTTTCAAACTTCCAATACTAGTTCATCACTTTCAAACTTATCCTTGAGTTTCTTGATCAAGTCAATAGTAGAACTAATGCAAAATGCAGTCACTTAAAAATATAAACGCATTACACATTGCAATTTAATTACAAAATGAATGAGAAATCAAATAGATAATGATGAAGGAAAAATTGTCGGTATAGAAGTTCACAAATAAATTCTCGTTGGAAGTATAGTTCTAAACCAACAATGAATCCTCAATCAAAATTTGTTTTGTTTGTCACAAGTACAAACCCCAATAAAAATTACCGAAATATTTAAACCTTGGGTCGCCTCTCAAGGAATTGCAGTGAAGTGTGCTCATTATTGGTTATGATTTGTATCTTTTGGGGGTTTTTGGAATAAGAGACAAGAAAAGTAAATGAAACTCAAATGATAAAAAGGTCTTGGCAAGGGTTGATGGTTAAGGATCTTTATCCTTGTCACTAATCACAACTTGATAATTGCAAGGATCAATCTCATTAAGTCATCCTCTAACAAATGAAGGAAAGTCAAATGAGCTTTATCAATCTCAATCCATAAGTCCTAGCCACTCACTAATTGAATTAGTGAAAGCTAGTGTCAATGGACACCAATTATCAATCACTTGGACATTAGCAACTCAAGGTCACCCAAGTTACCATCCCAAGCCAATAATAGAAAAATCTACACTAAAACCCAACCAATCATTTCATCAAACACTTGGAAGGCATAAAAGAAAAGCAAGGTAAAATTGTAAGAAATGTAAAATCTACATACCAAAGCAAAAAAACAATAGCAAAGCAATTAAACAATAAGAACATCAAACATAAATTGCATTAATTGAAATCAAAGGGAACAAAAGTGCATGAACATGAGAATAACAAAATAAAGGAAATAACAAATAAAGCTAAGAGAGTAAAGATGTAGGAACAAGAAATGGAAAAGGAAACTAAATCAAAACAAGAATTAAAAGCTAGATCTAAGAGAAATTAATCTTAAAAACCCTAACCTAATTCTAGAGAGAAGAGAGAGCTTCTCTCTCTAGAAACCTAACATAAAACATGATAAAAACTCAAACTAATACTACTTGGTTCACCCCCCTTCAATCATTGGGTTCAATAACATAAAAAATAGGTTGGATTGGGCCCAAAATGCTTCAGAAAATCGCTGGCCACGAGTTGCCTTTAGTGAGTCACGCTGATCATGCGACGTGCATGCATAGGCTACGCGTGCGTGTCACCTAAATTCAAGGCAGATATGACAAATTTTATATCATTTTGAATCTCTGAATGTTAACTTTCCAACGCAACTGGAACCGTCTCATTTGGACTTCTAAAGCTCAAGTTATGATCGATTAAGTGCGAAGAGCTCAGGATTGACAGCTTTGCGATTCCTTCATTTCTTCATGAGTTCTCCATTTTTACATGCTTTTTCTTCATTCCCTCAATCCAATCTTTGCCTTTTAAACCTGAGATCACTTAACAAACATATCAAGGCATCAAATGGAATCAAAGTGAATTAAATTTAGCTATTTTAAGACCTAAAAAGCATATTTTCACTCTTAAGCACAATTAAAGGAGAATTTACAAAACCATGCTATTTTAGTGAATAAATGTGGGAAAAGTTGATAAAATCCTCTAAATTCAACACAAGATAAACCCTAAAAATAGGATTTATCATATTCCGAAGGGGGAATAAATTAAACCTTATATGCTTGTTGTGAACACAATATATGATAACTCTGAAGCAGCCATCGACCCAATAGTCTAAAGGGGAGCACGAACATAAGCTGAGTGTGGCAGAGATGAAGATGTTGAGATGGATGAGTAGTCATACGCGATTGGATAAAATAAAGAATGAAGATATAAGGGAGAGAGTTGGAGTAGCACCCATTGTGGAAAAGATGGTTGAATCGCGTCTCAGGTGATTTGGACATGTGAGAAGAAGACCGATAGAACATCCAGTCAGGAGGGTGGATGAGATGGAAGATGGACAAAGGGCGAAAGGCAGAGGAAGACCTAAGAAGACCATCCATGAGGTGGTCAAACGAGATCTACATGTAAACGGTCTCTCTGTAGACATGATACATGACAGAGCACAATGGCATCGTTTGATTCATGTAGCCGACCCCACTTAGTGGGACAAAGCTTTGTTGTTGTTGTTGTTGTTTGTAATCTTGTGAAAGGTGTGGCAGGTGAGCAGCAACTCCGTCCACCTGAAGTGTGTCAGCTACCTTCTCCAAACCGCCATAGAGGTCATTGCAGAACCTCATCACATGCTTCACCTCATAAGCATTTCCCCCAAACAGCACTTTGGCAAGCACCAAGAACTCCTCCAAGCTTGTCGGAAGAACACCCCATGTCAGAATCTTCACCAAATATCCAATATCATAAGCACCATGCAATGTGACCCATGTCAGTGCTTTGTTGAACAGCAACCCGGATGCTGCTGCCAACTTCGCAAAATGCACCGAAGAAACTCCAGCCATTGCATTGCGTGCAAAGTCGATGCCCTGGCTACGTAGGAGTGCCACAGAGTCCTTTGCGTGGATGTCACGCATGAGGTTGAAGTCTCAGAAATTGAACTGCCAGATGTAGAGAGATCTGTTGTTGGTTCCTAGGCCAGGGAGGTTGTCGTGCTCGTCTGACAAAGTGAGTCCAAGATGAATGATTTTGAGCGCGTCCACATTGGCCTTCATGACTTAGTAAGTTTCCTCTGGGACAAGATTCCGATAGTTCTTGTTGCGGGGCAGGATGACTACGCCGAGGAATTCAGTGTCAATGAAGACAAATCGATATTTGTCAATTAGGCTGCTTATGATTCGGAACTTGGAATCAGCGTTGGCAGCCCACACTTGCCTGATCAAAACTAAACTATTGGGACTAGGCTTTAGAAGTGGCCGTCATTCCACAAACCTTGGCTGAGCAGCATGATCAAATGGCGAAAAACCAACAACCATGGGCGGTGGCAGAAAAACTCTCGGTCCTTCTTGTAGTCGTTCTCGTTCATCATCGACCCTGGTCATTCTTGTATCTATGGTTGCCATGTCTTTCTAACTTAACCTTGGAAAGTAAACTCTGTTAAATTCTTAAAAGCTGAAGAAGAAAATAGAACAAAGGTACGATTGTTATCACCTAAGAAGAATAGAAGAGGAAACTAATGTACTGTATAATATATGCATAAACTAATCATTTGTTAAATGTGAACAATGACAGAGAAAGGAATTCAGATTTATTAATTGCAAACTGATTTTTTAGATTTTACAGTTATTCCATTTGATTTGTTATGATTTAATTTATAAACCAACCGTTTGTTTAAAGTGAACAATGACAGAACTAAAGATTTAGATTTGCTCTGATTTCCCCTCTCCTCTTTTCTTTTTTTTCTTCTCTCTGAAAAGGACTCCAAAGTCAAGTCTAGTGCCTAATAATGGTTTAGAAAATAACTTCAGTTCTGTTTAGATAACTGTTGTTGCACAATGGATATACATCTCTCCTTCACCCATACCTGTTTTGCCATATCCAATTTGCCACAAGCTGCATATGAATTAATAAGGGCCATAAAAATCGGTTTTGCAAGTGGGATTTTATATTGCTCCATTTCTTCACGATACTGCAAAAATTATTCAAGTTAGCAACTTATAAATAAGATAATATATAGATGGCTAGGTCCTTTTGTTGGACAATACAGTATGAAAGAATCAAGGAGACCTAAGAAGATTACCAAATCTAAAGTCTTTATATCATTGAAGTTTCTTAAAGAAGGAGAAGTTCCAAGAATGAGAAGTCAGGTTCCATTAAAACAAACAAAAAGTAAGTAGAAGCTGTCAAGTTATAGTTGTGAATTTTAGAATGCATGTTATAACACTAAGATACAAAATTCCTAGTAAATTTAGGATTTTCACTTACATATTATTGCAAAATTGATTTTAAAATTAAAATATTTTTGTTTGAAATAAAGAATATATCACATAATATCTTCTAAATATCTTTTGAATATAAAAGAGTGTCAGTATCGTTAGAATATAAAAGAGTATTAAATATCATCTAAAAATAGTTTTGATTATATGATTATTTCCTTATTTAACTAGGAATATGGTTTTATCGTTATTATAAGTAGAGGTTAGTGATCCTCTCTTGTAAAAAATCACAAAATAATCAAAACAGAATTTCACTTCATATTAACCTATTACTTTTCTCTTTTCCTTTTCTCCATCTAGACCCACAATCTCAACACTTTTTTAACATCATTGTACAATTCAGGACATCAAGCAACTTGAGTGATTAAATTTCAAAAACAACAAGCCTCAAGCATTCACAAAGGAATTGCAAATAGATTACCTCATGCCTAAAGGGAAATTGATAGTGTTTTTCTATTTCCATAAAGCAACAACAACAACAACACTTTATCCCACGAGGTGAGGTCGACTATATGGATTAAACAACGTCATTGTATTCTATCATATATATGATATTTATAGTGGACGCATAGATCCTGTTTGACCATTCCGTGTATAGTCTTTTTAAGTCTACTTCTATCTTTTGCCACTTGTCTATGTTCCATCTGCTCCACCCTCCTAACGAGATACTCTGCCAATCGTCTCACATATCTAAACTACCTAAAACAAGATTCTATCATCTTTTCAACAATAGACACTATTTTAACTTTCTTAACTAAGATGGGGATGTTAATACACACATACACACAAAAATGACCAAACTTGAGACATACAGAGGCAACGCCATCATACAAAAATAATCTTTTACCTTGATTATATCCTCTTCTGTTTCACAATTACTAATCAAATAGTTGAAAGTCTGTACAGCAGGACTAATATTGGCATCCTGCATGTGCTTGAGGACCCTCAAAGCACCACTGATATTTTTCTATTAAAAAAAGTAAAAATAAAATAAAAATCAAAGTATGGTGAAAAAGGGAACCAGTAATTTGAAGAAAATAGGAAATGGATTAGAGAGAACTACTCAGAAGAGCAACCATCATTGATCATCCAAAAATACAGGGGTAAGAGAATAGAAAGGTTCTCTAATCCAACAGTAGATTGATCAATATATTATTTAAAGAAATTTTATAAAAGAAAAGAAGAAAAACAAAACAACAAAACAAAAATGGATGCTAAAAGAAACAGAAATTAAAAAAATATAGGAATCATTACTAAGATATCATCTGAGGTACTCTTTAATATTCTAAAATATCTTACGAATTATTCTATGTTTTTATAACATATAATGGAGATATTAAAAAGTTTTATTTTTTATGTCTAATATTTCTCCTGAATATATAGAAATCAATACTGGCAGATCACCTGAGGCACTCTTTAATATTCTAGGATATCTTAAGAAATATTCTACCTTATTATAACATATAATGGGTATTACCAAATTTTGTTTTTTATTAGTAATATTTCTCCTGAAACTAAAGCTTACTAAGCTTATGTTTGCTCCAATCAAATCCTAAAAGGGGAAAAAAGAGCCAAAGTAAGCCAGGATTGCTTCGAACAAAATAGGCCAGACTAGAAATGCTACCAACAAAGCCAGACTAGAATTGCCAGAAACGAAAAAGAACTAAATGGAATTGGCTGAAAATCTACCAGAAAATTGTGTCCACTGGCAGCAACAATTGACAAAATGGGTAATAGCTATCACTAATAAGAGGTTGCCAAAATGATTATATGACAAAAACCATGACCAAAACTAAAGTGATGATACTGGTAGAGTGGTAGCTGAATAGTGCAACATTCAATTGCTAGAAATAAATTGTGGCCACACGTGACTGGAAAAGCACTTTAGAGTTGTATCAACCTGTTGGAAAATAACAGGACTGCCAAAAAAAATAAATCGAGACAGTAAAGAATTGCTAATGAACAAATCAAGACTGTGTAGAATAAAGAACTAAATTAAAATAAATGAGGACTATATTACAGAAAACACTGAGGTTGTATAAGACTGAGAAACTAATAAGCCCCATGGGAGTGCCAAAAAATAAATTGAGGATGTTCAGAAGTGCCAAAAACAAACTCTAAGAGGATGTTCAGAGAAGAAAATTGAGGATGTTCAAAAATAAAAATAAATCCGTATTATAAGTTATAGTGGCGACCATTCATTACATAAATGTTTCATCTTTTTGGAAAGCTATGAAGGGAAAAAGATGCATTTCAGATGTTGACTAGCATTTTTGATTGGCAATGGATTTTAGTGAGGCTTAGTGTATGGATCAAAGATCTTGACATTTTGATATTCTCGAGAAATGAAGATATTATATAATATATTCGTTTTTCTAATAAAAGAAACTAATTGTTGTAAAATAAAAGATATACTAAATATAAAATAAAGATGTATAAATAGAAGACTCTAATATTAATATAATTAGTTCAATAATAATTCATATATATATTTACTAATATTATATGAAGTAATGTGTATATAATTATATATATATATAAGTGAGAGAGATATGTATATTATAATAAGAGAGAGATATTGCTCAAAGAAAGAGAGAGAATTATTATTGTGTGTTTATTGCTGTGTTTTACTCAGAGGCAAAAGCTTCTATTTATAAGCATATAGGAAAGTAGTTTTTCAAACTATATTAAATGAGATTCTCCTTGAAACCCTAAGCCTTGTGGGAAAATGGGCATCTACCAAGGCTATCTTATCACAACACTTTTCCGTGGATGACCATTTAGGAGTATGCCTCGTTAAAACCTTACTAAAGAAAAATGCAGTGGGAAAAAAACCTTAGTGAAGGAAAAAGAATATAATATCCTTTGTGATGGGGACTGCCTCATTAAAAACCTTGTCAAGAAAAACTCAATGGGAAAAAAAACCTGACCAAGGAAAAAAGAGTACAGTCTCGCCCTCTTGCCGACATAATTTAATGTCTCGAAATCGGTGCATCCCAATCTCATGTACCAATCTTTCAAAGGAGAATTTTGGGAGTGACTTTGTAAATAAATCTGCCAGATTGTCACTTGAGCGGATCTGTTGGACATCAATTGTCCCTTGATTTTGAAGATCATGAGTGAAGAAGAATTTGGGAGAAATATGCTTTGTTCTATCACCTTTGATGTATCCACCCTTAAGTTGAGCAATGCATGCTGTATTATCTTCAAACTGGACAGTTGGAGTTATCTTATGATCAATCAGTCCACATGATGACAAAATATATTGAATCAGACTCCTCAACCAAAAACACTCGCGACTAGCTTCATGAATCGCCAGTATTTCAGCATGATTAGAGGATGTTACAGCAATCATTTGTTTCGTGGACCTCCATGATATAGTTGTACCACCATATGTAAACAGGTATCCTATTTGATATCTCCCTTAATGTGGATCAGACAAGTATCCGGCATCAGCATAGCCAACTAGTTGTGACTTGGATCCATATGGATAAAACAATCCCATATCAACTGTTCCATGAAGATATCGAAAAATTTGTTTGATTCCACTCCAATGTCTTCTGGTTGGAGAGGAACTATATCTTGCTAGTAAATTCACCGCGAATGATATGTCAGGTCGCGTATTATTAGCAAGATACATTAGCACTCCAATGACACTAAGATATGGTACTTCAGGATCAAGGATATCTTCATTTTCTTCTTTAGGACGGAATTGATCCTTCTCCACATCCAAAGATCTTACGATCATTGGGGTACTCAAGGAATGTGACTTATCCATATAAAATCTCTTCAAGATCTTTTCTGTGTATGTTGTTTGATGAATAAAGATCCCATTTTTTATATGCTCGATATGTAGGCCGAGACAAAATTTAGTCCTTCCAAGATCTTTCATCTCAAACTCTTCTTTTAGATCTTTTATAATTGTTGGAATCTCTTCAGGAGTTTCAATGATATTTAAATCATCAACGTACACAGCAATAATAATGAATCCAGATGCAGTTTTCTTTATGAAAACACATGGACAAATATCATCATTCTTGAATCCATTTTTGACCAGATACTCAGTAAGACAATTATACCATTGTCCAGATTGCTTCAGACCATATTAAGATCTTTGCAATTTGACTGAGTATAACCCTTGCGAATATTCATTGGATGGTTTAGATATCTTTAGTCCTTCAGGGACTTTCATATAGATATCCTGATCTAATGAGCCATATAAGTAGGCTGTTACCACATCCATTAAATGCATATGTAGTTTATGATATGCAGATAAACTGACCAAATAACGCAATGTTATCGCATCCACTACAGGGAAATACGTTTCTTCATAATTTATACCGGGCCTTTGTAAAAACCTTGTGCCACAAGTCGGGCTTTGTAGCGCACAACTTCATTTTTCTCATTTCGTTTTCTCACAAATACCCATCGGTATCCAACAGGTTTTACATCTTCTGGTGTATGGACTACATGTCCAAAGACTTCACGTTTTGCAAATGAGTCTAACTCAGCCTTCATGACTTCTTTCCATTTTGGCCAATCATTCCTTTGTCGACATTCTTCGACTAATCTTGGCTCAAGATCCTTACTTTCATGCATGATATTCAATGCCACATTATATGCAAATATTTCATTGACAATTGTCTTATTTCGGTCCCATTTCTCTCCTGTAAAGACATAATTTATCGAGATCTCGTCATTTTCACAATTTTCAGGTACTTGAACGTCTTCTGGCGTTAAAACTATATCAGAATTTTGGACAACTGCAGGTGTCTCTACTATGTCTTTTTCAACAGGAATAGTATTTACCTCTTTTCTCTTTCGAGGATTTTTGTCTTTGGAACCGACAGGCCTGTCACGCTTCTAGCGTGAATTTGCTTCAGTTGCTACTTGTCCTACTGGGACATCAATTCGAATTGGGGCATTTTTCGCTGGTATATAAGATTTAGTTATCCTCTTTGTATCAGAAAATACATCAGGCAATTCATTTGCTATTCTTTGCAAATGTATAATCTTTTGAACTTCTAGTTCACATTGCCCTGATCGAGGATCTAAATGCATCAACGATGATGCATTCCAATTAAGTTCCTTTTCAGGAAACTTATTCTCTCCTCCTAATGTTAGAAATTTTGATTCATCAAAATGACAATCCACAAACCGGGCTTTAAATACATCTCCCGTTTGTATCTCAAGATACCTTACTATAGAAGGAGAATCGTATCCAACATATATCCCCAATTTTCTTTGGGGTTCCGTTTTGGTTCGATTAGGTGGTGCAATGGGAACATATATCGCACACCCGAATATTCTTAAATGGAAAATATTTGGCTGCTGGCCAAATGCTAATTGAATAGGAGAGAACTGATGGTAACTCGTTGGCCTCAAATGAATAAGTGCTGCGGCATGTAAAATAGCATGCCTCCAAACCGAGGTTGGGAGATTTGTTCTCATAAGTAAGGGTCTAGCAATTAATTGGAGGCATCTAATAAGTGATTCTGCTAACCCATTTTGTGTGTAAACATAAGCTACTGGATGTTCAACACTTATTCCATTAGCCATACAATAAGCATCAAAAGCTTCGGAAGTAAATTCAGCAGCATTATCAAGATGAATTGCTTTGATTGGATTTTCTAGAAATTGTGCTTTTAATCGAATAATTTGAGCCAGTAATCTCGCAAATGCCAGGTTGCGAGAAGATAATAAGCAGACCTGTGACCATCTCGAAGATGCGTCTATTAGGACCATAAAATATCTAAAAGATCCACATGGTGGATGAATAGGTCCACATATATCACCTTGAATTCTTTCTAGGAATTCAGGGGACTCAAATCCAATCTTTACTGGTGATGGCCTTAAAATTAACTTTCTCTGAGAACATGCAGCACAACAAAATTCACTAGTTTTAAGAATCTTCTGGTTCTTTAGTGAATGTCCATGGGAGTTTTCAATAATTCTCCTCATCATGGTTGCTTCTGGATGACTCAATCGATCGTGCCAAGTTATGAATTCATTTGGGCTAGTAAACTTCTGGTTTACAGTGGCATGTGATTCAATTGCACTAATCTTGGTATAATACAACCCAGATGAAAGTGAGGGTAATTTTTCTAATATAACTTTCTTATTTGAATCATGAGTTGTGATACATAAGTACTCATGATTTTCCTCATTCATAGTCTCAATATGATATCCATTTCGGCGAATATCTTTAAAGCTCAACAAGTTTCTTCAAGACTTGGTAGCAATAGTGCATTATTTATTATGAATTTTGTTCCTCCAGGAAACAAAATTATAGCTCTTCCGGAGCCTTCTATCACATTGCCTGAGCCAATAATAGTATTAACACATTCTTCTTTTGGCACCAGATGGGTAAAATATATATCACTTTTGAGAATAGTGTGCGAACTTGTACTATCTGCAAGGCATACATCTTCATTATATATCCTTGCTATTCTCTTCAAAGACAATAATAATAAAATGAGTAGTATGCACAGTTAGATTGAATACTTGATTGAAATTATTTTTCTAAGAAATACTGCATATAAAAATAATGTCACATACTAAATTTTTTTAAAACATGACACATTTAATGATTTCAAAATTCATAAACATTAATATTTCATCATATTTGAAACTCAAATACATAGAAAATAAAACTTAACAATAAGTTCTTTACATTATTTATTTACATGGATACTTAACAATCTCACACATTAAACTATTCCATCATTGATCAAATGACTAATATTTCCTTCAAGATCCTCAAAGAAATCAGATACATCATAATGAGTGGTGGAATTTTCAGCATCATTTGAAATAAAATTCGACTCTTTTCCCTTGTCGTCCTTTTTCAAAGATGCTTGGTAAAGATCGACTAGGTGTCTTGCGGTACGGCATGTACGTGACCAATGGCCCTTTCCATCACAACGGAAATACTTATCATCTGTTAATTTATTTTGCCCGATATTTCTTTCTTTATCCCACTTCTGGTGAGATCCTCTCTTTTGAATATAATTCATTTTCCTTCCATAATTTTTCTTGCTATTAAAACCTTGTCATTTACCTCTTCTGGGGTAATGATTTGCCGCATTTACTTTAGGAAATGGGGCGGCGCCAGCTGGGCGCGCTTCATGATTTTTCAAGAGTAACTCATTGTTGCGTTCAGCAACAAGAAGGCAAAAAATTAACTCAGAATATTTTTTAAACCCTTTTTCTCGATATTGCTGCTATAGGAGCACATTCGAGGCATGGAAGGTTGAGAAAGTTTTCTCCAACATATCATGATCAGTTATCTTTTTCCCACATAATTTTATTCGTGAGGTGATTCGAAACATTGCAGAATTATATTCGTTTATAGATTTAAAATCCTGTAGACGCAAGTGCGTCCATTCATATCGGGCTTGAGGAAGTATCACCATTTTTTGATGATTATACCGTTCTTCAAGGTCTTTCCAAAGATCTGCAGGATCTTTTAATGTGAGATATTCATTTTTCAATCCTTCGTCAAGATGACGACGAAGAAAAATCATGGCTTTGGCTTTATCCTTCTGGGATGCATTATTTTCAGCCTTAATGGTATCTCCAAGATCCATTGAATCAAGATAAATTTCAGCATCTAGTATCCATGATAAATAATTGTTTCCAAATATATAAAGAGTATTGAATTCAAGATGAGAGAGCTTTGACATAATGAAAATTTGTTACCTGAGTCTTCCTAAAAATTTGATCAGAGTCTCGTAAACTGATAACGTGTTGTAAAATAAAAGATATACTAAATATAAAATGAAGATGTATAAATAAAGGACTCTAATATTAATATAATTAGTTCAATAATAATTCATATATATATTTACTAATATTATATGAAGTAATATATATATATATATATAATAAAAGAGATATTGCTCAAAGAAAGAGAGAGAATTATTATTGTGTGCTTATTGCTGTGTTTTACTCAGAAGTAAAAATTTCTATTTATAAGCATATAGGAAAGTAATTTTTCAAATTACATTAAATGAAATTCTCCTTAAAATCCTAAGCTTTGTGAAAAAATAGGCATCCACCAAAACTATTTTATTACAACACTAATGTTTTAAAAAGAATAGCTTAAAATTATTTATTCTTTAGGAAAACTGAAAATTGACTCAAAAGTCAAAACCAAGGTATCTCGATTATGTGGTTGTCAAAGTGATCTAACTTCGACTGGCAATCATATTTGATTTACTGAAAAGATATTGTTTTTATTGAATTTGTGCACATGGTGAAATTTGAACTATATTTGTGCTAGCTACTCTACTCACAGGTTTCTCCTAGATCGAAAACTTTGGTGTGTTTGGATTTGATTTTTTAAAGCAATATAATTCACTTTTGATATATCTGTATAGTTTTTTTTTTTTTTTAAATCTAAATCTCAGACAATCTAAGTTTCATATTTTTGGCAAAAACATGATAATATATGTCGGCATAGAATTTGACGGTCCTAGAACGTTTAGATTATTAAATAGTCTATAATAAAACATATTTTTTTATTTTTTAATAATTACTAAATAGTTTTTATTTAATTTTAATTATAACTTAATTCTTTATATATTATTTAATTATTAAATTTATTTTCTATTTTATAAATTATTATTTTATTATTCATCTATCATATTTATTAACAATTAGAAACAAAAACAACAACGAAATAAATCTTTCATTAATCGTCACCTTCATGAATACTTTTGGCAATATGAATTAATGAATCTTTTTATCCCTTGATCCGTTACATTTGTAAATGCCTTTCTTAATAATTCAATCGATTGAATATTACATGTTTCCTCAAAATTCATTCTATTAATAGTGTTACCAATTGATTGAATTTCGCAAAACAATATCGATTGGTATGATAATACAATCTATTAAAAATTGTATGTGATTAAAATTTGTTATGTATTCAATCGATTGATATGATATATATACATATATAAAATAAAAAATGAACTAATATTATCTGCTTAAAAATGAATTTCCTATATATATATATTTTAATAAAATTACTTAATCAATATTCTTTTAACCAACACAGCACTATTACAAGTACAATTACAGATCACAAATTGATTCATTATTATAGGTAATCATCGGAGTAACCGTAGTTCATAGGTGCACTGCGAAGATTGATTTTCATGAAGAACAGAAACCATTCTATCCGGCAACCATAAATGATGAAAAGTTGCATCAGCATTTTCTTGATGTGACCAAGAATATTGTTGAAAACGAGAATGTTTATGAGACACAACCTATGATAGTATCTGAAGACTTCGCATTCTATTAAGATGTTATACCGATGGATTGAATACATAAAAAATTTTAATTACGTATAAATTTCAATCGATTGTATTATCATATAAATTGATTGAATACAAAATATTTTAATGACGTATAAAATTCAATCGATTGTGTTATTATGTCAATTGATTAAATAAAAATTTTTTTTATTGCTTTACGAAATTCAATTGAATTTTAAAGAAACATGTGATATTCAATCGAGTGTGTTGTAAGTCCAATTGATTGAATTACTAAGAAATATGATTTCCTTGGTATAACGGATCAAGGACAAAAAAATCTCGTGAATTCGTATTGCCAAAATATTTATGAAGGTTACGACGTTGTTTTTGTTTCTAATTATTAATAAATATGATAGATTAATAATAAAATAATAATTTATAAAATAAAGGATAAATTTAATAATTAAATAATATATAAAAGATTAAGTTGTAGTTAAAATTAAATAAGTACTATTTAGTAATTATAAAAAAACTTAAAAAAACATGTTTTATTATTAGACATTTAATAATTCAAACGTTCTAGGATTATCGAATTCTGTATCACGTAAACATAAAGATTGTTCAATTTTTTAGGGATAAAAAATCCTTGCAAGCAAAACAAAATGGTTTTGTTAATGACTTCAAACTGTAGTATTTTTTTTTTGAAGAAATTCAAATTGTAATGGTTAGAATCTTGATTTAATTTTTAAAATTTTTTATATTATAATTTTAAATGAATCAATCAATTTTATAAAACTTATATTAGATCAATAATTTTATAATTTAAATCTTATTTCGATTTCATGTTTTATGTATTTAATTTATTTTTTTAATTTCACATAAAATTTCGATTGTCTCTGTTTTGCTTCAAACTTTGTTCTCTCTTCTATCTCTTTTTTCTTTGCCTTTTTAAATTTAGGTTTAATTATTCTGTTGGTATCTATAGTTTTGCGAAATTTTCAATTAGGTCCTTATACTTTTTTTCCTTTTAATTGAATCCTTGCACCAAAAATTTTTTTTAATTGGATCTCTATACTTTTTTTCCTTTTATTTAGGTCTCTATACCAATTCTTTTTTTTAGTTGGGTCCCTATAAAATTAAGCCAATTACTACTAAAAAGGACTTAATTAAAAAAAATAGTGTAGGGACTCAATTAAAAAGAAAAAAAGTATAAGGACCAAATTGAAAATTTCATAAAACTATAAGGACTAACAGAGTAATTAAACCTTAAATTTAATAGTTGCAATTTTTTATTTTTAATATTTATAAATAAAAAATACAAGATAAAAATAAAATATTTATTAATATTTTTTTTGTTTTAAAAATAAAAATATTAAAATAAAAACAAAAACACAAACTAAACCTCTTTAATTTTAAATTGTGGTGGTGGCAGCGCAATGATGGTGATTGAGGCCATTGCTAACGGATGTTAGGCTATAAAAAGTAAAGCCTCTTACGATATGGATGTCCATATCCATTCTATGTCTACTCAGCAAGCATTCTTGGAAAATACATGCATTTAAGAATGTGCGGTGCATGCTTTCCAACCTTTGAAAATGTGAACCTTGAATTTGTATAAATAGAGGAATGATCTTAGGCTTTATACAGCAACATAAGCAAGTAATAAGAAACCTATTCCCTCTTTATGTTACAATCAAATACTCTTCTCCTTATATTTCTATTACAATTCTTTCTCTTCTTTTATTTTATAAGTATTTTAAATTCTATTTTCTATTACTCTTTACATATAATATTAATAGCAATATTAATCATCTTTATTATATTAAGATAGTAACAATAAACAAATGCAATTCTCTCTCTTTTTATTTTTAATACTTCTTTCTATCTTTGTATATATATACACAATACAACATATAATATTATTATATATATATAAATATTATTGAGCTAATTATTTTAATACTAGAGTCTTCTATTTATACATCTTTATTTTATATCTTTTATTTATTTTACAACACGTTATTAGCACGAGACTCTGATCAAATTTTTAGGAAGACTCAAGTAACAATTTTTCATTATGTCGAAGCTCTCTCATCTTGAATTCAATGCTCTTGATATATCTGGAAACAATTATTTATCATGGATATTAGATGCTGAAATCCATCTTGATTCAATGGATCTTGGAGATACCATTAAGGCTGAAAATAATGCATCCCAGAAGGATAAAGCCAAAGCCATGATTTTTCTTCGTCGTCATCTTGACGAGGGATTGAAAAATGAATATCTCACATTAAAAGATCCTGCAGATCTTTGGAAAGACCTCGAAGAAAGGTATAATCATCAGAAAACGGTGATACTTCCTCAGGCCCGATATGAATGGACGCACTTGCGTCTACAAGATTTTAAATCTATAAATGAATATAATTCTGCAATGTTTCGAATCACCTCACGAATGAAATTATGTGGGGAAAAGATAACTGATCATGATATGTTGGAGAAAACTTTTTCAACCTTCCATGCGTCGAATGTGCTCCTGCAGCAGCAGTATCGAGAAAAAGGGTTTAAAAAATATTCTGAGTTAATTTCTTGCCTTCTTGTTGCTGAACGCAACAATGAGTTACTCTTGAAAAATCATGAAGCGCGCCCAGCTGGCGCCGCCCCATTTCCTGAAGTAAATGCGATAAATTATTACTCCAGAAGAGGTAAATGTCAAGTTTTTAATAACAAGAAAAATTATGGAAGGAAAAGGAATTATATTCAAAAGAGAGGATCTCACCAGAAGTGGGATAAAGAAAGAAATATCGGGCAGAATAAATCAACGGAGGATAAGTATTTCCGTTCTGGTGGAAAAGGCCATTGGTCACGTACCTGTCGTACCCCAAGGCACCTAGTCGATCTTTACCAGGCATCTTTGAAAAAGGACGACAAAGGAAAGGAAACAAATTTTGTTTCAAATGATGCTGAGAACTCCACCACTCATTATGATGTATCTGATTTCTTTGAGGATCCTGAAGGAAATATTGGTCATTTGATCAATGATGAAATAGTTTAATATGTGGGATTGTGAAATATCTATGTAAATAAATAATGTAAAGAACTTATTGTTAAGTTTTATTTTCTATGTATTTAAGTTTCAAATATAATGTACATAAATAATGAAATATTAATGTTTATGAATTTTGAAATTATTAAATGTGTCAAATTTTAAAATAAAATTTTAGTATATGACACTATTTTATGTACAGTGTTTCTTAGAAAAAATAATTCTGATCAAGTATTCAATTTAACTGTGCATACTACTCATTTGATTATTATTTGTTTTTGAAGAGAATGGCAAGGATATGTAATGAAGATGTATGCCTTGCGGATAGTGCAAGTTTGCACACTATTCTCAAAAGTGATATATATTTTACCCATCTTGTGCCAAAAGAGGAATATGTTAATACTATTATTGGCTCAGGCAATGTGATAGAAGGCTCCGGAAAAGCTATAATTTTGTTTCCTGGAGGAACAAAATTTATAATAAATAATGCACTATTATCTACCAAGTCTCTGAGGAACTTGTTGAGTTTCAAAGATATTCGCCGAAATGGATATCATGTTGAGACGATGAATGAGGGAAATCATGAGTATTTATGTATCACAACTCATGATTCAAATAAGAAAGTTATATTAGAAAAATTACCCTCACTTTCATCTGGGTTGTATTATACCAAGATTAGTGCAATTGAATCACATGCTATTGTAAACCAGAAGTTTACTAACTCAAATGAGTTCATAACTTGGCACGACCGATTGGGTCATCCGGGAACAACCATGATGAGGAGAATTATTGAAAACTCTCATGGAGATTCACTAAAGAACCAGAAGATTCTTAAAACTAGTGAATTTTGTTGTGCTGCATGTTCTCAGGGAAAGTTAATTTTAAGGCCATCACCAGTAAAGATTGAATTTGAGTCTCCTGAATTCCTAGAAAGGATTCAAGGTGATATATGTGGACCTATTCATCCACCATGTGTATCTTTTAGATATTTTATGGTCCTAATAGACGCATCTTCGAGATGGTCACATGTGTGCTTATTATCTTCTCGCAACCTGGCGTTTGCGAGATTATTGGCTCAAATTATTCGATTAAAAGCACAATTTCCAGAAAATCCAATCAAAGCAATTCATCTTGATAATGCTGGTGAATTTACTTCCCAAGCTTTTGATACTTATTGTATGGCTAATGGTATAAGTGTTGAACATCCAGTAGCTCATGTTCACACACAAAATGGGTTAGCAGAATCACTTATTAAACGCCTCCAATTAATTGCTAGACCCTTACTTATGAGAACAAATCTCCCAACTTCGGTTTGGGGGCATGCTGTTTTACATGCCGCAGCACTTATTCGTTTGAGGCCAACAAGTTACCATCAGTTCTCTCCTATGCAGTTAGCTTTTGGCCAGCAGCCAAATGTTTCCCATTTAAGAATATTTGGGTGTGCAATATATGTTCCCATTGCACCACCTAATCGCACTAAAATGGGACCCCAAAGAAAATTGGGGATATATGTTGGATATGATTCTCCCTCTATAGTGAGGTATCTTGAGATACAAACCGGAGATGTATTTAAAGCCCGGTTTGCGGATTGTCATTTTGATGAATCAAAATTTCCAACATTAGGGGGAGAGAATAAGCTTCCTGAAAAGGAGCTTAACTGGAATGCATCATCATTGATGCATTTAGATCCTCGATCAGGGCAATGTGAACTGGAAGTTCAAAAGATTATACATTTGCAAAGAATAGCAAATGATTTGCCTGATGCATTTTCCGATACAAAGAGGATAACTAAATCTTATATACCAGCGAAAAATGCCCCAATTCGAATTGATGTCCCAGTAGGACAAGTAGCCACTGAAGCAAATTCACGCCAGAAGCGTAGCAGGCATGTCGGTTCTAAAGACAAAAATCCTCGAAAGAAAAAAGAGGTAAATACTATTCCTGTTGAAAAAGACATAGTAGAGACACCTCCAGTTCTCCAAAATTCTGATTTAACGCCAGAAGACGTTCAGGTACCTGAAAATTGTGAAAATGACGAGATCTCGATAAATTATGTCTTTACAGGAAAGAAATGGAACCGAAATAAGACAATTGTCAATGAAATATTTGCATATAATGTGGCATTAAATATCATGCATGAAAGTAAGGATCTTGAGTCAAGATCAGTTGAAGAATGTCGACAAAGAAATGATTGGCCAAAATGGGAAGCAGCCATGAAGGCTGAATTAGACTCACTTGCAAAACGTGAAGTCTTTGGACCTGTAGTCCGTAAACCTGCAGATGTAAAACCTGTTGGATACAAATGGGTATTTGTGAGAAAACGAAATGAGAAAAATGAAGTTATGCGCTATAAAGCCCGACTTGTGGCACAAGGTTTTTCACAAAGGCCCGGTATAGATTATGAAGAAACGTATTCCCCTGTAGTGGATGTGATAACATTGCGTTATTTGGTCAGTTTATCTGCATATTATAAACTGCATATGCATCTAATGGATGTGGTAACAGCCTATTTATACGGCTCATTAGATCGGGATATCTATATGAAAGTCCCTGAAGGACTAAAGATATCTAAACCATCCAAGGAATATTCGCAAGGGTTATACTCAGTCAAATTGCAAAGATCTTTATATGGTCTAAAGCAATCTGGACGAATGTGGTATAATCGTCTTACTGAGTATCTGGCCAAAAACGGTTTCAAAAATGATGACATCTGCCCATGTGTTTTCATAAAGAAAACTACATCTGGGTTCATTATAATTGTTGTGTACGTTGATGATTTAAATATCATTGGGACTCCTGAAGAGATTCCAACAATTATAAAAACTCTAAAAGAAGAGTTTGAGATGAAAGATCTTGGAAAGACTAAATTTTGTCTCGGCCTGCAGATCGAGCATATAAAAGACGGGATCTTTATTCATCAAACAACATACACAGAAAAGATCTTGAAGAGATTTTATATGGATAAGTCACATCCATTAAGTACCCCAATGATCGTAAGATCTTTGGATGTGAAAAAGGATCAATTCCGTCCTAAAGAAGAAAATGAGGATATCCTTGGTCTTGAAGTACCATATCTTAGTGCCATTGGAGCACTAATGTATCTTGCTAATAATACGCGACCTGACATATCATTCGCGATGAATTTACTAGCAAGGTATAGTTCCTCTCCAACCAGAAGACATTGGAGTGGAATCAAACAAATTTTTCGATATCTTCATGGAACGGTTGATATGGGATTGTTTTATCCATACGGATCCAAGTCACAACTAGTTGGCTATGCAGATGCCGGATACTTGTCTGATCCACATAAAGGGAGATCTCAAACAGGATACCTGTTCACATATGGTGGTACAGCTATATCTTAGAGGTCCACGAAACAGACAATTGCTGCAACATCCTCTAATCATGCTGAAATACTGGCGATTCATGAAGCTAGTCGCGAGTGTTTTTGGCTGAGGAGTTTGATTCAATATATTATGTCATCATGTGGACTGATTGATCATAAGATAGCTCCAACTGTCCTGTTTGAAGATAATACAGCATGCATTGCTCAACTTAAAGGCGGATACATTAAAGGCGATAGAACAAAGCACATTTCTCCCAAATTCTTCTTCACTCATGATCTTCAAAATCAAGGGACAATTGATGTCCAACAGATCCGCTCAAGTGACAATCTGGCAGATTTATTTACAAAGTCACTCCCAAAATCCTCCTTTGAAAGATTGGTACATGAGATTGGGATGCGCCGATTTCGAGACATTAAATGATGTCGGCAAGAGGGGGAGACTGTATTTTTTTTCCTTGGTCAGATTTTTTCCCATTGGGTTTTTCTTGACAAGGTTTTTAATGAGGCAGTCCCCATTACAAAGGATATTGTACTCTTTTTCTTTCACTAAGGTTTTTTTCACAGGGTTTTCCTTTAGTAAGGTTTTAACGAGGCAATAATCCTAAATGGACATCCAAGGGGGAGTGTTACGATATGGATGTCCATATCCATTCTATGTCTACTCAGCAAGCACTCTTGGAAAGTACATGCATTTAAGAATGTGCGGTGCATGCTTTCCAACCTTTGAAAATGTGAACCTTGAATTTGTATAAATAGAGGAATGATCTTAGGCTTTATACAGTAACATAAGCAAGTAATAAGAAACCTATTCCCTCTTTATGTTACAATCAAATACTCTTCTCTTTATATTTCTACTACAATTCTTTCTCTTCTTTTATTTTATAAGTATTTTAAATTCTATTTTCTATTACTCTTTACATATAATATTAATAGCAATATTAATCATCTTTATTATATTAAGATAGTAACAATAAACAAATGCAATTCTCTCTCTTTTTATTTTTAATACTTCTTTCTATCTTTGTATATATATACACAATACAACATATAATATTATTATATATATATAAATATTATTGAGCTAATTATTTTAATACTAGAGTCTTCTATTTATACATCTTTATTTTATATCTTTTATTTATTTTACAACAAAGCCATTTTAAAGGCTTTTGAGTTTTACTTTTAAGTTTTGACTGTCCACTACTAGCCTAACATGTTTCACTTGTGTGTATATATATATAAAATTTGAGAACTAAAATAATTCAACTATAACTAACTAAAAAAGTTTTAATCTTTTATTCATATAATTTTTTTACATTTTGATTTTTATCTCATTCTTTTGTTATTCAATTTAGGGTATGTCTAAAATGAGCTTAACAATTATGTGTTTATTGAATAAGCCATATTTATATAAACCATTAGATTTTATTAGATGAAAAGAAGAGCATTGATGGACTCGAATAAATATAGAATATCCTAATATATAAATAAATACTTTAAATAGCAATACTTTAATACACAATACTTTAAACGGTAACAAAATCTTTTATTCTTAAATGATTAAATATAAAATATATAAATATATAAATATAAAATATATGAGTACTTTTTATTTATTAAAATTAATTATTATGCAAAAAAGATTTATAATATTAAAAAATTATATTAAAATAATATTTTAAAATGTAACATAAAAATATAAAATAATTAAAATTATATTTTAATTTACTTGATAAATAATTAGATTATTATATTTAAAATTTATTAACTAACTACTTTTATTAAAGATATTATTATATAACATAATTTTTTATAAAAATATTTTTAAAATATAATTTATTTAAAATATTATATATAATACATAAAAATATTAATTTTTTATTTTTTAAATTTTTTTAGAAAAATAGAATAAATAATATAATTTTAAATACATATCTAAATAAAAAAGTTAATATTTTCATGTATTATATATAACTTTTTAAATATAATAATCTAATTATTTATCAAGTAATATAAAATAAATTTTAATTATTTTATATTATAGTTTAAAATATTATTTTAATATTATAAAAAATTGCATATTAATTAATCTTAATGAATAAAAAAATTTATATTTTTTGTATTTATTTATTTTATATTTTTTAGAACAAAAAGTTTCTACCTTTATATAATAAAATATGTGATAATCTTTTATATATATATATATATATATATATATATATATATATATATATATATATATATTAGGAGTGGCAAAAACGGGTCGAGTCTATCGGGCCGACTCGCTGAACCTGCTAAAAAAGTGGGTCGGACTAGGATTTGAAACCTATCAAAATTTTTAAAAAATTTGCCAAATCCGTAAAATTTTTATGTAAATTTTTTTTATAATATTAAAATATTATATTAAAATGATATTTTAAATTATTATATTGTAACAGACTTAATATGTTTTCTGATTTCAATGTTATTATATGATTATAATTATTTAATATATAAAAAAAATTACTAGATAGTATATATATTAGGGGTGACAATGCGGGCCGCCCCACCCCGCCTCGCCTAGGCCCGCATCATAAACGGGACGGGCCGGCCTGCCCTGCCAACTAAAATGGGTACAAAATACTAGTCCGTTTGACTTTATTTTTTTTGAAAAATAAATTAATTAAAATTAACTAAAACTAATAATTAAAAAATAAAAAAAGTCAAATTTTAATAAAACTTTTTACTATCTTTTTTTAAATTTTTAACTTCAATAAAATTGTTCAAAATAATATTTGTCAATAGAACCATCTATATTTTAAAAAATAAGTCACATAATTTGAACATATATACGAAATTGTAAAATAAAATAAATAAAGTCACATAATTGGAACATATATACATAATTCGGCGAATTTTTTTAATTTGACAGGTTTCAAATCCTGGCCCGACCTACCTTTTTTAGCGGGTTATAGGGGGGTACACGGATCGGATCGAATCGGATATGGTCAAAAATTCGATCTGATCCGCATAATTCCCATCGGATCGGATCGGATATGATATCCGCAGTTTTTAGTGTCGGATCATGTAAAACCCGGTTAATTAATGACTAATTAACCCACAAATTAAAATATACTCTAGAAAATAAGAAATGAGATTTTTATGATTTAATATGATAGAGAAAATTAAAACGAGAATTTTGACACCAATTTTAAAGAAATCGACCCAAAATTGGGCCAAACGGGCCGAATCGGTTGAACCAAGCCCAAGGCCCAACCCATTCCGCCAAGACACATTAAATGAGACATGCTTTTCTCTTTCCTTCAGAAAAAACACGCTGAAGCATTTGGAGAAGAGGAGGAAGAACACTCCATGAAACATAAACCCTTGGTTATCTTCAATTTTTGATAACTTTTGATTCGGAGCTCTGATTGACGAACTGTTTGCGGCCACGCGTCGAGCTTGACGAGCTCTTCAATTCTATCCAAACAAAATAGTAAGTGAATTGCGTTTGTCTAGCTCCATTTCTTCTGGTATATGAATTTCGGGTTTAAGGTTTGAGAAACTCAATTCCTTGATGATTTCTATGTTTTAGGGGTTCACTAGACTTGATTCCTTGTGAGTATTGTTCAAGGATCAGTGGGTAAAGGTAAGAGAACTCTAAACCCTTGTGGTTGTCTAATTTCATGTGCCCTAGTGTTAAAATTGTTCAATTGTATGAACTGGTTAAGTTTATGTTGAATTAGAGTTGAAATTGTCAAATTGGAGACTGGAGTGTGAAAGGATTGGGTCAATCCTGTAGAATTGGTGTATGTAATACTTTTAACTATAGTGAAAATTCCTCCATTGTTGTGGAGGAGACTGGACGTAGGTTGCATGGCATAAGGCAACCGAACCAGGATATATGCTGGTATTAGCTTTTCTCTTCTCTATTGTGTTATGTTTTCTGATATTCATGAGACAAAAATAAATTCTCTCATAAATTTCTGCTGCTAAGTACAAACAGAAGCAAAATTAAAAGATTGGTTAAAAGGCTTATAACAGTAACTTAAAAAGAATGCATAGATTCAACCCCCATTCTCTAAGCCTACCACAACCTTCAAGAACCATAGGATAAGTTGAATTGGTTTGTATGTATATACTTATGTACTTAGCTTACTCTCCAAGAAACGTGTTATTTGTTCCTCATAGAGGTTACAGGAGAGCTAGGGTCCTTTTTCTGTATTTTGGTTTTTGGGATGTTTGTATATGTACGTATATATATTCTCCGGCCAGCCTTGGCTTCGTAGGTTGAGTCAGGAGCTAGTTATTTTACGAATTTCGTTTTACCCATTTTTTCAAGGCTACTAGTTTATTATATTCATTCTATTATTATATATATGTATTTTATTTTTAGAGGTCGTAGCACCTCATCACCTCTGTTTTACATCTAGGTGTAAAGTTTTGTGTGGTAAGGTGTTACAGATCGGATATCAAATATATCCGCATAATTGGACCTTCTCTTTTTAATCATATTTTTATGTAAAAAATTCAATAAAAATATTTCTTTCACATTTTTAAACTTATTTATTCCTAAAATATTTTTAATCAAACTTTTTTCAAAATAACAAAAATAAAATAATACAATATATGAATAATAATTACCAACTAAAATATACAAACAAGTAAATATAATACCAAATATATATATATATATATATTTATTTATTTTTAATTTGTGCGGATCTATGGATTCACGAATCAGATATGCGGATGTAGAGCAGATATCCGCGATCCGATTGATAAAGGGTGCAGATCAGATCGTATCCGCAATTTTCGGATCGGATGCGAATATTTATCTCGGATACGATCCGATCCATGAACACCCCTAGCGGGTTCGGCGGGTCGGCCCGACGAATTCAACCCGTTTTACCACCCCTAATATATATATATATATATATATATATATATATATAAAAGAAGATTATCACATATTTTACTATATAAAAGTAGAAATTTTTTGTTCTAAAAATATAAAATAAAAAAAAAACTAAAAATATAAATTTTTTTATTCATTAAGATTAATTATTATACAAATTTTTTTAATATTAAAATGATATTTTAAACTACAATATAAAAATATAAAATAATTAAAGTTTATTTTATATTACTTGACAAATAATTAAATTATTATATTTAAAATTTATTAATTAATTACTTTATTAAATATATATTATATAATATAATTTTTTATCAAAATATTTGTAAAAATAAAATTTATTTAAAACGTTATATATAATATATGAAAATATTAACTTTTTAATTTAGGTATGTATTTAAATTATATTATTTATTGTGTTTTTCTAAAAAAATTAAAAAATAAAAAAATTAATATTTTTATGTATTATATATAATATTTTAAATAAATTATATTTTTAAAATATTTTTATGAAAAATTATATTATATAATAATATCTTTAATAAAAGTAGTTAGTTAATAAATTTGAATATAATAATTTAATTATTTATCAAATAATATAAAATAAAATTTTAATAATTTTATATTTTTATGTTACAGTTTAAAATATTATTGTAATATAATTTTTTAATATTATAAAAAAATTTTGTATAATAATTAATTTTAATAAATAAAAAATACTCGTATATTTTATATTTAATTATTTAAGAATAAAAGATTCTGTTGTTAGTTAAAGTATTGTGTATTAAAGTAGTGCTATTTAAAGCATTTATTTATGTACTAGGATATTTTATAATTTATTAGAGTCTATCAAAGCTCTTCTTTTATATTAGCCTTTGATTTTTATCTAATAAAATCTGATGGTCTATATAAATGTGACTCATTCAATAAGCACATAATTGTTGAGCTCGTTTTAAACATACCAATTTATCACATTATATCTTTAATTATTAGAATGTAACATATCATAATATTGATGAGACTTTTTATAATTTGATTTTCATATATACTATTGCATTAGAGACTAATAATCAGAATAATATATTTGAGTAAAGTAGTATTTTTGTTCTCAACATTTGGAGTCAGTCAGAAAGTTGTTCCTAACGTTTAAATCATTCTATTTAAGTTTCTAATGTTTTAAAATTGGCTCAATGTTATCCTGTCATGAGGGATCTGTTAACAAAATTGACGGCGGGACAAAATTGAGACGATTTCAAAATGTTAGAGATTTAAATAAGATGAAAACGTTGGGGACAAAAAAGATACATAAAAATAAATTTTAATTTTATCCTTCAACAATATCAAATTTTTACGGTACATAGTTATTCAATTATTTTTTAATTACATCTAAGTAAATTATGCTTAATCACATTACTTTCATTCTAAATAAATTTATTTTCTTATAATGTTACTCTTAAAGATTTTCACTCATCATAAAATATTTGTAGAATGACTAGTACATAAACTTGCGAAAAAGAAAAAAAAACGATACATGATGAGTTTATGTACTAGTTATTCTATAAATATTTCATGATGAGTCAAAATCTTTAAGAGTAAAATTATAAAAAAAATTAATTTATTTAGAATGAAAGTAATGTGATTAAGTGTAATTACTTAGATGTGATAAAAAAAATAACTGAATTACTATGTACTGTAAACAATTGATATTATTGAAGGATAAAATTAAAATTTATTTCTGTATATCGTTTTTGTTCTCAATGTTTTCGTTAAGTCCCTAACGTTTCAAAATCGTCTCAATTTTGTCTCACCATCAATTCTGTTAACAGATCCCTAACAACAGGACAACATTGAGCCAATTTTGAAATATTAGGGACTTAAATAGAACGATTTAAATGTTAGAAATAACTTTAAAATTTACCCCAAACGTTAGAGACAAAAATGATACTTTACTCTAATATACTTTGAATGTCATTAATGTTAATTGATTTTTCTTTGTAACTACTAATTTATTTTTTTTATTGTTATTTCACTGCACCTATGTCATATTGTAGAGGTTAGAGTAATTTAAATTTTAATTATGATTAATTTTAATTAAATTTTTTATAATCACTATTTTATTGTCTCTCTTCCGTAATATTTGTTTCATATTTTTTAAAATGGAATAATAATTTATTCTGCTTTTTAACACAGATATTTTTAAATTTTATCATAATTGGATTTAAAAAATATCAAATACTTAAATTAATTTATTTAATTGACAAATTTACTCATAATATTCATAAGTTCATACACATGACATCCATACTTTCATATTAATAATGTCCATAATTTTATACTCATAATATTCATAATTTCATACATATGATATCCATAATGAATAAATTTTTACAATTAATATTACCAAATTTTAAACTATGTATATATCTTATTGTATTTTTTAAATTATTATCTCATATATGCACCAATGGATCATAATTTTAATTATTTTAATATTTTTATTTAATATTTATATGTATACTTATTTATTGATTTTAATATAATGAGTTAATAATTATTTTTAAAAATTTATTTCTTAATTTTTGTTTATATTTTATTTTATATTTTTTTTTCTAATAGTCTATATGTAAAATATGAGTTGTATACTAGAAGTTGTTAAAATTTTTTAATTTAATATCCATAATTTTATATGTATAATATCTATAATTTTAAACACATAATATCTATAATTAATAAATTGGTGTTAATTTATTAGTTATTATTTTATTTTGTAGGTTAAAAATTAATAATTTTGAATGTTTTTAATAAATAGAGACTAATCAAATATAAGATGTTTTTATTTTTTATAAAATGTACTAAGGTGATTTGAGATTTTTTTAGGATTAAAAATATCAAAATTTAAAATTTTTATTTGAAAAAATTATAAAATTATGAATGTAATCATAATAAAAGATCATTTTTTGAGATTAATTCACATTAAATTTAGAATTGATTTTTAATGTAATTAAATGAGAGAAGATAGTTGTAGGAAGAAATTAATTGTGTCAATTAAGTTCAGACACTCTCTTACACGCGCAAATATTATTGATCATGCATTTTTATTTATTGTCTATAATATTTTGGTTACCTAACATTACTCATTATAATTTATATCACGAATGTTTAAAATGTTAATAAATTTATCAACGAAAAAATAAAATTAGCATTACGGTAATTCATATAAAGAAATGACATGCAAATCAATATTACGTAAATGTCCTGCCAAATACCTTACCTGCATATCCGAATTTAGAATCTACTTTATGCAAATCGAAGCTATTAAGTTCGATTTAGTGTCACTCCATATAAATCTAATGAAATAAAGTTGATTTACTCTAGTACATAGTAAATCGAATGGAATATATTCGTTTTACTATAATGTGTAGTGAATTGAATGAAGTAGCTTCTATTTACTAGGTGAGGAAATGCAATCCATAGTATTTGAAGTTACTCAAGATAAATCGAATGAACAAGTTTTGATTTACTGATTTTAATGTCTATTATAAACATACAACTTGCGTCTATGATAATTCGAATCTAATAGATATGATTCACTTCTAACATTCTCTATAATTTAAAATTGGTGAGGTAATTCAACACCCTTCTTCATACTTATTGTAACAAGAATAATATTGGCAGTTTGAGATATTGATGTTATATTTTTATTTTTTATTTTTTGAGTTTAATTAAAAAATTAAAAAATTTTAGTAAATATTAATTAATTTTTTAATTATATTGTTATTATAAAGTTTAAATATTAAACTTTAAATTCTAATTTTTAGTTTAAATTTTGAATTTTAATTTAAACTCTAAATTCAATTTCTAAAATTAGAGAATTAAAAAATAATTTTACAATCTAACTTTTTATTGCTAGCTAATTAGTGACAAAATAAATAAATTTTACTTATCTTTTAGTATTTTTAATGTATGTGAATAATTAAAAGATAAAAAATTAGAAGCCAATCCAAAAATTTTATTCTTAAATCTTTTAAGTAAGCAGATCATATGTAAACATTAGTTAATTAAAAAGATTTAATGAAATCTTTTTTTTATTTTTTAGTAGTTTATATAACGTAAGTAAAATTTATTATTTTTTGTCATTAATTAACTAGTAATATTTAAAGTGTGGACTTAAAATGTATTATTAAATTACTAGACTAAAAAAATTAGACTGATATATAAAAATACCGATTAAAAAAATAAAGAATTGGATTGTAAAATTACTTTTTAATCTTCTAATTTTGGAGATTGAATTTAGAGTTTAAATTAAAATTCAGAATTTAAATTAGAAATCAGAATATAAAGTTTAATATTTAAACTTTATAATAGCAATATAATTAAAAAAATTGACGAACTCAAAAAATAAAAAATAAAAATATAACATTAATATCTCAAACTGTCAATATTATACTTGCTACAACGAGTACGAAGAAGGATGTTGAAATATATCACTAATTTCGAATGATAGAGGATGTTAGGAGTGAATCGAATCTATTAGATTCGAATTATCATGGACGCAAGTTGTGTGTAAATCAAATCCATTAAATTTGATTTATAATGAGCATCAATATCAATAAATCGAAACTTGTACATACGATTTACGACACATTATAATAAATCAAATTTATTCCATTCGATTTATTACGTACTAGAGTAAATCAACTTTATTTCATTCGATTTACATGAAATGACCTAAATCGAGCTTAATAGCTTCGATTTACATAAAATAAACTTTAAATTCAGGCATGCATGAAAGGTATTTGGTTGTAGGATATTCATATAATATTAGTTTGCATTTCATTTCTTTACGTGAATTACCCTTGACATTATATTTGTAAGACCCAGAATCTTTGAAAAGTCTTATTATGATCAAGTCTCAAATCATACAGTTATTTATAGCCTTAATTTCATAGATTATTTTATTAAAGATAATTAAGGCAAGTTTTGATTTATTGGACTTGAGATAAGTTATGATTATTATCCAATTCTATAATTATTGGATTATTTTCTATATTTAAATTATAAAGTTGATAGTTATGAAATAATAAGGATTTTATATGATATGGACTAAATAATCAATATTTTAATATATTGATATTGCTATTTTGGAAAAATAGAGAAATTAATTATATTATTTCTAAATTTTGGATTTGGACATTTTATTGAAAATAAAGTGTGAAAGTGATGAACAAATAGTATTTTCTATATATAATTAGTGTTGGATTTAATTGAGTTTCAATTACTATATTATCCCTACTTTTATTTGAAATTACTAAATTACCCCTAGCCTAACACAAACCCTAGTCTTCAAAATGAGAAACCCTAATTTCCAAGCATAGCAGCCGCCACCCTTTCTTCTTCCCTTCAGCAAACCTGCAACCCAATGAAGGAAATAGAAACAGAAAATCAGAGGTGAACTGAGACTGAGTCGCGAGAGAAGGGAGGAGGAGAGGAAGGGGATTCGCGCCGGCGTGCTGGGCTCCGCCGCCGCCGTCGCGTCGTCGCTGTCACTGAAGCTTCGCGCCGCTGTCCAACCGCCGTGCCTCGCCGACAGTTGCTGCTCATCCTCATCGCGAACAGAGGAAACGCGAGACCGAGAGGGAGAGTCGCGCGGAGAGGGACTCGCCGCTCCTTCCCACCGCCGTCGAGCTGCCCTTGATGACGTGTGTCACCGCAGTTGAGGGTGTCGCCACCACCAAACCCGGGCCGAAGATGCTTCCACTGAACGCGAGAGGAAGAAGAGCGATGAGGCAGAGCGCGTCCTCGCCGGAGCTCTTGAGCGCCGCCGTCGTTCGTGCCTCCTCCCGCCGCCAAATCTGCTCCCACTTCTGGGTTCTGGAATCTGACCCGGACGCCGCTGCCACCATCCGAGCTCGCCGCTGCTGATGATGGTAAGCCCAAACCGCCGCCGGAAAAAGGTTCTGGCCGCCGCAGGAGTCACTGTCAAAGGGGGACGCTGTGCCTCTGTGTTTCTGACCGCCGGAGATGGTTCTATGACTTCCGGGATCACCGCTGAAGCTCCAAGCAGAGTTTCTGCCACTTGAGACCTTGCTGCCGTCGCCGGAAATGTTTGCCGGTAAGGGTTTCATTTGAGGTTTCTGCCTTTTTGGTTTTCGAGATGGTTCTGATGCTGTGCGATTTTTCTAGTTGACCCACCAGAGTTTCTGGCCGCCGCCGGAGCTGTTGCTGCCGCCGGTTCGAAATCGCAATTGCTTCGTTTCGCTAGTTCAGTAAGTATTTATGTTTCGGAAAGCCTCGCGTTAGTATTCTGTTGTGTTCGGTTAATGAATATGAGTGTTGATAACGTGGGGTCGAGTCCTGATTATTGTATGTTGCGAGTAGTGTTGCTATGGTTATTGCGAACGTGACTGGGAGCTGAGGTTTTGGTTGCCGTCAGTTTGGGATGAGGCGGAAAGGACTCTATGAGACGTTTGGATTATGGAATTGCGTTTTGAGGTAGGGGCGCTTTCCAAAAACTATATTTTATGTATTGGAATTATTACATATGGATACTGATGTGAGATATTGTGTATTTAGTGATTGTATCTGCCTTATGTATTATTTGATTGACTCGAATGATTATGGATGTTGGTTTGGCTGAATTGTTGTGCGGCTTGTGAAATGTAATGTTTGAAGTTGATTCTTTAAATATTTGAATCCGGGTTTAATTCGTTGAGGATTGATTTGATTTGAGTTAATTATTTTGATGATTTGAAAAGTCGAATGCACTTTTGAATTCAGCCTGGTTTATTTTAATTGATTTGGTTTTGGACCAGTGTTTTGGTTATTGAACCGTTTCTTTAAAGTTTTGGAAATGAGTTAAAACGCTTAATATTGAGTTGATTTTGAAATGGTTTCCTTGAGATACGCCACTGAGGCAGTTGTTGGATTTAGCTTGCTTTGAATTGATTTCTGGTTTTGAGCTGTTGAAAAGGATTGAGAAATGGTTTAGTTGGGACCCGAACCGGGTGGCAAAAGTCCAAGTTTTAGGGGAGGTGCTGTCGAAATTTCTACAAAATCCTATACTTGTTTGTAAAGTTATTTAAAAAGGGTTGGATTTGAGAAATTGTATTACTTGATCTATTAAAAGGATATTTATGTTTTCAAGCTTAATTTATTTGATGAACCTTATACGTTGAGTTCGGCTTATTTAGAACTGAACTATTTTTACCGTTTGAATCTTTGAAAGAAAGAATGACGCCCTAATATTGATTTCAATATAAAAAGGAGCTTTTAGTGAATTTAAAGGAATGTAGACTTTTGATTGATTAATCAAGGCTGAGGCATTTTGGAAGAGTTAGAAAAATGGGTTCTAAAAAGAAACCTGAAAGTGGTTTGATTCAAATGAACCGGTTCCGTTTCAAATGAGTTGATTTTTGGACCGGGTTGGAACTTGTGATTTTGTATGGCCGGTTTTATAGTAAATTCAGTTTTATTTACTTGAACCGAGAATTTATGATTTTAAGAGTTTCAATGAATTTTAAGGAATTTATATAAGTTGACCTTCCCTAAAGACTTGGGACTCTGCCGAGAAACTTTTGTTATAAAATCCCATTGTTGGATGGGTGATTTTGAATGCTTTGAAATAAATCCTTAACTTACCATGGTTTGGAAGTTTGGAAAGAGAATGCCGAGAGTGGCTCTGTTTTAAAAAGGAGACTTACTTTGAGTAAATTTGGCTTATGAGCCTGAGATGATTTGAGAAATGAGATCTTTAAAGCCAAGGCTGAAAAGAGTTAAAAATTTGATTTCAAAGTGAAATGGCTTGAGAAAAGTGAGTTATGGCTTAAATGCCGGTTTTATGAATTTGATGATGTTGAATGATGGAAGTACTGTTTTTGTTATGGGCCAGAATGGCTGTGTATGGTTATGAATATTGGCTGGTTCTAGAATTGAACTGTGAGCCGGAATGGCTGTGTGTGATATTGACTTATGGCTGATTGCCGAATGAGTTATAAGCCGTATGGCTGGCTATGAATTATGAATTTAAGCCGAAGGACTGTATTTATTGATAAATTGGTTGGTTCTGAATTGAACCATGAGCCGGATGGCTGAGATGGATGGTGATCCATGATTGAATATAAATGCATGTATGCAATTGAATGATTTGTGGATTTAAGCCGAATGGCTGAGATGAAAGTTGTAAGCGAGTATGCTTGTGTTTTCTCTCTGTTGTAAGGGTGACAGGGCACCGATACCCTCTAATGGCGACAGGGCGCAGATACCCTCTAATGGCGACAGGGCGCAGATACCCTCTAATGGCGACAGGGCGCAAATACCCTCTAATGATAATAATGCGCAACAGAGAGACTGTGTCCGGGTTAGCTACCGGACACGTCGGGTTGGCTTGGTAACCGACAGATGATATCATCAGCCACTAGGGACAGACATGCATCATATGCATCTATGTGACATTGTTTGGGTGTGCATATTATACTTGGTTTGCCTATGTGATTACTTGTGATTACCTGCTACTTGTTCTACTTGCTGTAACTGTTTGTTTGTGCTTGAACTTTCTATCTGTGTTTGCAACTGGGACTCTGTTGGTTTGTGGTGGTTGGTTGTTGGATTGGATTGTTTGGGCCTAGGGCCATGATTGAATTGAGATGGACCGATGGTTGATTCCGGTCTTATGTTTCTGGTTTGGAAAATTATGAAGGGCTATTTTGGTTCAGTATAGATAAACCTTTTTGAAAGGCTTTTGATGTTTTGAGAATTAAATGGTTCCTCTTTCAGAAAAGATTTCCGACTTTACTTTTTGTAAACTGTTGTTTTTGAAAAGAGGCATAGGACGGTTATTAATCACTGGTACGGTTTATCTTCATGTATCCTATTACAGTAATTCCCAAAAACCCTCTACTGAGAACCCTTTCGAGGATGATGTTCTCACCCCTTACATTTTTCCCCTTTCAGGATATGGGCGCAGAAGTTACGAAGAATTTATTTAGTTATTGTTGTGATGTTCTGTATTGCTTTGGATTATTAATTATTGTACCCTCGCCTTTATCTTGATATATTCTATAAGAGGGATAGGAATTGTATTGGTTAATGTCTGTAATATTATTTATATATATACGTATGTATATATATGGATGTACTCTTTATGAGTTTCTGTAAGTTGTATGGTATGTATGGATGTTCGTTGTATAGCAAAGGTGTTTTTTTTGGAAGCGGTATTGCGGTTTAAAGTTTAAAACAGGCTCATATTTTAATATTAAATAGTATAAGTGTCGTCGTAATGTCCGAGCTATCAGAGTTGCGCAGCCGGAAGCGTGAGCTTTGGTAGTTAGGGTGTTACATTATGGTATCAGAGCGGTTCTTCCTGTAGAGCCTGAGGAATGGACTTACTATGCTTCAATTGCATACTCTGAGCGCTTGTCATGCATTAGGTCTTGTCGAATGACGAGAATTAGAGCTTTATGCACATGACGGTCTATTGATTAACGCTGTTAGTCTTACATTGCATAATTCTTGGTATTAAGTTTGGCCGGCTTAATACTAGTGACTTGTGTATATGAAAGCACTAATGGGTTATCATAGATGAAATACGAGTTTCGAGTAAAGCCAATCGCGGGTTTTGGGAACGTTAGAAACTATTTTCTCGAGGCTATTCAGTTGTGTGTTTTGGATTTTGTTCGAGTCGACCTGTTCTTTCATAGCCTAACTTGAAGTTCTTGTTTGCTACTTCCCTTGAAAAGTAGTTTGATGTTTCTACTCTATTCCTTTATTCATATGCATTCTTGTTTGATCCTAAGTGCATATGCTTGTTTGAGGTCCTTGTTGTATCTATCTTTCTCTGTATGAGTTCCTTTTTGATTCACGTATCCTTTGATATAGCATTGAACTTGTCTTAATGCACTGTGCCTTTTTGAGTCCGGATTCCGAGTCCATTCTTATAGAAATTGTTGATTCAGTTTTTCTCTTACTTGATAGTGATTACGGCCAATTTTGAGATTTTATAAATTGCTGTTGATTAGATATATACTTTTCTATATATGAGACTTTGAAATTATTTATACAGTTTAACAACTATTTCTTGCTAATATCTTGCTTGTACTTTTACTGGTTTACACAATTGCACTTACTTTAAAAGTAAATTTGACTTTCTAGTAATTTTACTATAGTTCCAATGGACATCTTTAATTGATTGTGTGTTTGGATATTTTTCGAAATTTTGGAAAGGAAAGCTTTTTCACTTTTATCCCAGTTGAGTCTCATTTGATAAGCTTTACTTAACTTATTTTGAATTGAGTTTGATTTAGCATGCTATATGATTTATGCCCTTGTTGTTCTTTTGAAGATGTTGGACTCATAGCTTTCTTCTTATGAACGGACTCATTCTCTATTAAACCTTCCATCCCTATGAATGTCATACTTGACTTTATTTTTAACTAATTTCTTACATTTTGTGAACATTACCATTGAACTTGGTTTTTCCAATCTTGTGAATCCCATTCTTATGTGAGTTAGTTTGATTTGTTTCAAAAATAGTGCATCATTTATATATCCTTTCATTATCTTTACAAAAGTTTTTAGTCAAAGATTTATCCTTGAGAAAATTACTAATGATTGAGTTGTCTTTTCCTACGACTTTTCTTTTGGGTCAATTGGAAGCTTGTTGGATGTTTCACGACTAGTGAGTCTTGTTTGAACTACCTTGATTTAAAACCCTCTTTTGCATGGCTTGACTCTTTTTAAGTACATCCTAATTTTCTTGAATATCCTTCTGAGATGGTGATTTCAAGTATACTTTTGGAGTCTTGTTTTAAACTTTTAAAGAAGTTTTGAATTCTCTTTGAAGAAGTCTAAATGGAATTTATCCTCTATTGCTTGATTAAGATTGAAACCATTGTTCAATTTTGACGAAATTAATTTAAAGTTGGCATGCGCTATTTTAAATGAAAATTCTGAAAAGTTTCATTGCTTAGTGAAAACCGGTTCGTTTGTGACTCACCACTTATCTCCTTTATCAATTGTAAACAAATTTTTACGTTGGAGTTTCTTTTCTAAAAAGAGTTTAACTTCCTCTTTTGTACTTGCTATAAATGTTATACATGCTTGTTTGAATATGAAATTTTGAGAATTATGAACAAGCATTTGATTACTTCCGAGTTTTTATGAACTGCTTTTGGTTAAGTGTGCATCTAATTATCTTTCTAAAATATTTGAGGAAATATTTTAGCTCTTAGCCAAAGTTGTGTGCATTTTGTTTTTGGAACTCTACATAATCTACTTCAACATGAAATTGTATCGAAGTAAAGCCACGTTTATGCTTTTGTTACTCTCTTGAAGGATGTTTGTTGTTTAACTTCTCTTTCAGACTGCGAAGTGATATTTTTATAAGTTTTGATTCTTTTAAGAACAATGTATTCGAAAGTATAGTGATTATGCTCTTGAGTTCTATGAGTTTTGTCTTGGGTCTGGGATATTCTTTTCTGTAAACCTCATACTTCTTCGACTCAGCTTGAATTTGTTTCAAAATAATGCACTGATTTTCTTCTTATTGATCCTATTGGATTTCCTTGATCCAAGGGTTATCTTGAAGTTGTCAATTGAATTGAGTCTAGCAAACTTCATTGCTTGAGTGTCCTTGTTTATTTGAAATTGGATACATTCTCCCAAATCTTTGAGTACTATCCTTGACATTTGACTCTCTTTTTTAAATCTTGTATCCTTCTGAGTAGACTCGAGAATTGTTTGATATCACGTGCGACTTATAGACGTAGTGACGCGATGCGTTAGTTCTTTAAGACGTGATATGTGTATATGGAAGTTGAAACGGTAGGTGTACAGCGTTACGAGTGGTGGGTGTTTTGTTCCTTGCGAACGGGTTTGTGGTTGTCAGGCTAATGATCGAATTTGGGGTTTGTAAAGTGCTTGATGGAGTTGGAAAGTTGAAACTTTGAGGTTGATATGAGATTAGTGTACGGAGGTTAAGCACGTCGTTTTAACTCCATCCTGTTTGATAGCCTCTGATGCCGTGCCCTTCTATCACATGATTGACCCATGTTATCTTTTGCATTGAGCCTACCTTAACACGTTTGCTTTGCAATCACACTCCTACCTTTACATCCTTATGCTTATGACAATCAAAGTATTTGAAAATCGTATATATGATTATATTTTTAGATATTTTTGCTTCTTCCTTAAATGTGTTCAAGGGTGAACTGTTATGGAATTTCTTTCATTTTGTATCAATTTTCGAGGGCGAAAATTTTTATAAGGAGGGTAGAATGTAAGACCCAGAATCTTTGAAAAGTCTTATTATGATCAAGTCTCAAATCATACAGTTATTTATAGCCTTAATTTCATAGATTATTTTATTAAAGATAATTAAGGCAAGTTTTGATTTATTGGACTTGAGATAAGTTATGATTATTATCCAACCCTAGCCCTCAACTCCAACCCCAAATGTAATGGCCCAACTCCTAGCATGTCTAGATCATACTAGAAGATAAACGTTACCAACTTGTTTTTCCCTTATGTATTATTAATTAATAAATATAAGCCAGTTCGCTGTTAACACCCCACTAATTTTATGAGTAAATTTCTTTTTAAAACAAAAGCAATTTAAATACATTCAATGTAGTAAGGAGTAATAAACATTCACATACATAGAACAGTAGAAAGCAGTATATGAAATAGCTCACTATAATTTACATCATGATACAGAAGTGGCTTAGTTATATCAGTACAGAGCTATAATACAGCACCCCTTAGTTAGTGACTCATATAATATTTACATATATGTACATAAGATGTCCCAGGGTTAGGCTGTCCAAAAGCCCTAAGCTGACACCCAAGCTAGCCTAACTCTATGATATGCATATTCCCTCTGAGCATGCTAACAAAAGTGAGGGAAACACTCTAATCTACCGAAGTTAGATTAGACACCTCAAAAAGCCTCCCGGGTTGAGGTATCCCAGGTCCTCCAGGATTTAACCAAGAAAGAGGGAAATCGTAGGGTGCGTCAGGATTAAAGTATGATGTACTAATTAGGTACTAGAAAGGTCTACCACATACTACATAATTACAGACACGAGGCACCGCACAATAGATGTAATACTAGCCGCGTACTGGGTCCTCATGAACATACAGATGATCAATCTCGTAAAATAGGACTCCCGTGTCCATCTGTCGAGGTGTAAGGGGTAAGAATTGGGGAGTTCTTAGTAAGGTCAGGATTTACAGTTAAGTTCATTTATAATGGAAGTGAATGCATAATCATAATAAAGCACAGATAAGCAAGTATATATCACACTCTAAGCCAAAACTCAAATAGCAGAGGAAACAAGTACCATATGTACAATCGCATCCAGTATGCAATCATACAATTATGCACAGACAAACAAGGAACATAATAAGATCACAAGAAGATAAACAGAGAATGATGCACAAACAAGTATGATGCATGTTTGATCCTACTGCAGGTAATGAGCTCATTTATCGATTTCGACCCGCACCCGACGCAATCCAACCCTCTAGGTCAGATAAGTCATTTCCAGAACTTAATCCCAGATTAAGTACCGCATACCCTCTACCAAGTACTCTCGACTTGCAGGGCTGGTATTTGCTCAAATCTCAATATACCGCAGGTATGCGAGTCGGGCCTCTACCAAGCATTCAGCTTGCAGGGCTGGTATATTCTCTACCGTAGCCTGTCTGGGAAGCGACAGCACAATACGACCGTCCCTGCATAATATTCACAAGCATCATCGCCCGAAGCCTCATAATTCACATATAACCATACTTTGCATCGCTTAGCGATCATCTTTATCATTTCTCCACAATCATAAATCAAGCATCACAACATCTCAGTGATCTCATTTCACAATTCTCTGCTTACTCTGTAAGGTCAAGCACACTGCTATATAGCTTTTAACTCCTTTTCTTTCAAATATGTTTGCAAGTTTCTAAATCTCGTTTCATTACCTTACATACCTCTATACCTTCTCTTATACCTTTTCTTAGATGTTTAGTAAAGAGAATTAGGGAATTATGGACTTAAAACTGCCTTTTTGAGACTTTTAGTAAAAACTGTATTTTTATCAATATTTTATTATTAATAATAAAATAATATTATTAATAGAATAAT